>NW_023416313.1:216440679-217040679 GCF_014108235.1 Myotis myotis | reverse complement strand
CTCCTCCCCAGAACCCCAGCCCTCTGCCTTCTCATGGAAAATCATTGGCATGGTTTATTTTCCTGATGCTGGTTTGTTTTTCAGTCCTGTCGGCCCAGATAGGATGCTTAATGCTTCCCCCGGGGAGCAGGGTGAAGCTGTTGCAATCTCAGAGGTAAATACCTAATTAGGATGCTTCTGAACAAAGTATTATTTACTTGGCATAATGGGTCTTGGGTCAGTGTGTAACCAGGAAGGTTATTATTTTCTCAAGAGAGGGAGATGGTTCCGGCAGGTCCTGTACTTAAATATGTCATTAGGTGCTGCTTAGAGCATCCAGGGTACCCACAGCTCACCCTTCCTTTATTTTGAAGAAACATGCCTATTGCAGCATGCACACCGCTGGGCCACTGGGATGAGGAGAGACAAGTTCTCATTCTAACTCTGTAGCTGAGGGAGGCAAAGCCAGACTTGGGGTTACCATCCAACTAAACCGGTAGCAATTCATGATTGAGAGCCACATAGGCCCATCGATTCAACCAAGAACCTGGTTTATACCAGCACAGTGCTCCATGCTTTCATTTAAGCCTCAGGACTGCCCTCCCGGGGGAGAGCGTTATTCTTATTGTATGGATTATGCATTGTTATTCTTATTGTATGGATTATGCATTGGGCTCCTCGAAGGGACATGCCCAAAGTCACAAAATGAACAAATATGAACAAATATTTAAAAATCCACAAGATGATGGTGGATTACCGTGAAGAGAGCTTCCGGCCACAGCCTCCCTCTGAGAAGTGATGCTTAGGGAGACCCAACGCAGGAAGGGACAGAAACAAAACCACTGCAGGCATCTGAAGCTTCTGGAACCCAGCTGTGGCAAACACTAACACAACTCCTGAGAAGACTGAGGCTCACTCTGAAGGCCTCGTTACTCAGTTCCTATTACCCAGCACACACCGGCCTTTCCACAAGCAATCACAAGGCATGGCAGCGGGCAGGAGAAAACAGAGTGAAGAGACGAAGCCGTCATCAAGCCAGACTCAGCTATGACACACATGGCGGACATTGGACAGAGCACGAACGTAAATGTGGCCGATACACTGAAGGCTGTAATGGGAAAACATATAAGAACGTAGGGGTGATGTAAGCAGAGAGATGAAAACGCTAAGACAGAATGGAAAGGAAATGCTAGAAACCAAAAACATGTCATGTGGGGAAGCACAGGACTTGGTTGGAATGTCTGTAAGGAGGAATCTCTGAAAGGTCAGGGGCCTCTGGGCGGACCTTGCCAAAGGCAGCAGCTTGGCTTTTCCAAACAAGTTCGATCCCCCGGGGTATTTTGCTAGAATCTCAATGTTTAGTCTTTAAAGACCCGACCTTGTAGAAGCGTGTGTGTTCTCAAGGATGCTTACCCTGCTGATTGTATCTAGAGGTTAATTTCAGTTCAAGCTGTCCTGACAATAAAAACCTAAGGAGGCAGGCGGACAGGGCTACTTGGTGGCGATAGCCAAGTAGCGCCTTAGCTTCTCTTTCACAGAAACGTGTGTCAAAGCAACCCGTTCATCCGTCGCAGGTCAGCCCTGGCAAAGTGGTGCCCCTGTGTGAGGAGGAAACAGGGATGCAATGAAACGCGATGAACTCTCGAAAACTAAGTAAGAGCAATGAAAGGAACTGCACAGTAAACCATTGGAGCCCGCTAGGGATTTCCAAGTTCGAGGGAATTGTTTCTCAACTAAGGAATTCACTGTCTCTGTTATGCTTCTTAAGAATGGAGTACGTTTTCCATTAGAAAAATAAGCCTATTTTGAAAAGTAAGGAAAAAAAAAAGGTTTTTCCTGTATTCGTCTCGAAAGCAAAGGTTTTATATATATTATTAAAATAATTATATTACGTTAATTAGAAAGTTGATTACTTTAAATGAATAGATTTAATACTGTTTAATAATAATATATAATAATATAATATATTTGGCTACCTTCCCAGAGTTTAAATTTTAAATTTGCTCTCTCTCCTTATGAAGAAAAATTTTATATTTAAGGTACATGGGAAGCTCTGTCAAATAAGGAAATAATCATTATATTCTATTTATATATGCATATTAAATAGATTCTAAGATGCTTTCATTTATAACTAATTGTTATAAGGTATCATATAGTGGAATATTGTGTTTTACAGAAAGGACAAGATTCCATGTCATTTATATTACTCTATAGAGTATCTAGATTTATAGAAATACTGGCAAGAAAAAAATCCTATAATTAAAACAAATTTAATTATAGGATTGAATGAACTAAAAATAATTATAGTTTTGTTAATTATTATTCTCATGGCAATATGTTTGTTTGCATGAATCCAATAAGAATCTAATTTCTTCATAACAGGATATAAGTCAGTTTCCAATTGCAGTTTTATTAACCAAAACTTTACTGGGATATCATGTCTGAAAGAGACATGCCAGGCTGTGGATGTCACCAGAAAGCTCTAGGAATGAAGAGTGACGTTGAAGCCGATAAGCCCCTTGGATAAATAGCCTGGTACCTTGCTTGGTCATGTAGTTCATGGCAGTCTTTTTAGGTAAGGAATGAAGGCTGCTTTCCTGAGAGATGACATGAAAGAAACCTCAAGACACCTGTAAGGACCTCAACTTGAGGGATGCACCCCCATTCTATAGGTATTGCAGGCGAAGCCTGATAGCAACTGTATAACTTGATTTCTTTGTACTAGAAGTAAACTTTCTAACAGAGCACCTAAATTAATCTAAAAAGTAATCATATTATTTTAAATCTTAGAACACATATACTTACATGTGAATAGGGGGTTACATTTTTCTTAAAGTTTTCTTTTCAAGGCCTGTGTGAAGTAATTAGGGAGGTGACTCAGCTGTGAATCCAGCAAGCAGAACCGATAAGCACCTCAGACCGACCCACCAGGAGTCAACATCTCCTCAGCATCATCTCATCGCCTGACAATAGCTGATGTCTACAGACGCCAGGCCTGCACGTAGCTACATCCCTCACCTAGCCCCTTCCCCTTTATAATCCTGTCCCCTACACCTTGCTAAAAGGCAAGATTTAATACTTATAAATACCCTGTCTTCTTAATTAGACTAAACCACTGCTGTCACTGTAATTCTCTTCGTTTTTCTCATAGTCTACAAAATCAGAACTCCAGCAGTAAACGTGCTCCGCGGACCCCGCCATTCCAAAGCAGAAAGTTTGCCGCCTCCCTCTGTCTTCTGTAGCCAGCAAAACAAAAAGGGGGAGATGTGGGGGAGCAAAAGACTTGGTTGGAATGTCTGTAAGGAGGATTCTCCCAAAGGTCGGGGGGCCTTTGGGGGGACCTTGCCGAAGGTGGCAGCTCCTACCTTGACTTTTCGAAACAAGTCTGACCCCCAGGTGTTTTACTAGAATCTTTATGTTTAGTCTTCAGAATGTCCTTGCTTAAAGGATGCATATACTTTCTCAAGGATGCTTACCCTGCTGATTGTATCTAGAGGTTAATTTTAGTTCAAGCTGTTGTGACAATAAAAACCTAAGGAGGCAGGAGAACAGGGCTACTTGGTGGCGATAGCCACGTAGTCCCTTAGCCTCTCTTTCACAGAAATGTGTGTCAGAGCAACCTGTTCATCCGTCGCTCAGGGTCTGCGGGTCAGCCCCAGCAACATAATAGAAGTGAAAGATGCCTTTGATGCGCTCACCAGGAGACGAAGCATGGTCAAGGAAAGAACCTGTGAGCTTGGAGACAGGTTGGTAGAAATGTCCCAAACTGAAGTGCAAGGAGAAAAAAACATGACACACAGAACCAAACATCTAAGAACTATGGAACAACATCAAAAGGTGTAGCATATGCATGCATAGAATACCAGAAGGACGAGGAAGAGAAAATGGAGCACAAGAAGCATTTGAAGTAATAATGGCCAGGAACTTTCCAAATCAAAGATCTAAGGAGCTCAGAGAACATCAAGTAGAATAAACACCAAAACAAACGATAGGCGTTACAGGGGACTTCTCACCATACACAGTGCAAACAACAAGAGAATGGAGTGGAATGTCTGAAATGTGGAAAGAAAAAACCCACCAACCTAGAAGTCTATAGCCTGTGAAGTTATTCTTCAAAAGTGAAAGAGATATAAAAAATTTTTCAAACAAATAAAAACAGAGGGGATTTGTCACCAGCAGCCCTGCCCTGCAAAAAAAAATAAAATAATAAAAGGAGTTCTACAGGCAGAAATAAAAGTACATAGGTCAGAACCTTACTTCCAGAAAGAAAGGAATAAAGGCAGAGAAGGAATAAATAAAGGTGAAATAAAATATTTTTTCTTATTCTAAATTGACCTAAAATATAACTTCGTTTAAAGCATCAAGAGTAACCATGAATCGTATGATTATAACATATGGATAAATGAAATGAATGACAGCGTTGTCACAAGGGATAAGAGGGGAAATACTATACCACATGGAGTGTTATTTAAAAATGGACTTACATTAATTAAAAGTGTATTTTTTTGAACTCTAGGACCACCACGGAAACAAACTTAGACTTATAATTGATCGGCTAAGAGGAGAGATAGAATAATTAAAAATGCTCAATTAAAAGGAGGGGAGGGAAGGAGAAGACAAAATCACAGAGTGAAGCATGAGAAGGGTCAGCCCGCTGATGCTGTCTGACCACGGAGGAGGCCACGTGAGAACGGGTGCAAGAGTCCTGGAGAAGCAGAGCAGCCCCGGTGACAGGCAGCACAGGAAGCAGGGATCTCGGTCCTACAACCACAGCAAATGCATTCTGCCAAGAACTGTAGTGAGCGTGGAAGAGGAACCTGAGGATGAGATGCAAATGCAACCGGCCGACCTGGGTTTCGGTTTCCTGAGACACTGAGCAGAGGACCAGCCAGTGCCTTCCAGACTTCCGATCTACAAACGGGTGAGATAGCACACGTGTGTTGTTTCAAACCACTATTTTTGTAAAACAAACAAAAACCAAAACAAAACCCGGGGCTGGCATGTAAGAAGCTTGGCAGTCACCACTCCATCCCATCAAGTGAAAAGCTGAACAAACTGAAAAATTAACAGCTCTCCTTACAGACAGAAAAGCAGGGAGGTCACAGGGAAGACCACTGCCCCGCACACTGGAGACGCCAACAGACAAACACAGGGACTCACAGCTTATCAGGGCAAAACCCCACAAGCAGCAACCTCAGAGGGAGCCAGGGCTGGGTGGGGACACCTACACTATAATCAGCAAACTGCTGGAGGCTCCGTGTGGGCAAGTATGGAAGTGAAAACACCCAGGGCAACCCGGTCATAGGGAGACCCCGCCAACTTCCGTGTCGCTTTCGCCTTCCACACGGGAGAAGGGAAGTACTCAGCTCCAGCCCCTCCATCCCACCTGAGGGGGAGGAGAGAACACCTGGAAGCATGTGTGAAGTTCACAATCCCCAGGTACAGGCCCAGTAAGAGAAGAGCCCTAATCCTAGGACTGAAGAGAGCTTCCACGCCCCCTCCACTCACCTTGGCACCACGTCACTAAAGTCCCACGGCAGCATTACCCACTATATCGTCTCCAGCTGTTAAGAAACAATGACAAGACGTGCTAAAAACACAGTGTGAAGGAGACAGAGCAAACATCAAAACCAGATCCAGAGAAGGCAGTGATGTTGGAATTATCAGACCAGGAATGTAAAACAATTATCAATATGCTAAGGTCGCTAATTGGTACGTAAACAGCATGAAAGAACAGATGGGCAATGTAAGCAGAGAGGTAGAAATTCTAAGAAAGAACCAAAAGTAATGCCAGAAATAAAAAGCACTGTAATGGAAATGAAGAATGCCTTTGATGGTCTTTTTTTAAAAAATATATTTTTATTGATTTCAGAGAGGAATGGAGAGGGAGAGAGAGATAGAAACATCAATGATGAGAGAAAACCATCGATCAGCTGCCTCCCGCACGCCCCCTACTGGGGATCGAGCCCGCAACCTGGGAATGTGCCCTGACCTGGAATTAAACGATGGCCTACTGGTTCATAGGTGACACTCAGCCACTGAGCCACGGTGGTTGGGTAGGATGCCTTTGATGATCTTATTAACAAACTGGACACAGCTGAGAAAAGAATCCCTGAGCTTGAGGATATAGAAATAGATATCTCCAACACTGAAAAGCAAAGCAACAAAAACTGAAAAACAACAACAACAACTACAACCAGAGAATATCCATGACTGTGAGACAACTACAAAAGGTTATAATGGGAAACCAGAAGGAGAGGAAAGAGGGAAGAAAACAGAAGGAATATTTGAAACCATCATGACTGAGGATTTTGTGAAATTAATATCAGAAACCAAACCACAGATCCAGGAAGCTCAGAGAACACCAAGCAAGATAATTGGGAAAACAAAAACAAAAAACATACCTAAACCTAGGCATATCGTTTTTAAACTATAGAAAATCAAAGATAAAGAAAAAATCCTGAAAAAAGCCAAAGGGGAAAAAATTTACTGCAAAGAAACAAAGATAATAATTAACAGCGTCTCAGAAACCACACGGCAGGAGAGAGTGGAGTGAAACACTGAGTGTTGAGAGAAAAACCACAACCCCGAGTTCTCTTCAGAATTAAAGTGAAATAAAGACTTTGGCAAACAAAATTTGAGAAAATTTGTGACCAGGAGAATTGCCTTGCAAGAAATGTTAAAAGAAGTTCTTTAGAGAGAAGGAAAATGATATAGGTCAGAAACACGAGTCTATGCAAAAAAAAGGAAGCACATTGGAGAAGAAATAATTGAAGGAAAAAACTTATTTTTCTTATTCTTAATTGATCTAATAGATAACAATTTGTTTAAAATAATAGCAATAATGTATCCTATTATGTATTCTTACATATATATACATATATACTTATTTATATGTACTTATGTATAAGTGAAATGAATAACAGCAATGATACAGGGACAAGAGGGGGCATTAGGATTATTTTGTTATTATACTCGCACTATCTGTGAAGCGCTACTATTTGACAGTGGATTTGAATTAGTTCTAAATGTTTATTACACACAAACTCCAGGGCAATCAACTGAAAAAACACTTTTTAAAAAGGACAACTGAGCCCTGGCCACATAGCTCAGTGGGTTAGAGTGTCGTCCCTACACACCAGTGATGGCGAACCTTTTGAGCTCGGCATGTCAGCATTTTGAAAAACCCTAACTTAACTCTGGTGCCGTGTCACATATAGAAATTTTTTTTATATTTGCAGCCATAGTAAAACAAAGACTTATATTTTAGATATCTATTTTATATATTTAAATGCCATTTAACAAAGAAAAATCAACCAAAAAAATGAGTTCGCGTGTCACCTCTGACACACGTGTCATAGGTTCGCCATCACTGCTATACACCATGGTTACAGTTTGATCCCAGTCAGGGCACATATAAGAATCAACCAATGAGTACATGAGTAAGTGAAATAACAAATTGATGTTTCTCTCTCCCTTCCTCCCTTCCGCTCTCTCTAAAAATCAATGGGAAAAATATCCTCTGGTGAGGATTAACAACAACAAAAAATAAACAATCAAATCAATACATTTAAAAAATTTTTTAGTACAACTGATATGCCAACAAAGGAGAGAAGATAATCATATAAAATGTTCAATTAAAATAACAAAAACCAGAAAGAGTGGAAGGCAAAAAATATGAACAAAGAACAAGGACAGTAACAAATACAGTAGCTATAATTCCAACTATATCAGTCATCACTTTGAACATCGATGGTCTAAATACTCCCATTAAAAGACAGAGATGGTCAGAATGGATCAAAAAACAAAACCCAACTATACACTGCCTACAAGAAACCCACTTTAAATGTCAACCAAAGGCCACTGCCACCAACCCAATGCCAACATGAGTCCCCAGTCTGGACTACAGTAGAGACTTTATTCAGGTGAACAGTTTGCAAACTGGGGAAGGGCAGCCTCCAGTGAAAACCAAAGGTCTCCTCAGCCAAGACAAAGGAGAGGCTGGCTTATATGGAGAGAGTGCCTGCCCTGCTCCTTGATTGGTCCATTTTTTTGCAAATAAAGAATCCAGATTTACACAGTTTGATTGATCCACCTAGAACTGTTCTGATTGGTCAGAATCTTACATCCTCATTGGTCGTATGAATACACTAGTTGGTAGGTAAAGATGAGGATATAGTTGTGTAGCTCTAATTGATGGTCAAAATACAATTCCAGGAACTCCTTTATAAGGTTCATCTCAGAAGGTAGGATTGCAGTGCATGAGAGCTCCTCTTCCCCCACCACTCTCCGGGCACCACCACCACCAAACAACAGCTACTAGACCAGTGGTTCTCAACCTTCCTAATGCCGCAACCCTTTAATACAGTTCCTCATGTTGTGGTGACCCCCAATTTCATTGCTACAAATTGAACATAATTAAAGCATAGTGATTAATCACAAAAACAATATGTAATTATATATGTGTTTTCCGATGGTCTTAGGCGACCCCTGTGAAAGGGTCGTTCGACCCCCGAAGGGGTCGCAACCCAAAGGTTGAGAACCGCTGTACTAGACTGATTATAAATTTGGGCTCAGTTAACCACAAGGAGTCCTTTTTGACAGGCATTTTCCTTCTCAGGGTCAACAAATATAAAGACACGTGTAGATTAAAAGTAAGTGGATAGAGAAAGATCTACATGGCTCACTCACACAAATCAAAATAAGGCAGGAGCAGCCATATTAATTTCAGACGGAACAGACTTCAGAGCAAAACAAGTGATGAGGGTTAAAGAAGACCATCACCTAACAATAAAGGGATTGATTTCTAACAGTCGGACATGATATAGTGGGTAATGCTGTGATGATCCTTAATGTGAATGTGCCTAACAACAGAGCATCGAAAGGCGAAGGGGAATGCAGTCAGTTATGCTGTGATACGTTTGCACAGTGGCCGGTGATTGCTAGACATTGTGTGACGTCACATGAGGAGGTGAGACGTTGGGTCAGCCCAGGGGACAATCGCGGGAGTTGGAAAGGGAGAAGCGCGGGCATTTCTCCTCCTTCCTCCTCACTCCGGTGGCATCCTGGCAAGGGCTGAGTCCTCTACGGTTCCAGGCCCAACCCTGTGACCTGACCCCTGGGCTGCGGTGCCTCCTCCGGGAGGCCCTCCAGCCCCGGTGGTCTTGTGCTGATCCCTGCATTGCCTCACCGTCCCCCAATGGCTTCCTAGCTCTGCCATGTGTGCAACTGATTCCCTGCATTGAAGTCGCTCTGTTTACATCCTCCAGGCGCTTCTGCTTCCTCATCAGACCCGGTACTAACTCTAGGCTACGTGAGAAAACAGAGCTGCAAGGATAAGGACGTTGCCCCGGGCTGGAACAGCTAGCAAGTAGCGATGCTGCATTTGAACCCAGCTCTGCCCGACTCTGAGGCCACACTTCATGCACACACTTCCTCCCATTACCCTTGAACATCCCTCACCCCCTAGGAACACTGGCCTCCCTGGATGGTAGACCCCAGGCAACTTGGCATCGTTGCTGGGCTCCCTGTGAAGGTCAGAGGTGTGGCCGCGGCCCTGAAGCTCTGTTCCTAATATTGAGAAGTGACTTCCCCGCTTCTTGCCCAGAAATGGTGAGAACAGACTGTTCCAGGGAGACTTTAAAAGCTGCCTTTGGCCCCGCCACTGTGTGGCTCAGTAGTTGAGCATCAGACTATGAACCAGGGATCACTGTTAGATTCCCAGTCAGAGCACATGCCCGGGGCAGCCAACGGATGATTCTCCTTCATCACTGATGTTTCTATCTCTCTCTCCCTCTCCCCTCCTCTCTGAAATCAATAAAAATATGTTTTAAAATAAATAAAAGCTGCCTTTGCTGGGTTCACTTCATCGTCCTCTCAAAGAATGTCTATCCCGAGAACCCATTATCCTCTCGCTGCCAAGTAGGACAGACTTTTTTCCAAAGTGTTTCCCGCCCCTGCCCCCACCCCCGGAGGGCCTAGATGTTTTCTCGTTGACGATGCGTTAAATGGCCTAGAGCTTTGATGCTCACAGTGCGGCCTGCCTGCTGTCCGGCCGCATCACATGGGAGCCTGTGGGCAGCGCAGCACCTCCTGAATCAGGGTGTGTATTTTAACAAGATCAAAATCCCCAGATGACTCCTGCGTGTGTTAAAGCGGCCACGCGCTGCCCTAGATGCGTCAATAGATATTTACTGGGTGCCCGTGATGCATAATTTCATCACAGCAACACGTACCTCGTGGGAATGCAGTAAGGATGAAATGAATTAATACATTAGAACAGCGCCCAGCACATAATACATGCTGGAGGTTTTGGAATAATAATCACCATTAGGGTAACTATTTGCTGGATTTCAAGCCAAGCACTAGGGGGCCCAGAAATTAATCGATGACTAAGACAGAGCCCGCCCCAGGAGCTCTTGGGCTGTGGAGAGATGTGCATGCACACCAGTCACTCTGACCGGAGACAGCCGGTGCTATTGCTGTGACACACCAGCTACAGGGCCTGAGGCTTGGTCAGCGCTCTGCGATTTATAAACAGAAGTCACATATTATACCACTCGAGCATAGAGCAGCTTCCTAACGTAGGTAATATGACCATTATTATCCCACTAGCGACCTGGTGCACAAAATCCGGGCAAGCGTAGGCCTTCCTTCCCCCAGCTGCTGGCACCGGCTTCCCTCTGGCACCCAGGACCTGGGCTTCCCTCGCAGCCCTGGCTTTGTCCGGAAGGTTGTCCGGTCTAATTAGCATCTTACACTTTTATTATTATAGATTATTGAACTCAGAGGGGCAATGACCAAGGTCACAAGGAGACTTGAATCTGAATCTTTTAACTCCAAATCCAATGCTTTTCTGTCCACTGCCCACCTAATGGCCTCTCCCAAAGAGGAGGTACCAGGTGCCAGAGCATCTTGAAAAGCTGAAGGTGGAAAGAAAACATAACCAGGGACCAGCATCTTAGGGGACACTGGAGTGGCCTCTTGTTTTGTATCATCCTTAGAGAGGCCGGTGGTCAGCGTGGGAACTGCAGTCGCCCCTGCTCAGTGCTTACGACAGGTGGAAATGCGGCCCACGGATGAGGACTATTCTGGTGGGTTTTGGGGTGTTCTTTTTCTTTTTTGGCAGATCCAGAAATGCACTCCACTGTCCCACTAGTTTGACCTTCTAGATCAGTGATGGCGAACCTCTGACACGCGTGTCAGAGGTGACACGCGAACTCATTTTTTTGGTTGATTTTTTTCTTTGTTAAATGGCATTTAAATATATAAAATAAGTATCAAAAATATAAATCTTTGTTTTACTATGGTTGCAAATATCAAAAAATTTCTATATGTGACACGGCACCAGAGTTAAGTTAGGGTTTTTCAAAATGCTGACACGCGGAGCTCAAAAGGTTCGCCATCACTGATCTAGATGCTCTCCTCTGAGGGGGCTGTGTCCACTGGACACTCTTTCCCATGGTCAATCCGGATCAGCACCTGAAGCCTTAGAAGCAGGCTCTCCCAGTGGTGGGTGAATAGCATTGGTTCTCAAAGTGTGGGCTCTGGACCAGCTGCTATGCAAGGATGGGGACCATCCAGCCCGCGGGCTGTAGAAGGCTCACGGAATCATTTGGTCTGGCCCTGCTAAGGCAGTGAGTTAATGAAATGTTTGACCAAATACAGCAGGCTAATTTTTAAGATGATAATTTTGTATGGCCCATAAATCTAATATATATATAAAACCCTAATATGCAAATAAACTGAACGGCGAAACAACCGAACAACCGGTCGCTATGATGTGCGCTGACCACCAGGGGGGGTGCATGCAGAACATGGTGGGCGTCGGCAGCAAGTGGCAGAGCACAGAACATGGAGGGCATCAGCCACAGTGGGATGGTGGAGCAGGTGAGCGGGGGCACCAGACCAAGGCAGGGCATCCGTAGCTGTCATCGGGGTGAGCCTCTGGTGGTTACTGAAAATTCTTTGCTCCCGGGCACTGCAGTCCCATTGGGTGCTCGCACCTGCTGCCGGTGCTGGCCCCACTCGCACCTGGAGCCGCCGCTTGCACCCGCTGCCAGCGCCCACTTCGAATCAGTCCCGATTGCTCAGCACCATCAGCAGGTGCAAGCAGGGCTGGTGCCATCAGCCAATGGTAGTAGTGGCGGCGGAAGCGGGGCTGCCGGCAGACAGGGGACCGAGGGCCGTGGCAGGAGGGGCCAGGCGGGGGCGCGAAGGATGGACCGAGACCCGCCCCTGTGCCCAAGCAGCCTCACAGCCCACAGTTCCTTTCAAGGTGCACGAATTTGTGCACTGGGCCCCTAGGGATGTTATAAATATCCAAATGGCCCTTGGCAGAAAAGAGGTTCCCTACTCTTGACCTATAGCATCACTGAGGAAATGGTTAAAAACAAAATTCTTCCAGCCCGCCCCAGTCCCACTGAGGCAGAGACTGTGGGGGCCAGGCCTTCACAGTAGGTGTTGTAATAAGCCCTCCAGGTGACTGTGAGTTTGAGGACCACAGGGAGTACTGGCCAATAGAGCCTGCTGTTGTGGGAGATGGTCTGGCTCCACGCTGTCCAGCAGAGAAGCGCTCACCACAGGCGGCTGCCGAGCACCTGAAACATGGCTGGTGCAGCTGAGGACCTGGACTTTACATTTCACTTACTTTTAATGGATTGACACAGCCACGGGCTCGTGGCTGCCTTAGTGGACAGTGACAGTCGGCGGGACAGTCTCCCCACCCCCAGTCCACAAATTAGAAGGTCACAGGACTCCCCAGCCAGGTGGAGGGGGGGGAGTCTGGGAAGGACAAGGAAGATGTGGGGAAGGTGGCACCTCATTGCCAGGCCGGGGAGAAGCCAGATCTGCTAATGCTCAGCTGACACTGTGGCAGGAGGGGACATTGCCTGGAGACGCTGCTCCATTTGTCCCTGAAGGTGGCATGGAAAGCCTCGGCCACATGTTCAAGGAGAGGCCCTAGAGTGGGCATGTAAGGACACACAGGGCAGAGCTGGTGGCAGAGCTGGGTGGCAGGTGGGAGGGCTCATTGACTCACGAGCTAACTATTCCAATAGACCAGAAAAAGGCCTCTTTGGAGATTCAGCAGAAGAGGCGGGGCATAAATTAAAGCAGGACAGATTTTGTTCGGACACATGGACTGCGTGATGGCCATGGTGGCTGAGACGAGTCGGCTATGGGATCCTGGCCAGCCTCTGTCCCTGCAGGGGGAGGGGGAGTAGGAGTGGGGGAAAGGGTCCCGGCATCCTAGCTCCCATCACATCGACTAGCTGGGTAACCGTGAACGAGGGGCTTGACCTCACTCGCCTCCGTTCTTTATCCGCCGAAGCGAACCCAATGAGGAGGAGTCACCCAAGTGCTGCTGAGAGAGGATTTCCTCGCTGATACCAAAAGCCCCCCCAGAGAAATGGCCTTCCCTGAGGACACCACTGAGGCCTGGAACTACGGCAGCCACCTTGTGACCGTGAGGAAGAGCCAGGAGGATCACAGAGAAGCTGGGACCTGGCGTTAGGGAGCCCCTGGGTGAGCCAGCCCTGCAGCTAGCAGGATCACAGGGTTACTGTTCACGGAGATCATGAACCTGTTGCTGTTTAAGTTGTTTTGGGTCCAGTGTTCTCTTTCTTGCAGCCAAATGCATTCTTTTTTTTCTTTTTCTTTTTAGTATTCTTTTTTATAATTAAATCTTTATTGTTCAGATTATTACATTTGTTCCTCCTTTTTCCCCCCCATAACTCCCCTCCTTCCAGTTCCCACCCCACCCTCCGCCCTCACTCCCCACCCACTGTCCTCATCCATAGGTGCACGATTTTTGTCCAGTCTCTTCTCGCATCTCCCACACCCCTTTCCCCCCCAAGAATAGTCAGTCCATTCCCTTTCTATGTCCCTGATTCTATTATAATCAACAGTTCATTCTGTTCATCAGATTATTCATTCACTTGATTCTTAGATTCACTTGTTGATAGATGCGTATCTGTTGTTCATAATTTGTATCTTTACCTTTTTCTTCTTCTTCCTCTTGCCAAATGCATTCTAACTTACACAGTTAGTTTCCCCCTTGGTCACATGAAGATAATACCACCCAGTGCTTGTGAGGATAAAACGAGATGAAAGATGTGAAATACTAAACAGCATCTATGAGGGCGCCCAGTTTCAGTGGCCTGAAAGCTAAGGGCTTGAAAGATGGGGGTGGGAGACTGTTGGTCCCATTGGAACCCACTGGTAGGTGATTTAAAGCCTACAGGGCTTTTCTATGGGGGAAAGAAACCCCTACAATTGTGTGGACTGTCCTTAATGCTTAATTGTTACACGTACATCTAATGAACAGAACCCAGAAAACCAATTTTTCCCAATTATGAATATGATGAATTAAATGTTCGTAAACAACTTGCAATGCATGACAAACATTGCGTTGGATTCTTTTGAATACTTCAAATACCTCCAGGGTGGACCAAACACTCAGAAACGCAATGGCCACACAACCATGACCGCACTCTTATGCCCCCTAAAAAACAGACCCACCGTGGCCTTCATTCATTATTCTGCATTTGATACATTACCTCCCCAGGATTATCGCTACATTTAGTTATTCTTTATTGCATTTTTATATCATCCTAGAGTTTCAGCAATATTTACTCCCTCCTGGGAAGTCATTAGTCTTCCCAGAGCCAAAGACAGAGGACATAGAATTGGGCTATTGGCCAACTGATTCTTGGCTGAGACATGGGACCTGGATGTACAATGTAAGCTGACTCAAACATGAGTCCCAGGTCTCCAGGCTCCATTTCTTTTGATTGAATAAAAAACAACTTTTACTTGTGATGAAGGGAGTTTTAAGCCTCTGTCTTTTTGAAGAATTTTTTTTTTTTAAGTTTTAAAATTTGGTGTCTTTGCTGAGATGATATAATGAGAAGGGCGCTTCACCTGTGAGGTAGTCTTTCCTCAAACCCATCACTCTCCTGCAAAGCAATTTCTTCTCCTCAGGACGTGTGACGAATGTGTCGCTGGGGAGCATGTCGTTGTAGCAGTGTCCTCTCCTTGCTCTTTGCGTGTGCCCACCAGAGCCCATCAGCCTGGATTTTGTGTGACCACAATGCTCATCGCCCCTTCCTGCCCTCGCTACTGTGTCTGTTTATTCTGGGATTATTGGGTTTACTTACCAGCAGTTCTTGGGGATTATTTTTTCCTGCTTAGGCAGCTAGAAACAATGGCATATCCTATCAGATACTAACCAGGAGAACAGAGGTCATTTAGTAATTCACATGGAACCTATTGAAGGGCATTGGTTATATAGCTGAGAAGCCCAATTGGGGGGTGGGGGTGGTGAGGTAACCAGGGATGAGCAAGGAGAGGACACGGCCAGCACCTCGGGCTGGTGGGACAAAGAAGAGAAGGTGCTGCTGGGCCCAGAGAAGGGATGCTGCTGATGCTGGGGAGGCATAGGCTGGCTTCTCCTTTCCTCCCCGTCTCCAGGCCACACCTGGCCGGGATGCTGGGAAATGCAGCCTATGGGGCTGGCCCCTTGTGAGGCACAACAGGGATGGAGAGGGGCCAAGAGGGAATGTGAGGCTCACACACACCCTCAAACATGACACCCAGTCACACGCCTTACAGAAGAAACAAACTCCTCATATACACTACCATGCCCTTGCTTATTAGAATAAAATGTATGTGTACCGTACTAGTCGTCTACCTCAAATCATTCAACCACCCTTTTGTTCAAGGCTGGACGAATTTTTCTCATTTGAGTATCTTTCTGAACTCATGGCCTTTCATGAGCTGGCTCCAGTGAACCGCATCACGAGATGGTCAACTCGTCAAACTTGCCCATGGGAGCATCTTCAGGAGGCTCTTGGCATCCTCCAAAGCTTTCTTCCTTTCTGGCAACAACAGGATGATCCAGAACTTTCCATCCTGACGTTCTCTGGCCCTGATGCAGCTACCTTCCAAGGAGTCCTGATTCCAGTAACGAAGAACCACCACCTGCACCCTACAGCTCGGCTGGGGTCCCCAGACAAGCCACCTCCGAACCACTGCCCGGCTCTGTGATGCTGTCTGCTCTACCCCCTCTGCTTGGGATCCTCCTGGACCTTCAAGTTCCAGCTACATCTTAACACACATTAGAGCTGTAGCTGTGTGCGCATGCACACGTGTGTGTGTGTGTGTGTGTGTGTGTGTGTGTGCGTGTGTAGGTGTGTCTCCCATTATACCGTGACCCCTCGAGGGTAGGTTCTGCATTTCATTGACCCTCATGTCCACACTGCACAGTGCCTGACGTGTAGTGGGTGCTCAAGTCACTCTTGGTGATGGAAGAAAGAGGGAACCTGACCCTCAGGTAGCTCCAGGAAGTGCTCCCACACCTGACACCTGCTGAGGGTCCCCCTCCTCCAAAGTCATTTCCTATTTATTAAAAAGGCCCTCCCCACCTGCATCTTAAATGTGCACCAATATGAGATGGCTGCTCTTCTTAAAATGAGCAATGTTTATCTGCTAAGGAAAATAGCCTGACAGGCTCTGTCTTCAAGGTTTTAGGTAACAACCCAAGAGGCCACAGAGGAAAGCTGGCCTGGGGACAGGACTAAGGACTCACAGTCCTCCCTCCACGCAGAGCTTGGGGCTTGTGAGAAATCACAAGTCAAGTGGTGATCCTGCCAGCTGGCCTCAGTCTCTCTCTCTCTCTCCTTCCCATTCTCTCTCCCTCTCCCTCTCTTTCTCTCCCCCCCTTTCTAAGTGCACACACGCTGCCTTGGTAACCAGTAGTTACTAAAAGAGCCCACATGCAACCACATCCCCTGCCATGAGAGATCCTCTGACAATGCCCAGGGCACAGGCAAGCTTCCTCTGACGTCTCACATGCGTGGCTTTGGAGCCTCCCGTGAGCATGTGATTCCTGGTGCGTGCACCGCCGTCCAGTGCATGGGCCACGGAGCATCGGAGCAGCGGTCGTCAGGTCGTCAGGATTCCTCAGATGGGAAATCGGGGAACATCGGGCAGAGCCGGGCTTGGGCTGAGCCTGCGTCCCTGAATGCATAATTAGCACTGGGTTGTTCTGCCAACGGCCACTGCCGAGTCCTTGAAAACACTCTGTTCCCTGAAATAGGTTAACCCCCCACCGCCTGTTACCTCGTGTACACTATTGACTCAGCCACAATGCCATATATGTGAAGAAAAATCCCCAAAGAAATTATTAGTGTTGGCATGGCAACAATATGTTAATTGTCTTCCCTAAAGCGGTCCAGCAGGACCTCCAGCCGGTGTTGAGTTACTGCGAACTCCAGAATAACAGCGGCACTGCATTCCTTTGAATGGATGCCGGATTTCAGACTCGCCCCTGTTTAACCCAAGTTAATAAGATTTAGGTGATTTTTAACGCGTCCGTGTTAGAATGGAAAAAACCTGAGACTGAGTCCATAAAACTGTCTTGATGTCAGGGCACCGAAGAGAAAAGAGTCCACTGTCTTTTCCACCTTCTTCCTTTCTCCTCCACCCCCAGAACCCCTCTACACCCCTGACGTCTAACTAGTCAGCAGGGCTCCTAAGATGAGTGAGGGGGGACAGCGTATAACAGTTACCGTGTTTGGGGCCACAAATAGTAAGAGACCCAACTCAAGCTGAATTAAACTGAAGAGAAGAGCGTCAACTTCATGGGAAGACCTGCAGGCAGGTGGGCTTCAGGTCTCTGTGTGGTGGCTCAAGGACAGAATGAAGGACGTGGGTTCTTTCCAGAGCCCCATCCTGAGGACTGAACTCATTCCAAGTCTGGCCGCTGTGGTCATGGCTACTGGCAGCCCAACAATGGGGAGAGAGACCATCAGAGACAAAGAATGGTTCTGGCTTGTCGTTCCTCCACAAAAGATGGCGCATTCTTCCAGAGACCTTCAGCAACCCGCTTCTCCTGTCTCCTTGGCAGAATTGGGTCATGCCTGTCCCAGCATCAGTCAGTAGCAGGATAAATGGGATTCCTCTCAAGGATGACCCCATGAGCTTTGAACAGAAGTTCTGGTATGTGCTGTGGGAGGGATAGATGGACAGTGGGAAGACTGTCACTATGCCCACTGGTATAATACAGGTGAGCACTACTGGGATACAGCGAGCACCCCTGGGACACGGGTAATCATGCTGGGACACGGGTAATCATGCTGGGACACGGGTAATCATGCTGGGACACGGGTAATCATGCTGGGACACGGGTAAGCACTCCCAGGATGTGGGTACCGTACATCCTGCCACAGCTGCCTCCTCTTAGCCACCCTCAAGCCTGGGCTGGCTCGCAAGATCTTGCAAAGCAATGGGAACTGGAGGGTGGGCTCCAGCAATCTTCCCCTCCCTTGGGAAAGAGCTCATCCTTCCTAACTCGTCTCTCTTTCATCCTCCATTGTGATGTGTCAACAGGAGTGCTGGGCTCTGCTCACGGTCACAGGAGAGACCGTGTGCCGAGGAGCTTCTAACGCTGGCGGCTCACCCCCTAGCTGACCCGTAGCACCTTCCTGGCTGAGTCTTCAGGGCTCTGGGAGAGGATATTGTGCTCTGGGTTGTGGCTGAGATCAAAGAGTATATACAGCTTGTCAGCAAAAACCATTTCTCCACACATTTCCCCTTTAACCTGAACCTTTTCAATCTGTCAAGTACAAGCTTGGAAGGAGCACAATATTATGCAAATAAATACTCATTAGCCACAGACCATTCACAGAACCTGGGCCATCCAGACAGCAATGGGGTCGCTTCCCAATTTCCAATGTTTCACGGGCCTTTGTCATTTGACCCTCAGAGCAACACTGGGAAGCACATTACCCACATTTAACAAGAGAGGAAGGCCCAGATGCTTAAATAATTTGCTTAAGCATTCGTGGATCTCAGATCCAACAAAGGACTTGCATCCAGAAGATATAAAGAACTCTTAAAACTCAACAGAAAGAAAACCAACCTTTAAAAAAATGACAAAGGACTTGAATAGACACTTCATCCAAGAGGGTATAAGAATGGCAAACTAGCATATGAAAGGATGTTTAACTTCCTTAGCCATTAGGAAAATGCAAATCAAAACCACAATGACATGCTAATTCAGCCTCTGGGGTGACTATAATAATAATAATTTTTTAAAAGACAGACAATACCAAGTGCTGACAAGGATGCGGGGCTACTGGGAATTACTAGTGGGAATGCAACATCGGACCGCCACTCTGGAAAGTGATTTAGCAGGTTCTTATAAAATTAGACACATAGCTTCATTAGCACCCAGCAAACTCACTCCTGGATATTTACCTCAGAGAAATGAAAACTAAGGTTCACACAAAAATGTGGACACCAGTGTTTAATAGTAGCTTTGTTTGTGATAGCCCAAAGCTGGAAAATCCCCAGTGTTCCTCAACGTAATGGAATTCTACTCAGCAGGATAAAGCAACGGACTCTTGATAGACTCAACAACGGGGATGAATCTCAAAGACATTATGTTGAAGGAGGAAAACCAGTCTCAACGAGTTACAAACCGTAAGATTCATCTGCATGACGTTCCCGAGAAAACGAAACTGTACTTAGTGATGGCGAACAGGCCATCGGTCGCCAGGGCTTCTGGGTGAGGGAGAGCATGGCCACACAGGGAGTCAGGGAACTGCTCCGTACCCTGACTATGGTGGTGCTTACCCAGATTTATACCTGTGTTAACATTTAGAGAACTGTACCCCAAAAGGAAAAAGAGGAAAATTTACTGTATGATAATTTTTTAATAAAACTTTTTAAAAATCAGTGATTTGAGACCGAGTCGACTCCTTGCCCACCGCTGTCTCTACCACAGTACACAGCCTCCACCAGTTCGAGCCTTTGCTCACGGCACCGCCCTCAGGCTCTCACTCAAAGCCTTGTCTCCTCCAGGAAATTCTAGTAGGTTTTACCCCCAGGTTTCCCAGCCCCTGGACGCAGGAAATGAGAAGGAAGGGAGCTGCTGGAAGCAGGCACGCCGGCAATGACAGCACCCAGCCGCTGGCAGGAAACTATGAGATGCAAACATTCACATTCAAAACACGCTAGTGTTGCCCTAACCGGTTTAGCTCAGTGGATAGAGCATCGGCCTGTGGACTGAAGGGTCCCAGGTTCGATTCCAGTCAAGGGCACGTACCTTGGTTGCGGGCACATCCCCAGTTGGGGGTGTGCAGGAGGCAACTGATGGATGTTTCTAACTCTCTATCCCTCTCCCTTCCTCTCTGTAAAAAAAATCAATAAAATATATTTTAAACAAACAAACACACACACACTAGTGTTCCTGCCGTTTTGTTCAAGGGCTGACAGCCCCAAACACCCCTCTGAGACGTGGGCGGACCCATCCACATGGCAGTCCTGGCTCCTCACGGGGAATGTGAGTCCCAGTAGAAAGGTCCTTCGGGCTCCTGGCTCTCTTTGCTGCAACAGGAAGTACCCAGTAGAGTAAACCCTCGGTGTCTACTCTATTCACGAGCATCCCTGAAGGCTGGACATGCAGTGATTTTCTTTTCAGTTGGGATGAAGATTTAGCACCAGGATGCCCATGAGTACACCTGTCAATGGCCAGAGTCCGCCCTCGATATGCCTTGTTGTTGGCCATTATTCCTATTACCAGTGCTCATCCACCGCCTTTAACATTTATGGAACACTACTATGTTCCAGGCACTTTCTTAAACGTTTTAGGTGGGTTGTTCTGTTGAACCCTCTCAACAGCCCTGTGTGTAGAACCATAATAAGCCCCAGTTTACAGGTCAGGGAACTGAAGCCAGAGAGGTCCAGTGACTTACTTGAAGCCATACATCCAGTAAGTGGTAGAGCCAAGCCTGTACCGCCCCAGAGCCCGCCCTCACGACCGCTGTGCCCACTGCCTCAGAGAGTGGGCGCACAACAAAGGCTGGTTTCCAGAGCTGCGGTACCGGGAGCGAAGAGCCGGAGAGGACAACTAAGAAACTGGTGCTCCTTTTGCAGGAAACAGATGTTTGGAGTGACCTCCAGAACGAGGTGTTTCATTTATACCACAGCATGTTTATACCTTATCCTAACTGTGTTCCCCCTTCGCATTTGAATTTTCGTCAGTTGTATCAATTTTAGAGCACTTAGAATCTATCCTCCCATCATAGTCACTGCCTGTGTTTTCTTGATCTACAGTGATGTGGGGACCCTACTCAGAGTACGCCGGATGCTCAAAGCCAATTGGAGTGTTATCCATTCCAGGCTCTCTGCCTGTTCTTTGTTGTAGCTTTTCCAGTCATCTTCTGGTGGGTCTAAGTTTATCCTCAAATAGAATCTGCTATTCGGACGCATAGGAATTCTCTGTGGCCTATGTACTTGAGTGACAGTTCAGCTTGGAATAAAGGATCATACTTACTTTAAAAAGAAAAAAAAAGAATAAAAGTCTTAATTCAACGGTGGCTCTTCGCTAGGTCACAATCAAGTCCTTCAGAAACAAGACAAATGGACTCTTCAGTCTATTTCAGCAATTGCTCCAACCAGCACAAAAATTTTTAATCAAGTAAGAGAGATTTTAGCACACGTGTGGGAACTTGACAAGCAAGAAGTGACAGATTCTGATTCCTGAGCAATCCAATCATATATGTACGCCCTTCCTTTTGTAATCAGGTATTCTCAGTGGTCTCGCGAATCCTATGCCAGAATAACATTCTGTATAGTATGGAAAGAATTTGGGCGCTTAAAGGGAAAAGCCCTGAGTAGTCTGAAAAATCCACTCTGTGGAATGTTTATCCCAAAACCATGGGAGATTAAAACCCCTTTAACCGCTGGATAGAATTCCCTCTCCAATGCCAAGACTAGACTCCTGAGAACTCCCTTGCAAAGGAGTGTGTGTTTGAGGAAGTTCTAGTCTTAAAGAAAAAACTAGCAGGAACACCAGGTTAACAATTAAGCCAGCCCAGCCGGCATGGCTCAGTGGTATGAACCAGGAGGTCACAGTTCGATTCCCGGTCGGGACACATGACCAGATTTCGGGCTCAATCCCCAGTGTGAGGTGTGCAAGAGGCAGCTAATCAATTATTCTCTCTCATCATTGATGTTTCTATCTCTCGCTCTCTTCCTCTCCCTTTCTCTTTGAAATCAATAAAAAAAAATTTAAAACAAAAGTAATAAAACAATTAGGCAAAAGGAATCCCTGAAGTATTTGTGATGCTTTGAAAAAAGAAAAAAGTAGAAACTGTGGAAGGTAGCCTTTGGCGTGGCCTCCTGGTTTTCTCCCCTTCCCTTGAATGTGGGCTGGATGGAGTAACTTCTACCAAATAGAATGCGGCAGAGCTAATGGGACGTCGCTTTTAAGATTAGGTTATAAAAAGACCGTGGCTTCTGCCGTGGGCCCGTCTCTCTCAGAGGACTCACTCTGGGGAAGCCAATGTCATGTCACGTGGCAGCACGGTGGAGAGGCCCACAGGTGAGGGGCCACGGACTGCTAGCGACCGTCAGCGTGAGCTTGGACGCAGATCCCCACCTTGGTCAAGCCTTCAGGTGGCCACCGACAGGTTGACTGAAACCTCTTGAGACACCTGAGCTAAGCCACTCCTGATTTCTGACCCAGACACTCTGAGTTAAGTGTTGTTTTAAGCTGCTGCTTTTGGGGGTAATGTGTTATGCAGCAGTAGATAACTAGTACGCAAGTAAATAGATTGCCGGTGACGGGTTACACATTTTCAGCTGGTGATAAAGAATATCGTACCATTATATTCCATTTACCATCCCCTACAGATTAAAATCTCTCAAGAGCCTCTCGCTATCACACTTTCAAAAAGATATCATCAGACCTGGCCAGGTAGTAGGTTCAATCCCCAGTCAGGGCATATATAGGAATCAATCAATCAATGCATCAATAAGTGGAACAATAAAACTCTCTCTCTCTCTCTCTCTCTCTCTCTCTCTCTCTCTCTCTCTCTCTTTCTCTCTTTCTCTCCCCCCCCCCCTTTACTCTCTTTCTAAAATCAATAAAAAACAATTTTTAATTTTAAAGGTATTGGCATTTGTAACTGGATATGCACAGAACATTTGACTGAAGATTTGGGGGCAGGAAAAATAAATCTTGCCTGATGAGAACTTTGTGTAATAAAAGCTTTCCTGGGCTGTGGTGCAAGACACCCCAAGGCCCTGTCTCCCAAAGCATTGTTTAATTTTTACTTTTACTGAAAGCAATCCCCTGAAAGTAAAAATTAAACAATAGCCCTAACCGGTTTGGCCCAGTGGATAGAGCATCGGCCTGTGGATTCAAGGGTCCCAGGTTCGATTCTGGTCAAGGACATGTACCTTGGTTGCGGGCACATACCCAGTGGGGAGCGTGCAGGAGGCAGCTGATCGATGTTTCTCTCTCATCGATGTTTCTAACTCTCTATCCCTCTCCCTTCCTCTCTGTAAAAAAATCAATAAAATATATTTTTTAAAAATTAAACAATAGCACAGAACTACTTTACTAGAACTTTCCAAGAGCGGTGTGTTACTTCAAAAAACTTTGTGTTTGGTTACTGGCAGAACATCTTGCTCCGTCAGGGCCTCGGCCTCCCTCCCACACACTCAGGGGAAGGAGTCTGGGCTTACAGGACCCAGGGAACCCAGTTTACATCCATAGAACTGGAGAAGGAGTCTCCACAGTCACGGTTACGGGAGGACCTTGCCCAGGGCAGGTGGAGGAAACAACCGCAGGAGCCTTTTCCCTGGGAATGCTGGCTTGGGGAGCTTTCCTGGACCTCAATGTCCACACCGCAGGCCCCTCTCCTGCTGTCTCAGGACCTCCGCAGAGCAAAGACACCCTGAAGCCTTATGGCTCCGGGAAGGAAGGAGGCTGGACTCTGACTGAGTCCCTTGACTGACCCTTGACTGGGTTGCCTCACTGAGTCCGAGCCTCAGATTCCTCAGGTGACCGTGGTGGAAAATTACACCCAGACTTCTCTTCTGTCCTGGGGGCTTGGGAGACTGGGTCCAGGAGGGAACAGGAGGTGGGGGAGCAGGAGTGTGATGAGTCCCCGGCCCCATAATCCTGGCCAGGAGAAGCCCACTTCCCGCATTTTATAGACATGGAAGGAAGCCATCTCTTGACTTGGCCCACTCATTTCATTTGTTTGGGGATGTTACTTATTCTCCTTTGCGTTGGTTCAATTCCTTTAACAAGACAAATTTCTAGAATGGGCTGAGGGCTGATTTCCTGCCTTAAAAACAACCAAAGTCATTCTAACCATCCACAAGTCTAACAATGATGAAGGCCTCTGTGTCAACTGCTGCCCGGATTCAGGTCAGCGGGGTGGGGGAGGGGAGTAGGCAACCAGGCAACCCGGGGCTGTTTGGAACAAGTCAGACCTCGGAAGGTCATAATGAACTGTGGGAGCAGACGGCCCTAGCTGACACGGTGTTCCTGAGTCCCAGTCTCAACCCGAGTCTTGGCATCTTGCAGGGCAGGGCCCTAAAGGGGAAGCAAGCGGGCAAGAGGAAAGGGCTTCTAAGGAGCATATCAGCTCGTAGCTGATTAGGAAGCATTTTCTCCACCCCGGTCAGCCCTCTGACAGGCCCAGCCCTCTGTGTTGCAGCCCTGGCCTACAGGTGGAAGGAGCTGACCACCTACACATATAAAGCAAAGAGAGCGCTGACTAATTTTTATTGAACCCCGTGTGTTCAGAACTGTGCCGGACCACGTATTAGAAGAATAGCTACAATAGGGTCAATATAGTCTATGTGCCAAGCACTTGCATAGGAGTTTCTGGAACTACCGTATCAACCCTGTATTACCGACCTTCAGGGTTTAGGTGAGAGAAACAATCCTCCACCGTATATGAGCCAACGTTATTGCAAGTCTCAGTCATCAGCAGCCAGAAGGAATCCTAAGCAATACACCCCTTGTCTTGCTTAAGTTAGAGGCAGTGAATTTGCTTCCCGTTAGAGAGGAGACCAACCCCTTGGAATTAAAGTGTAACTAGGAGCCCAAGAAGCATAAGGTATCCGTCAAAAGCTACTAAGGTAGTTTCTCTCTCTTGAACGATAAATACCTCTGCCCGCGGCCCTGTCTTGATGAATCCCCCATTGCAAGGTGGGAGACGAGGCAGGTGAAGGGGAGACCCAGAGCTTGTGGGTGCGGAAATAGGTGTGTACGTGGCGATCCAAGATAGAACCCTTAGGACTCTGCTCGCTGGGAATGGTTCCAGAAGACGGTAAATAGGCACCGTCTTGAAATCAGCAGACCAAGTTCAAGCTCTCGACCTGTCACTGCTTCTATAGTCTCTACTCCCTTAACCTCTCTAGGCCTCAGTTTCCTCATCTTTAAAATGGGGAGGAAGTGCCCTGACTGGTTTGGCTCAGTGGGTAGAGTGTCGGCCTGCGGACTGAGGGGTCCCAGGTTCGATTCCGGTCAAGGGCATGTACCTTGATTGTGGGCACATCCCCAGTAGGAGGTGTGCAGGAGGTAGCTGATGGATGTTTCTAACTCTCTATCCCTCTCCCTTCCTCTCTGTAAAAAGTCAATAAAATACATTTCTAAAAAATGGGAAGTAAAAATTAGTGAACATAGAAATGATTTGTAAACCATCATGCTCTTCACACACGATGGCTATTACTTGTTATGGTTGTTGGACTTGAGCTATGTTAAGAGGTAAATGGGTGTGTGACCCAGCTCAGGGACCCAGACAACATTCACAATATTGGTTGCGTTTGGTTGTGCTGTGAAATGAGCTAAATTCCAAACCATTCACTTGTTTTTAAAGTCCTGCTGATTTTTAAATTGGAGGAGGCCTGTGCTGTTACGGAGTACCCATAGCTGTTGCATGAGCTAATGTACATTTAACAACTTAAACAACTTCGAAGCTGTTTACCCAGCTGGCTTCTTTTGGAGGTGGTCAACATTCCAATGGTTTGCAAATTTCTGGTTGGATTAAGTTGGGACCAACACCAATATATTTTACTGTTTTTATTGTTCTCTGCATTTATCCTACTGTGCCTATGGCCAAGGCTCATGTAAAATTAGTGTTTCATAAGTCAACACAGAACGTTTTGCCCCCAGCTTCTCTGTTTCCTTATGATAATCCCTTGTATTTGCAAATTTACAATTTCCATATTGCTTCTGCACTGGGTGGGTCATCCAGACTCACAATGGACAGCTATTATTTTCCCCATTTTACAAATGAGCAGCCATTTCTAAAGAATGTACTGAAAGTGAATGATTTTCCCAGCATCGCCCAGACAGCATGTGGTAGCAGTGGGACTCGGGGGCCTACTAGTATCTGCTCCCCTCGACATCCCATGACAAGGGGCAGGGTTGGTGTGTGATGTTGGCCTCTCCCACTGTTTGGGCTGCAGTTGAAATTCAAAAGGCAAAAGATTAAAGTTGCCCTAGCTCAGCGGTTCTCAACCTGTGGGTCGCGACCCCTTTGGGGGTCGAACAACCCTTTCACAGGGGTCACCTAAGACCATCGGAAAATACATATATAATTACATATTGTTTTTGTGATGAATCACTATGCTTTAATTATGTTCAATTTGTAACAATGAAATTGGGGGTCACCACAACATGAGGAACTGTATTAAAGGGTCACGGCATTAGGAAGGTTGAGAACCACTGCCCTCGCTGGTTTGGCTCAATGGATAGGGCGTCGGCTCACAGACTGAAGGGTCCTGGTTTCGATTCAGGTCAAGAGCACATACCTTGGTGCAGCCGTGGGCAAACTACGGCCCGTTCGGCTGTTCTATCCGGCCCGCGGAGCCGAAAGAGCGGAGGGTTCTCTTGCTCTCCCCTCCGCACCTTCACCAGCAGCAGTGTTAACATGTATTAGTTCACACAAACACTCCATCCATGCTTTTGTTCCGGCCCTCCGGTCCAGTTTAAGAACCCATTGTGGCCCTCGAGTCAAAAAGTTTGCCCACCCCTGCCTTGGTGGCAGGCTCAATCCCTGCCCTGATCAGAGTGTGTGCAGGTGGGGAGGGGGGGCATACACTGTGTCTCTCTCACATCAGTGTTTCTCTTCTCCCTCTCTCTCTCCCCCTCCCTTCTACTCTCTCTAAAAATCAATGGGAAAATGCCCTCAGGAGAGGATTAACAACAACAACAAAAGATTAAGCTTAATCTTTTTTAGAAATGCAAATTCTCAAGCCTCATCCCAGAGCTGCTGGATAAAAATGGGCACTCAAACAAGATCCCAGGTGAGCTGTATGCTCATTCAAGTTTAAGAAGCCCTGCCCTGGCTGGGTGTTTCAGAGGCCGGTCTCCTGGATCCTGCTTTCCCAAACAGTAGGGGGCGGTGGGGGGGGGGGGAGGGGCGGGGAGAACCTACTAATGCATTTAGTTTATTTACTTAATTTCATGAAAAGGGTAAATCAAGCAACTAAAACAGCTGACCAAGGGACTGAAGCACCTTGTAATTGCTGTGACAGCAGCAGACAGACTCCGGGACACAGACTAAGGAAAACGCAGCTCGCGGAGGCGCTGGCAAACCTTCTCTCTCTGTCTGCTCAGCAACCCAGCGCAGAGCGGTGCGCGATCACGGATCTGCAGGTGATCTCTCTATTGCAGGATCCACGTGGCACCCTGGTTTCAGCGACTGCAACAGTGGTTTCCTAGTCTGGCCCTCAGACCTGCAGCATCGGCATCACTTGAAATGCAGATTCTTGGGACCCACCCTGACCTATTGAATCAGAGGATACACAGAATAGGGCCCCTCGAGCTGGGAGGGCTGAGACGCTCTGGGCCACAGAGGCAAGCCTGGTGAGATGCAGGGGAGGGAGGGGAGGGTGACGGCCCGTGGTACTCAAAAACACTGCAGCCTCCCATGGCAGCTGCAATCCATGGCAGCTGCAATCCAGCACAGATTTCCCCTCCTCTATATGAGGGGGGCTGCTTTCTATTCAAAGGGCACGAACAACAGAGGCTGTATCACCTGAGAACCTGTTACAAATGCAGACACTAGGGCAACACCCCACCAGAATCTGGCCAACCTGACCACCCGTACCCCCCCCCCCCCCCCCCCGGCACTTCTCTCTGGGTTCTTCTCCCTCCGGTAACTCTCTGAACCCAGGGGATGGCCGTCTGGCTACCATACAGGACACCACAGACGGCGTGTTTTCAAAAACGGAAATGCATTTCACACAGTTCTGGAGGAGGAAAGTCCAAAATCCAGGCATGGGCAGGGTCGGCTGACAGTGAGGCCTTGCCTCCTGGCTGGCAGGCAGCCGTGTTCTCACTGTGTCCTCAGAGAGCCTTCCTCCTGTGCGCACACAGAGCGACCCAGAGGACCTCCTATAAGGACAGCAGTCTGTTAAATCAGGGCCCACCCACAGGAGCGCACTTTCCTTTAATTACCTCCTTAAAGGCCCTGTCTCGTTAGGGGTTAGGATTTCCACGTGTGGATTTGGGGAACGGAGACACAATTCAGTCCTGACGCTAGCGCTGAGACAGGAGGCCCCAGTCACTCAGCAAGATGCTGCTCGCGGGGCTGTCGCTGGTAGATGGTGCCCCAAAGGCGACAGCCCAGGAGACTGGCCCTACTCCATAGGGAATGAAATGAGGCAGAGCTCTGCTGTGGCACTGGGCCCCCTGGTTCTGTCTCAGGCTCTGCCACCACCCCCCAGCGAGTGCCTGTGGATACACGCAGTCTTTCTATGACCCATTTTGTAATATATATATAAAGAGTTGTCCACTCAACAAGAAAAAGAAATTCAATTTAAAAACGGACAAAGTACGTGGAAGTACTCCCATGAGGATATACAGGTGGCCAATCAGCACGTGCAAAGATGCACAGCCTCGCTAATCATCAGGGAAATGCGATTTAAAGCTACAGTGAAACAAAAAATGTCGAACCGCTATATTGTACACCTGAAGCTAATACGACTAACATAATATTGTATGCCGGCCATGGTTAAATTTAAAAATAAAATAAAATTTTTTAAACTATGGGGAGATACCATCTTATACACATAGAGATGGGGGAAGACAATATAAGAAGTGCGGGTGAGGATGTGAAGAAATCGGAACCCTTGTGCTCTGCTGGTGGGAATATAAAATGGTGTGGCCGGTGTGGAAAAACTTAGGGCAGATCCTCAATAAACCATGTAGCATCGCCGTATGATCTAGTAATTCCACTTCTGGGTTTCAAGCCAAAAGAATGAAAAGCAGGGACTCAAACGGGTATTTTACACCGGTGTTCATAGCAGAATTTTCCAAAGAGGGGGGGAGACCATCCAAATGTTTGTTAACCCATGGATAAATGGATAAACGAACTGTGACATATACATGCGATGGAATATTATGCAGCCTTAAAAAGGAAGGAAATCCTGTCACAGGCTACAACATGGATGAACCTTGAGGGCATCATGCTATGTGAAATGAGCCAGACACAAAAGAACAGCTATTGTATGATTCCACGTAAATGAAGGACCTAGAGTAATTAAAATCAGAGGGGAAAAAAATAGAATGGTGGCTGCCAGGGGCTGAGGTGGGGGGAGAATGGAGAGTTACTGTTTACTGGGGACATCATTTCAGTTTGGGAAAGATGAAAAAGTTCAGAAAATGGACCAAGTCTAAGCTGTCACCCAGCTCTGGAGTTCGATGCCTCTTGGTGCTCACAGCATGAAACGAGATTCCTCCCTCCCTTCGCCAAAGGGCAAAACCAAATCCTCGGCTCTTCAGCCTGCGCTCCGGGGTCTGTTCGGAAAACTAGCTCCTGGTGAGTCTGTGGGTTCAGCTGGCCTATCATCTCGCCGAGGGAAGGTTGGGAGTCCCTGAAGAAACCTGCACTTGGAGGCAGCTCAGGGCAAGTATTTGGTGATGCATAAAAATTCTTTAAAAATCGGAGGAGGGGGTGTTTTTTGTCTGTGGTGTGTGTGTAAGTTTAAAGCAAGAGCTTCCTTAAAAAAAATTTTTTTTATTGATTATAGAGAGCTAGAGGGAGATAGAAACATCAATGACGAGAGAGAATCATTGATCAGCTGCCTTCTGCACACCCCTCACTGGGAATCAAACCCACAACCCGGGCATGTGCCCTGACCGGGAATCAAACCATGGCCTCCTGGTTCAGAGGTTGATACTCAACCACTGAGCCACTGGCTGGACAAACATAGGGGTTTTTATACTTTGGGGTGAGTCCTGCTCATTGTGTTTCTGTGCTGGGTGAGGTTTCTGGTGCCCAGACTCAGGAAAACTCGACTCAGAGCCCATCTGTTCAGTATCTGGAGCAAAATCATGGGCAGGGCTCAGGCTGAGAGTGGTCTAGGGTCCCGATGGTCTAAAAAAAAACCCCAAATTCCTTCAACCACCGTGCCGATGAGCATAATGTCTTAAAACACGCCGCCTTATGAAAACACACCAAGTGTCATCTGCTTTCCTGATCTTTGGGTATTCTAATTTCAGATGTCTGCCCTTCAGCGTGAGGCATGGCTGTCACTTTAAATGCCAGACTCTTGATTCAGGATAGCCTTAAGGGACCGGCGGGTTCTGTGGCTGTTGGAAGGGATGCCCGCCTCTGTGGGTGCCAGTTCCACGGAACTCCCAGGACAGAATACAGGTTGAAGTGTGTTGGGCGTGCATGTCTGCCGGTTTGGGCCACTGTGAGGTCACGCGAGGGTGCAGCCTGATTCCCCCTCCCAGTCAGCTTGAACGGTGCCCGCCTGGCCAGCAGCCACACGGGGCGGAGCAGCTCATCCCTGGGCCTCTTCCCACGTCCTTGAGAGCCAGCAAGGCTCACCAGACTCTGTCCTTGGCCAGGACACAAGCTGTTCCCGTCCCGGCGCCCTCCCCCTCCCCTCTGCTAGGTGCTCCCCTGCTCCGTGTGGAAACGTTCCCGACCGGCCACCATCAGGTCTTCCCCGTGCGTAAGTAAGAATGGTTATGTCCTTCCCCTCGGGTCCCCGGTGTGGTCCTTTCAGACTCCCCAAGAACAGCACGGCGCGCCCGGGATTGGAGCTACTAATTGCAGCAGGGGTCTCCTTCAGACCCGGGGCTGAGGCTGGGGCTGGTCTCCAAGAGCCTGTGAACAACTGAAGGGTGAGGAGGCCGATCCCCCTCACCTGTGTGTCTCCAGCAAAATAGAAGCTCAGTCCGTCTCTGCTGAGGTGAATGTCATCTTGCGAGGCAGAGAACGGAGCATACACGTCACACGCTCGCCATCCCAAAGAAGCCAGCCCGGACGCAATCCTTCGTCTTCCCAGCGTGGGGAACAAGAGGAAACACTCAGGGTTTGTTCTTTGCACTAATTAATACCCACATTTTAAACTCTGAAATCGTTGTATTATCTTTATGACCTGGGATTTATTAGTCCGATAAACAAAGGCAATTCTAATGAGAGGTTGATAATTAATTTTTCTCATTTGAGCGTATCCTCTCTAGCTAGTTTCCTCTTTCTATTAAATAACAAATTCAGGACCCAGGGCAGGGCGTGGGGGATCTGAATTCAGCTCAAACGGATCTGCCAACCCTGCGAGAGAAGTAAGACCTGGCCCACGCTACCGTTTAACAGTGAAATTCAATGTGGAGAGCCCTGGGTCTCTCCACAAGGTGTGTGTCTAAGTAAGCTCCTTTGTAAGTCAACTTGGGGAAAACCCTTGCATTCTGTGTTAACACTTCATACTTTTCAAAGCACTTCTATGTGTCTTATTCTCACAACCACCCACTTAAATGAGAAGAAGTCCCATTTTGCAGAGGAGAAGACTGAGGCATGGAGAGGTCCAGAGATCTGCTGGCGTGAGTTCATAGCACAGTTTGGATCCTAATGGCTTCCCTACTCCTCTGGTTCAATAATTTCTGATTTTACTGCACATTTATACGTTTAACATTGAGTAGGGCCTTGCCAGTGTTTTAAATCATCTGCCCACCTTCCCTTCACTTCCCTCGGGCACATACCAGCCAGGGCCGACACCCAGAACCCAGCCGGCTGCCAGTCACCTCTTTTCTGGGGCAAGAGCCTTTTTCCGACTTAGCGGGCTTCTTAGACTCCACACCGCCGCCCAGCTGGTCTTTGGTTGCTAGGCACAGAATCCATCTCAGGAATTAGAGAATTTAGGGTCAGGCTTCAGAGGCAGCATAACTCAGGACATGCCGAAGAGCAGGACCTCAAGAACAACAGGGTGTGATGGCCGGTTCTGGGTCCAAACCGGCCCACGTCCCCAGCAGCAGAAGTTAGCAGCACTCCCCAGCCTCGCACCCTGCTGTCCATGAGCCCCAGCTCTCAGGGAGGCGATTTGGGGTGTCGCTCTCTGTCTTGCCTCCACTTGCCCAATGTTTTACTGCTGCTCAGAGCAGGTGGAGCGAATGTTCTGAGGTCAGCACATTAGCTGGCATTCCAGTGGAGTCAAACTTTGCCCTTGAAAATATTTTTAGGCCTCCAGAGAGCACAGTTGGTATGGTTTGATGCATAAAGCCCTGTTTGGTCATACGTGTTACACGCAGAACGGGTGAGGTACGATCCTTACAAACACTTAATGTTTTGCCTGGCACCGTCACTCCGGGACCCAGACGCGTGAGCTGATTTGCCCAATGAAAATAGTTCCACAAAAGCCCAGGCATTTCTAACATCTGACTGATGACTTGCAGCAAAGAAAGGAAGGAAGCGCGCGCTGCTCTGCCCAAGTCTGTTTTGAAAACTCCATCAGCTCTATCGCAGTCACTCTGAGTACAGATACAAATATTTGTCATATTTCACAGCCGCAGCTTCTATTTCAGTCAGCGGCACATCACAGCTGGTTCGGATGAATTAGAAGTTACATGTGCATCCTAGCCAGTTCCAAGGTCCCGGGTACTTGACAGTGTAATGTAGTAAACGCATCGTTTTTATCACGAACCCGTGTTTCACCGAAATACATATTTGTACCGAGACCACAAGAATTTTATCTTCAAATGCCGGATATTTTAACTGAATGTACAGTACCGTTTACATTCCTTTAGGATGTTTTACCTTTGCTGGAAAAAGCTTCCTAAAGCTTTATTTCGATTTTATGAATGGGTTGAAAAAACACACAGAGATCCTCAGTGGAGGTACGGATCTACTTAAAACATCAGATCAAATTGGCATCATTGAACCGTTTGCAAAATCATCCTGCCAGTGGAGGCCACACTCCATTAAGTTGCCACTTCTCTTTGTTTGTGTACAAAAAAAAGGTGGAATAAAAAATGGGTAAGATTTTTTTATTGTGGTAAAATGTACATAACATAAAATTTACCATTTTAACCATTTTTTTAAAGGTATAGTTTAGTGGCATCCAATACATTCACATTTTTGTGCAAACATCACCGTCATCCGTCTGCAGAATTCTTCATCTTCCAAACCAAAACTCTGTCCCCCATTAACCGCTAACTCCCCATTTCTCTCTCCCTCCAGCTTCTGGGAACCAGTTTTTATTCTACTCTACCCTACCCTGTTCTTTCTCTATGAACTTCACTATTCTAGATACTCATGTAAGTAGAGTCAGACAATATTTAGATTTTGTGTGTCTGGCTAATTTCACTTGGTATAACATCTTCGAGGTTCATCCATATTGTAGCATGTGACAGAATTTCATTCTTTTTTAAGCTAAATGATATTCCATTGTAACATTTTGTTCATCCGTTCATCTGTTAGCAGACATTTCGTTTGTTTCCGCCTTTTGGCTGGTGTGAATAATGCTACTGTGAACAATGGCAATCCAAATATCTGTTCCAGCCCCTGATTTCAACTCTTTGGGGTTTATACCTAGAAGTAGAGTGGCTGGATCATACGGTAATTCTATGTTTAACTTTTTGAGGAACTATCACACCATTTCCATAGAGGTTACACCATTTTATATTCCCATTAGCAGTGCACGGGGTTCCAATTTCTCCATATCCTCACCAACACTTATAATTTTATCTTTTTTTTTATAACAGCCATCCTAATGGGTGTAAGGTGGTGTCTCATTGTGGCTTTGATTTGTATCAGAGTGACACTGAGTCCAGATGGTGTGGCTCAGTGGTTGAGCATTGACCTATGAACCAGGAGGTCACAGCTTGATTCCTGGTCAGGGCACATGCCCAGGTTATGGGCTTAATCCCCAGTAGGGGACATGCAAGAGGCAGCCGATCAAGGATTCTCTCTCATCATTGATGTTTCTATCTTGCTCTCCTTCTCCCTTCCTCTCTGAAATCAATAAATATATGTATTTTTTAAAGAGTGACACTGGGCATCTTTTCATGTGCCTTTTGACCATTTGTATATCTTCTTTGAAGAAAGGTCTATTTAACTCCTTTGCACAAAAAAATGGGCAAGATGAATTTAATGAACAATTATTTGATTAGAATAAAACGTCCTGGTCCACAGAGTGGCGTGTAAATGCACTTTTCCGTAGCTGTGCACACTAAATCATCCTCTTTGGGCATCGTCTCCTTAAAAGACGCTACCCTTCCCATGGATGTTGATGTTCTCCCGCAGATCGGTGTCTCTGGTTTCTTATGGTCAGTGACGGTGGCCCCGGGCATCTTGGTAAACATCAACATTATGCACTAGGTACACATTGATCATCAACTTTCCAGAAGAACAGAAACCTGTTGCTCTGTGTTCATTAAATACACACACAACCGTTTTTGAGCTTTTGGCTAAAAGAAACAGACAACTTAGACCACAGGAACAGAGACTGCAGGTATGTGGGGACAGATCTGTCTCCGTATTTCTCAGGTACCTTGCGACTTCCATTCCCTGTCTCTCAGAGGCCACGGGGACTCTCACAGTCCGCTGCTCTCGGACCCATCTTTCTGTTAGCTTGGCTTCGTGCTAATGCCTGCCCCCCATGGCCTCCCGCTTCAAGTCGTCATCACCCAGGAGATCCAGCTATCTTAGTGTGGGTTGGTCCATGTGGGTTGTTTTCATTTGACCTTGACAAGAGGATTCTGGGTAAGTAGTTGATTTTGGAGGCAACCTGTAAACACTGTGGGGGTGGGAAAGTGAGACAGGGAAGAAGGAAGTCAATAAAGAGGCCATTATCAACCAAGTTACCACCATGAGCAACTGAACCTCCATCCTCCTGGGAACCTGGCAAACAGAGTTACTGAGAGGGGGGCTAAGGAATTTGGGGGGTCTATCTCACTAGATCTGCTCGTCATGTTGAGGGCTGCTCCTGGGATCATTAACTCTCGGGCACTTCTGACTGGCCTTGTACACCGGCTAAGGGTGCTCCCACTGAGGGTGGAGGAGACATGCATGATGCAAGGGGCACTGGCAACATCTCCTGCCAGCACCCACCCTGGCTGAGAAATCTGTCTCTTGGTACAAATTCTCAAGGAAGAGCACCTGATTGGTCACTGTCCAGCCAATGGGCTGGTTGGCCCTAGGTCAGGTGGTGACCCTCCCTCCAGTCATCCAGGGCTGGGTGGTCAGAATCTGGGCAAGTGTCAGCACCTTCTCCTTCAGCAGGGGCATCAGGCTGGGGCGTTATCACAGACATGGGCAAAGGATGGGGAAGCGCTCCATGCCCATGCACCACATTCCCAAAGTTCATCGTGTTTGTATTTACAGACGGAGTTAAACTCTGTCTCTTGACTCTGCCCCCTCTGAGTCAGGCACCGCCCCGACCCGGCCCAGTCAACCTTCTAGGCCGTTCCTTTCCCATCTCCGAGGCTGCATGCACAGGCCCCTGTGTCTTCTCCTGTCTGGGCTAAATCAATATCCCCCCCGTGTCTTCACCTCATCCTTGCTGCATGCTTGTGTTTTCATTTGATCAGAAGAACCCTCGGTCCAAAGAGGCAGCTGTGAGTGAGGAAGGCAGAGGCGGGAAGCGGGGCCCCGTGTTTGGACTCGGCCTGAGTGTGTGGGATGGCTGGCAAGGCCAGCTGGTAAGGAACTCGGGGGCAGAAGGCCTGGCCTTGGTCAGAACCATCTTGTTCCCATCGTCTCCGAAGCCAGATGGTGCTGGTCCCTTCTGTCTCCAGGAGGAGCCGCTCGGCAGGGAGGTGAGGCGCTTGCTCTGGGCCACCCACGCCCAGCCAGCTGGCCAGGAAACTGAAGTCGATGGGTCTGCTGGTGGCTGAGAGGACCACGCCACGGCCAGCGGGACCCCCGAAGGCAAAGGAAGTGCCTGTAAAGAGAATGCCCCTGAGGCGGACCTAGGAGTAGGCCATTTCTCTCCATCGGTGCCTCTTCATTAAAGAGAGGACATTTTCAGGACGTTTTCATCAGGGATTCAAATAATACTGGACAGATAACAAAACAGGATAAACAGACCAAAGGAACACAAGCACCCAGGCTTGGCGGATCACAGATTCTGTCTGCGTTCTATTTCCGGGTTCAATAGCTCCAACTCACCATGGCCCTTCTTAGAATTGAACCCTCCTGAGTCCAGCCAGTGGCTCAATGCCACCCAGAGACTTTCTTTAGTCGTTCGTGGCTTCTGTCGCCATCAGAATTGGCTTTTCCTTTAGTTGCCAACTCTTTTGGTTTACTGAGATTGCCCTAACCAGTTACCACAAACTGGGTGGCTTAAAACAACAGGAATGTATTCCCTCACAGTTCTGAAGGCCAGAAGTCTGAGATCAAGGTGTTGGCAGGGCTGCACTCCCTCAAGGGCTCCAGGGGAGCATCTGCTTCTTGCTCTTCTGGGTTTAGGTGGATGTCAGCATTCCTTGGCTTGCGGCCACATCCCTCCAATCTCTGCCTCCATCTTCACATCACCTTCTCTTCTTTGTTTATTTCTTCTCCTCTCCTGTCCCTCATAAGGACACTTGTCATTGATCTTTAACTCAATTACACCTACAAAACCCTCTTCCCAAATAAGCTCACAGGCACAGACTCCTAGGACGTTTGCGCAGACATCTTTTTGCAGGCCACCAGTCAACCCACGGTACCAACTAATTGAAAAGTTTGCTCATGGAGTATTTGTTGGATGCCAGCTCTGTGTCAGGCTTGTGTGGGGCTGGGTCTCCTTTGCAACACCCCTCACCTGAGGCCTCGTGGGGCTTGGGGCAATTTCTACTCTACCTTCATCTCAGTCCGCACCTGGCTAGCCAGCCATTGACAGCTGTGGTCTCCAGCGACCCAGGGAGAGCCAGGGCTTGCCAAGCGAGGGCTCACCTTTTCCTGGCCAGTCTGGCTGTGACATTATCACGGGCACCCAGGAAACGGAACCCCACCAGGAAGCCAGCCCGACGTCACCCGCATAGCACAGCATCCTGAAAATGCCGACTCAGGCGCTGGAACTGGGAGGGTCAGGGCATTCGTTTGCCCGGCCGCTGTGACAGAGAGCCACACACTGGACGGCAGAAACTTATTCTCCCACAGTTGTGGAGGCCAGAAGTCAAGTTCACGGTGTCCGCGGGGTCACGCTCTCGCTGAGAGTCTGGGGAGAACCCTTCCTTGTCTATTCCTGGTTTCCAGGGGCGGCCGTTGGTCCTGGGTGAGCCTTGGCCTGCAGAAGCGGCACTCCAGGCTCTGCCTCTGTCGTCACCCGGCCTCCCTGTGTGTCTGTCTCTGTGTCATCTCCCCTTTTCTTATAAGGATGACAGTCACACTGGGTGAAGGGCTACCGACTCCACCCTAACTAATTACATCTGCACGATCCTATTCCAAATAAGGCTACCCTCCGAGGAACCAGGGGTTGGAACTTCAGCATATATTTTGAGAGGACACATCCATTAACTGTAAGCAAAGGGCAACACAGTCAAATGCATCTTACAAACAATGTCTGTATTTGGTATGTTTCTTGTCTATTTCCTCTGCCACTAGAATAGAGATTCCATAGGAAAGGTGTGACTATTTTGTTTGTTCGTGGATATATATCCCCAGTACCTCAAACAATTCCTGACATGTATTAGGCATGTATTCATTCATTCATTCATTCATTTATTCACTCAAGAAATAGTTATTGGGTGTCACAATGTGTCAGGCACTCCCTAGGCACACAAACACGGTCTTAACCTTCTTCCTTGTCTTGCTTCCTTGCCCTTTCCTGGCCTCTGGCTTGCTACTGCCCAAACCCTCTGTACGCCCTGCATTGCCATCCCAGGGTGCCAGCCCTCTAGGCCCCATGGCTGGACTGGCATGGAGAGCAAGGAGCCCCTTCTGCACGGCATGATCACAGGCGAGGCTCTCCCGATGCTTCCGCTGCTGTTGGCGGCTGAGTTGTTTGAAGCCAGAGTTCCTGGGGTGGCTGATTGTTAAACAGTGAGACAGTGTACACATTCAGCACTTCTGCCCGCGGCCCTTGGCAACCGCTGGAGCCAGCTTCCTTGCAGGCTGATAAATTGGCTTCTGAGCCAGCCTCTTCCGGTCCAGTCCGAGCTGGGCAGCATCTCACCTTGGAAGTCAGTTCATCAGAACGTGACAAGACCAGGTCTGCAGAGGTGCCAGGGAGGCTCTGTGCACCATCTCTCAGGACTAACGACTGTGCCTCAACCATTCTCTCGCAACTCTCCCTCAGAGTTCTGGACGTGCAGCAAGACCTACACCCAAAGGAAAATCGATGCACGCAAATTAACCTTGATAGCAGGTGTGCTGTGTCTGCCAATTTGTGAAAGCAAGGGGCTGCTGACGGAGGGAGAGCGGGTTTGTGCCCGCCGACGCCCCGGAGGCAGAGGATGCTCCCAGAGGGGATCGAGGTGACGGGTTATTGCACTTGTCTCCAGCTGCCTCCACTCTTACTCCTCACAGTCCCGTTTCCACACAGCGTCCAGAGAAACCCATCAAACAAACATAAAACAGCCTGGCTGCTGTGGCTCAGTGGTTAGAGTGTCAGCCCACGCACCAAAGGGTCACTGGTTCGATTCCCGGTCAAGGGCACCTACCTGGATTACAGGTTCAACCCCCGGCCCCAGTCGGGGTACCTGTGGGAGGTAGCCAATCTATGTGCCTCTCTCACATCGATGTTTCTCTCTCTCCCCACCTCCACTCTCTCTAAAAATCCATGGGAAAAATATCCTCAGCTGAGAATTAACCAATAAACAAACAAACATAAAGCAGGTGCTTCTTCCCTGCTCAAAACCTTCCAGTGATTCCTCACTCGGAATCAGAGCCAGCCCTTCCCCATGCTCACAGGGCCCTAGGATGGAGCCTCGGCCTTTCTCCAGGCTGAGCCGTCTCTGCAATCCCCACGTAGACCGAGCTCCGTCACAGTGGCCTCCTTGCAGCCCTGCTCTTGGCGGCCTCAGGGGCCTGGCACCAGTTGCCCCTCTGCCTGGAAGGCCCTTCCCTGGTCTTCACATGATGATGGCAGCTCCTTCGTGTCCCTCGAGGCTGAGTTCAGATGTGGCTCCTCCACAGAGCCTTCCGCAGTCACCCCACCCAAAATGCCCCCTCCCCTCAGCACACATGGGAACCGAACCACGTCTCACCGTATCGCCCTCTATTCCCTTCTGAGCAATCATCACTAACCTACAATGACTTTGCTTATGGGTCTACCTGTCGACTGCCAGCCCCTCTATGGGGATGGAACCTGCCGGAGGGCTGGGTCTGCCCGTCCCCCGCAGCCCCAGCCCCTGGAGAGGCCTGACGGGGCGTGTGCTCAGTAGCTTGTTCAGTCACCGCAGCTTGTCTCTGGGACTTAAGATGTGGCCCTGTGCACACGGCCTCGGTTTCCTCAAATGTAACATGGAGCCCACCCTATAAAATAAAAGGCTAATGTGCAAACTGCCCCCTCGGCTGGGAGTTAGACCGGGAGTTGGACCAGGGGGCGGGGCCAGCTGGCCAACCGCCCTCGGACCCCCCCCCAAGCCAGCCCCACCCTTAACCAGCGCCCCCCCCACCCTGATTGAGGGCAAGACTGGCCTGCCAACCGCCCATGGCCCCTCCCCCAGGCAGGCCCAGCCTGATCACCCCCCAATCGGGGAGAGTCTCACCCATGCACGAATTCGTGCACCGGGCCTCTAGTTACCTTATAAAGCTCCCAGCACAGTCCCACACCCTGGGGAATTCGGCACATGCTGGTTAATGTCTGTGTCCATCTGAACACTTTCAGCTGTGCAGACCAAAGCACCCAGGTTCAGCAATAAGGGGCTTCCTGGTCTCACGTAATTAGAACAGCTGCCCAGGGCTGGTTCTCAGCGATGTCCCCATGGTCACCGGTGGCTGCCACAAGTCCAACTCACAAGTAGACGTGACAACATCTGCCTGGAAAGGAAGAGCATTTCTACTTGTGCATCTCCCGTTCATTAGGGAAGCCTTCCTTACCCAGAATGCACCTCCTCTCAGTGGTCCCCTTGCCAGGGCTGGAGCCTATGCCCCTACCTACCTCTGTTGCAAAGGAGGAAGGCAAGGTGCCCATCTGGCCTGTCTCCTCTGTGGGAGGAGGGGAAGCGGTGGGGTGTGCATCCCAGAGGTTCCCTGCCCTGCTCTCCCCCTCCTCTCTGCTCTTCTTGTGTGTTTTGAACTATGGGCCCACAGCTCCTCTCTGCTGTGGTAGGCCCTATTTAAAGGAGGCCTGCAGGTGTCGTCTGGTCGGTGTGGGTGTGTTTTGAGGCTGGATTGCAGAGAGTTAGTAAGAACTAGGCAGAACGAGACGCAGATGTGGCTGGAGGCGGGTAGAAGACGGTGCTGAGCAGCCTGGGAGGGCCAAGGAGGCTGAGGCAGAAGCAGGTGGATGCCTGGATGCCTGGAGCCCGACCTGCTCTGGGAGCAGGAGAAATGGACAGAGGGGGGGAAAGAGCTTTTATTTCGAAACCTCAACTTAACCTCTACCCTTCCTCCTCAGCCCACCACCACCTCCCTCTCCTCCTTCCTGCCCATCTAGACCCTGATGCTGCCCAAGGCTCCAGCCTCCCTCCAGCTCCTCCTCTTGTTCTCTGGGGACCGGCTGCTCCCAAGCCAAAAGGGACATTCCCATCTGAGGACCCACATGGGGCCAAAGGGCCAGGAGGGAGCAGGGTGTGGGCAGGGCTGAGAGGAGCAGCTGGAGCTCTGGGAAGCCCAGAGCTCTCCGCTCTCCCGGTGAAGAGGGTGTGTCTGACTTGTGGGTGTGGTGTGGGTGTGTGTGTGTGTGTGTGTGTGGGAGTGTGTGTGTGTGTGTGTGTGTGTGTGTGGTGTGGGTGTGGGAGTGAGTGTGTGTGTGTGTGGTGTGGTTTGTGGAGTTGGGTGTGGGGGTGGGGGTGGATGTGGTGTGGGGGTGGGGGTGGTGTGTGTGTAGGTGGGGGTGGGTGTGGTGTGTGTGGAGGTGTGGTGTGTGTGGAGGTGGGGGTGGGTGTGGTGTGTGTGAAGGTGGGTGTGGGTGTGGTGTGTGTGGAGGTGTGGTGTGTGTGGAGGTGGGGGTGGGTGTGGTGTGTGTGTAGGTGTGGTGTGTGTGGAGGTGGGGGTGGGTGTGGTGTGTGTGTAGGTGTGGTGTGTGTGGAGGTGGGGGTGGGTGTGGTGTGTGTGGAGGTGTGGTGTGTGTGGAGGTGGGTGTGGTGTGTGTGTAGGTGTGGTGGGTGTGGTGTGGGTGTGGGTATGGTGTGGGTGTGGTGTGGTTTGTGGAGGTGGGTGTGGGTGTGGGTATGGTGTGGGTGTGTGTGGTGTGGGTGTGTGTGGAGGTGGGTGTGTGTGGTGTGGGTGTGGGTGTGGGAGTGGGTGTGGTGTGGGTGTGTGTGGAGGTGGGTGTGTGTGGTGTGGGTGTGGGTGTGGTGTGGTTTGTGGAGGTGGAGGTGGGTGTGGTGTGGAGGTGGGTGTGGGTGTGGGAGTGGGTGTGGGTATGGGTTGTGTGGAGGTGGGTGTGTGTGGTGTGGGTGTGGGTGTGGGTGTGGTTTGTGGAGGTGGAGGTGGGTGTGGTGTGGAGGTGGGTGTGGGTGTGGGAGTGGGTGTGGGTATGGGTTGTGTGGAGGTGGGTGTGTGTGGTGTGGGTGTGGGTGTGGTGTGGAGGTGGGTGTGGGAGTGGGTGTGGGTGTGGGTTGTGTGGAGGTGGGTGTGTGTGGTGTGGGTGTGGGTGTGGGTTGTGTGGAGGTGGGTGTGGGTGTGGGAGTGGGTGTGGGTATGGGTTGTGTGGCGGTGGGTGTGTGTGGTGTGGGTGTGGGTGTGGGTTGTGTGGAGGTGGGTGTGGGTGTGGGAGTGGGTGTGGGTATGGGTTGTGTGGAGGTGGGTGTGTGGATGTGGGTGTGGGTTGTGTGGAGGTGGGTGTGTGTGGTGTGGGTGTGGGTGTGGGTTGTGTGGAGGTGGGTGTGGGTGTGGGAGTGGGTGTGGGTATGGGTTGTGTGGAGGTGGGTGTGTGTGGTGTGGGAGTGGGTGTGGGAGTGGGTGTGGGTGTGGGTGTATGTGGGTGTGGGTGTGGGTGTGGTGTGGTCCACAGTTCATTCCAGACTAGGCTCTGGGCCTTGGGCGCAGTGTTCGGGCACCCGCCTCACAACCTGCCACACGGTGACCAAGAGCTTGGCCCTGACTTACAAGGGTTGGAAACCCAATTTTCATCCTTCCTAGTTAGACATCAGTCACCCCTTCATTTTGCGATGAACCCTCTACTGGAAAAGGTGGAGCCTGCCTCCTTTTCTTTAAAATTTCCATTTCTGCACCGTTAGCATCTAAAGAGTCAATCCGGTCAATAAACAAATTGCAGGAGATTACCCTTCTGTCCTGCATTCTAGCTAACCTCATTGGCTGGATCTAATCGTGTCTTTGTAAATTCTTCGGACTTTTCTACGGAGGCGATCACCGTGCCTGCAGTTTTATTCCTCCCCTCTCCTTGTGCCTCGTATTGCTCTGTCTGGCCCTTATCTCGCTGACCAGGACGCTGACTAGGAGCGGTGAGAGCAGACATCCTTGTCTTTGCCCCAGTCTTTGGGGGAAAGTGGCCTGTCTCTCACCATTAAATGTAATGAATGCTCTTTGTTAAGGTGAGGAGTTCACACTTATTCCTTGTTCGCTGAGAGCTTTTATCATGAATAGATGCCCACTGACCTTTTAATAAAGCTCTCTTCTGCTTCAATCAGCCAGATTCGTTTCTGTTGCGAATAGGAGGCCTGAGTGACATGCTAGCCTTCCAACGTCAGGCAAGCTCCCTAATAGACTCGCATAGCCTGAGCCTGGATAGAAGCCCGGTGATGGAAACTTACGTCCTTTTAATTCCACCACCTAAAGAAAATAGCTGTGATCACCGTTAAGGCTGTTCCCTTGCACTTAATTTGTTATTTTTCTCCCACTCCACTCTCCAATAACCTTGTTTATTGTATGTAGTTATATAAGTAATATATACTCCTTGCAAAGAACCTGAACAATCCAGTAAGATATAAAGAAGGGAGTGAAGGTCGCCTGGATGTCACTGTCCTGAGGTAGCCATCATTAGCAGTTCGGTGATCATCTTCCAAGCCCCTCTTTATGCATGTCCACATACAACATGCATGCTTTTACATGCATGTTATCACATGCTGCTTTATCACAGGCATGTGCCACCCCCCCTCCTATATCAGCACTGCTCCCCACACGCCTCTCTCCTGGTTCTCAGGACGCCTGGGCTCGCCCGCACAGTCCCTGCCGGAGGTGCCATCGTAGAATAGCTCCGGGATGCTCCTCCCACAGGCATGTCCAAACTGGTCACTGTTGGGACCAGCCGTTGGCGCTGCTGTCACCTGTGAGCCCAGCTGGGGCTGTTGACTGGAGCACCTACAGGTGGCCTCTCCCTGGTAGAGCAGGTGAGTGGGGGCGCCAGACCAAGGTGGGGCGCCCATCGCTGTCATCAGGGCAAGACACTAGTGGTTACTGAAAGTTCTTTCTCTTGCACAAAAACAGTCCCACCCCAGCGCTTGCAACTGCTGCTGGTGCTGGCCCCACTCACACCCGTGGCCGGCACCGGACCCACCGCTCACACCCACTGCTGGTACCCGGCACCAGTCCGATTGCTCAGCGCCGTCAGCAGTTTCGAGTGGCAGCTGCCGGCCTTGATCGCCCCTAAGGGCTTCTCCACATCCCCCTGCTCCTGAGGGGCAATCGGGGCAGCAGCTGCTGCTCACACCTGCTGGTGGAGCCGCCCCACTCGCACCCCCTGCTGGCACCAACCCCGATCACTCTGTGCCCTCAGGGAATCGAATCCCCGACCCTTCAGTCCGAGGGCCGACGCTCTAACCACTGAGCAACCAGCCAAGGCTGGAATTGACTTTGTAGCATGAGTACACACACAATAGACAAGCAAGTGAATAAAATAAAGCTAAACAAAAAAAGCTTGCATTAATTAAATCAATAAATCAAATGAGAGGCCCTCTTCCCCTGAGGCCCCGGGAGCTTTATCAGGACTTTGCTTCTGGCTCTGTTGCCTCTGGGCCTGACACTCCAGGGGCTGATATTCCAGCCTGCGTCTTTCGCGGGAGGGACCCTGACCACTGCCCAGGGCTGCCCGTGGAGCGACATTCAACAGCAACTGTACAGTGTGGGTTGCTGTGAGAATTGACATTGATGAGCCACTTGCGACAGTGCCTGGAGCATAGTAGGTGCTTTGCCTGTGTTTGTGGGATGAAGGACACCTCCTCAAGCCTCTGAGGAATGGAGTCAGCTCTTCTGCTGCGGTGGCCCAGCCACCCAGCCCCCACACGCTGGCCTCCAAGCCACGCTGACTTGTCCACACAGACGCCTTTCGTGGTGGTGATGAGCATGCCCGCTCCAACTGTCATTTCAGGAAGACCAGCCGGGCATTCCCCGCAGGGGCTGCGGCCAGGCAGTCACTCATCATTAGCACAGCCCCAGAGAGGCACAAGGGGGGCCTCCTAAATAATTGATGCCTGGCAGTGGAGGCCTAACCTTCCCCGAGTCTGCGGTGCAGTGTCAGAATTCAAACGCCTCGGCTGTGTGGCCTGGGGCTCCCGGCCTGCGGACGGAGGACCAGCAGCCACCCTTGCAGGAGGTTTGTGCTAGTGACATGCTGTGGGTTCGGAGCCCGGCGCTCTGTCGTTAAGCTGAGTGGCTCACCTCCTGTGCCTTCCAGCCCCGGGTAAGTAGGCTAAGGCCAGCCTGGGAAGATTATTTGCAGGGAATTAGAGCAGGGGGATCAGGATTAGGGCAACCTTCCAACCGGTGGCTCCTCTGCACCTGCCATCTGCAAAGGACGGGTGCCACCTTCAGCTGAGGTGACACCGACGAGAGGGAGAGTCGGTCAGGAGCCGGGGGACCCACTGAGGAGGCGCCTCATGAACTTAGGGCAGGTGTTGCCCTGTCCCCGCTCCTCCTGCCAGGACCTCTGACCAGCTGCACCAGCTTTGCAGAGCTGGGCAGGTGGCAGCTGGGAAGGCAGGGGTCTGCGTGGGTCCCGGCCCTGTCACTCACTCTGTCCTGGGCGAGCCACCTCTTCTGCTGGGGGCCTCTGTTTTCTCACCTATCAGACCACCTGGCTCTAATGGTCTTGAGATGCCATTCCAATCCAAAGGGAGGAGGTTGGGAAGGAAAGATAGATTTGGGATTTCTACTGGGTTTGACGGCAACAACAGCAGAGAAAGAGACCAAACTGTCGCCTACAGGGAGATAGAATTTAATGCATGAGTAAGTGACGAGTGAGTGAGAGAACAAATGAGAGAAACGGTAGGTGTGGATGGTATATGGGGCTGTTGAAGGGCAACAGAGTCTGTGGAGACAATATAACTCAGCAGACTTCTGAAGGTAAATCATATAACCCACATAAAGTCAATTATCCGGGTAATCTAAATAATGAATAGTGGCACTCACTGAGCACTTAGTCACAGCACTGTTCTTTGTTTCGCAAGGGTAACCTCCTTTAATCCTCACAATGATATAAAGTAGATGATGTTATAAACCCAGATCTACAGAGGGGGACGCTGAGGCACAGAAAGGTCCAGCTAACCTGGTCGTCTTGCTTCAGAGCCCACAGACTCACTCTCCCTAGAGTAGCCCGAATGGCTCTTAGGCCAGAGCCAGCCTTGGCCACCATGTCACTGAGGCGGGTACCACTTCCCCTGACCAAGGGGAAGAGTCCTTGGCACCAAGTGGGGCAGGAAAGGAAGGGGCTGAGCTTCAGACTCCCTGCCCGCTCCAGGCAAAACCCTCGGGTCCCCCGTGTCCTGTACCAGCGCTGCCAAGCGCCAGGCTCACAACTCAGCTGCTTGCAGCTGGAACCCGGCCACAGCGCCCTGTCCCCAGGCACTAGCAGAGTTGGGGCTGTGAGACAGGGGCACTCCCCACAGCCCCCCTCCTGCTCCTGTGCCACTCACAGGCCTGGTCTCCCTCCAGGTTCCTTTCCCGCCTCCAGCAGGAGTTTTCCCCCAGAGGGATTAGCTCAAGGGAGGGGCGGGGGGCTGGGCCCTGCAGGATGACAGCACTGGCAGGAAGCCCCCAAGTCCGCACAGTGGCACAGGGCTCAGCACGTGGGGGAAGAGCATGTGGTGGGCTCGGTCCTCAGGCTGGTTCCACGACTTAAAACTGACTTCAGGTAGGTCATGGCCTCTGCCCATCTACCAGGAGCCCCGGCTGACTGCACGGGGCTGAAATGACAGATGTGTTCTTCTTCTGTCGCAAACACGTGATTTCTAGCCCACAGAGGTAAACGCTACCTTTGTCCAGCTACTCTAAGACACACTGTTTTGTGGGGTTTTTTTAAAGAATAGTTTACTGATTTTTTAGAGAGAGGAGAGAGAGGGAGAGAGAGAGAGAGAAACATTGATGTGAGAGTGCAGCATTGATTGGCTGCCTCATACAAACCCCCTCCCCCAACAGGGGATGGAGCCCACAACCCAGGCATGTGCCCTGACCGGGAATCCAACCAGCAGCCTCCTGGTGCATGGGACAACACCCACTGAGCCACACTGGCCAGGACCACACTGTTATTTTATATATCGCTAAGAAAGGGGAGATGCAACTTGTCAAATTTTTTGCTACTTGGCAAATTTTGACATGCAAACAATTTTAAGACTCAGCCCGATTTCAGAGGTGGGAAAATGTGCTTCTTGGCATCGATGAAATATGGCAGGATCCCCATTTTATAGACGAGGAAACCAGGAGCTTAGTGTGGGTTATGCCCTCAGGGTCCCATAGAAATGAGACACGTGGTGTTCCAGACCTGTTCTGACAACAAAGCCCATGCTTTGTGCGCTGGGACCCAGTCCCCTGGGGGCTGTGTCAGGAGGGAGAGGGAGGGCCAGCCTCGCTTGCAGACAGAGACGCACACGCATCAGTCCCTGTTTACGGTGGACCACTCGCTGCCTTGTGCCCTTTGGGATGCACTGATTGCGGTGAACTCAGAGAAAGGTTGCAGGGGTGAGGAAGGGATGCTGGGAGGTCAGGGATGAAGGCAGGGCCAGGCGGTGGTGAGGGGAGAGAAGCAGGATGGAGAGCCCCAAATCTCAGCGCTCCTACTTGTCAGCTGGGTGGCCCTGCCCTGAGACCTCTTAACAGAAGAGGGAGCCATCTCTGCGATGCAGAATCATTTGCACTTGGAACATTGTGGAGCACCCCACACATTTAAGTTTGCTAGTATTACAGGAAAAGCACAGGATGCTGTGTGAGGCCCATCTCAGCACTCTAGCCCATCAGAAGAACCCCCTCCCCAACAAACAGGGGGGTGAGGGGGAGAGGAGGGGGAGGGAGAGGGGAGGAGGAGGGAGGGAGGGACCGCGGCTAGCCACAGTGGCCTTTGCCCTTTCTCTCAGATCTTCCCATTTCAGGATCTACCCTTTTTCTCTTGCACACAGATCTCTGCCCTTTTGGAAATAACTCAGTCTGTTTTCTTTGCTCTTCAAATTCTGCAGTTCTACCCCCATCATTATTAGCACACCAGCCAGCCGCCCAGGCCCAGAAGTGCCCACACAGGAAAGGATCCTTCCTTGTGTGGGCGGTGGCGTGGGAGCATGTTAATACCTTTTGTTCCTGGCATATAAATAATCAGCAATGATCTCTTGACCGATCACATCGCTGCTGTCGGATTCATGATTGGCAGGCAAATATAAAGCAACGTATAAGTTCTCCTGGTGACTAAGCTGTTACTACAGACACACTCGCATAGGTCAGGAATCCTCCCTCACCCTCAGGAGGTGCCTATATCCAAGCCCTCACAACATCTAGCACACCGTAGGAAGCTTTCTGGCTATCTTGAACATTGAAATAGTGTTTTGAGAAGATGCATCAGTCTGAAAAAAAGAAAATCAGTCGATGCTAAATTGGGAAGCTCATAAAGATCCCGATAATCACCGGATGGAAACAATAACAAGGGCCAAAGACATTTGACTCGGTGGTTGAGCATCATCCATGCACCAAGAGGTCCCGGCTCAGTTCCCAGTCGGGCACACCTGGGTTGCAGGCTGGTTCTCCGGTGGGGGCCGTGCAGGAGGCAGCCAGTTAATGTTTCTCTCTCATCAGAATGTCTATCTCTCTCCCTTCCTATCTCTCTAAAAATCATTAAAAAATATTTAAAAAAAACAAAAACATGTAAGGACCACTAACAGGCGATGTATTTAGCAGCATAGGACACCTCCCCGGGCCCCGCCAAGCCCAGGCCTCCTGGACGCCTCTCCCGCCTCCTCTGGGGCTTTCAGATCCAACTCAACCCAACCCAGAGTCTCCAGGGAGCTCTAGGGGCCCTGCACCCCGTCTCTGCGGTGGGTGGGACAGGGGCCCCTGAGATGTGCACGCCCGCATCCCCAGAACCTGTGACTATGGGGCCTCGCCTGGCAAAAGGGCCATGGCAGGTGTGGTTCCCGTGCCTGGAGGGGCGGGGGGGGGGGGGGGAGGGCACAGGCGTGCTCCACAGAGAGCCTCCTGGGTAGAGCTGCCCTTGATGACAAGAAAAGAAAAACACTTTAAAAAGGAATTTGGTGTCCTATTTTGAAAAAGTAAAAAAAGGGGGGAAGGGGAGGGGACTCTGGTTTGGCAACATTTTCACTCAGAATTTCCCAAACAACTTTGATTGGAGAGAACAGTGGACTGAAGACCATTGAGCGACCCGGTATGTGTTTCGCTTTCCACAGGCTCCTCTGTCCTACGCGATGCCCGCCCCCACCCCCCCACGAGGGCCAGGGAAGCTCCGGCGGAGAGAAGAGGGAAGACGTGTGCGGCTCTCACAGCCGCTCGGTCTGTGGGGTGGGCGCTCTTTAGAACTCTTCCACTGCAAGTTTTCAAAACATCAGCCCAAACCGGCTGAAACAAATAAACCAAGAAAAGGGGAATTTGCCAGTTCATATAAGAAGTCAAGGGGTGCGTTCAGAGGACCTCAAACAATATCAGCTTGCACACTTGCACTCTCTTCTCTCCTCTCTCTGTCACACACACACACTCACACACACTGTTTCCACCTTTGCCCTTCTTGTGTTGGCTTCCATTCTCAGGCAGGCTGTCCTCAAGACGTGGCAATGAGGCAATGAGGACTCCCCCCGACCCCCACTCCAATCCGCCCCCCGCCCCCCACCGCAGGATTGGATCCTACCAGCTCAGCAGCCCAGGGGGTCAGTGAGCCTGGGCCTGGGCCTGGGCCTCTGTGGTCTGGCTGGAGTCACATTCCCAGCCGCAACCCTCACTGTGGCTGGGGGTGTGGTCAATCCCTTTCCGGTCAAATGGCCTGAGAGCCAGGAGGGAAGGATCTCTGACAGGCAAACCAGGTGCTGTTACTAGAAGGGGGTGGTTGCTGGGGAGGCAAACGTGCGTGTAGAACAGTGACGTTGAACCTATGACACACGTGTCAGAGGTGACACGCGAACTCATATTTTTGGTTGATTTTTCTTTGTTAAATGGCATTTAAATATATAAAATAATATCAAAAACATAACTCTTTGTTTTACTATGGTTGCAAATATCAAAAAACTTCTATATGTGACATGGCACCAGAGTTAAGTTAGGGTTTTTCAAAATGCTGACACGCCGAGCTCAAAAGGTTCGCCATCACTGGTGTAGAAGTCTATCCCACTCGTCGTTCTCATGATTCAGGTGAGAAAACCCAAGTAGACAGGCAGGGTCGGGGTCCCGTTAGCCACGTCTCAGACGCCAGATCCCGTGGCCTGTTAGCTCACTGGTGGGGAGAACCCCATTGACAGGCCTCACCGAGGCTGAATTAGTACCAGAACGCAGCCCACCTGCTGTTCAGCTCCAAACTCACGCTCACGGTCAGAAATCCCAGCTCAGACCCATCCCACCATGCTGCACACAGCTCGCTACTCTACCGGGGGTCTTAATCCAGCATCTAGAAGGGTTCAGCAATCTGGAGAAGGGCTGTGCGTAAATTAATCAAGAGTCAGAGACGAAACATAATTTTGGAAGGCATATGGGGAGTCAGAAAAGACTTAGCTAAAGGAACTAAGTTCTCCTTGTCTCAGGACCCCTTGCTTTCTATTAACACAAATTGTCCTAAACAAGGTGGAGATATACACATCAAAGTGTAGGGTTTGTATACAGAAGTATTGTCAGGTTATCAGGTTTTGGAGAAACTGCCTTCGGCTGTTCAGGTGTTTGGCCAGGAGGAGGCAATATGTAGATTAAGATGCCCTTAGCTGTCTGGCAGCAAACAATCATCCCCCTTTTCAGGTTTGGGGAAATGCCCTTGCCACCGAAGATGATTCAGCCCTTGCTGGAATTGGCTTCGGGCACCACTCTCCCAGCACCACCCCTGCAGAGCAACACCACTGGATTGGAGAGAATGTTTTCTCAGGTTCAGGTAAGTCCATGGCCAAGCCTCCTCCTGTTCCTCCTTTAGACTTACTGGGAGGCCGTCCAGGCCCCGCCTCCATTTCTTTCTGAGGTTGGCCCGCCCCATCCCACCTCCCCAGCCAGTAGGAGGGGCTCAGTAGTGCTCCCCCACTTCCCTCTTTCTCTCCATCACCCTGGTCTTGGGCATCTATCTAATCAGCACAGTCCTGATCTCTTTAAGACTGCTGGACCTGTATTCTTACACATTCAACTGTTCAATGCCAGGGGCTGTGCCCTAGTTCCTTCTCCCCGGGAGGCACTAGTCCAGCACCCCGCACAGAGTCAGCCTTCAGGACCTGAGTCTGACCTGCACTAGGCACAATTTTGGGGTGACTTGAGGGTAACAGACAATAGACTAGAGAAGGCATAGTGGTAGGCAGGACTCATTTCTACTCCTATTTCTAAATGTTCTGGTCACAGATTATTTCAAGAGCCATAGGTTGTTCCCGGGTGGATGGGATGGGAGCAATTTCAGAGGCTATGAATTGGTCTGAGGGTTATTTTTCTAATCAAAGCATCTTTCAGCTGCTTCACAGTGTATTTTTCAGAAAACAATTTCTCCAAATGGTGTTCTCTTTAGTTCCTCGCAGTGAAAGAGCCCCTTTCACATTTCTCTTTTCATCCTTTGGAATTCTCGTTCTTTCTGTAAGCAGAGATTTCTATAGGAGATCTATAGATACAGATAAATATATAGGTAGATAGATTTTTGTTTCCCTCAAATGTTTGTGTCTTCTCTGGATTCTATTCCCTACTTCAGACTGAGCATAGGGAGTTAGATGGTCCAGAGCATCAAAGATTTATCAACTCCATCACTCTTCATAGGACATCCCCTCTTCCGAAGGGCTATCTCCTTGCTTAGGTTATTTCACAGAAGAAAGGGGAATGAATGTTTTCTGAAGCCCAGCGTGAGTTCTCAAAAATCTGCAGGATGGTGAGTTCTTAATAACTTCAACTAACTACCTCTTAAGATTAGATGTTAGGTTGAAGCCTTCACGTGGACACCACTGAAACTAATAAAACCAACTAGAGGCCCAGCACATGAAATCGTGCACGGGTAGGGTCCCTAGGCCTAGCCTGCAATCAGGGCCATCTTCCACCCGCTCGCCAGTCCCCAGTCCCGCCCCGCCACCACCAGCCACCACCAGCCACCCCAGTATCCCATTTGCCATCCGGCAATCGGCAATCGATTGGTGCCTGTGGGCCAGGGGGAGGGACCAAGAGGCCGGCCATTCTGCCCGCTCGCTTGTCTCCAGTCCAGCCCCACTGCCACCACCCACCCCGGTTCCCTATGGTTCCCTGTTCACCATCCAGCGATCGGAGCCTGCGGGCTGGGGGGAGAGGGGAGGCCAGGAAAGGAATGAGAGGTGGTCAATGCACCTCATAGCAACTGGTTGAGCGGTCATTCTGGTCATTACGCCGTATGGTCGCTGGGCTTTTATTATATAGGATTTATTATGAACAAAATGTGGTTTCAGTGGGAAGATGCTTGCAGGGAAGAGCCATCTGTACAAGATTTTCCCTGGTTCAGGTTTGAGGAGATCTATAGTAATCCATCCAACAAAGGAATGTTGGCTGAAAGTGCTAAAATTACATGCAGTTTTCCCCTTTACTGGGAGCAGTGGGCTGAATTCATGTACTATTTGTTTTCTACCCACTCGGTTATAATGGCAGTGAGGAAGGGGAGGGCTGGGTAGAGGATGGGAGCTTGGGGGACCCAGAAAAACATTTATTTGCTAGGTTTTGCTTTCCTTGCCTATTCCCCACAGTGTCTTGGATCTAAAAAAGAGAATGCCACGCCCTAAGGACCGCAATATATTTGACTTGGATCATCATGTTGAAAAGGGTCTTATACGTTTTCCAGACTAACCCCACCCAGGTCCATTTCACAGACACATAAACTGAGGTCCAGAGAGGAGCAGAGACTTGGCCAAGCCCATAGAAAGTAATAGTCTCAAGCCTTCCAAATCCCCAGTCAGTGTTCGTTCCACACAGAGATGCCCCTTTGCTCTCACATGTTCTCAATCCATTTGGGGTGGCTAAGGTGGGGACAAGATCCAAAACACTAGTGCCAAGTCAAGTGTACTTGTTCTTAAACTCCTCACCTGAAGCCATGTTGAATGTCAGAACTCATCTGGACTCTACAACTTTTAAAGGGCAATGAATCCTGTATTGGACATGTGGTGGCATAGGCTGGACGGCACTGTGATGTCTTCAAAGGCAGGGTCTACTCTGGGTAGGCAGCGGGAGGCCAAGGACAGCCAAGGGCAGCCTGCTCTACCGCCTGCTCTTTCTCCCCTCCCCTCTGCCCCATCCCCTCCCCTTCCTCCTCTCTGTGTCCTTTCAGACTAAGTCCTCACTGAGGCAAAAAGAACTAGTAAAAGTCACAAACTGAAGGCTGGGGCATTGTTCATCTTTCATGCAGGCCTCGGTTAAAATCGTCCCTCAGCCATTTGCATATATGGTTATAAAAAATGGAATCATACCTTACAGATTCCTCTGCAACTTAGTTTTTTTTGTTGTTTTAATAGTTTTATAAGCATCATAGACACAGACAACAGCGTGGTGTGACTATGGTGGGAGGAGGGGGGGGGGATGTGGAAGAGGATACATGGGGGATAAATGGTGATGGAAAAAAATATACATACGTATTATATACTTCCAGGTCAATATAGAGCATCAATCTGGCAATCAAAATTATTTTTTTAAATAGATGCAACATATTCCAGCCTGGATAGACTATCAACAACTCCCTATTCATGGATGTTCTGTGTTAATCAGACCTGCTGTTGCAGGAAGTGCAGTGACGAAGCGCCTCGCCCAGTGGCTGTGGTATAAAAACCCAGTGTCCAGTTCCCTATCTTCCTTAGCTGTCGGTGCCTTCACAGCTGTTCACAGCCAGGAGGGGAACTAGAAGTGGAGGTCAGCCATTCCAAAGGCCCACTACGCATTTTGTGATCTCTCCGTGGCTGAGGTCATAGGTTTGCCTTGGTTTCTGAATTTGCATTTGACACTAGTCCTTCCCCTGCTTTATTTCAAAGGTGGAGATCTCAAATGGCAGCACCAGCAGCAGAAAAATGCTCCAAGGGGGACAGAAGCAGTAGCTCGCTGCACCAGCGTTAGAACGGGGGAGACATCACATGGTTCCGGTTAAACACCAGCTTTAACTGGGGTGGCCAAGGTTTCTATTTTGAAATGGTGGTGAGGAAAGCAAGCTGAAGCCCTGAAGTTTCAATGCAATGGACAGAGCCTCATGAAGGCTTCCATCTCGGAAGGACAGGAAAAGAAATGCCGGTCTTGTTTTATAAATGTCGTCACATCCTTTGCAGCCGTACAACTGATTCCCTCCTCCTTCCTGAAATACCTCTGTGTTGCTGCAGTGGGGTAGGGCTACATCCGTAGTCACTCCTGTGACGTCTTTCATCCCAGTGTGGACTTTGGAATACTCGGAAAGCTGGATTCGTACCCGGCTACAGCTCCTAATTACTGGTGCCTCTCCGAGTCTGCACTTGATCTATAAAATGGGAATAACTTGTTAGATCTGCAGTGAGGAGCGACAATGCAACATGTGCAAGTGTGTGATACACAGGTAAGGGTTCAACACCAGTCCTCTTCATGCAGCAACTAAATGGAAACACTGCCCCTGCCCCCCCTAGTGTAGCACATGGTGTATAACATGCTCTATGGTTACGGTTTGTCATCTATGTCCGTTGTCCTTCATTGATTTCCACAGACCGCCAGTGGAAGGTGGCCCTTTCTGAGCTCACCTAAGACTTAAGCGTTTGGTGCTTCTCAGAATGGCTGCTGGAGGCCATTGTCTGTGGGGGAGTTTTGTAGTTGTCACACTCAATAGCCTCGCTTTTCCCACCATGAAACATATTTTTTTTAAAAATATATTTTATTGATTTTTTTTTTACAGAGAGGAAGGGAGAGGGATAGAGAGTTAGAAACATCGATGAGAGAGAAACATGGATCTGCCGCCTCCTGCACACTCCCTACTGGGGATGCGCCCACAATCAAGGCACATGCCCTTGACCGGAATCGAACCCGGGACCCTTGAGTCTGCAGGCTGATGCTCTATCCACTGAGCCAAACCGGTTAGGGCAAAACATATTTTTAATAATTACTAGTAACAAGGTCATGGAAAGAGTGACCGTTCTAATAAATCTTAATTGTTCTGGCTCCACTGGGATGGTCAGGGTCAAATGTGGTCGCACAATTTTGAGAGAAATCTTGGGGTGGGTGGGGAAGGTAGCAAAAGGAGAAAAGATAAACCCACCAGTAGATGACTCACATATAAAATGCTGGCACTGGAAGCAAATTCTTGGAACAGTTACGTTTGGGGGTTGGATCAGGCTATTGATGTTCTCATTTAGTTGTTGAATGTTGATTTCACTCCTCTTCTCCAAAGAAAGGAGGTTTTCTGCACACGGAACCCATAAAGCCAGGCCACTCCTGGAACCCTGAGGAACCCTGGGACTTACCTGAGGCTCAGCTTCTGGCTGCTTTCAGCGAGCTGTTGGGTGCCCTCTTTTCCAAACGTAAGCCCTATGGCTACTCCGACCTGTCTTTAGTCCTGTTTGCTGTGGTTTCCAGGTCATTCGCCAAGTCGGCTCCTCTCCTCTGGACCTCATTCAGACACTAATGTCCCTAAAAAGCGATATTTTGGCTGTTTTGTTATGTACTCGCATTAATATAACCATGATGTGTGGCTTTGTGAATAAATCCGTCTGCATTTCAGATTACAGAAAAAATGAGAATCCATCCAACAATTGGAAGGAGCTAAATAACTAATGATACACCCATATGATGGGCTATTTGTAGCCATTAAGAGATGTTTATAAACATGGGGAAATTTTCTCTAAAGGCACAATGAAAAAGTATACCTATCAATTCCATGAACATTTCATTGGGAAAAAAAAAAGATGAAAATAGGCCAAAATGATAAAAGGACTCCATTCAGTATAGGGCTTGGTCCTGTTTCTTTATGTTTGTAAATTTTCTATAATGTGTATTGCTTATCAGAGGAAAAGTAAAAAGAAAAGAAGAAGGTATGTGTGGGGGGAATGTTTACTGAATGAAGGGCTCTAAGGGCGGCTTACCTGAATAAGACAGGACCCTCACCATCTCCATGATAAACAGTTAATAGTAATTACTGTCCATTAGTCTATTAGTCACATGGCCTCAAATCATGACCTTTTTTGGCAACCATCTCTACGGCCCGGTAAAATGCTCTTATTTTAAACCTAGAACTCTAGGATTTTCCTCCCCATCACATACTTGTGTCATTGATTTAGAAGGACAGGTGAAATGTCATTTCTTGAATTTCGCCCGTTGTCCAAACTTGTCAGGATCCCTGTGGGTTCCAATTCTGTCATCTTGCATAGCTCCTTCTTCCAGCGGCAGGTCATTTGCATCTTTCCTCAGCCTGCCACCACCCTCCTCAACCAGAAAACTTACCAGCGTGTCAAGCAGGGTGAGATGAGGACAGAGCCTGCTCAATCGGAGTAACGCGTGCCCCTCAATGCGCCACCTTTAGAAACCCACTTGACTGAATCCTAACAGCCCCCAGCCCTACCTCTTACCCGTATTTTATGGGAAAGTGCTAGATGGCTTTCTGGAAAAAACATATAAGCATTCCTGGATGAGTGTGGTCCAGCCTGTGGATTTTCTCATTTTCAGCCAAGGGATGCCTGTTTTCTGTAATTCTATGAGAAGAGCATAAAATCAGCAGGGAAGACAAGAATAGACTCAGTATCTCCAGATTCATGCTCTCCCTTTGACCAAACCACAAATTTTGCTGCATTTAAACTGTCCTAGAGAATGTCTTAAAAATGTCTTAGGTCTACATTAGATCATGGTGTGCCCCCTCCCCACCCCCCGCCCCATCAGAAGAAATTATGAATAATACAGCAGAAATTACTTCGAGGAGCTAAAAGGATAAATACTGAAGCGGCTGTTTGTGGATCACATGGCTTGGCCTAGGCACCGATCGCTGCTGGCCAGCTGTGTGACACGGAAAAAGCCACCCAGACCTCCCAAAGCCCGTTTCTCCACGTGTGCATCGGAGGGCCACACACGCCTTCGGGACGGTAGTGGAGGGAATGCGGCCACGCATGTGAAAGCACCACCGAAGAGCTGTGTGCACGTTTGGAGGGGCTTACTATGTGCCAGGCACTCCAAGTGCTTCGTGTGGTTCCCAACATGTAACCCTCGTGGGACCCTAGGAAGCGGTGCCATTAACATCCCTGTGTCTGTGAGGCGCTGATACGAGGGAGGTGTCCGGTCCACACACAGTGGCCTTGGCCTGTGACGCCCTTGACGCTGGGGCTCCTTCTGCACCATCTGGAGGGTGGACATTGGTGGTGGCCCTGTCTGCCAGGACCCATTCTTCTATCTTGTGGTAAAAGCCCCTCAAGTTTCTGGGCCGAATTCTGTGTCTCATCCCGGCGAGACTGACCTCCAGCCGGAGTCGGCATGTCACAAAGGCCGGCCAACGCCCAATTTCCTTCATGACTTTGTATGTTGAGACCCGCGTGGCAGCAGACTCACGCCTGCGTGGTGCCTGGGAAGGCTGTCCGGCCTGCTGCCCGGGTCCCCAGGGCTAACTGGGGTTAGTGTAATTAGAGTCCGTTAGTCTATTAGTCACGTGGCCTCAATCACAGGGAGTGAATGAGTGAGTATATTGAAGGTCAAGTCATGACCTTTTTTGGCAACCATCTCTATGGCCCAGTAAAATGCTCTTATTTTAAACCTAGAACTCTAGGATTTCTAGAGGGAGTAGTGACTCCCTCTCCCGAGTCAGCCAGAGGTGGTTTCTTCTTCTCAAAACGAAAGGCCTCTGATAATATACCGGAACCAGGGAGCACTGCAGCACCTATCACGTGAGAGGCCTGGAGGACAAACACATGGGAGGCTTCCGCACCCTCATCTGTAAGATGGGGGATAGCAGGGCCCATCTGCCCAGGATCATTATGATTAGGGAGATAACGCGTGTAAAGCTCTTGGCTCAGTAACGGACACACAGAAGATACTCAGTGTCGGCTACTATTGCTGGGGGCTCAGTTATTTCTTAGTAAAAAAAGCACTTGGGCAATTTAGCCCATTAGGTGAACCGAATCTCTAAAACACCAATAATGGCCACAGACCCCATGTTCCCACATGTAGGAATGAGTTCTAATAAGTATCCAGGCTCCCACATTTGTTACATAACTGGACTCCATCCTGAGCTAAGGAATCATCTGTCCAGGGGCAAATGATATTATTCCTCCCACTACAAATGGTTGTGACTGAGGAATAACTGGCTGTTTAATAGAAGAACACCTCAGCACTCAATACAGTGAACCTGGTCCTGACACTCCTAAAACTCAAGACGTAAGGGGGTGGCTGATGAAATGAACTGACAGGCAAAGTTTTCTGCAAGGACGGTTATGAAATAACACAGAACTTGAGATTCTTACCTGCGAGTGTGTCTTAGAGGCCATCGCAGCTGTGTGGTACCCTCCCGCCACCCCATTCCTCCCCTCCAGACTGGTTCCCCTCCCCCTTCCTTTTGATTCCCTCCTCCACTAACCCCACTCCACTGCGACGGGTACTCTGCCTGCCTTAACTATAAAGGAGAAAGTACTGAGGAAACTGTGGTAACAAAACAACCAAGACAAATGCCCCAAGACTATACAGTCCCAACGTAGAAACCTTTGGAATCTGGCGGTTTTTTTCCACTACGGCTAGACCAGGTAAGCTGGAAGGAACCACCTACCGTGGAACCACCTACCGTGGCACCGCCCTGAGCTAGCGTGGCACCGCCCTCTGGGCTACCATGGCACTGCCCTGGGCTAGGGTGGCACCACCTTCTGAGCTACCGTGGCACCGCCCTCTGAGCTACCATGGCACCGCCCTCTGAGCTAGCGTGGCACTGCCCTCTGGGCTACCGTGGCACTGCCCTGGGCTAGCGTGGCACCGCCCTCTGAGCTAGCGTGGCACCGCCCTCTGAGCTACCGTGGCATCGCCCTGAGCTAGCGTGGCACTGCCCTGAGCTACTGTGGCACCGCCCTGAGCTAGCGTGGCACTGTCATCTGAGCTAGCAGTGCCTTCTTTAACCTGCTCTGCAGTTCAGTTGGCAGGTGCTGCCATGGACTGAGGAATGGGAGGAAACTCAGTCCTTGCAGCCAACCCCAGGGCCATGAGATTGGTTAATCACAGGGAGTGAACGAGTGAGTATACTGAAGGTTTACTATACAGGCAGTAAAATACGGAAAGGGGGAAGACAGAATAAGGCTTATGGAGCAGAAGAGGAATTGGGGATGAGTGTGAACTTGTGGCTTGTCGTGCACATAGATGAGGGAACAAGCACAGACGTGTATATTTCCACATTGCCCACAGAGAGGACTAGTAGCAATGGTAGCACAGTGGCCATGAGCACAAACTCGCACCCAGATCTTGGTTCTAATTCTGTTCTCCACTAAAGTGAGCCAGGACTGGTGGGGAAAATATGAGGAGCCTGGAGCATCTTGTGGAAGTGCTCAACGAACCATGGGGATGTGCAGCCACTATGGAAAACAGCTGGGTGTTCCTCAAAGTACTAAAAACAGAGTTACCATATGACCCAACAACTCCACTGGATATACATCCAAAAGAATTGAAAGCAGGATCTCAAAGAGGTTATTTGCACACCCATGTTCCTCACAGCATGAGTCACAATAGCCAAGTGGCAGGAGCAACCCAAATGTACAACAATAAATGAACGGATCTAGAAAATGTGGTACATCCACCCAATGGAGTATTATGCAGCCTTAAAGAAGAGAGATCCTGCCCCAGTCAGCGTGGCGCAGTGGTTGAGCGTCAATCTGTGAACCAGGAGGTCACAGTTTGATTCCCAGTCAGGGCACATGCCTGGGTTGTGGGCTTGATCCCCAGTGGGGGGCGTGCAGGTGGCAGCCTATCAATGATTCTCTCTCATCATTGATGTTTCTATCTCTCTCTCCCCCTCCCTTCCTCTCTAAAATCAATAAAAATATATTTTTCAAATAAAATAAAAGTAATTGACCTTTCTCATATACTTGGTAAATGAATGTGAAAAGAAATGAAACAGAGAAATCAAGATGGCGGCATAGGTAAATACCAGAAATTGCTGCCTCGCTCAACCACTTCAAAAATACAACTAAAAGACAAAACGGACATCATCCAGAGCCACAGGAAGGCTGGCTGAGTGGAAATTCTACAACTAGAAAGAAAGAGAAAAGCACACTGAGACTCAGAGGAGGTGCGGAAGTAAAGTGCAGAGGTACGGAGGCGCACATGGAAAGGGCTGGCAACTGAGGACGCAGTTGTCTTTTTCAATCAGGAGGGAGTCTCAAGCTCCTGACTGCTCTGAACTCCAGTTCCAGGAGAGTCTCTGGGGACCCAGACTCATACGGGGAGAAACTGGACTGTCTGGCATCAGTGGGAACTTGAGGGCGGCTTTCTCTCAGAGGTGCTCGCAGCGATTACCAGGACACTAAGACTCAGGGTCTCTTAGGGTAGGACTGAGGATCAGCCATAGCTGTTTGCTCTGCCCTGTTGATCCCGAGACCCCGCCCCACCCAAGCTGTGCACAGAGGCTTTTGCATATGAAAGGCCTGGCCCTTTGCAATCTGAAAATTACCTAACAAACTGCAGCTGAGTCAGAGAGACCCAGAACAAAAGAAGGCCCAAGGCCCCACAGCAGCTTGCACTGCTTCACAGCTGGGCCTCATCTGGGCACATCCAAACCCCAAACAAAGAAGAAGAATCTGCAGATCCCTCCATAGCTCCTGCTGGGTAGCCTCAGGCAGAGGCTAAATTAGCACCTCCTTAGAGATGCAAGAGCCAGTGAACCCAGTGGTCAGAGTGGGACCATCCAGATCACAACTCCTCAGATCCATAAGGGACACACTCAGGGGGCAGACTCAGTGAGCACCAAAACCCCACTGAAGCAAGTCTTGCCCCAGAAGGGTGTCTCCAGCACAGAAGTTCTCCCACTGCAGACACAGCTGATTCTCACAGCCAATTGGCCTGGAGGTCAATTCCTCCCAGTGATAACAACAACAATCAAGGCTTAACTACAACAAGACTGTGCACAAAGACCACAAGGGGGTGCACCAAGAGTGTCCACCTCAGGTAATTGGGGAGGCTGAGTCACTGGGCCCTATAGGACACCTAGCACAGAAAGTCACTCTATCAACACAGGGAAGCATAAAAAATGCAGAGACAAAGAAACAGGTCACAAATGACAGAAATGGAGGAAAGCAAACTACTGGATATAGAGTTCAAAACCACACTTCTAAGGTTTTTCAAGAATTTTCTAGAAACCGCCGATAAATTTAGTGAGACCCTCAAGAAATCTAGTGAGACCCTCGAGGTTATGAAAAAGGACCAACTAGAAATTAAGCATACACTGACTGAAATAAAGAATATTATACAGAGTTCCAACAGCAGACTAGAGGATCGCAAGAATCAAGTAAAAGATTTGAAATACGAAGAAGCAAAAAACACCCAACCGGAAAAGCAAAATGAAAAAAGAATTCAAAAATATGAAGATAGTGTAAGGAGCCTCTGGGACAACTTCAAGCGTACCAACATCCGAATTATGGGGGTGCCAGAAAGAAGAGAGAGAGCAAGATATTGAAAACCTATTTGAAGAAATAATGACAGAAAACTTCCCCTACCTGGTGAAAGAAATAAACTTACAAGTCCAGGAAGCGCAGAGAACCCCAAACAAAAGGAATCCAAAGAGGTCCACACCAAGACACATCATAATTAAAATGCCAAGAGCAAAAGACAAAGAGAGACTCTTAAAAGCAGCAAGAGAAAAACAGTCAGTTACCTACAGGGGAGTACCCATATGATTGTCAGCTAATTTCTCAACAGAAACTATGCAGGCCAGAAGGGAGTGGCAAGAAATATTCAAAGTGATGAATACCAAGAACTTACAACCAAGATTACTTTACCCAGCAAAGCTATCATTCAGAATTGAAGGTCAGATAAAGAGCTTCACAGATAAGAAAAAGCTAAAGGAGTTCATCACCACCAAACCAGTATTATATGAAATGCTAAAAGGTATCCTTTAAGAAGAGGAAAAAGGAGAAAAAGATAAAGATATAAATTATGAACAACAAATACACATCTATCAACAAGTGAATCTAAAAATCAAGTGAATAAAAAAATCTGATGAACAGAATAAACTGGTGAATATAATAGAATCAGGGGCATAGAAAGGGAGTGGACTGACTATTCTCGGGGGGGAAAGGGGTGTGGGGGATGCGGGAAGAGACTGGACAAACACGTGCACCTATGGATGAGGACAGTGGGGGAGGGGAGGTGGTAAGGGTGGAGGGGAGCTATGGGGGGAAGAAAGAGGAACAACTGTAATAATCTGAACAATAAAGATTTAATTAATAAAAAAAAAAATGAAACAAGGACAACAGCAGCACTCCTGGGATCAGACAGCTTCCCACAGAGGTTAGTTTGAAGGATTTCACTAGTTCTGAACATAGTTTAGTAGTACCTTTTAAAAAAGTATAGCAATTGTGTCAGAAAACATGGAAATACATACAATAAATTGGATTCTGAACACAAAAATCAACACAACCTCAAAAAATGATGTAGGAAGTCCTTATGAGTCTTCTGTATATCCTCCACATGAGATGACTACTTACCATTTGTGTAGCATCCGTGGAGTCCATCAACAATTTCACAAAAGCAGCACATACACCTTTGGTTCTCTTCCACTACAGTGAAGAGAGATGTAAACTCTCCAAACTCCTATTTTGCACCTTGAAATCACATTTTGACTTCAATAACTAAAATGAACGAGGTACTGAAATGAAAAGACCAAAAAATAGAGCTGTGTGTGTGATGATGGGGAGGAGAGGAATCGGAGAGAGAAGCAGATACCCTGACGTCCAGCGAAGCCCGGGTTTTTAACTTATTTTAGTAATTTGCAGTATGTTTCTCATAAACACAATTGAGGTGGTTAAGAGAAAAAACCTTTCCTTGGTCCCTGCCCAGGGAGGCAGATCTGAGTGCTCCTTCTCTAGTTCCGCTGCATCGTCACTTATGCACTCGTTCTAGCACTACTGAATGGTTGAATAAAAAAGGTGGTCAGGCGAAAGGGGACCCCCACCACCCGAACAAACCAACCAACCAACCAACCTCTCAATCACGGAGTTACTAACCCCCATGTACGTCCTTTGACTTAAGTGATGATCAACTCATCGATGTTTATTTATTTTTTAGATTCCACACTGCAATTAATTTTGGTTAATCCTCACCCAAGGATATTTTTATCACTGAATTTTTTTAGAGAGAGTGCAAGGGAGGGGGAGAGACAGAAAGAGAGCTACATCGATGTGAGAGAGACACATCGATTGGATGCCTCCCACACTTGCCCAGACTGGGCATCTAGCCTGCAACCGAGGTACATGCCCTTGCCTGGAGTCGAACCTGGGGCCCTTCAGGCCACAGGCCACGCTCTAACCACTGAACAAACCAGCTAGGGCAATTCACCAATATTAAAAGGACAATAACCTTGTGATAAAAATCTAGAACCTTACAACCAAAAAAAAAAAAACAACACAAAAAAACAATGTAGAGCGTGACTTATACTTTTCTCCCCCTACCATACAGAATGGACATCAATCTTTCAGCATGCTATCCTAAGTAATAGTTTGCCAGGTGCCATTCTTAGACAAGATAACAGAACGTATTGTTTTAATCAAAATGAACATAAACTAAGCAATTGAAAAAAAGCTGTGCAGGAAAAAGAAGCTGAAATTTATAGCTTAAAATCTCAGAATGTTATGACTGAGAGGGACTGCAGAACTCATTTAGTTCAACACATATTGTATCGAATGACTGGATTCTGTAAGGACTCTAGATTTATTCATTTAGTATTGAATAAATGGACTATGAAAGGCTGGGTTCCAATTCCAACTCTGTCTCTAACTGGCTATTTGGCTCTCAAGCAAATCCCTTCTTTTCCACTGGCCCCCGTCATTTATTACTAAAATAAATGTGTTGAACTACATGAATTCCATAGTCCTTCTCAGCCATAACATTCTAAGATTTTAAGCTGTAAATTTCAACCACCACCCCCCCATGGCTCTTTTTTGCAGAAATTTATAAGCTGATCTAAAATTCCTATGGAAATGTAAGGCAACCAGAATAGCCAAAACAATCTTGAAAGAGAACAAAGTTGGAGGACTCACACTTGTCAATTTCAAAACTTAATACAATACTACAGTAAACAAGATAATGTGGTACTGGTATAAGGACAGAATTGAGTCCAAAAACAAACACATGTATTTATGGACAACTGTTTTTCAGCAAAGGTGGCAAGAAAATTTGATGAAGAAATAGTCTTTTCAACAAATGATACTGGGACAACTGGATATCCACCTGCAGAAGAATAAAAGTGGACCCCTACTTCACACTCATATAAAAATAAACTTAAATGGATCAAAGATTTAAATATAAGAGTTAAACTTAAAAAACTGTTAGAAAAAAAAGTCATAAATTTTTGTGACCTTGGATGAAGCAATGATTTCTAAGATATGATACCAACAGCATATGGAACCAAAGGGAAAAAAAGGTAAATGAGACTTAAAAATCAAAAGCCTTTATGCTTCAAATGACACTATCAAGAAAATAGACAAACACATAGAATGGGAGAAAATATTTGCAAATCATATATCTAATAAAGTTAGTATTCATATTGTATAAAAAACTCCTATAATTCAACAACACAAAGATAAAAACCCAATTAAAAAATAGGCAAAGCCCTCCATGGTTTGGCTCAGTGGCTAGAGCATCAGCCTGCAGGCTGAAGGGTCCCAGGTTCGATTCCAGTCAAGGGCACATGCCCCGGTTGTGGGCTGGATCCCCAGTGGGGGGCATGCAGGAGGCAGCCAATCATTGATTCTCTCTCATCATTGATGTTTCTAGCTCTCTCTCCTGCTCCCTTCCTCTCTGAAATCAATAAAAATATTTTTTTAAAAAATAGGCAAAGAATCTAAACAGACATTTCTCAAAAAAAAAAAAGATATACAAATGGCCAATAAGTACAGAGAAGATGCGCAACATCATTAGTCATCAGAGAAACGCAAATCAAAACCATAATGAGGTACCCCTGCACACACACTAAGATTGCTAAAACAAAAAAGATGGCGGACGACAAGTGTCACTGCAGACGTGGGGGAAATGGAATTCTCATACGCTGCTGGTGGGAATGTGAAATGGTGCAGCCACTTTGAAAAACTGTCTGGCAGTTTCTCAAAAAGCTAAATAGAGTTACCATATGATCCAGCAATTCTACTCTTAGATACAGGGTTGGGCAATAGGTATACAGTTGTGAGTACGTGAAACAGAGTTCATTCTTGCATTACTATTTCTTAATTATTGTATTATTTTCCATATGAACAACTGTAAGCCTTTGCCCCATCCTGTATATACCCAAGAAAACTTAAAATTTATGTTTATACAAGAAATTTGCACATGAATGTTCACAGCAGCATTACTCAGAACAGCAAAAAACAACCAAAATGTCCATCAATTGATGAAGAATAAACAAAATGTGGTATGTCCACGCAACAGATTCAGCCATAAAAAGGATACTGATGCATGCTACCACATCAATCAATCTTGAAAATATGATGCTAAGTGAAAGAAGTCAGACACCAAAAGCCACATATTTTGTGATTCAGTTTTTTTTCTGAAAACATCCAGAACAGGCACATTTATAAGAGACAAAATAAATTAATGGTTGCCTGGGGTTGGGAAAAAGGGAGAATGGGAACTGACTGCTAATGGGTATGAAGTTTTTTTGGGGGGTGATGAAAATATTCTGGAATTAGATAGTGGTAATGGTTGCACAATGCTGTAAATATACTAAAAAAACCAATGAAATATATCCTTTAGAGGAGTGAACTGTATGGTATGTGAATCATATCTCAAATTTTTAATAAAAGGCAAATGGCCCTTAGAAAATTGATTTCCTTGCTTTTGTTTGAGACCACCTACTGGTTCATAGAAATATCTAAAAGTTTGCAATGATATTTGACATTTATAATCCCACTGTAACAAAACACTACAAAATTTATTTTTAACCTGATGGTCTACTTGTATTTATTTTGCTTCTAAACAGTAAAGATCTAAAAATTCCTCTGAGTTCATGATTTATGTCATAGTCCTTTTTAAAATTTGTGTTTTCTTAAGTAAATGAAGTTAAACAAATGTCTTCATTCTAAAAATTTTAGTAATATTGTCATCTAGAAACAGGTAAAAATACTGCTCCTGCAATGACATCAGTTGATCTTCAAGCAGTACTTTAAATTTTCATTCCTGTTCATGGGACAATAAAAAGGTTAGGCAAGCCCTGCTGGTGTGGCTCAGTTGGTTGAGTATCCCATGCACCAAGAAGTTGCCAGTTCAATTCCCGGTCAGGGCACGTACCCAGGTTTCAGATTCAATCCCCACTCAGGGTGCACATGGGAGGCAACAGATCAATGTTTCTCTCTCACATTGATGTCTCTCTCTTTCTTTCTCCTTCTCCCTGCCTCTCTCTAAAATCAATAAAAAAATTCAAAAAAATTTTTAAAGATTAGGCAAAAAACAAATTTTCAATATCAGTAATACAATGTAATATGTATAACCCAATCATTAGGCCATGAAACAAATGCAGACATTCCCCCCACCTCACCCCACCCCACCCTCCAAAAATAAATAGAATTTTAGGCTTACTCTATTCAGGAATAAGAGTTTAAGTGAATTTTTTTCAAAGCTCCGCAAAGAAAACATACCCTTCATCTTCTGTCACATTGTTGTACCTATCTGGTTTTCAGTATCAGAAGGCAGTAAAAGTATAATCCACAAGAAAAGCTCTGTACGCATTTGCAATGGAATGAAATGAATTCTAGTCTGATTTCACTTATATGGAACTATACATAGTTAAATAAGACTGATCCTTCTAAAAATACTGAGTATAAAGAGGAGAGCTTAAATACTTACAAAATAAGCATAAAGGCCTTCCACGATCAAGCTACATGCTAAAAAGGCATCGACAGATTACAATAGGGCGACATGATTTTCATTTTTAAGTTCAATGGAAATTGCATATATTCCCTTTTTATTCTTAAACACAGGTGGTGTATACTATTATCAGGCTGCCAAGATGTGAGGACAGAAAGGATGACTGTCTCCAGTTACAACATTATGTTTGTCGCATTGTATATAAAATCTAACCACTGCTTAGGCAAACTTGGGAGAAAGCAAGTCTAAAAGATGAAAACATTTATAGCTTGTAAATCAGTGATACTATTATCTTATTGAAATGTGAGGTTCGAATTTATTTCCTTGAAAACAGAGCACTAAACAGTTTCTAACACAGTCATCTAGCTGGTAGTTAAGCTGTGTCTAACATGTACACAGAACGCTTAAGACTGTAACACATCGAGGAATTCTGTTGAATTATGTGTATTCAGATGACGGTGTTATAATTCAAACTGAAGAACAACAAAATCTTGGTAAAAGAAATGGAAGAAATAAAAATTGATTTCTGAACCAAATGTGTCCAACCTCACGCTAGTGGATCTGAGAAATACAGGCATGGAGGAGATATGCTGCATGTGATGACAACTGCATATTATAATTCAAGAGAAGAGTTACAGCCCATACTCTACCTTTTTTTTTTTTTTTTAACTAGGTAGGCCTCAAAAAACTTTTATCAGTTTTTTTCTAATAGCACATCTTTTCTAAATAAGTCTCAGTTTGCATTCCAGAAAATGTAAGAAACAGTTTGCAAGAATTCGTGCAAATATGTTTCTCTAAGGCCATGAACTGGTTTGCTAAGTTGCATTGTTTTATTCAAGTAAAGAGCCCTTCAAGAGTTAGATTCTGTGAAGGAAAGCAAGTACCTTCACCTCTCAGGCCTGCACACAGGTCTCTCCCGTTCAAAGCCAAAAGGTAGAATGCTTATTAGAGCATTGCAAAATATTTACATTGTAAAAAATATAATGCACGTTTAGTTTTTCTGATAGATTCTTTTTGTATATTACAAAAAAAAGCGCAAAAGCTTAGAATAAGAATCCTTTTTTTCTTATAAAGGTCAAACAGATACTTCTTGACATGCTGTCCTTTACACAATGGCATACTGTTCATATAAAAGGTCTCTTATCCTATAAAAATCTTGACAAAGGCAGCCTTCTAATCCGATGCGTCCAGTTTCCGTCTAGAAACCAAGTGAAAAAAAAAGTTCTTTAGTACATTCTCTACCATTAATATACACACATAATAACCAAAATAAGTTAACTTTAGGATTGGTCAGGAAATAGATTACTCTGGTTCACGGAATATGGATATATTATTCAAGTCATGAATTTTACATACATATCAATGTCAGAGAATTCAAATAAAAATTTACAGTAAAATTATCAAGTCTTTGAGAGTCACTTTTTAAAGCCTTCAAGGTCATCATTATGAATATAAATGACTGATTTTCAGTTTTGTGAAATTACCAATCAAGAATTATAGAATTCAAAATGACAAAACATCAGAAGCAGCTGTTCAATTCAACCCTTATTAATTAATAAACATGCTTACTCTACGAACTGCTACTTGATTGTTGCAAACAAGGACACCTCCTACAAATTCAGCTTGGATCCCCTCCCGTAAGAGAACTTGTTTGAAGTCAGACAGTCTTGGTTCGTTCATGAAGACTGACTGGTGTCCAGGAACCTTGGATAGGTGAAAGGGGAAGAAGAACTTGAAACGGAGGACTAGACACATAGCTGTACTGACGAAAGTAAAATAGCCCATGACCTTTAAGACATTTTCTATTATTCCCTGAAGTCCTTCGACAGATCATTTCAAGACTGTAAATCACATTCCAAGTTGTTACTCTGAATCTCACCACATTATGTGACATTACAAAAGCCTTCACATTTTCTGAATGCTTCACAATCAATTTTATTAGTCATGCCTCATAATAAGAGAGACATTTGGTAATGTTATGCTCTTCACTCACCCACTTGCCTCAGGGGGTCAACTAGAGTGCCAGTGGGCACAGCTGAACCAAAAGCCCTTTGCTTAGTTCAGAGGAGATTTTCTCCGGATCCCAGCACCACTTCCCTCCTCCCTCAGAGCGAAAGCAGTGGATGCTACGGGCTTTAGAACCGCAAAGACAAGTGCTTCAACCTAACGCTGCTACTTTGAAATTGCTCTGATGAGTGCTAGCTTCAGCACAGAGAAAAAAACAGTTCTAACTCCTCCCCATCTCAAGAGTAGTACTGACAGGGATGGAGGCTGTCTCTATTCTTTATTGCTTAGAAGGGCTAAGCCATCACTTGACATGCATGTAAGACTCTTATAATACGGTTTTAGTGTTGTAAGTTAATTCCCTGAAACCTCTGCTAAGTAGATATCTCTTGAGAACATGTCAATACTAGACTAGAATTATATTTGTACTAAATAGATTTCTAACTATATCAAAACCAAGTGATTTGAACTGAACTGACAACAGACAAAACTGGGGTGCAGGAGAACAACATTCTTAGGAAATTATAAATCTCCCAATTAGAGGCAGGTAGACAATTCTCAGAATCATCAAACTTAAAGTCCATACTGAAAAAAAAATCATGAAACAATTATGCATCTTATAACATTTGCTAACGGTTTCCTTTAAGTTATTATTCCCTAGCCATACCACACACACACAACGAGTAATCTAAAAAACACCGAAATCAGCCTACATATGACATATATTTTTAATGGAAAATTCAAGGATGACAAATGAAGGAAAAGATAGAAGCAGCGCACGCTTTCCTACCTCATTAGGTGGCAAGGGTTCCAAAGTAGGAATGATCTCACTTTCTTCACCTGTTTCTTTCTCATCATCTCCAAACAGACTTTTCATGGCCTTTTGTTGGGCGATAACGCTAGAATCTGAAGGTGCGTCCACTTGCATTTCTGAGTCCTCTCCATCATCCTTCAGTTCTCCTTCTTCTAAAATAACTCCTGTGTCCACTTTGGAAACTCTCATGTCTAAGACACCATCTATCCAAGCCAGTTCAGCATCTTTTGCCTTACAAAACTGAAGGGAGCTAACAAGTGAGTCTTTTAATCTCACCTACACACGCAAAGGGGAGGAAGAGAAATAAAACCCATGAATAAATTAACCTATTACTATCATTTTCTAAGTCTGGTAATGTGCATTAAAATTTCAAAATCGTTCACTTCACCTGACCTTCACCATGACTGGTAATGACCTAATGACCTGTAAGGTCACTTGGCCCCTGTCTACTTCCCAAAATAAAGCTTCTTACCCCAGACTGCACACTGGGGTCACACTGCACATTTTTCCCCATTTATCAGTGTCAGGGCCCCACTTGCAATGACTCGAATATAACTAGTGAAACTCAGAGCACTGAGACCCCCAGTTCCCCCACAGCTTCCCCAGATGTACAGGTGAGGCTGAAAACCACTGGTAAGTGTCATTCCCTAATACCTGATGGCGCTAGAGCAGCACTGAGTTGCTTACAGTTTTCTAAATAAGCCATGAGGTTTCACACCTCCCTATTCTTAGAATGTTGCTTCCTCCTGTTTTGCCCAGAATGACAAGTTTTGCCTGGGAAATTCTAATCCATTTTTCCCAAACAAACATAGATATCACTTCTGCCTTAACGGACACCATCTCCACTAACAAATAAGAATTAATCCATTTTCCCTCTATTCCTATTTTCTGTGCCTGTCCCCTTTTTTGTTCTATTAGTAGAACCTGACATCTGTGAATTTTTATAAAACTTTTGAATTCTTGAACACTCACCATTCCCCTCAGCTGTATATTTTTGCAAATGTAGTTCCCTCTCTTTCCTACTCTATATACACCCCTGCGAATCCATCCATCAGGATTTGGTTTAGTAATCACTTCCTCTGGGAAATCTTTTGTAGCCTCTAAATATGGGTTGGTCTCCCTCTTTAGACTCTCGTAACATCCTCTACTTTCTCTATCAAAGGTAAAACCATGTGATAAGTACTATTTCCTTGCTATAAGCCCCACAGACTAAGATCTGCCCGGGCAGGGGACCATGTGTGTCACTCACTGCTACATTCCTAATGGAGCTGTCCGTCCTAACCTGCAGCAGGCAGTGTTTCCTATGTGTGGCTCCAGTGCCGGCACGCTCACCTGGTAGATGTGGGTCTCGCTGGTGGCGTCCACGGTCTCGTGCAGCTTCGGCATGTACACTTTAATGTCTTTCCCCCCGAATGCACGGCAGCACTCGGCCAGATCCTGACTGGCCTCTGGAGGCCCGTGGACAATGATCAGCTGTCGGGGTTTCATCTGATTAATGATCTTTTTAATGGAATCCCCATCAGAGCGTCCTTCATAGTCTATGTAAGTAACCCTGGCTCTGTAATTAGACATAATTATTCAATTTTACTTTTCTGATAATTCAAAAACTAGAATTTAATGACTTTTATTATCTGGAAAGAAACATATACAGTATATAAAATGAGGCTTTAAAGAACACACATGTGTTATATTATTATTAATGTGTATTTGAGGGAGGTACTATGGATTTTTTAATAGGTGTTATTAGAAAAAAATGGCTCACTATACAACAAAAAATAAAACTGGGTCTTGACCTAATGCCATATAAAACAGCAGCTGAGTTGAAATCATAAAAAAAAAAAAAGTAAAGCTTTAGATTAAGGAATAAAATATAAGAATTATTTTTGTGACCAAGGATAGGGAAAGACTTTTTAAAATATGAAACCCCAAATACCTAATGGGAAATATTCTATTATTTCCTACATCAACATTAAAGATGTTTTTAAACGAAGTAGACCATGGTCAACTCTTATAAACAAATACTAGAATGAGAGGTGGCACTTATTGGCATTGTCTAAAACAAGCCAGCAATAATATCCAGAATATACACCGAACTCCTGCAAATCAATTAACAAAAAGGCAGCAACCTCTAGAGAAAAACGCACAAAAGATATAAACATGGACTTTACAGAAGAGAAAACAAAAACCGTAACAAGCATCTGAAGAGATAATCAAACTCAATAATAATCACAGTAAGACAAATGGAAATAGCACTGACATGTTACTTTATACCCATGAGACGGGAAACATGAAAGAGTTGGATAAGCCGCATGTGCTGGTGAAACAGGGAAGACGGAGCTCCTGCTCTGCTAGTGAAATGTAAACGGGTCCAGCCATTCTGGAGAGACCTTGTGAGACTGCTGATATGCAGCACTGAGAACTTAGCTTTACCCAAGAATGATACTATATGATATCACTGGACAGATATAAACCAATTTGCTCTCTAATGAGTTTTTTAAATTCCAAAATGATGATTTACTGGTGTTAACTGTGCCAAGCAGAGAAGGAAACAGAGTTTTCTGAAGATCACGATAGCAGTTTTAAGATAGCAGGACACTGGAAATGTCTAAGTCGAGTATATTAAACAAGCACTTGGGAAAATTAAACCTATGAATTGTATGCCTTCACCTGCTACTAGACACACTAGAAATGCCAAAAAGAATGTTTCTTTATATAAATGTACAATTTAATGTTTAACCCCTCCTCTCCACCAATTCAATTACTCTGGCATTCAGGTATAATTAATGAAGAGAAAATACGTCCATACTTCACAAGTCTTTACATGAAAAATTAAATTTTGAAAGTGCAAACTTACTAGAGGATATTCAGAAGTTTTACTTTGGAAACAACAAATTATATAATTCAAGTGTTTGAAATTTTTATTTACAAAATGCAATGAAAGCACTTACTTTATTTCAATAGATTCTGTCATAGAAATACACTTGGTAGGAACATCAGATAAATCCTGATCCATGGGTTCATCTCCATTTGTCAAGCCAGATTCTAATTTGCTTTTTTCTTCTTCAGTGGCTTGAAGTTCTGGCACCAAGAAATCCTCTGGTCTAAATAATAAGTCTCTAATTAGAAGTAGTAACAAACAAGCTAATATTATGTTACTATAACTGACTAGTAGATGGCATAATTTTTAGACTCCTCACATATCTCAAGACTTAAATATACAGTTGATCCAAAGCCAATGCAACTTCATAACATCAATTATCAGATGACTGCATATATTATGTTCTTCATGGCCATTAAGGAGTACGCTTTAAAACACAGCCTGTGAGCCAGTGAGAGCCCCCAGACAGGTCATCAGATCTTAGCGGTTAGTGTAAGTACTATTACAGCCTGGCTCTGCATTTGTTTCCAGTTTCTGTGGTTTCCCTGGCCACCTCCCAATTCTTATAAATCTCATACATCCTTGATTTCTTTAAGACCCCCAGTCCTCCCACCCCTGCTCAAAGAAAGCAGGTAGCTCTCCATTTGCACATTAACGAGAAGACTGACATACGAAATCATCAGCTCCCTCAAAAGCCCCTGTCTTTATTACAACGAACTGTTAAGACATCTGTCTTCCATTTTTACCTCCAGGTTCAGAGAGTTGAATGTTAAAATTCAAAAACAAACTTTTAAAACTGTTTTCTCTAACTCCTGTGATTACTGTCTAGGCCCCACCCCCAAACCCACTCACACTCCTTGGAATCCCCACCTGTTACCCAGCACCTAGACTGCTGCAGCTGCTTTCCCCTGAAGCCCAGTCGCCCATTGTCATCCACATTACAGCAGCAGCAGCCAACTGACGTGCATTTACTATGATTAGACTCTATGCTAAGTGCCTTAACAACAACAACCTTGTTTAATTCTTACCCCATTTTTCAGACAAGGAATTGAAGCTAAAAAGCACCATCCATATGCTAAACAGATTGGCCATTAATTAAGTGGGATGGTAAGCAAACTCACCAGTGCTGTTTAGATTATTTTTCTTCTCTACTATTTTAGACGTCCAAGTAGACAGTGGAATTTTCCTAATTAAACCCAAGAGTGAGTTTAAAACCTAAGTCCACCACAGGCTCAAGACAGTATTATGAAAGTACAACGAGAGTACAAGAGAGGAACCGTGTTGAGGTAGCAAGGAAGAGCCAGGGAAGGTTTCCAATAGTTTGTGGGGCCAGATTTAGCAGCCCAGACACCTGGGATGGGAAGGTGGGACAAAGCAGAAGAAACAACATGTGCAAAGGGGTAAATGAAGAAGCTGAGAGGGAATCTGAGAAGGCTGGAGAACACGGACGTAGCAGAAGGATGTCGAAACATCACAGAACAGGAGGGAGAAACTAGGTCGTGAAAGACATCGTGCGCTGCGCTAAGGCACTGACATTTACCTGAAAGCAATGGCACCCTAAGGGGTCTTTATACAGGATAGTGTTTTCAGATTTGAGATTAGAACATGTGACTTCAGTTCTTTTTCTAATTGTGAGTATAGACTTTGTAGATTTCCCATGGTTCCACTCATGCTATCCCATGTTTTTCTTCTAAGTAAAACATGCGTGTAACACTATCTGAGACATAACCCATTTCCCAAACTTAACATAATCCCACCCATCAAAGTTCTTCCTATCCTTTGTCTCTTCCCAATGCATGTCCTTTATTTCTCTTTTCAAGTGGGAAATAGAAGTCTTCATTCTAAGTAATAAAACTACCAGCTCTCCACCCTAGCTGGTTTGGCTCAGTGGATAGAGCATCAGCCTGAGGACTGAAGGGTCCTGGGTTCAATTCCAGTCAAGGGCCCATGCCCAGGTTGGGGCTCGATCCCAAGTAGGGGGAGTGTAGGAGGCAGTCAATCAATAATTCTCTCTGATCATTGATGTTTCTAGCTCTCTCTCCCTTCCCTTCCTCTATGAAATCAATAAAAATATATTTAAAAAAATAATAAAAAAGTGATACCTGAGTATAAAAAAACAAACAAAAACTACCAGCTCTCCTTTAATTTCAATTCTCTAGATGTTCCTCCACCTTCCCACTTTTACATTTCACACTGTTAAGTCTACATTTTTCAAGCTGAGGTTCTCAGAAAGCAACAAGGTACAAAGACCAGAAAGACCAAATTCACTGGACTCAAGTGATAACACACTTGATACCTCTAATCTGTAAGAAAGAAAAGCTTGTTTTGCTCACATACTTGATAATTTCTCCATATTCATCCCATTTAATTCTCTCTTCTGGGGCAGGAAACATGGGATAAGACTTTTTAGCCTGTTTGAAGAAACTCCCTTTCCGACTGCCTTCACCTTTCATCATCAGGTCGTGCTTAGTCTTATGAGCCGAAGGCTGGTCAATGTCTTCCTCAACGTCACTCTCATCGCTGGAATCTATATCGGCCCTAGGAGGATTTTAGACTAGATAAAGGTCATAGAGTCCCCTAAAGATTTTTAATTAATGTGCATAAAATTATTACTGAATACTGAATATTAACTGGATGGTAATATAATCATCAATATTATTGGGTTGATATTTTGTGAAACATAGCATTAACTGCCAGCTAATAAATACATATTAATGTTAGCAATGAAAGAATTTGATATTCCAGAATCATTTGAAAGATGTAATGAAAGTAATGCGGTTGAAACAAAAGTTAAATATTTTCAATTAAACTTTTTTATCTTAGAAATGTTTTTCTCAAATTACATATGTAAAATTATAATATGTCTGAAAATAACTCACTCTTTGGACTGCTCAAGTTTTTTAGCAGCTTCTTTCTTTAGCTTCTCTCTTTCCAAGTATTCTTCAAGTTCTTTCCCTTCAAGCTTTACCCGTTTCCTCAACTAAAGAGAAATAGCAGACAAAAGGAAATATCATTATGAGATTAAGGTAAGTGAGGTGTGAGAGATATTGTATCTCTAAATTGATTCATCATTTTTAAACTGAATTTTTCTCTGAAATTATTCAAGTGTCCATTATGGGCACTTACAGATCCTATTTAGATTAGTACAAAAATTAAGCTTTCCAATTTCTAGGATGGACTTAATTTAAATCAAACTGGTTTCAAATCACTAATAAGGAAAAGAAAATACAGCTAAGTATTTTTATAATTTAGTGTAGTCAAGGCCTACATATGACATAAAACCTAAAAGCCGTAAGGAAAATATGAATAAATATCCTATATAATTAAATATTTATGCTAAACGTCCAGTCAACTGATTGGTCGTTCAACCAATCAAAGTGTAATATGCTAATGATATGCTAAGGCCGCTCAACCACTCACTATGACATGCACTGACCACCAGGGGGCAGATGCTCCGACCAGTAGGTTAGCTTGCTGCTAGAGTCTGGCCCATCAGGAATGAGCGAGATGGGCCAGACATGTCCTGGGGCCCTCCTGCAGTCCCTCCCCGGCCCCAATTGTGCACCTGTGGGGTCCCTAAGCCTGGCCTGTACCCTCTCGCAATCTGGGACCCCTTGGGGGATGTCGGAGAGCCGGTTTTGGCCCAATCCCACAGGCCAGGCCAAGGGACCCCACTAGTGCACGAATTTGTGCATTGGGCCTCTAGTGGCAGTATAAAAAATAAATCTATTTAACATTTTAAATTTCATAGTTAAAAGAAACTGAAAAATCTATTTGCAGCACTATGTGACTAGCAGAAGCTACTGTTTTCCTAAGAAAAAGATGATCAACAAATCAGAAAAGATCAAATATATAGACAATTTCTAAAATAAGAAAAACAACAGCCATGAAGACATGTAGACTATATCTGGAGGTCAAGCCAATAGGAAGGATTTCTTGCTAGAATGATTATGGCTGTTAAAAGAAAAGTAAGGAAGTTAAAATAAGTTTTAATAATCTGTGCATTAGAAGTCAGGATAGTGTTTACCTTAGGAAGAAAGAGGTAGGGAAGACCAGAAAGGGGGCATCCGAGGTACTGGTAATATTCTATTTCTTGGTCTAGATACAGGCTAGCCAAGTGTGTTCGATTTGTGAAAATTCATCACACTGTATGCGTACACTATGCACACTCTTCAATATATATTATACTTCAATGAGCATTTTTTTTTTTTAATTTCTGGATTTTTGGCTTGCGTAAACATGTGGAAAATGCTGTTATTCCCTGAGATGAGAAAACTCAAAGAAAAGGAAGTTTGGGAGAAGAGGAGACATAGTCAAAATTGTTTTAGATGTACCAAGTAGAGGAAAAAGTAATCGATAATGGACAGAAAAGGGTAACTACACAAGAAATATCCCTAACAAGGTAAGCGGGAATGAATCCTGAGGATAAGTACTACTTATGAAAAAAATTAAAAACCTCACATTTCAAGTTTCAGCTTTGAATGTCATTTTCTATTTTTTTCAAACTTAAACCACGTTTAATATTCTTTTAAGAATTCCTCAAATGGCATATCTGCCTTAATTGAATTTCTAGTTATTAATATTTTCTAATACAGCATTTCATATCTGATGAAACTGTTTCAAATATTTCTGAGCTCTTTAAACTTTGTATTCCTAAGCTATTAAATAACCCAAAAGACAGTATTTTAAATTGGTGTGCTTGCTTTGAATCCTTCCTCAATAATTCTGTATTTACAGTGAATGCATATCAGATTTTAGTTACTATTACTATGGTTTTCTTAAGTAGAGTTAATAAGATACTCTTCCTACTCAGCTTTAAAACTAGACATCCCTTAAAATGGCCGTATGAAGATAAAATGAAAAGCAGTCTTCTAAAACTGCCCAGCACTGGCAGTCATTAACCCATTCAATATCAATTGCTATAAATTTCAGGTTAACAATACTAGTTTTGGAAAATTGATATATTATGGTCTTTTGACATAAGGGTCATTTGACTGTCTCGCTCCTATAACAGGAAACAAGGCAGCAGCAATGCAGATGCAGAAACAGGTGAGGCTATTTAGTGGTGAGAAGATAAGAGAATTCCCATCTGACTCCCACTTCTGTTAACAATTCCCACAACATCATGTACTATGGGTGAGGACTGAGATGGAGCTGTAGGCGTTTTGAGAAGAAAGAAGGTATGAAGTTGTCTTATGGGACAATGCAGAAAACTGCCCCAAAATGCTGAGTGCTAGTATTGGGTGCCCTTCTGAGATGTGAGGTCATGAATGGGCAGGAAAACCTGTCCCCACAGCAGAGAGTTTAAGTCCTTGGGTACAGGCACACACTAAGCAAATGGTTTAACTAGCCAAGGCTTTGCCAGGTGAGTACAATGGCGGAAAGAAGGATAAGAGAGTTAAAGGTGTTCACAGAGTAATGATGGACCACTGACTCAAAGCTGGAGGGAGGACGGATAGCAAAAGTGGTGAGGTTCACGAACCTAAAGTCCCCATGGGACCAAAGAACTGCTGGCATGGCAGTAAGAGTCATCTGTAAGATCAGGGTGGGATGCTTGAGGTAGTGGAGATGTGGAAGTTGTTCATCCATAACAAGGTTAAGGGCATGACCATGGGAATACACAGCACGAAGGTGGGAAAGATACTGAGGTGGAATAGAGGAAAAGATCACTAAGGAATAAGAGGTCAAGAAACAAGAGAGCCAAGGAACTGGGCAGAGAGGAATGCTAAAGTCATCAAGAATGAAGTCCTGAGTACAAGTGGACAGGAAGGCTATGAACCAGGGTCCGAAGTCACAGATGAATGACAGAATGACCAAGAGATCAGTAAATGTCAGGAACAAGGAGGGGTGAGTATGTTGTCAAGTCTGACATAAGAACTGCAGAGGGAAGAGAAATGGCTTCAAAGCTGCAATACATAACAAGAACACCTACCTCACCCAAAGTACGTGGAACATGAAAGGAGGAGAAAGAAGGAAAAAGAGCGTCTGCTTGAGAGGGAGGGCTACAGGGAGAAGTATCATCAGGAAAGCGCTGGATTCCAACTAAGGAAAGGACGCAGAGCACCTTTTCAAAGGGGAAATGAGAACACAGTGTATGTGCATACCGTCCGGGGTGGTTCCGGAGGCTGCCGTGGGAGGGTTCAAGAATGAGGATTTCCAACTGAGTAGCTCTGAAATTGGGCTACTAAAGGTTCTCTACTGTTATTCTGATAAAAACCTTGAAAGTTTTGAGTTTTATAATGTATTCAAAACAGTGTTAAGATAAAATTCATATGCAAGCACTTACCTCTATTTCTGTAACTTTTTCAGCAGGATTATCAATTAAGAAACGTGCTAAAGTCCCAGGAGTAGTTCTGTAAGTTAGAATGATTGAGTTTTTAGGGTCCTCACACCACTGAATAAAGAGATCCCTTGAAAATCCACATTCCAGGTCGGGCTGGCTGGCAAGCACCACTTTAGGACTGGGTACTCGAGCCAAGTCAGAAAGACCATGACATAAAGAGAGATGGCGGAACTGGAATGGATTATTTCTTTTGTCTTCAAAACATCTCATCAATTTGTCACTCATCCATTCTACCTAATATGGGAGAAAGATGACAATGATAAGAAAATGCTATATTATAAATTCAATGTATTCTACCACAGTCAGGAAGTTCAAGTTCTAGCTCAAGTCCGCCCCCCCACCCCCACCACCACTAGTTGCTTAAATTTGTAACTTTCTGACAAGCAGCTTATTTTCTGCTTCTGTCCCCATTAGATCCCATCGCCCATAGTGGTCACCCCCAAAACTCCAATTTTGCATTATGTTTCACTTATAAATTACTTTAAGCCTATTGAGACGGCTACGTATAAGTTCTAAATGAGTATCTTAGCCCTGAGATTGCTATTTCAAAGACAAGAGTTTATTCAAAAGGAAGAGAAAAATGAATTCTAACATTTATAGCCTAAGACTGTGGTTGGCAAACCACGGCTCGTGAGCCACATGTGGCTCTTTGGCCCCTTGAGTGTGGCTCTTCCACAAAATACCACGTGTGGGCGCGCACGTACAGTGCGATTGAAACTTTGTGGCCCATGTGCAGAAGTCGGTATATTGTGGAAGAGCCACGCTCAAGGGGCCAAAGAGCCGCATGTGGCTTGCGAGCCACGGTTTGCCGAGCCGCAGTTTGCCGACCACTGGCCTAAGAGGTTGGTTTAATTTTTGTCACCATCTCCCATGCTAAGTGCTAGAGGAGAAGCAACTTGCCCAATCTGTAAAATGGGAGCGGGGGGGGGGGGGGGAGACAGAACCTACTTCATAGGGTATATAAGGATTAAATGAAATAATACATGTAAAGCAAAAAGCACAGTAAGTGGTTAATTTTTAGCTATTATTATTGTCATCATCACAACCTCTTCAAAAGAAAAATAAAATCTAAAGGGCAATTAAAACAGTGTTGTCTGTAGCAAACTATATTACAAACGATCATGAAAAGACAAACCTGGGACTTGGAAAACTCCACCACATTGTAGCTGACGTTGTTCAGGAGTGCCAGGGAGTAGACACCCAGTCCTGCATCTTTAGTTCGCCAGATCTGGTCGAGGAGCTGCGCAAGTTCCAGAACTCTGCCTGCAGTGTCCACGGCTATCAACACGTTGCCATCCCCGCGAAGTGTCTCCAGGACATTTGCTAGAAAACAAGAGTGTAAAATCCCTATAGAACACAACAGTACTTTGCTACAAAATTAGAGGTAACTTTATCTCCATGTTTTTACTATAAAAACTATGATTTATAAGTAAGCCATTACCAAGTCAGGTACAAAATAAAATAATTTTGTTCAGGCTATTACAAATACTTTTTATTCTCTGAATACATCTTTCTAAGAGTGAAAAACAATGCCATTAACTCTCAATTTTTTTTTCACAGAGACATTAGAAATCACTGGTTTCCAACCCTTAATGTGGACTTTACACTAATACATACATGTTTTATGTATGTGTATGTAATGCCTGTAGAATAAAATAGATCATATTCTCTCTGCTAACAAAAGCATCTTTATAAACAGATTTAAATAGATTCCCTTGCTCTAGATAAAAGTGTGCTTGAAAATATTTAGTAAAACCAACTCTAGCAAAAACAAGAATTGAAAACATTCTTAGTGTAACAGAGTATACGAGCTATACTTTTTAAGTAGAGACAAAGGCAGTGGTTTAAAAAAATGTTTAAAAGTAGAATCCAAGCCCGGATGGTGTGGGTCAGTGGTTGAGCATTGAGCTATGAACCAGGAGGTCATGGTTCGATTCCCAGTCAGGGCACATGCCCGGGTGGCGGGCTCAATCCCCAGTAGAGGGGTGTGCAGAAGGCAGAGGATCGATAATTCTCTCTCATTTTTTTATTTTATTTTGTACCTGGCCTAGTAATGGCTTATTTATAAATCATAGTTTTTATAGTGAAAACATGAAAATAAAGTTATCTTTAATTCTGTAGCAAAGTACTGTTGTGTTCTTATTGATTTATATAAGATCTTTATATTTTGGTATTCCCTAGACATATACCAGTGAGTGCCAGGGAGAGCTAGCCATATGGTGAATGGCAGGGAGAAGCCAATCTTTATACCCATTCCACAAAAATTAAATTCAAACCAATGAAAGCATCTTTTTGCTTTGATATGGTCACATAGGTGTTTTTTTTTTAAATAACTAGAGTTAGACAATCTCTTATGACAAGAAAAACGAAAACCAGAACAGAATAAGCCGCAATTCACTCTCCCAAGCACTGCCATGGCTCTTTACAAAGGATCTTATGCAATACATACTCAGAAGTTGCTCATCTCTCTGTTTTCTCCTCGGCTGCACGTATGTAGCATTAAATGAATCTGTGATAAGGAGGGAGGGTCTGCTTAGCATTTCCAGGGAACATCCATTTAAGTGGCTATAACAAATTTGAAGAAGAGAAATATTTTATATCATTTCAAATAAACCTGAAAATCTTACCTGAAAATAAGCAATGTCTTTTATAAGGCCTTTTTCCTCCCTAACTATAAAAGTATACATACATGCTCACTGATAAGAAAATCTGGTAAATTAAAAAAAAAAAAAAGGAAAACCAAGATCTTCCAGAGTACCACCACTCAGACATTTATAATAATAAAAGCGTAATATGCTAATTAGACCAGAAGTCCTTCTGGGCGACCTTCCAGATGAAGCCGGGGCTGTGAGGGAAGCCCAGGTCCCGGGTGCCAGAGGGAAGTCAGTGCTGGCAGCCGGGGGAAGGAAGGCCTACTGTTGCATGAATTTCGTGCATCGGGCCTCTAGTAATTGATATAATATGCTATGAATACAAAATGAAGTATTTAAAATTAAACTGTTGTGTCTCCTTTTAAAGGGAGTCTGACTTTAAATATAACTATATTAGATGGTAATTACTAACTCTACCAAAAAAAAAAAAAAAAAAAAAGACAAAGTTCCTTTAAATAGCAGGTCAAGAGTATATAAAGTATAGTTTGATATACAAAAATTTATCTCTTTTGCAGCATCTCCAGGGAGAAATCTGTTTTATAGAGTGGACACTAACATGTAAATTTCAAGTATATTTTTTATCTCTTAGTATCATAGTTTTCCCTTACAATGCAAATAATTAAGTAATTTTCAAAATATTAACTAATTGGTGCATTTAAATATCTTTAGATTTCTGGTTAAAAAAATAACTGCTTTCTAATTTTCCCTCCAAAGTATAAAATAATGCCAATTGTATTTCTATTCGCTTTTCTCTTAATATACCTACATCTCCCTCTTGTGGTTGAAGTCAACGGCATAAACAATTTCTTCTTCTCCATCTTTGACTATTTTCCATATGGTCCCACCTATCATATGACCAGCCGGCAGAGGCGTGATAGACAAGCCATGTCCTTTTCCTAGGTCAACGAGATCATGACAACACTCAGATTTCTTTTACAACCCTACAGAGAGGTTATTTATTTGTAAGCTATTTTTTAACAGGTAATATAGACAATGATACAAAATTCCAAAGTAAAAAGGCATACAGTGAAATGCAAGTCTCCTGGCTACTCCATTCCCTCATGGAAGCAAATGTTCTTGTCACTTTATTAAGATTCTTACAGACAGATCTGTGCTTATGAATAAAAGGCTAGAGATTGGACTTAAAGTTACTATTACTAGTAAATTACTTAGTATGAACTACTAAATTTTATTACTTATATTGTACACACAATTATTAAGTATTTACATTTTTGCTAACCTCTAAACTGACCTTTCCTACCTCATTAAAGAATTTATCCTATAGAAAAATTCAGTACATGCACAACTATTGAGACCACTGTGAATTCCTGGTTAAATCTTCAGATTCCACTGTTGCACCATTTTTTCAATGCCAGGGTTCATATGTGAAAATCTTTAATACAATTATCTCTGTAGATAGTAAATATAAACTTACTATGTAACTTCCTGCCTTAATGAGAGAATAAACTTTTTAATGCTTGATTCTAGAATTCAATCATTTTTCTCCTTAATGCTGCCATCGCATTCCATTTCCGTCAGTCACTACAGCCAGCCATCTGTGCTGCTTATTCTCCTCGACCTGTGAGCTCCCAGGAGGATCTGCCCACACTACCTCTGTGCATTACACACAGTAGACACTAAATAAATCTTTTCCAAGTTAAAGGTGTTGTTGCCCTAGCCAGTGGTGCTCAGTGGTTAGTGTCCACCCCCACACCACAGGGTCACAGGTTCGATTTCTGGTCAATGGCACTTATCTGGGTTGCAGGTCTGATCCCTGGCCCTAGCTGGACACACATGGGAGGCAACAAATCAATGTGTCTCTCCCACATCGATGTTTCTCTCTCTTTCTCCCCCTCCCTCTCTCCTACTATCTCTAAAAAATCAATAGGAAAAAAATCCTTGGGTGAGGATTAACAACAAAAAGGCCAGAGTTGTTCACTTTTGTTAGTATTTCGTCTGGAATATTTTCCAGTCCAAATGACTCAGGGGAGGTTCAGAGTTCTTATTAAAAAATGCTAATTTTCTATTCCTCAGACCACAGTGCCTACAGCTTTTACTGCAAATTCCCCTTGCATTTTTCAGTAAGTTAAATCTCATTAGTCCAATTATTTTATTGATGGAAATATTTTTTACCTTTCAAATTCACAATCTGAGAGAATTTCAACTGCTGTATTTTATCAAAAGCTGCATCCACGTCATCTAACGTGAACAGAGTGAAATCTTCTGTATTATGTCGAGACTAAAAGGATAACACAAATAAAAGGTTAAAAATGATCACTGCAGAACCGTTAAAACTTTTTTTAATTGCTTATATTACCTGGTAAAGATCATACATGAACATCTGTCCCATTTTATAAACAGGAATGGTCGCATAGATGGCGCAGTTCAGACCCAGCTTCCCGACCGCGTACGGGAGGGCCCCGAGGTGGAGAGGATCCGGGTGAGAGAGCAGCACCGCGTCGATCTGGTGAACGTGCCTGGAAGAGCACCAGCAACATTACCATTTCCCTAGTCATGTTTTAAGGATGAAGGCAGGACACTCAAACTAATTCACCAATTCAGATTCCTCTCAGCATTCTGAATTGAAGACTATGCTGGAGTAAAAGAGCTAAAAGTATGATGCCTACAAATATTCATTCTAACCACCCCTGTCCTGTGTAGATATCAAAATCATGGTGTAAGTCACACTAGGTATATAGTGTATAGACACACTTAAAAGAGAAAAGAAAAAGAAACGGTAGATACCACATGTAAGCTGATTTCAAATGTCTACCTTATGTACCATTAATTAAAGTTCAAGAACTCAGTTTGGAATTTCAGATATGAAGGAGGAAATACTTAAACAGCCACATATTTATTATGGATTTTTGGCCCAGCTATTTATCATGGCAATTGATAGCATATTCATGATAGTAAAACTTTACTTAATCAAGGAAGCATATGTTCTCATTGACAAAATAAAAAAATGTTTTGCTACAAGTTCTAATTTTTGTAAATGTTTAAGTCCTCTTTCCTTCCCTAATTAGTACAATACTGCAAACATTACTGAGTTTTTCTCCAATTGGTTACTATTGTTTTGTATCTCACGGTCACTATTCTGAGCAACAATTCTCAATGTCCAGCATCAAAAGATCAAAAGTAAGCTCGTGCGATCTGACTGTAGAACTTTCACATGGAAGGTTTTTTTCTCTCTTCAAATTCTTATAAACTTACTCTTTTCTAAAATTTGAGTGCAAAATTTTTACTGAGATCCATTAGCCAAGTAACGATTAACTTAAGAGGATGTTGAATTTCAAATAACATAGCCTATTAGTCGATCAAACTTTATAAGTGAAAACTAGTGGTGCACAGAATTCGACCAGATGACTGGGCACTGAGCATATTAGGCTTTTATTACATAGGATAGTCATTCTTTGGCATAAGTAAAATTAAGTCTTTTACTATAAACTAAATTAGAGCAAAAAAAGCTAACACTATTTAACATGAAAATAGTATTACAATGTAGGAAAGCTGATGTACTAGAAATCTAGAAATATTAAGAGTAACTCACTTCCTCAGGGAATCGATAATATCCATAGAAAAGTGCTCATCCCAGCCGCAGTCCAATAAAAATCTAAACTCATCGACTTGAAGAAGATAACAAAGAGCAGATTCCTCTTGAACCCCAGAGAGGGTGGTTAATTTGATAATAGATGTCATTCTTCTTGGTCCAATAACAACAGTCCAAACAGTTCTTTCAAAAGAAAAATATATATAATTAAGCATAAAAGTACCGCCTAATGTACACACTAGACAAATTAAAATTATATATAATTTCTAAGTGGGCAGAAATTCCATAAACATGAAAAGCAAACATTTTAACACATTAAACGCCCAGTCACTGGTGACAGACACTATACTTTCCGTCCGGAAGACAGAAAAGGCTCAGCACTTAATGTATTAAAGGCCCCTTTTTATCACTGCTAAGTTTAAAAGCACAAACATCTTACACACTATTGTTTACAATGAATACTGCCATGGCTCCCCAGTTTGATTTAATGAAAAGTAGTGGAATGGGAATCAGACAGACTCAAATTTGAATCTGCTCCTATGTGGTTCTGGGTAAGTTAATTAACCTTTCCTCATAAATATTAATATATACATAAAGACAGAATTTATGTTGGGAGACCTACTACACACATTTCAAGAAAATATAACATGAACACATCTATTGAGATTTAGGACCTAAAACTAGAATTGTGGGCTATTAAACAAATGTTATAAAAATATTCACTAGCAAAACAAAGCTCCACAGAAATATTCCAGATTTTGCTCCTAAATATAAATTAGCCTTAGCCCTGGCCAGGTAGCTCAGTTGGTCAGAGTATCTTCCAGATACTCAAGGTTGTGAGTTTTATCTCATCAGGGCACATACAAGAAACAACCAATGAATGCATAAGTAAGTGAAACAAATTAATCTCTCTCTCTCTCCCTGAAAAACAAAAATCAATTAAAAAATAAAATAAATTAGCCTTGCCCAGCTGGCGTGTCTCAGTGGTTGAGTGTCGACCTATGAACTAGGTCACCGTTCGATTCCCGGTCAGGGCACATGCCTGGGTTGCAGGACTGATCCCCAATGTGGGGTGTGCAGGAGGCAGCCATTCAATGAGTCTATCTCATTTTTGATGTTTCTATCTCTCTCTCCCTTTCCCTTCCTCTCTGAAATCAATAAAAATATATTAAAAAACAAAAATCGCCGAGAGTAAAGGTGTGTTGAGACCAAGGCTAAGGTCACCCATACCCTCATATTCCCAATTACTATGTACAGATGTGAAAGTTGGGTAGTGAAGAAGCTAATAGGAAAAAACTGATTCATCTGAACAAGTAGGCTTTAGAACAAGTTAAGCCTGAAACATCACTGGAGGCCAAAAAAAATGACAAAACTAAGGCTGTCCTACTTCACATCCATCATGAGAAGGCAGGGCTCTTTGAAAGTGGCAATCTACTGGGAAAAAGAGAAAGCAGCAGGAAAAGAGGAAACCAAATATGAGATGGGCTGACCCCAGAGAAGAAGCCACAGGCGTGAGTGTGCAGGAGCTGAGCAGAACACTATGGACACCACTCATTTATAGAGTCACCAGGAGCTGGAGCCAATGCAACAGCAGGTAACACACGCACTATGATTTGTTAACGGCCGAAGAGAAACTCTTCGTCTCAAATCTACCTGATCTCCCACTTTACTTCCATCGTGAAGTGAAAATACAAAGTACCTTGCAGATAGAATTGAATGAGTTCATGGTAAACGTTTCTGCAGACAGACCCTGATTTCACCACACGAAAAGTATTTTTATTACAACTTCTCAGAATATAATAAAGCCAGATCTTTGTTAGACATTCATTACTTACTGATATCTCAGTCCTATATACGATGAAACACCATGAATTCAAAGTAAGAGCTCTTTACAAATCTAAAATATGAAGAAATGAGACTAATGAATGTGGCATAACGACTTACTTTAGTTTTAATTATGTTTAATTTCTATGTCTTGCCCTACAATAAACACTGTGAGCAGCAACAAACAATATGATATATGATCTTTTTTCAAAAAAGAAATTTGTCATGCCTGGCCGATGTGGCTCAATTAGTTGGAGCATCATCGAGTGCACCAGAAGGTTGCAGGTCTATCCCAGTTGGGGCACAGACAGGAGGCAACCAATCAATGTGCCTCTCTCACATAAATGTTTCTCTCTCTTTCTCTCTCTCCCTTCCTCCCTCCCTCTAAAAAATCAATTAAAAAAAAAGAAACCTGTCATAATTTTAGGAAGCTTGAGCTGACATAAAACAAATAGGGATAAGATAATAAAAGACATAACAAAAAACAAAAGTAATAATATACTAAATTGGTTATAATTAGAGGCTGAAATATGCAGTTTAGGAAATAAGATTTTTTAAATTGATATTAGCTTATGTTATTGAAAATCATAAAAAGAGTGGAATCTTAAGTTATTCATTAAGGATTGGTAGGACCTGGGTAGAAAGAGACAAAGAGAAAAGGTATACAAAACAGTAACATGATCAAAGGCACAAAACAAAAAAAATTACAGGCTACCAGTGAAGAAACTAGCTGGCATCTGAATAGAAAAGGGCCAGACGGTGAAAGGCCGGAAACTTTGGACCTAGTTCTACAGGCAACAGAGAACATTTTAAGATCCATGGTCAAGTAGGAAGATGACATGACCCAGGTAACTTTATTTTAGGGATATTGGCTGATGTATATGATTGATAAGAAGGTAAAGTTGAGAGATTGCCCAAACCGGTTTGGCTCAGTGGATGGAGCGTCGGCCTGCAGACTCGGGGGTCCCAGGTTCGATTCCGGTCAAGGCCATGTACCTTGGTTGCGGGCACATCCCCAGCAGGGAGTGTGCAGGAGGCACCTGATCGATGTTTCTCTCTCATCGATGTTTCTAACGCTCTATCCCTCTCCCTTCCTCTCTGTAAAAAATCAATAAAAAATATTTAAAAAAAAAAAGAAAGTTGAGAGATTAAAAAGAGGGAGTATTTAGCAGGCTACTTCATCCTTTCAACTTTTTTTTTTTTTTTTTTTTTTTTTTTTTTTTTTTTTTTTTTATTTTATTTTATTTTATTTTATTTTTTTTTTAAATTAAATCTTTATTGTTCAGATTATTACATTTGTTCCTCTTTTTTTTCCCCCCATAACTCCCCTCCTCCCAGTTCCCGCCCCACCCTCCGCCCTCACTCCCCACCCACTGTCCTCATCCATAGGTGCACGATTTTTGTCCAGTCTCTTCCCGCATCTCCCACACCCCTTTCCCCCCCAGGAATAGTCAGTCCATTCCCTTTCTATGTCCCTGATTCTATTATAATCACCAGTTCATTCTGTTCATCAGATTATTTATTCACTTGATTCTTAGATTCACTTGTTGATAGATGCATATTTGTTGTTCATAATTTGTATCTTTACCTTTTTCTTCCTCTTCCTCTTCTTAAAGGATACCTTTCAGCATTTCATATAATCCTGGTTTGGTGGTGATGAACTCCTTTAGCTTTTCCTTATCTGTGAAGCTCTTTATCTGACCTTCAATTCTGAATGATAGCTTTGCTGGATAAAGTAATCTTGGTTGTAGGTTCTTGGTATTCATCACTTTGAATATTTCTTGCCACTCCCTTCTGGCCTGCAAAGTTTCTGTTGAGAAATCAGCTGACAGTCGTATGGGTATTCCCTTGTAGGTAACTGAGTTTCTTTCTCTTGCTGTTTTTAAGATTCTCTCTTTATCTTTTGCTCTTGGCATTTTAATGATGATGTGTCTTGGTGTGGTCCTCTTTGGATTCCTTTTGTTTGGGGTTCTCCGCGCTTCTTGGACCTGTAAGTCCATTTCTTTCACCAGGTGGGGGAAGTTTTCTGTCATTATTTCTTCAAATAGGTTTTCAATATCTTGCTCTCTCTCATCTTCTGGCACCCCTATAATTCTGATGTTGGTACGCTTGAAGCTGTCCCAGAGGCTCCTTACACTATCCTCGCATTTTTGGATTCTTTTTTCATTTTGCTTTTCCGGTTGGGTGTTTTTTGCTTCCTCGCATTTCAAATCATTGACTTGATTCTTGCGCTCCTCTGGTCTGCTGTCGGGAGTCTGTATAATATTCGTTATTTCATTCCGTGTATGCTTAATTTCTAGTTGGTTCCCCAATATAAGATCGAGGGTCTCATTAGTTTTCTTGTAGATTGCATTAAGTTTATCGGCGGCTTCTAAACAGTTCTTGAGAGACCTTAAAAGTGTGGTTCTGAACTCTATATCTTCCATTGACAATTTTGTCCTGTTTCTTTGTCTCCGCATTTTGTTATGCTTCCTTGGTGCACCCCCTAGTGGTCTTTGTTCGCAGTCTTATAGTTAAATCTTGATTGTTGTAGCTAATTCCAGGGAGGGTTTGACCTCCAGGCCAAGTGGCTATGAGAATCAGCTGTGTCAGTAGTGAGAGAACTTCTGTCCTCTAGGGAGGTGCTAATCTAGCCTTTGCCTGAGGCTATCCGGCAAATGCCTCTGTGCAGGGCTTGGGCGGGGCAGGTCGAACAGGATCAACAGGGTGGGCCGGAGAGAGCAGTTATGGCGGCTCTCAGTCCTGTCCCCAGGGGCTCTGCCTCTCTGAGTCCCAGCACCCGCTGCAAAGCTCAGAGAGAAAGCTGCACTTGCTCTGACCGAAGCCAGACAGTCCCGCTTCTCCCGTTTGAGTCTGGGTCGCTAAAGACTCGCCCGGATCTGGAGCTCAGAGTCTGCGACTCCCTCCCGATTGAAAACGCCAACCGCGCCCTCCGCTGCCGCCAGCCCGCTCCGCGCACTCCGCACCTCAGAATTTGACTTCAGCACTGCGCCTCCTCTGAGTGTCCGTATGCGTTTCTCTTTCCTCCTAGTTGTAGGACTTCCACTCAGCCAGCGTTCCTGTGGTTCTGGGTGATGTCCCTTCCGTTTTTTGGTTTCACTTTTGAAGTAGTTGTTCAGAGCAGCAAACTCCGGCGTTAACCTATGCCGCCATCTTGGTTCTCCTCATCATCCTTTCAACTTTATTGGTTCTTTTTTGAGGCTATATTTCTTTAGCCCCCAAAATCTATATATATAAAAGCCTAAGAGACCGTTAAGACCAGTCGACCAAACGACCAGTCGCTATGACGTGCACTGACCACCCAGGGGACAGATGCTCAATGCAGGAGCTGCCCCCTGGGGGTCAGTGCGCTCCCACAGCCAACCTCCCGCAGTCCCTCCCCCTGGCCGACAGGCCCCGATTAGTCCCGATCGCTGGCCAGGTCGAGAGACCCCAACCATGCACAAACTCGTGCACTGGGCCTCTAGTACTTTCTTAAGTCTAAGACATGAATTCATCATTATCTAAGTAACCAACACTTGTAACTCTCCATGTTTAATTCCTTTTTTACTTCTTTTTGAACAGTCTGTTACCAACTTCTGGTTAGTTTTCCCTCAGAATGCCTTGCACATAAGTCATTCTTTCTATTTCTACTGTCAGTACCTTAATGCAGGGTTTCTGTTTCCTGGCCTCCAGTCTTTCTGCCCTTATCTCAACTTAAACCAGAGGTCCTCAAACTTTTTAGACCGGGGGCCAGTTCACTGTCCCTCAGACATTCCACACATGCACACTGTGGGCCCGGGACGAGTCGGCTGCTAAGCAGGACAGGCAGCGGCGGCAAAAACACTCGGCGGGCCGGATAAATGTTTTCGGCGGGCCGCATGTGGCCCGTGGGCCGTAGTTTGAGGACCCCTGACTTAAACATTCCAGCCAGATTAATCTTCAGAAACACCCCTGCACACGTTATCCTCTGCTCAGAAATCTAGGCAGGCTTCCTACTGCTTGAAGAAAAAAACAACACAGAAATCTGAATGCCTTCACCGGCAATGGAGGGTGCCAGCAAGCTGCCTTGACATCACTGGTCACCATCTCAAGACCCAGTTCAAATTCCACTTCCATACTAATTCCTCTGTCATAGTCCAGACTACCACAGGTTAGCCCAGCAAAAATATAACGCAAGCCACAAATGTAATTCCAGGTTTTTTCAGAGCCATGCGGAAGTTTCACAGGTGGAATTAATTTTAACATACTTTTATTTAATCCAATATATATGTAATATTTCAACATGTAATCATTACTAAATTAATGATATTTTACTTTTTTGTATTAAGTCTTTGAAATCTAGTGTGTATTTCATATTTACAACACATTTCAATTTGGTCTAATTACAATTTCAAGATGTGGCTCCTGGTTACTGTAATAGCACAGGTCCAGACTCTCAAATCACTGCTTCCGAGCGCAGAGCATGTGTTCTCCCACTCCGAAAGCGCAGGTTGGCACCGCTCCATTTTTATGCACATGTCTTAGGCTTGGTTTTAATGGTATCACCAACCACTTAGCCTCCCAGACTAAAAACTCTGGAGTCACCCTCTTACCACCAAATGGGCTGCCACCAGGTGAATCCTATTTGACATTTCAGAAATGTCTCTCTGGCGTCCTTTAACTCTCCTACCCCAACTGAGGCACTCATTACCTTACCTGCATGACTGCAATTTCCTCTCATCTAGTTTTCCTGTTCCAAGCTGATCCTCCATAACACAGCTGCCATCTTCTAAAAAGAACAAATACACTCATGCCCCTTCCTTGTGCAAAGCATTCCGTGGCTTCCTAACTATTAAGTCAAATCTCAAATCTTTGCATTCCAGTCCTCCATGCAGGAATGACCTTCTCTTGAATCTAGTAAATTCCTTTTGACCCTGCAGGACCCAGCTCAAATATGTACTCCGTAATAAAGCTTTTTTGGTGTCCTCAGGTAGATATTTTCACCTAGCACACACTGGGGACAAAAAATACTTGTTGAATGGATACTGAATGCACCAGGAGTAAAGGTATCGCCAATACCAAGCGCGGCACTCAGAGCAACATAAATGTGCACTGAGGCTAGGAATGAACGCTAGCCACATCAGAAACGCCTTCTGGACAGTGTTTCATTGCAACTGTCTATCAGTTCCTCTCTCTCTGTCTCTGTCTCTCTCTCTCTCTCAATAATGACCCTGCATGTCGAGGACAACCAAGGGGAATTCTGCAAAATGCAAGGGAACAGGAAGGGGTCCTGGTTGGCCCCTGAACGGAATGCGGAGTCTCTTCCGGGTCACTTCCAGAAGAGCAGTGATTTCCTAACAGGATCAGCGCGGGTGTGCATTTTAAAAATCAGGAGATGGGCAATGGATAACTCAGGTCCGCCAGGTCACAGGAGCTCAGCCTCGCCAGGGGTATGGCTGGTGTGACCTCCTGTCGGCTTAGGAGCCTGTAAAATAGATGGAAGGCGGCCGGGGAGCGGGAGACTCGGAGGACCGAGCCCACTTTCACCAAAAAGGATGCCTGCTTTATTCCCAGTACTTGGCAGCCTCCTGCTCTCTCACCCCGAGACGACGGGGAAACGCCGAGGGGGAGGCGGAGAACACGGCAGCCACGAGGCTCAGGAGCCAAAGCGGGCGTCGGATGAACGCCTCCAGCCCCGCCAGCTGCACGGCGCAGGGAAGCAGCCGGAGGGGGGGCGGGGAGGGGGGAATCGGACGGACGGCCGCCAAAGACCCTCGGAGACGTCACTTCTCCTTCCCTCGCTGAGCACTTGGGCCAAGATGAGCCGGACAGTCGCATCCGAAGCCCCCGGAGCCCGTCCCGGCGGAGGCTGGGTGGGAGCAGACTCCCCGCCGCCCAGGACGCCCCCTCCCCCATCCCGACGCTCACTCCTTTCCTCGCCCGCACTTGCCTCGTCCGTCCTCCCCCCAACGCCGTCCACTGCCCTTCCCAACCCCTCGCTGAATCCAGGTTCGAGAGCGAGGAAAGCTGACGCCCGCTCAGCAGCAGCCGTAACGGCCGGGCCGCAGACGCTCCGCCATGGCGGCCGCCATCTTGAAATTGGAGTCGGACCGCGTGGGCGGGGGGAGACCCGGGGCGATACCATCTGCCGGGGAGGGGCGGGGACGGGATGTAGGAAAGAGACGGCCCTCGCCCCAAGTCTCGCCACCTGAGGCCTAAGGGTTACTCTCGCAATAAAGGTTTCATATGTTAAAGCTAACATAAATATGAGAAGAGTGGAGTATTGAAAGGAAAAAAGGTGTGATATTGCGTGCCCCCCCGTCCTGGAGCGGGCGCTGCGAATGGCGTGTCCCAAGGCCGCCGCTTCCGCCGGCGCTGGAGGCTGGACTCGCCGCTGCCCTTGGTCTTGGGGTCGGGCTGGCACCGAGGCCGCAGGTGGGTTCGGGGTCGACGCCGCGGGCTTCGGTTGTGCAGGCAGCCAGGGTGCGCCCCTGGGAAAGCCCTCGGCGATGGAGTTGGGGGGAGGGGGTCCGGGGGGTCGCAGTCTGGGGCTCCCCGGGGCTGGAGCGGCCCGGCCTCCCCGGGCTTCAGATCAGAGGAGGCGAGATGGGAAAGGGAGGTGCTGGGCCCAGGCCGTCTCGCGGCTGTTGGGAAGGGACTCGGAGGCTGTCATCCCTGGGCACGTGTTGTCGATCACGCGGGGTCCGCCCGGCCGCCCCGAGAGGAAAGCGGCGGGGACGCGATGCTGGGCTGCAGCCTGGAGGGAGCCTCATGCGCCCCCGGTCCCGGGTCTGCCTTCCTCGTCACTCGCCATGGGAAGCTAACCCCGCGCTCTCTCTCTCGTAAATCTCAAACCCTCTGGAGCAGATCATGTGCACGTTTTAAAAATGGAATATTTACTTAGTGCTGAGCTTCTTGGGCGTATGTGTCATTAAGACAGGTGACTTCAAGGAGCTCAGCTTCTCCATGCATCCAGCGCTCTTTATCGTCAGCTTAGTTGACACTTTTTGATCAATACATATAAAATGCTGTGGGGAACAGTTAGAAAGTAGAAATATATATATATATATATATATATATATATATACACACACATATATATATATGTTTATATATTTATGTGTGTGTGTGTGTGTCCCCATCTTTATTTTTCCAACGTGAATTCGGAGTGACATGCAAAAATTCACACCAGATAGTTTTCTTTTTAGAAGGTAAGCGGGGAAAATTGGGTCGAAGAAAAAATAATATGTAGTTAGGGAACATAAGAGGAAGTGAAGAATTATATAACTGTTTACCTCTGTGCTTCCTGTACTAGACAGGAAGCACAAATACAGAGCTTGGCTCCAGGAGGCAGGCTGCCCATTAAGCCCAGCTCTGCCGCTTGCTGCATCTGTGACCTCTGACAAATCAATTAACCCTGGATTTCCTCATCTGAAAAAAAATATGTCGACTGCACTGGGGGCCTTTATTAATGAAAACTTGTGCTGTGAGGATTACTTGAGTTGTGATTAGGAAAAGCATTAAGAACAGTTCCTTGCGGGGGGGTGATGTGGGTAATATGTAATATTACATATTGCATATGTAATAACTTAATAAAGAAAATTTTTTTAAATGAACAGTGCCTTACAGCCCTGGCTGGTTTGGCTCAGTGAATGGAGTGTGGACCTGCAGACTCAAGGGTCCCGGGTTTGATTCTGGTCGAGGGCACATGCCCGGTGCGCGGGCTTGGTTCCCAGTAGGGGGCGTACAGGAGGTGGCGGATCAATGATTCCCCTTCATCATTGATGTTTCTTGCTCTTCCTTTCCCTTCCTCTCTGAAATCAATAAAAATATTTTTTTAAAAATAGTTACTGCTAAGTCAGCTCTTTCTAGAGCAGTGGTTCTCAACCTTCCTAATGCCGCGACCCTTTAATACAGTTCCTCATGTGGTGACCCCCAACCATAAAATGATTTTCGTTGCTACTTCATAACTGTAATCTTGCTACTGTTATGAATCGTAATGTAAATATCTGATATGCAGGATGTATTTCCATTGTTACAAATTGAACATAAAGCATAGTGATTAATTACAAAAACAATATGTAATTATATATGTGTTTTCTGATGGTCTTAGGCGACCCCTGCGAAAGGGTCATTCGACCCCCAAAGGTGTCGTAACCCACAGGTTGAGAACCGCTGTTCTGGAGGGAGGCAAAACAGCTTGATCTGTTATCTGATTCCTTGAGTGCATAAGTTAAAAACCAACTCGTTTTGTTTGTTGTTGTTTTTCTCAGGGATACCACAGCTACTCCCAGTTCGGAAGCAAGAGCAAACTTTTTCTTAAGAGTTTTCATATAAAGAAGACACTAATACAGGGTGTGCGAAAGGAGGCTTACAGTTGTTCGTGATGCAGTACATTTCAGTACACTAGTATATTACTGAAAATAGTGCAGTAATTTAAAAAATAATGCAGGAGCAAATTTTGTTTGGCACTCACAGCTGTAAACTTACTTTTTCCCACCCGAGTGTGTACAGTGCCCTCACGGGCACCCAGGCGATGTCCCTCTGCATCCAAACCCAGGCTTGTCTCATCGGAGCCTGTCCCAGGCCCTCACTCGCCTTTACCCATCCCATATGGCCTTGGGCCCATGACCAAGAGCTGAAAAGCCTGTCCATGCTCCCTCTCCTGTCCATTCTCCAAGAAATCATCCTAGCTCAGTTTTATGTCCATAAATCTTTGTCTTCCCTGGTCACCCACTCTCAGCAAAATACACAGGAAAAATATGTTCAGTGCTACTGCTCCCAAAGCCTATTCAATTATAATATGAAATACCTCTGGGACTAAGATTTGCCATTTCTTGAGGATGGAATCCGGTTTCCTTCGAGGTGGTTGAATCCAACTCTGGATTTTAAATGTACAGAATTCTTTTATCTATCAGTCCCACTATCTTTCCCTGGACTCTCATAAGATCTCTATTCAGCAAGAACCTCAGGGCTTGTATGGTCACATCTGCTCAGAGTAGAACCAGACAAAAGGAGCTTCTGGCCACGTTGGAAGAATGCCAATAGTAAGTGGCTGATAGCCCACAGGTGGTCATGGGCTGAGCGTCCCCAAGTACTTTTTTGTTGGTGGTGAAATACAAACAGTATATAATAGTTATGCTGACGGTATGTTCCCTGACCGGGAAGCGAACAGTGACTGCTGGTTTATAGGTTGATGCTCAGTCACTGAGCATCACTGGCTGAGCTTTTGCAGGTAGAATTTATACTCTCCATTTCACTGCATTATATCATCAGATCACTAGGGAAAAGGTTAATAAATTGACTTTAGTGCATTACAATTTCTATGCTAATCATTGTCATCTATATAATCTTTATCAAGTAGATTTTAAGTAGTATACTACATTCTGATGCCAAGCAATTTTAAAGAGGCTTATGCTTTTTTTTTTTAATTCTCATCAGAGGATATTTTTCCATTGATTCTTAGAGAAAGTGGAAGAGAGAGGGAAAGACAGAGAGAAACATCTATGTGAGAGAAACACATCGATTGGTTGCCTCCTGCATGAGCCCAACCAGGGCCCGGGCCAGGGAGGAGCCTTCAACTAAGGTACGTGCCCTTAACCGGAATCAAGCAGGAACCCTCAGTCCACAGGCCGACACTCTATCGTCTATCCACTAAGCCACACCAACTAGGGCAAGAGGCTTATGCTTTTAATATCCCTATATTCAGGACTATCTCCTGTTTCAGATGCAATTTAAAAGATATTTCAAAGTCAGTTATATTTCTGAATTTTTTTATTTTATTTTTTTTAGCATTCAGGATGAGTTTAATTCAGCTTGTGCGTGACCACTGGGTACATATACTTGTCCCTATGGGATTTGTCATTGGATGTTATCTAGACAGAAAGAGTGATGAAAAGCTAACTGCCTTCCGGAACAAGAGTTTGTTATTTAAAAGGTGAGTTTGGGCATTTTTAAACCAACAATTAGCCAGCTTTTGGAAGTATTCTTAATATCATATACAACAAAAATAAACAGAAGGGGTAATCCCCGTCCTCCAAGGACTTAGATCTAAGTGATATTATTTTGTAGCCTTGTTTGTTGTTTAATGATTGCATAAAACTGTATGATTACATGTGGAATGTAAACAGGTCTTCAGCTTATGAACAGACTATTTCAGATTTTTGGAATTCGGGGTACTTTTTAATATGGAAACACTGCTTGAAATTGAACCAGCCCCCCAAAGCCTACTTTATATACAGCGTTCACATGTATGATGACATACCATCTTACTTGAGTCGGGGTGTAGCTGAAATAAATGGTGCTGACTGTGGCTTGGTGATGTGTTCTCAGCAGCACAGCCTGAGAGCTTTAGACATGGCGGTTGAGTGACTAGATGGCAGCTAGTAGCCGCCTGGTTCCATTGTGCCTGGAAATGGCTCCCCTGGCAGCAGGGAGTTTGAGGTGACAAGATAGGGAGTCTGCCCCTGCATGTGCAGCTGGGTCGGAGGAAGCTCAGAGGGCGAGAACTGAGCAGTAGTCGCAGTCACTGCAGAGGAGGTTCACAGTCAAGGATTTCAAGAAAGATAAATGAGCTGGAAAAGGTCTAGAAACAATTAATAAACTCATTGAGCTTTTATATGAAGACAGACTAAGAAATTACAGTTTATGCCCTAGCCGGCTTGGCTTGGTGGATAGAGTGTCGGTCTGTGGACTGAAAGGTTGCAGGTTCGATTCTGGTCAGGGGCATATACCTGGGTTGCGGGCTCGGTCCCCAGTGGGGGGCGTGCAGGAGGCAGCCAATCAATGATTCTCATCATTGATGTTTCTATCTCTCCCTCTCCCTTCCTCTCTGAAATCAATAAAAATACACTTAAAAAAAAGAAATGACATTTTAATCGGGAAAAATATAATTGAAAAGATAGTAAAGGTTTAAAATCATGAGAGACTAGAATATGTTGACTCAACATAAAATCTTTTAAATGGGTTAATTTAATAGAGTATAAAATACTGAATTTATATTGTTCTGACTTTCCCTTTTATCCCTCATAAAAGTTTTATTTAATACTTTTTCTTTTCCTTCCATTTTTCTTTCCACACAGAGAATTGAGACCCAATGAAGAAGTTACCTGGAAGTAAAGGCTGTGGCTGAATTACAGAATGTTCACATTTTTTAAATTATCAGAAAAATAAAAACACTGAACAATTTAGAATGTGGTCCTTTTAATGTCGAAGTGATCTTTCACATTTCAAGTAATAGGTACACTAGCTTTCAAAATAATTAGTGTCTTGTGTACATTGATGTTAACTTTACAACTAGCATTTAATTTTCTGTTACTTAGTTTAGATCACAGTAATATTCATGTAGCCAATTTTTTCCTCAGATATTTTTCAGAAAATTATTTTCAAACCATGTGCTTCAAAGGAGCTTTAAAAGGAGGATGCTAAGATTTTATTTGCAATAAAAAGAAATGATCTATTGATACAACAGAGATGAATTTCAGGTTCATTATCCTGAATAAAAGAAGCCAAACAAAAAGAGCACACACACTGAATGATTTCTTGTGTATAACACGTGAGAAACTGCAAACTAATCCAGCGTAGAAAGGGGTCGGAAGGAAGAATGACAAAGCGACACATGGAAACTGGGGTATAGTACTGTATATTAGTGTTCTTTTTTTTTTCCTTTAAATATATTGATTTTTTACAGAGAGGAAAGGAGAGAGATAGAGTTAGAAACATCGATGAGAGAGAAACATCGATTAGCTGCCTCCTGCACACCCCCCACTGGGGATGTGCCCGCAACCAAGGTATATGCCCTTGACCGGAATCGAACCTGGGACCCTTCAGTCCCCAGGCTGACGCTCTATCCACTGAGCCAAACCAGTCCCGGCAAGTGTTCTTGATTGTGATGGTTTCATGAGTGGGTATATATGTCACCTGTTAATGTTCAACTACCTTTTCTTGAGAAATTAGTTTCAGATTGAGTATAGACGTAAAATTACAATGAAGTAATACACCCTGATTATCACTGATTCTTGTCGGAACTCAAGATACAAATTGACACATAAATGTTAAAATATCAAATGTTAAAATTTCTAAGCTATTTGGTTTTTAGTAACAAAATGCCAGTTTAAAAGGTACAGTGTTGAAGACAACAGCTATACTGGCACTTGTTAACAGAGTTCTAATGAAGTGGGTTAGAGAAAAGCTGTGTTGTTCAAGGTGACAGGAAGTACTGGAAGTGCATGTATTCTGTCTACCCTGTCTCTAGGAGCCCTCCTGATTAGCTCTGTAACCTCTCCTGCTGAATTATTGTAATACTCTTGCGCCAATGAGTCAAAAAGAATTCATGCATTTATTCACTGTTCTGTACCAGCCCTTGATTACATATTGAGTAAAACTCTGATCCTGAAAAGCTGAGTCTAATAATTGCATGTAAAGTCATAATCCCACCATGATGTAGCAAATGCTTTAATACAGGCATGTGCCAGGTATGGTGATGGCACAAAGGGCTGTTCATCTGAGGACTTTCCGGAGGTCAAAGGAACAGTTGATGTGACTAGAGCAGGGGGAATTCAGGGAGATAAAGCCAGACTGGTGGTTGGTCCAGATCGCAGAGCTTTTTAAGCCAGCAATGGGAAGCCACTGAAGGATATTTAATAGAGTAAAGTTTGTATAATTATTCAAAGATCCCTCCCTCTATAAGCTCCATGAGAAGGGGACCATTTGTCTCTCATGGTTGTCATCCCAGAGCTTGACACATAGTACCACTTCATTTGTTCAATGAGAGAAAAGCTGGTGAAATTTGCATTTCTGAGAGAACACTGACGGCACTAGGAACATAATTGAGACTGAAAGCAGGAGACCAGAGATGCTTGGACTGGACTGCACAGGAAATCAAGAGGGCTTGAACTGAGCAGTAGCAATGAAGAGGGAATGAGGAGTGAATGCACAGCAAGTATTTGAGGACTGGCTGGAACAAGGGGTGAAGTAGAAGAGTTTGGAAAGAAATCAAGAAATTATTTCCAGACACCCGGCTTCATTAATTCATTTGAAAGACATCAACTACTAAATACAGAAAGTCAAATAAGACATTGATAGGGTATTGATTGGTGAAGATGTATGATTAAGTCAAATATGATACTGTATGAAAAGCACCATGTATGACAGGTACATACTGGAGCGCAGAGGAGGGACAGGGGCTTCTAAATTAGTGGGGCAGCAGGGAATACTTCCTGGAGAGTATGGTCATTGAGTTTTGAAAGACAATATGCATTCTCTTACAAAGTTAAAGTTTAGGACATGCCAAATATTAGTTATCAGAATGGGAAATGTAACAAATCTAATAGCCAAATCACACATGGCTTCAGAGACAAAGCCAAAACCAGCACCTGCAAAGCCAGCACCTGCATTCTGACTCCCAGGCATGGATATATTTTCACTTTATGATGCTTGCTATTAATCGCATGCTCAATAGGTCAGGAAGGCCTAATGAAATGGCTGGTATTAGTTCAGCATCCTCCTATATAATAAAAGCCTAATATGCTAAGTGTCCGGTTGTCTGGTCGTCCATTCAACCAATCAAAGCATAATATGCTAATGTATGCTAAGGCCGCTCAACAGCTCGCTATGACATGCACTGACCACCAGGGGGTAGATGCTCTGACTGGTAGGTTAGCTTGCTGCTGGGGTCTGGCCAATCGTGACTGAGCAAGACAGGCCAGATGCCCTGGAGCCCTCCCATGGGCCTTCCCTGGCTGGCCAACCTCCTGCGTCTCTCTACAGCCCCATCGTGCACTGGTGGGGTCCCTCGGCCTGGCCGGCACCCTCTTGCAATCCGGGACCCCTTGGGGGATGTCAGAGAGCCAGTTTCAGCCTGATCCCACGGGCCAGGCCCAGGGACCCCACTGGTGCATGAATTTGTGCACTGGGCCTCTAGTATATAATAAAAGCCTAATATGCAAATCCACCAAGCAGTGAAATGACCGGTGGACTCACCGGTCACTATGACGTGCACTGACCACCGTGGGCAGATACTCAATGCAGGAGCTGCCCGCAGGCCTCAGGCCAGTCAAGGCGGGTGCCAGCAGGGGCCCCCTGATGGCCTCACTGGTCGCCCCGCAGATCAGCCCTGGTCACCGGCCAGGCCTAGGGACCCTACCCATGCACACAGGCCTCTAGTTACTAAATATTGTCAAGAAGTGTTCTAGGTTATAAGGATTTAACAGTGAACAAAACAATAAGGTCCTTTGGGTAGCATATATCCTAGCAAGCAACCACTGTAGAAAGTTGAGTCATGCACTTCCAAAATTCAAGTCCACCCAGAACCAAAGACCTTATTTGGAAATAGAGTCTTTGCCAATTTAATTAGTTAAAGATCTCAATATGAAATCACCATGGATTCAGTTGGTACCTAAATCCAATAAGAGGAGAGGACACAGAAGAGACACAGGAGAAAGAAGGCCACGTGAAGACACTGGTAGAGATTGGAGCTATGTGGCCACAGCCAACTAATGCCAGAAGCCACCTGAAAGCAAGGAATTCTCCCCTAGATATTTGGGAATGTGGCCTTGCTGACACTTAGGGTTCAGACATCTGGCCTTAAGAATAGTCAGATAATTTCTGTTGTTTTAAGTCCCCAGGTTGGTGATAATTTGCTACAGCAGTCATAGGACATGAATACAATCGAATTTTTTCTCAATAATACACTAATATAGTTAAATCAAGAATAAAACTGTAGCCGGGCCCAGTATGTCCCAGTTGGTTGGGCATCATCCTGTGCATGGAAAGATTGCCAGTTTGTTTCCTGGTCAGGGTACAGGCCATGGTTGTGGTCTTGATCCCCAGTAGGGGTGTGCAGGAGGCAAGCCGATCAACATTGATGTTTCTCTCTCTTTCTCCCTCTCCACCCCCTCTCTCTTTCTCCCTCTTCCCCTTTCTTTCTCTCTAAAAATCAATTTTGAAATCTTTAATAAAAAAGAATAAAACTGTATACAGTGAAAAATCTCTATCCTACCCTTGTCTCCTATTTACCTAGTTCCTTTTCCATCTCAAACAGGTTAACCTCTGGGTTTCCTGTATATTCTTCCAGAAATTTGTAATATCTATATGCACACACCTACACAACACACACAATACATGTTTCTCTACACGGAAAGAAAATAAGAAAAAATGTTTTGCATATGTTTTCATTTCATGAGACCATGATTTCTTTCCCCAGTTGAGCCACAATTCCTTAAGAACACAGACTGTTTCCCCAACACCGTACTGGATGGTGGACTGCAAGGAGAGACGTGGAATAAGTGGTGACCGATTCCTCCCCTGAGCACCTGGGCCTCACTAGCAGCCTCCATTGCCTTACCTCCCACTGCTCCTTCTGTTCCTCTGAACCCGCGCTCACCAACGTTACCAGTGGTCTCCATAGCAGCAAAATGTAGCGGGCCCTTGTCCTTATGTTGCAGGACCTATTGGCAGCAACATGGCTGCTCCCTAGAACATTCCCTTTTCAGGGCTCTCATAATATTACATGCTCCTGCATTTCCTCCTAGTACTTCTCTACTCTCGGGACTCTACTCTAGATCCTTTTCTTAGTCTCTTCCTTTTCCCCACTGGTGATTTTATTCACACCTGTGCTGTCAGTCGCCTTTTCTATGTCAACAACTCCCTATTCCACAGCCGAACCAGCCTCCTGCACTCCAGATTATATATATATATATATCCATTATTCAACATAACCACGTAACCTGGCTTCAAGGTGCAAGATCTCCTATTCTACACCACCAGCCTCATCAAACTCTTCTGACCCCCAACCCTAACTTTACTAGGGTCACTCTCAGATCCCTCTACTGACACTTCCTCTTCAGGGCCTGAACACATAACACTAATAACAAGGTGTCTGTCTGGATTTGGACCCCAGCCCAGAACCTTGGACACTGTGCTGTTCATATCCTCTCTGTGCCTCAGTTTCCTCATGTGTAAAATAGGGATACTAGCACCTGCATCAAACGTTGCCGTAGTAAATTTATTAATATATGCAAAGCTCTTAGAAAATTGCCTACCCTCCAGTCAGCCCCATATCTGTATAAATATTAACTATCATTTTTACATAAGTGCTAGGTATTCGGGGAGGCAATGATGCCTGTTTCTTTTTTTTTAAATGTATTTATTTATTGATTTCAGAGAGGAAGGGAGAGAGGGGGAGAGAGAGAGAAACAACAATGATGAAGGAGAATCACTGATCGGCTGCCTCCTACATGCCCACACTGGGGAGGAAGTCCACAACCAGGGCAAGTGCCCTGATAGAGAATCCAACTGGTAATCTCCTGGTTCATAGGTCCATACTCAACCACTAAGCCACACCTGCTGGGCGATGCCTGTTTCTTAATGAGGCTTTCAATGGCGATAGAGAAACATATTAAATAATTATAATCAGATATGATATGTAGAAAGTACAAAGTATAGTGGAAAACAAAAAGAACATAGAACCCGGGAGGTCCTTAAGAATCCATAGCAATGGGTGGAAAGTGGAGAAGATCCTCCAGACGGCAGGCGGCGCTGCAGACACCCTCCCCCCGGCCCCCCCCCCGCCCAGCCTGCCAGCTAACAGTGGATAGGAGGACGCGTTACATAGGTCACGTGTCTCTGCGTTTACCGCCGGGCTTTCACTCGCTCTTCTCTCCACGTGACTCTCATCCTCGGGTGTGATTGGTCCGCGCGAAACACGTGACCAGGGGCGGGCCAGGTGGGGCGGAGCCGGGTGGGCGGAGGGGTGGGGCCGGGGCGGGGGCGGAGCAGTAGGGGGTGGTCTGTCGCGGGGGCCGTTGGCTCCAGACAAATAAACATGGAGTCCATCTTCCACGAGAAAGTGAGTGTCCGCGTTCGGGGGCACCTGCCCGCGGTGCCGTGGCGGGCGTGGGGCGCGGTACTGCCATCTTCCAAAGAGCTGGGTGGGGCTCGTGGCGCCCCATCCCGATCTCGAGGGGCGGGGAAGACCTTCCTCGGGAGGGGAGCTTCCCTGAAGCCCCCACTGCACTCTTCGCCCCGGAGGCCCGTGCCCGTGACCGAGGTGCCCGGGGAGCCCGGGGAGCCCGGGGCCTGGGAAGTCCCGGGAGCCGGCGGGGAGTGTGGGCTGAGCCGGGGGCGCCGCGGGGCACCGGAGCCGGGGTGGCCCAGAGTGGGTTTGCTTCTGCGCTTCCCCTCCACTTTCCGTGGGGTTCCTTCCCCAGTCCTTCCTGCCCCCACTCTCCGTGGGTTGTAGCTCGTCACCTCCCGGGCGCCTCCCTCGCTCCTTCCAACTCTCGCAACCCTGCTCGCGGCAGCATGAACTTTTCCTCCTCTGGGCTCCTCAGTTTCCTATTGGAACCCCCCCATCCGCTTAGTTCCCTGGGCTCGGGTTCACGCCCTGCCCCTGCACCAGTTCCGTGAGACTCCGGTGCCGGGAGCCTGACTCCATCCCGTGGAGGGCCTGACATGTAGGGACCTAGACAGGGAAGTCGCCACGAGAGTTTTTGTTACGAAAGGTTTGGGTTTAGTTTCTTTGGGTTTCGTTTCTTTCGGTAGTCCCATCTTTCCGGATAGGAAACCAGGTTTCTTATTAGGTGTCGGGGGTGGGGGTGGGGGGGGTGGGTAGGGTGGGGGGGTGGGTAGGGTGGGGGGGGGTGGGGGGGTAGGATGGGGGGGTTGGGGGGGGTAGGATGGGGTGGGGTCCTAGCCTGGCTTGTTTTGATTCTTCGATGACGAGGAGCTTGAAAAGATGCTGCTTGTGGCATGCGGAGAAACTCGTCTTCTCCCACATGCAATTAGCTAGCTATTTCGGTTTGAGTGAAACCTTGCTCAGGATAACTTGGGCACATGATATTTTGTTTCGTAAGAGTTTCAAGTTTTGAAGGGGTTGCTGGTGAGGCTTTTAATTAGTAGGAGAAAAGAGGCTTTGTTTTGTTAAATAGTTGTAAATGATCATTTATCCATTTAAAAAGGTTCACAGGCACACCACCATCAAATAAAGTCTAAGGAGGCAACAGCACAAATCTAAAGTTGTTAAATGGAATGCTTTCCTTTTTAAAATACATATTTTTATTTATTTCGCAGAGGAAGGGAGAGGGGGAGAGAGAGATAGAAACATCAGTGGTGAGAGAGAATCATGGATCGGCTGCCTCCTGCACAGGCCCTACTTGGGATCAAGCCCACAACCTGGGCATGTGCCCTTGACTGGAATTGAACCCCCGGGACCCTTCAGTCCGGATGCTCATACTCTATCCACTGAGCCAAACCGGCTAGGGTGCTTTTCTTTTCAATAAAGAGAAGTTTTGGCATTAGAATAGACTAATTTTTATGTATGGGGAGGAAAGACTCAGTAGTATAGATGATATTAATCTTGACTTGTTTGACATGATTTATGAAACTTGGGCAATAGAAATTTCGTTGATTGGCTATAAGGAGATTGGATAAGGAGAACCCTCTATGTACATATTGTTATTACTAATTTTCAGAAATTTTGGTATAAGACCAAATGTCTCAACATGGAAGATTCTTGAGACTTTTGCAATGCATATTTTAAAAATATAGAATGTTACCTATTTTAGATTGATTTCAGTGAAGGTAACTACTAAACCATGGGATCAAAAGGAGTGGAGCAATAGCCTAATGAAAATCTATTTACGTGAATGAAGTCACTCAATTATCAGCTTGAAGATATTTCAGGAATATATTTACCCTTATAAACATATGTACGTAGCAAATTAAGGCTCTTGAATTAAAGTTTTTCAGGCATATTTCAAGAGTATGGGAAGCACCTATAATCATAAGGCCCGTTGTTAGTCTCATCACAGTCCCTTCTCAATATATGAACTTAATATGCCATTTTCCACACACGTATATTTAGCCCTTCCCTTCCACCACATATATTTAACCCTTGCTAGGTCCTGGGTTCAGAGAGCCAAAAACCCAACTCTGGCTCTAAGGAAGCTGTGCATGTAGAGATCTGCAAGCACTTCCCCCTGGAATCTTGGTTTCCTCATATTTAGAGTTGTCACTTTGAGGGTCCTTTTATTAAGTCAAAATGTAAACTCAACAAGTTTGCCTGTTACATCCCCAGGACCTAAGAGAGTGCTTGGCACATAGTAGATGCTCAATAAATATTGAACACATTGAGTTCTTGGAGCATCTAAGATATAACGGTGCTGTGTGTCTAAGCAATTTTTCTGTACATATTTTAGGCTTTGCAGGTCATATATTCTTGTTTATGTGTGTTTTCCTAACCATCTGAAAATATAAAAACCATTCTTAGCTACTGGTGCAGGTTGAATTTGATTCAAGAGCAGGAGTTTGTCCTAATATTAAATGGCTCAAGAGCCGGAGTTAACTCTAATATGAAATGACCACTAACTGCTTTTTGTGTGTTTTTTTTTTGTTTGTTTGTTTTTGTTTTTAAATATATATATATTTTTAAATATACTTTATTGATTTTTTACAGAGAGGAAGGGAGAGAGACAGAGAGCTAGAAACATCAATGACAGAGAAACATCAATCCGCTGCCTCCTGCACATCTCCCACTGGGGATGTGCCCACAACCCAGGTACATGCCCTTGACCGGAATTGAACCTGGGACCTTTCAGTCTGCAGGCTGACGCTCTATCCACTGAGCCAAACCGGTTTCGGCTTTAAATATATTTTATTGATTCTTTACAGAGAGGAAGGGAGAGGGACAGAGAGTTAGAAACATTGACAAGAGAGAAACATCGATCAGCTGCCTCCTGCACGCCCCCCACTGGGGATGTGCCCTTGACCAGAATCGAACCCGGGACCTCTCAGTCCGCAGGCCGAGGCTCTATCCACTGAGCCAAACCGGTTAGGGCGCTTTTTGTTTGTTTTTGATTTTGATTTTCTGTTGCCTGCTTTTGTCATTTTTGTTATCACTTCAATTGCTGGCTGCTCTCGGTGAGTTCACTGTGCCATCTGAATTGGTACTTTTATGTAATGTAAACTGAGAATGGTGACCAAACTTGCTGGGATTATATTTAAAATCAGTGGAAATGCTGAAAAGATGCTGCGCATTGACTTTATGACATCTATTATATGCCCTTTTGTGATTACTGGTTCTTAGCTATCGTCAGGATAGTTGAGGTTTAGTAATAGGTAAATGGCACGGGGAAGTGGTAGTAACACAGACTTGAAGACTCTGCCTGGGTTTGGAGCCCAGCTTTGCCATTTATTGACTACCTGTGTGATCTGGGTAAGTTACTTATTATCTCTGGGATCTAGTTTCCTCCTCTGGTGTGAGGATAGTAAAGTGTCTGCCTCAGAGATATGAGTGCTTAGCCTGCTCCCTGGCACTTTGTGTTGCAGAAGTGCTGGCCTTGTTGTTATTGGGATGCTTGTGTTTGTGAACCTCAGCAGGCGGGGGACCTTGCTATAACTTGGTTGAGATGAAGTGCTGCTTGGTCGATTGGGTGGAGTATTTCCCTGGGAATTTGAGCTGGTTTCGGGTTGGTCCTGAAGACTTCCAGGGCAGTGGTGGATTTCATCCTTTTGTGGTTTTGTAAAGCTGGAGATGCAGTTTGCTTATCCTCTAATCCCAAAGCAAAGTTAGGACTGAAATCATGGAATTTCAGTACCTCTGAACTTAAACTATAACAAAGTGAACTATTCAGCTTTGGTTGAAGCTTGATGAGGAGGAAGTGACTGGGGATAGTTTTTGGAGAGGGGGATGCATAATCTTTAGAGGGACCACTGTACAATTTTTTTGGTCCTTGCAGTATTTGATTCATCTTGTGACTTTAAAAAAAGTGCTTTTAAAATTTGGGCTGGACAATGTGCTATTTTCTCTCATTAAATCATAGTAAAAATACAGAACGATATTATTTCCTATAGCGATATAGTTTTACTTAGACAAGTGCTTATTTTTCATTTTTTTGTATCAAATATTTGGATGTCACTGTTTCTATATATAGTATTAAGTATGGTAACCATAGTTCAAGAGCCCCAAACTGAGGTATGACAGCAGGAGAGAAAATTTGCATTAGGACTGATCCCAGAAAATTCATTGTCTGGTTACCATATTAGGTAACTCTTGCTGTGTGCAATAGCTGTATCTTAGCAGAGGCTTTTTTGTTGTTTGAATTTTTAAATTAAATATAATACATGTAGGGGCACACAAATCATACGAGGCAGCTCAATGAATTCTCACAAAGTAAACATACGTGTGAATAATACTGAGATTGAATAACAAACATGTATTTCCCTGCCTTTCCCACCCCTGCCTCCACTCCCTGCACTAGTCTAACATTGCAGACTAGTTTTGCCTGTTTTTGAACTTTTGTAAATGGAATCATATAGTGTAGACTCTTGAGTCTGTCTTCTTTTGTTTAACATCGTTTGAGAGATTCATCCATATTGTTGCAGGTAGTTGTAGTTGATTCATTCTCATTGTTGTGTACTATTCCTTTGTGAATATAAACCAATGAACGAATACATTGTACTGTGATGGGCTTTTGCTAGTTTCCAATATGAATAAGTAGTGCTTTTTTGAACGTTCTTGTACATGTTTTTTGATGAACATAATTTTGCATTTCTGTTTTTTTAAATATATTCTTTATTGATTTCACAGAGGAAGGGAGTGGGAGAGAGAGATAGAAACATCAATGATGAGAGAGAATCATTGGTCAGCTGCCTCCTGCATGCTACACACTGGGGATCAAGCCCACAACCCCAGGCACGTGCCCTGACTGGGAATCAAACCGTGAGTTCCTGGTTCAGAGGTCGATGCTCAACCTCTGAGCTACACAGGCCGGGCGACATTTCTTTTGTTTGTATTCTATACCTGGTAGTGGAATTGCTAGATCATAGGGTATGTGGATGATAAGCTTTAGTAGGTATTACAAATAGTTTTCCAAAGTGGTTATACTAACTTACACTTTCACTGGTAGCAAATGATAGTTTTGATGTCTCTAACACTTTCCAACATTGTAGCCATTTTGGAGCGTGTGTACTAGTAATGCATTGTGGTTTTAGTATATACTTCCCTAATGGTAATGGAGGTGAGCACCTTTTTGTGTGTTTTAGCCACTTGGCTTTCCTCTTGTGAGTGCTTGTTTGACCTGTAATTTTTCAGCAGAATATAACTAAGATATCTGTATATTCTTCGTTTTGCATTGTAGTTTTCAGTGGGAGTTGCTCTCTGGTGGTAGGAATACAGTAGAAGGAAAAGGAGGTGGAGACAAGTCCTCTTTCACTACCATACCAGGTTATGAAGATAAATTTATCTCAGCCCCTATCTCAAACTGTCTCAATGCTGCTTTCCTATTCCATTACATATGTATTCCTTATATCTTTTTTATAATCCTCACCCTGAGGATGTTTATTGATTTCTTTTTTAGAGAGAGGAAGGGAGAGAGACAGAAACATCAGTGTGAAAACATCAATCATTGCCTCCCGTACACACCCTCACCTGGGGATTGAACCCACAACGTAGGTATGTGCCCTGAACGGGAGTCAAACCCACAACCTTTTGACGTATGGGATGGCGCTCCAACCAAGTGAACCACCAGGCTAGGGCTCCTTATATCTTTTTCAGCAGCTGAATTTTGTTCCTTGAACATTAATTGATCAGGAAGAATATGCATCTTGTAAGATGTTGTTCTTTGGGGTCACTATCTATTATGTAACATAGCTCAGACAGACAGACTGGGTTACAGAATAGACTTTACTGGGGAAAGGAGAACTTAGAAGGCCAGAGTTAGCAGGAGAAACCTGTTTTCCTTGCTGCCATCATCCCACAAAGGCAAACCCCTGGTCTTGATTCATAGGAGGGATCTCGTTTATTCTTGAATGTCTCTTCTTCTTCTTTTTTTAAAAAATAGATTTTTATTGATTTCAGAGAGGAAGGGAGAGAGAAATAGAAACATCAGTGATGAGAGGGAATCATTGACCGGCGGCCTTGGGGATTGAGCCCACAATCCAGATATATGCCCTAACTGGGAATCGAACCGTGACCTCCTGGTTCATAGGTGGGACACTCGACCACCTAGCTATGCAGGCAGGGCTTGAATGTCTCTTCTTAAAAGGCAAGCTTGGAAAAGCAACATTGTGTCAGGGAGAGGGCTGATGAGTCTTCTCAGTGCCAGGCAGTCTGGATACATACTTGGGTTGTCATACATGTAAAAAAGCCATCTGCCCAGCACCTGAAGGCCCATGGGAAGTTGTAATCCCCTGCGACCATAACAGGAAGTCAGTGATGCCATGGGGAGCCGAGCTTGGATGCAGCCCCCCATGTTGGCTTGTCCAGAGTGAGCTCCAGGGCTGCCTTTTGGACAGTCTTGCTCACGGCACCACCCTGTGTGTGTCTTACCTTCAGAGTTCCCAAAGGAAACCTCAACTCTGCAGCCATGAGGTCTCATTAACTTAGATTGTTCTTACCTGTATCAGCTCTTGAGATATGAAGTTACATGAATAAGCATTGAAATCAAGTAGACATTACCCTGTTAAAAGAACAAATGTTCTAGGGACTAAAATTCCCTTTCAGCATTAGTAATTTGCTCTGGAATCTTGAGTGGATTTATTTTAGGCACTGAAAATGAGGGAGGCTAAGTGCTTATAGAGTAATTTTTAGTAAAATATGAGATTGGGTGTATTTCATAGATGTTTGTTTAATATAAATCATTCTTTTTTTTTTTTTTTAAATATATTTTATTGATTTTTCACAGAGAGGAAAGGAGAGAGATAGAGAGTCAGAAACATCGATGAGAGAGAAACATCGATCAGCCGCCTCCTGCACACCCCCTACTGGGGATGTGCCCGCAACCAAGGTACACGCCCTTGACCGGAATCGAACCTGCGACCCTTGAGTCCACAGGCCGACGCTCTATCCACTGAGCCAAACTGGTCCCGGCAATATAAATCATTCTTAAGTTTTCCATTATAGAGCTAAATTATTATGGTTTCATTAATGGCAGGATTGTAAAACAAATGTTAAATGAAAATGCATTTACCTTTTGTTAGTGTTGTTTGTCTAAAGCAGTGGTTCTCAACTCCCTTTGGGGGTCGAACGACCCTTTCACAGGGGTCGCCTAAGACCATTGGGAAACACATATATAATTACATATTGTTTTGTGATTAACCACCATGCTTTAATTATGTTCAACTTGTAACAATGAAATTGGGGGTCACCACAACATGAGGAACTGTATTAAAGGGTCGCGGCATTAGGAAGGTTGAGAACCACTGGTCTAAAGCCAGAAAGGTTCAGTTTTGACCGTTAAGAAGTTAGTCATTAAATTCCTCTTTAAGGAAAGACCCTGAACAAATCTGTTTATCAAGCCACATTTGAATTTTTTCTTTTGGATATTAGCAAGAAGGCTCACTTTGTGCTCAGCATTGCTTGAATAATCTATTGCAAGGAGAATATTTTAGCCCTGTGGAATTATCTTCTATTGCACATCAACTAGATGAAGAAGAGAGGATGAGGATGGCAGAAGGCGGAGTGACTAGTGAAGACTATCGAACGTTTTTACAGGTACTGATTTTAAACTCGCCAAATTGCATTTTCTAAAAAATGTGGGTATTAAGACTCATAGAGAGCCGGCAGATAGTTCTGATGAGGGGGAGAGGGTGTTTGAGGGCATAGAGGGATTGGGAAAAAACAAAAACAAAACACACACACGGGTATGAAAAAGAAAAAGGAAAAAATGTGGGTATTGTTTAGAAAAGAACAAACTATTCTCCCTATCGGGATCTGACTTGTTAATTATAACTCTGCTGTTGACTTTGTAAATGAGAATGCACAAAATGTTATTTTAAATATGCCTATTAATGACAGTTTTTCCTTCTTTCTCCACCCTCAACCCCCGCCTCAACTACCTTTCCAAATTAAACAGCAGCCTTCTGGGAATATGGATGATAGTGGTTTTTTCTCTATTCAAGTAAGTAGTCACAATAAGTACTAAGTGTTGTTTTTGTCCCTGGCTGTATTTAAGCTCAGGGTATGGTTGGTAGAAGCATCTTCTCACAGCGTTTCATAGTCACTCTAATGATATGACCTTTAGAAGTTCCTCCAATGGGTTGTGTCTAAAAGTATAAGATTGTACTCTTAGAGCATTAGACTTTTATATAGGTAAATATGAAAATTAGGATTGTAGAATCTTCATTTTAGAATAGGGCTTTTTTGAAAGATTATTTAATTTGCATCTAGATACTAATAACCTTAACTCCAATAAGTCATAGTCTTTTAAACTTACTATCTCTTGTGTAAATTTGAGAAAATGCAACACCTCACTGTCTCCCTTTTAATCAGCCTACTGAGACTGGGTTATTTTATTATGGCCCGAGGCTTTTTCTTTTCTTTTTTTTTTAAACGTATATTCACCCATAGACTTCAAAGGAAGCTATATTGCTTGTGAGATTCTTTTATCTGTGGGTCTTTCATTGTGTTTCTAACACCTTGAAGGTGCTTCCAGAGTTCTTTCGGAACCTCTCTTGAGGGATCTACTTCTGAAGATAATTTTGTTTGCTTTCCCCTTGCACTGTCCTGGACTCCTCATTCACCAGCATTTCCATTCAGTGCTTCCCTACAGGGCTGGGATGGAAGTCTGAGGGGCCAGCGCTTGTCCTTTGTGGTGTGTGGCGCTGCCCTTGGTGCTGATTCACATTTGCCCCTACATGGCATTCACTTCGTTTGCTAGTTACCAAGTTCGCTTGCCTCTTTGTCAGCTACCTAGAAGGATTAGTAGTGAATTTTCAGAAATCTCCTATTTCTTTCTAGACAGTTTGAAATAACCAGGTTTATCTTTTGTTTTTCCTAAAATTATAGACCTGTGATAACAGAAGATTAAAATCTATGAACACTACAGTTTAAACCCCTAGAAAGAGCTCACCTTAATAGACATATAATTATCACTATTCCTGACATATCAGGTAGTGAGTTGAAATATAACTTTTCTGCAGCAGGACCATAGCGTCCAATTTATCATATGTATATAGAGGACTAGTTTTAAGAATATACATCTGGATTTTTGAGGCAGTTTTATCTAGGAATTGTGTGGTTCCCTGGAATATCCCAGAAACCTAGAGTTAAAAAGACTTTTTAAATGCTATGTTTGTATGTTATTTATAGATTTAGTGAAATATCTTATACACACACACTTTGAAAAAACTATAGCCTTCCAGGGAAATTGATATATGAAATACAATTGTTTGCACAATTAATATGATTTTCCCTGATTACATTTGGAATTGAATGGTTTAGCTCATCAGAATTTGCTGTTTTTTTTAACAGGTTATAAGCAATGCCTTGAAAGTTTGGGGTTTAGAACTAATCCTGTTCAACAGTCCAGAGTATCAGAGGCTCAGGATCGATCCCATGTAAGATTTATTTTGCTTTTCCTACGTTTCTTTTCCTAAATTTGATTATTAAAGTTATAATTTCTTAAGAAAAATATATTTTGAATGTTTTTGTTTTGATGTACCCTGCTTCATTCCCTACTTCTCCTTTTGGAGATGTCCATGAACATGTGCCCTCTCAGCCTGCCTGGCAGCTCGGTGTGTGGTGGCACAGAGCTGATCCTTTAGTGATGTGTGATGCCTTCATTTTGCACAGCATCCCAAATGTGTAGAGATTCATTCTGTTTATAATTTTAAAAAAATTAGTGATACTAAACTGTAAACATAATCTTACTAGTAAATTATCATAAGTTTTATATAATACTTGCCAGTAGACAAACTAAATGACTATGAACTCTAATACTTCAACTTAATATTGGGTCTTTATTTTTTTCCTTTTCTAGAAATGAAAGATCATTTATATGCAATTATAAAGAACACTGGTTTACAGTTAGAAAATTAGGAAAACAGGTAATGTTTCTCCTGCTTCCTTGTATTTTTTCTCATCCTGCACTCCATTTGCAACTAAAATGTTCAACAGTCCAGAGTATCAGAGGCTCAGGATCTGATGAAGAAACTCACCATTCATGTGCAGATATGTAGCATAGTTTCAGTCTTGATAGTTAGAAATTTGCTATTTTAAAAGACAATGTCAGTTTCCAGTATAGATTTATTTGTGATAACCATGTACAGTTTAGGTGTACCACAAGAAAAATTATTTATTTAAGACAAATGCAGCCCTGACTGGGTGGCTCAGTTGGTAGGAGCATCATCTTATGCACCAAAAGGTTGCTAGTTCAATTCCAGTCAGGGCACATACCTAGGTTGTGGGTTTGACCCCTGGACAAGGCAGGTACAGGATGCAACTGATTGATGTTTCTATCTCTCTTTATCTCTCTCCTTCTCCCTCTCCCTCTTCCTCTTTCTCTCTCTCTCTTCGTAATTTTTTTTTTTTAAATCTCAGTTTGACTTGTTTTCCAGTGGTTCTCAACCTGTGGGTCGCGACCCCTGAAAATACATCCTGCATATCAGATATTTACATGACGATTCATAACAGTAGCAAAATTACAGTTACGAAGTAGCAACGAAAATAATTTTATGGTTGAGGGTCACCACAACATGAGGAACTGTATTAAAGGGTCACAGCATTAGGAAGGTTGAGAACCACTGGCAGTCATACTAAGCTTAGCTGGGTTATATCTATTCGTAACGTGAAATTTCCTTCTTAATTATAATGTATATTAATTTAAATGATGGCAATTTTTTTTTCAGTGGTTCAACTTGAATTCTCTTTTGACGGGTCCAGAATTAATATCAGACACATACCTTGCACTTTTTTTGGCTCAATTGCAACAAGAAGGTAAATAAAAATGGAAAATTTTATAATGTTATCTTTCAAAGAAGCTAAATAAAACTAACTCATTAGATATGAATATAACAAAACTATTTTTTTGGCAGTGGCAGTGAGGTAATCTTTGTTTTACATGGTGAACTTGAGGTTGTGGTCTGACTGATACTGTTCAGGGGGAGTTCTCACTGACACCTGGCCCTCCCCTGAGGATGCTGCTTCCTTTGCAGCTCTCTAAGTAATGGCTCTTTTTTCTCCGGTACTTCACATACCACAGAGCCAAAGGGAGGCCCAAGTAATTCTCTTCCTCCTCCTCGCCCCTTCTGGGCCACTGTTATGCCCTAAAATTTCCAGCTCCTTTGAAATACGTCTCACTATACTAAACTTGACCCCCTGATTTTTTGTAGTCATCTGTGATCCGCCTCTTTTCCATTGAAGATTTTAGGGTCTGACTCACTGTCTTCCTTCTGCTTGAACTCCTTTCACCATTCTTAGTGATCTCTATATCAAAAATCAATCCAATGCCTTGCTCCTTAATTGCAAATATCTCTTTATTCCACTTTTGCCTTGCTGTTACCAATAACTGTACCACCTTTAAACCCTAATTGCAAGCATCCTACTTTTTTTTTTAATTAAATCTTTATTCAGATTATTACATTTGTTCCTCTTTTTTCCCCCCATAGCTCCCCCCCTCCCAGTTCCCGCCCCACCCTCCGCCATCACTCTCCACCCACTGTCCTCATCCATAGGTGCAAGATTTTTGTCCAGTCTCTTCCCGCATCTCCCACACCCCTTTCCCCCGCAAGAATAGTCAGTCCATTCCCTTTCTATGTCCCTGATTCTATTATAATCACCAGTTCATTCTGTTCATCAGATTATTTATTCACTTGATTCTTAGATTCACTTGTTGATAGATGCATATTTGTTGTTCATAATTTGTATCTTTACCTTTTTCTTCCTCTTCCTCTTCTTAAAGGATACCTTTCAGCATTTCATATAATCCTGGTTTGGTGGTGATGAACTCCTTTAGCTTTTCCTTATCTGTGAAGCTCTTTATCTGACCTTCAATTCTGAATGATAGCTTTGCTGGATAAAGTAATCTTGGTTGTAGGTTCTTGGCATTCATCACTTTGAATATTTCTTGCCACTCCCTTCTGGCCTGCAAAGTTTCTGTTGAGAAATCAGCTGACAGTCGTATGGGTATTCCCTTGTAGGTAACTGAGATTCTTTCTCTTGCTGCTTTTAAGATTCTCTCTTTGTCTTTTGCTCTTGGCATTTTAATTATGATGTGTCCTGGTGTGGTCCTCTTTGGATTCCTTTTGTTTGGGGTTCTCTGCACTTCTTGGACCTGTAAGTCTATTTCTTTCACCAGGTGGGGGGAAGTTTTCTGTCATTATTTCTTCAAATAGGTTTTCAATATCTTGCTCTCTCTCCTCTTCTGGCACCCCTATAATTCTGATGTTGGTACACTTGAAGCTGTCCCAGAGGCTCTTTACAATACACTATCTTCGTATTTTCGGATTCTTTTTTCATTTTGCTTTTCCGGTTGGATGTTTTTTGCTTCTTCACATTTCAATTCTTTGACTTGATTCTTGCGCTCCTCTGGTCTGCTGTCGGGAGTCTGTATAATATTCTTTATTTCAGTCAGTGTATGTTTAATTTCTAGTTGGTTCTTTATCACAACATCGAGGGTCTCATTAGATTTCTTGAGGATCTCCCTACAATTATCGGCAGTTTTTAGAAAATTATTGAAAGACCTTAAAAGTGTGGTTTTGAGCTCTATATCTTCCATTTCTGACATCTGCATCCTGTTTCTTTGTCTCTGCATTTTTTATGCTTTCTTGGTGCAACCCCTAGTGGTCTTTATGCACAGTCTTGTAGTTAAGCCTAGATTGTTGTAGGTAGTACTGGAGGGGATTTGACCTCCAGGCCAACTGGCTGTGAGAATCAGCTGTGTCTGCAGTAAGAGAACTTCTGACCTCTAGGGAAGTGCTAATCTAGCCTTTGCCTGAGGCTATCCGGCAAATGCCTCTGTGCATGGCTTGGGCGGGGCGGGTCGCACAGGATCAACAGGGTGGGCCGGAGAGAGCAGTTATGGCGGCTCTCAGTTCCGTCCCTAGGGGCTCTGCCTCTCAGAGTCCCAGCAACCACTGCATACCTCGGAGAGAAAGCTGCCTTCGAGTTCCGACCGAAGCCAGACAGTCCCGCTTCTCCCGTTTGAGTCTGGGTCCCTAAAGTCTCGCCCGGATCTGGATGGAGCTCAGAGTCTGCGACTCCCTCCCGATTGAAAACGCCAACCGCGCCCTCAGCCACCAGCCCGCTCTGCACGCACTCCGCACCTCAGAATTTGACTTCAGCACTGAGCCTCCTCTGAGTGTCCGTATGCGTTTCTCTTTCCTCCTAGTTGTAGGACTTCCACTCAGCCAGCGTTCCTGTGGTTCTGGGTGCTGTCCGTTCTGTCTTTTAGGTTTTTTTTTGAAGTGGTTGTTCGAGGCAGCAAACTCCGGCGTTAACCTATGCCGCCATCTTGGTTCTCCCCAGATTCTATTTTTTTTACTATTGCCTCCTATCTTTGCATCATATTTTCTCTATTTTGTCCATTGCAACAATTCTTTAAACCCTACCACAAGGTCCAGACATCCTCTTATAGTCTTACTTCTTATCTTAGTCTGCTTATTTCCTATAATCCATCAGTATAATCACTACAGTCCTCAGCTCCTTTCTCCCTTCCCTCCATCATACTTTCATAACAAAATTCCAAACCTGGTTAAAACCAAAACTTTGATCTTGTCCATTCCTGCACCAGAGCAGCTGAACATGGCTAAAGAATAACATGAGCCCTGGCCAGTTTGGCTCAGTGGATAGAGCGTCGGCCTGCAGACCAAAGGGTCCCGGGTTTGATTCCGATCAAGGGCACATGCCTGGGTCACAGGCTCGATCCCCACTGGGGGGCGTGCAGGAAGCAGCCAATCCATGATTCTCTCTCATCGATGATGTTTCTATCTCTCTCCCTCCCTCTCCCTTTCTTTTTGAAATCAATAAAAATATATTTTAAAAAAAAGAGTAACATAAAATGTGATGATTGATTTGGCTTTAAATCTATGGTCACAAATTTCAAGTGAGCCTTAAGTGCTACTTGCCATTCTTAATGTTTTCCTGTAAGTTCACTTACTCTCCACGATGGTTATTTCACAGCTTCTCTCTTCAGACCTCTAACCACTCCCCTGTCCTTTTCTACATTTATTATATTAGCTGAAAGACTTCTATACAAATAAACTTTCCCTCATCAAGTATTTGGTTATCCTCAAGTATAGTTACATAGCAAAAGCAGGATAAATATTTCTTTTATCAGGTTTTCAAAAAGTTCATTTCATAGTATCTTTCCTCCAAAGGTAACCAATTGAATGGTTGTTTTCTAAAGTCATTGTAAGTTAATCCATTAAAACATAGTTTATATGTTTCAGTTCATTATAATATTCATATTGATACTCAGATTGTCCCATCTTGGACCACTGGGAACCTTTGGAACTTGACTCCCAAATTTCTGAAATGACTCCGATAGCCTTTTGAATCCTTTCTCATATTAACAGAATTTTCAGGCTTATCTTTTATTATTTCCTGCCTTTTTAGTAAAAGTGTTTACAGATCACAGTCTGGGAACTGGCATGCTTCTTGCTGCTGGGTTGGTCCTCATGTAGAGCTTTCCAGTTCACATGTAACTTCTTTGGTTTTATATACTTGTATCTCTTTTCTTTTAAACCCTTAGTTTTTAACTATTCTTCCCTTCTTGAAATGCTGTCTACACTTGGCTGTGGACAGGCCACAGTGCTCTGATTTTCCTCGTCTTTCATGGGCTGCTTCCTTCAGATTCCTTTTGTGGATTGCTCTCTCCAATTTCTAACCATTGAGTGTTCAATCCCTGGACAACTTCTTGACTATGTGCTGTCCCATTATTTTAAGTAACGTCTCAAAATAAGATCTGTATGCCAGTTCTTCCCAAACTTGTATGTGCTGTCTAGACAGCCACCCTGAACACCAAATGCTTAACTTTGATATCTCCACTTGGAACTCCAGAAAGCATTTCAAACTGAACATGTTGAAAAAAGACTGATTATTTTTTCTCCCTGTACATGCTATCCCTCAGGCTTTCCATTTCAGTAAGGGTCACTTTCTTGCACTCTGGTTCCCATATATTATATTGATAAAACAGCCCTGAGTGATTTTTTAAAAAACATAATGCATATTATGGTACAACCTCACCCTTCACCTTTTTTTAAAAATATATTTTATTGATTTTTTACAGAGAGGAAGGGAGAGAGAAAGAGAGTTAGAAACATCGATGAGAGAGAAACATCGATCAGCTGCCTCCTACACACCCCCTACTGGGGATGTGCCCACAACCCAGGTACATGCCCTTGACCGGAATCGAACCTGGGACCTTTCAGTCCGAAGGCCGACACTCTATCCACTGAGCCAAACCGGTTTTGGCCACCCTTCACCTTTGAGTGGCTTCCCAGCACACATAAAATGAAATCTAGTCTTGAATAAAACCTAGGATTCTTACAGTATACCACCTGAATAGGCAGGGTTTCTGCTCTTCATGGGAGGCCATGGTGAGCCGACATAGTTCTCTTCTAAGATCTGGAAATGATTTACTGGCATAAAACATGTTAAACCATCTGAACTCTGAGCACACTTGTCCTTGTGAAACCAAAATGGCTAGCCCAGCCACTGTTGCTCAGTGGTGGAGTGTCAACCCATGAACCAGGAGATCACGGTTCGATTCCAGGTCAGGGCATATGCCTGGGTTGCAGCCTCAACTCCCAGTAGGGGTATGCAGGACACAGCCGATCGATGATTCTCTCTCATCATTGATGTTTCTATATCTCTCCCTCTCCCTTCCTCTTTCTGAAATCAATAAAAACTATTTTTTTTAAAAAAGGTTAAACGTATTATTGTTTTGAGTTTTTCCATTAATACTCTTTGGTCCTATTTATTTGTTTCATTGTCTGTTTTTATTTTTTGGTATTATTTCAGTATCTATTAATGCTCACAAAAGATATCCAGTAACAAGCACCAAAGATTAAGAAAATTTTATGGTAGAAAAACATAAATCGATTAGGATGACTTAGGTATAGCCCACCCTTATTCAGTTTTTACTAGTATATGGAGTATTTAGCTGGGAAAACTGGCTTTCTAGAATCGTATTTATAAAAAATTATATAGGATCAGTGTAATTCTTTCTTTTTTTTTTTTTTTTTTTTTTTAATTAAATCTTTATTGTTCAGATTATTACATTTGTTCCTCTTTTTTTTCCCCCCATAACTCCCCTCCTCCCAGTTCCCGCCCCACCCTCCGCCCTCACTCCCCACCCACTGTCCTCATCCATAGGTGCACGATTTTTGTCCAGTCTCTTCCCGCATCTCCCACACCCCTTTCCCCCCCAGGAATAGTCAGTCCATTCCCTTTCTATGTCCCTGATTCTATTATAATCAACAGTTCATTCTGTTCATCAGATTATTTATTCACTTGATTCTTAGATTCACTTGTTGATAGATGCATATTTGTTGTTCATAATTTGTATCTTTACCTTTTTCTTCCTCTTCCCCTTCTTAAAGGATACCTTTCAGCATTTCATATAATCCTGGTTTGGTGGTGATGAACTCCTTTAGCTTTTCCTTATCTGTGAAGCTCTTTATCTGACCTTCAATTCTGAATGATAGCTTTGCTGGATAAAGTAATCTTGGTTGTAGGTTCTTGGTATTCATCACTTTGAATATTTCTTGCCACTCCCTTCTGGCCTGCAAAGTTTCTGTTGAGAAATCAGCTGACAGTCGTATGGGTATTCCCTTGTAGGTAACTGAGTTTCTTTCTCTTGCTGTTTTTAAGATTCTCTCTTTATCTTTTGCTCTTGGCATTTTAATTATGATGTGTCTTGGTGTGGTCCTCTTTGGATTCCTTTTGTTTGGGGTTCTCCGCGCTTCTTGGATCTGTAAGTCCATTTCTTTCACCAGGTGGGGGAAGTTTTCTGTCATTATTTCTTCAAATAGGTTTTCAATATCTTGCTCTCTCTCATCTTCTGGCACCCCTATAATTCTGATGTTGGTACGCTTGAAGCTGTCCCAGAGGCTCCTTACACTATCCTCGCATTTTTGGATTCTTTTTTCATTTTGCTTTTCCGGTTGGGTGTTTTTTGCTTCCTCGCATTTCAAATCATTGACTTGATTCTTGCGCTCCTCTGGTCTGCTGTCGGGAGTCTGTATAATATTCGTTATTTCAGTCCGTGTATGCTTAATTTCTAGTTGGTTCCCCAATATAAGATCGAGGGTCTTATTAGTTTTCTTGTAGATCTCATTAAGTTTATCGACGGCTTCTAAACAGTTCTTGAGAGACCTTAAAAGTGTGGTTCTGAACTCTATATCTTCCATTGACAATTTTGTCTTGTTTCTTTGTCTCCGCATTTTGTTATGCTTCCTTGGTGCACCCCCTAGTGGTCTTTGTTCACAGTCTTATAGTTAAATCTTGATTGTTGTAGCTAATTCCAGGGAGGGTTTGACCTCCAGGCCAAGTGGCTATGAGAATCAGCTGTGTCAGCAGTGAGAGAACTTCTGTCCTCTAGGGAGGTGCTAATCTAGCCTTTGCCTGAGGCTATCCGGCAAATGCCTATGTGCAGGGCTTGGGCGGGGCGGGTCGCACAGGATCAACAGGGTGGGCCGGAGAGAGCAGTTATGGCGGCTCTCAGTCCTGTCCCCAGGGGCTCTGTCTCTCTGAGTCCCAGCACCCGCTGCAAAGCTCAGAGAGAAAGCTGCACTCGCTCTGACCGAAGCCAGACAGTCCCGCTTCTCCCGTTTGAGTCTGGGTCCCTAGAGACTCGCCCGGATCTGGAGCTCAGATTCTGCGACTCCCTCCCGATTGAAAACGCCAACCGCGCCCTCCGCCGCCAGCCCGCTCCGCGCACTCCGCACCTCAGAATTTGACTTCAGCACTGCGCCTCCTCTGAGTGTCCGTATGCGTTTCTCTTTCCTCCTAGTTGTAGGACTTCCACTCAGGCAGCGTTCCTGTGGTTCTGGGTGATGTCCCTTCCGTTTTTTGGTTTCACTTTTGAAGTAGTTGTTCAAAGCAGCAAACTCCAGTGTTAACCTATGCCGCCATCTTGGTTCTCCATAGAAATGTCCAGGATCAGTGTAATTCTTTCAAAAGACAAGCCACACCTTTCATACCTTATATAGATTTTAGGTGTTGCTTCTCAGACCTTGTTTTCAGTTAGGAAAGGTGGGGGGGTTGGGGCGAGGAGGCAGCTCTTTCCACAGATAACTTATTTTACATTTATTATACATTATTACATATGTCATCTGATCGTGTCCTCATAGTAGCCCTCAGAGGAAGTACTAGTCTCATCTGTTTCACAATTGAAGAAACCAGGACATAGGTGGGCAAAGTGATTTACCGGAAACCATGCAGCTAGGAAATGGAAGAGCTCGCATTAAAACCCAGGCCGACTGCTTCCACATTCCTTGCTCTTACCCGGACCTTTACTGCTTCTCTGCTACCATGTAGTGAGTAGCCTACTTGGTCAAGCACTATTTTAGGAGGACCCTTTATAGATATTGTTTCCTTTATTTCTGATACTCCAGTAGATGGCTGTTCCCATTTTACAGGTGAGGAAAGTTATACTCAAAGACTTACAGGTAATTTATCCTAGCTTACCCTGCCAGTCCATGCAAGAATCATTACTGAACTCAGCTTTTTCTGATTCCTCAATTTATTTTCTTTCCACTACTATACACCACGCTGCCTCTCTAGCTGCTATCATTTTTCATTGATTTTGAATCTCTTACTAGCTGTTTAGTTTATTTTTGCCTTTTTTTTAGGTTATTCTATATTTGTTGTTAAGGGTGATCTGCCAGATTGTGAAGCTGACCAACTCCTCCAGATGATCAGGGTCCAACAGATGCATCGACCAAAACTTATTGGAGAAGAATTAGCACAAGTAAAAGAACAGAGGTAAAATTAGCTCTGCAGTATGGAATGTGTGATACTCGTTCATTACAAGAAATACATTTTCATGCTAACATTGGATGGGTGGTCCTTTTATTGTTGGTAATTTTTTTTAGACCCATATGTTTTAGTGAAGTTTATTGGTTCAAACTTGAATCAACTCTTTGAATTACTTAAAAATGTTAACTTAGAGTCACATCAGAACACAAAGTTTATATTGTTAGACCTTATCTGCGAGAAAAATCTTTAAGTTTCTTTAATTCTATTTTTCTAAGTTTTGACATATAAAATCTTCAGTTTATAAATATTTTTATATCTAAAATGCAAGACTGGTCTGTAGTTATTATCAGTGCTTTCATTCTTTAGCGTCCAGAAAACGGATCTGGAACAAACCTTAGAAGCAAATGAGGGATCAGGAGTGTTAGATGAAGAGGAGGAGGATTTGCAGCGGGCTCTGGCCCTAAGTCGCCAACAGATTGACATGGAAGATGAAGAAGCAGATCTCCGCAGGGCTATTCAGCTCAGTATGCAAGGTACAGACATTCTGACGGGGTTTTTTCATTGTTGAAGAATTGATTCAGGTAATTCTTGGTTTCCTGGAAGTTAATGAACTGTTAGATGTTCTTTGACAGTTACTGCAGAATCAATAGCTATGTACAGTCAGCTGTTCTTTTAGTTTTCTTGTAATATAAATACCTTTTACAACCTATGTTATATTAGGACTGTATATTTTTTAATTCTCACCCGAGGTCATTTTCATTGATATTTTTAAAAAATATGTTTTTATTGATTTCAGAGAGAGGAAGGGAGAGCGAAACATCAATGATGAGAGAGAATCATTAATTGGCTGTCTCTTGCATGCCCCTTACTAGGGATCTAGTCCACAACCTGGGCATGTGCCCTAACCTGGAATTGAACCGTGACCGCAGTTCATGGGTCGACACTCAACCACTGAGCCATACTGGCCAGGCTTCATTGATTTTTAGAGAGAGGGAAAGGGAGGGAGAGAGGGGCAGGTCAGAGGAGGGGAGAGAGAGAAGCATTGATGTGAGATAGAAAATCCTCCTGCACACACCTCTACCAGGGCCAGGGAACTGAACCCACAACCTAGGCACATGCTTCACCCGGGAATCGAACCCACAACCTTTTGGTACACAGACCAACCAAGCCACACTGGCCAAGATAACTAGCTGTATTTTTATTTCTGGTTATTCCATTTGGTTATAATACTATACTAACATAGCAATAAACTGAGGTCAATTTTTGTGGGCAAAAGTGGGGGAACTATTACCCAGACCAACTGTTTCATAAATGTATTTGCTGTTAGACACAAAGGAAGGCCTGGGCAGAGAATATAAATTGATTTTGGAAAACTCTAACATTGGTGTCTGTGCAACGTATAGCTTGAGTCCACTTTGATGCTTTTATAGTGATGTAAGCCCATACGCAGAGGAGAGGCAAGACATATTCCCTAGGGAATCCCGGTGGAAGGAAATGTCTGTTTTGTAGCTCTAAGTGGCTTACATAAAAGCATGAGGAATTTCTTTTGGCAGTTTTGTTTTCATGTAATTAATATGATTTTGCCTTCTACTTTCTAATGAAATTGATTGAATTCCTGAAATCTATATGATAAAAAGCTAGTGGCCGGAACACCAGAACGCTGGAACGACCAAACGACCAGTCACCAGGAGGTGCATGGAGCACCTCGGTCCCTCCCTCCAGCCTGTGAGCTGCTTGCAGCGGCTTGTGGTGGCGAGCTACTCGCGCACGGCAGGTCTGGGGTCCTGCCAGTGCGGCGGGGCTGGGCCACTTGCGATTTCACGTGCTGGGCCTCTAATATCTAAATAAAATTGAGGTAATGGCAGACACTAGCTTTTGCAATTTTAGTTATTTGTGCGTAATTCACTCTACTTACCACTTTATTTCACCATTTGTGCAAAATCTCTGGTTGGTGCAATAAATGAGACCATGGAAATATACTGAAGTTGTTGTAGGACCCAAATTTTTGAAGATAAAGGAACATAGAGAATGTGTTTGTTTCATGGTCATCCACTTTAAGTTGGTTCTAAGGAATTCTATGTCTTTGGAAGTATAGATTGATGTCTAATAAGTTAGAGCACGCGAAAGTGGTGTTAATGGCTCTTCCTCCCTAGTTGGTTGTTGGTCTTAAATCCTCACATTTGCTACCACAGTTGGGTGACAGCTTTGGCTGTAGTGGATACTGGTTAGGTTTGAACTGCGTTATTCAGATTTCCCCTGAGGCTTTCAGACCCTTACTTATCTATCTATTAAAAAGCTAATATGCAAAGTGTCCCCTTGGGAGTTTGACCTGGAGACCGGGAGTTCTATTGCTCACTGTGATGTGTGCTGACCACCATGGGGCGGCGTAGAACGAAGGGAGGCCCTGGCTGGCAACCGGGGAAGGGAGGCCCTGGCCAGCAGCTGGCAGCCGGGAAAGGGAAAGGGAGGCCCCAGCTGGCAGCCAGAAGGCCCCGATCAGCCCTGATTGCAGGCCAGGCCTCGAGCATCTAGTATTTACAGAATAGTAGCAGAATCCGTTTAAGAAGAAAACATTTTAAAAGCTTTTGTGTGAGGAGGTGGGAGTGGCTGGGGAGAGAATGGGGGGAAAAGGGAAACATATTAATAGTTTAAACAATAAAGAATTTAAATTTTTTAAAAAAGCCTTTGTGTGTAATTCGCATAAGTATAAACATCTTGTTACTTTACCTGGTAAATAAACTGTTTGTTTTGGTCCTATTTTCGTTTGTTTTCAGGTAGTTCCAGAAATGCACCTCAAGATGTTCCACAGACATCAGGTACACAGCTGACTTCAGAAGAGCTACGGAAGAGAAGAGAAGCCTACTTTGAAAAGTAAAGTAGTTGGTACAATATTCAAATGGCATATTCAGTCTTTACTTTGGCTATTTTTTCTATTTGTGAACTTAGAGCTTTGGCTTAAACTACTTATTTTATTTAGGATTCTCTTTTTAAAAAAGACTGGTTACTCCCTGACCCTGTGAACACTTGAATGTACTTATTTTAACTTACAACAAATAAACTGTGAAATGGAATGTTGTTTTAGGGGGAAACTTTTCCCCAATACTAATTAAGTTTACATGAAATTGGGTGAAGGAAACCCTGTGAAATTTCAGTCATCAAAGGGAAAATGAAATCAAGGCAAGAACCATGCTTCATGATCCTTTGACTGTGCTTCTCGGCTCCTAATCCTGCAATGTTCTTCTGTCTGTTCATAGGGAACGGCACTTTAGGTCGGGGAGCCCACTCCTACCACAAACAGAGGTGGTGGCTAAGAGCTCTGCTCATTGCGCTCTAGTGCGGTACTGCAGGACTGTCAGCATCTGGCATGGGAGGGCAGCCCATAAATCTGAATCATCAGCTCCTGAAACCTAGCTTTGTATCCGTTTTATAAAAAGTGCCCTTAAAATAAAAATTTTTCCCCAGAAAAATACCACTCTTTCCACTCACAGGTCTTCCCTTTATCTTAATGATAAAAATCCATCTTGGAAATTACGAGATCTATAACAGATATTCAGATCCTCTGATCCCAGATCAGAAACCAAAAGGCCAGTGGCTGAACTTGGCCTGTTAATTACTGTACTTCATCAATTCTAAGATGCACATATTTTCACATCTCCACACCTCTGCACCTGAGAAGCATCTCACAGTCATATTGGCAGTATTTTAGTGGTACTTAAGATATTGGAGCTAAAATTTGATGGTGTAATGGAGATAATATTTACTTTGTTTTCTGTGTTTGTTTGTTTTTAAGTCACAGCTCAGAAGTATATGAAGGAAAATTCTGATCAACTGACATCCTCTTAATGTGAGATATTTCTAGTCTTTATTCAGTGATAGAGTAATAGATTTAATTATATGTAAAATTCCAAAATAGTGCTTATTAGTACTTCTTTTAAATTTAACTTTTATTTTTTAAATATGATAAACTTAAAATTCATATAAAAGTAGAGAAACCAGCATAATGAACCCCTATTACCCAGATTTAACAAAGATTAGTACATACCAGCCTTGTGTTTCTATGTCCCCATCTCCTATGCTTGTCACTCTTCTACCCCCAAGTTGGGATTTTTTTTGTAACAAATCTAAATCATTATATCATTTATCCATATTTATTTCAGTACGCCTCTCTAAATATATGAGCTTATTTTTTTACATAGCCAAGTGCTATTGTCACACAATAATATTTTATAATATCATAAAATATCTAGTATTAAAAATAACTTAAAACTACTTAATTAGATAAAAACTAATACCCTAGAAATTTTATTTTAAGACATATCAGAATTAAAAGGAAACATAATTCTACTTTCCTTATGTAATACTGATGTCAGTATTTGGCACATTTTCTTCTGGTCACACAGACACACATACATATTACTTATACCCATTTCCCCTAATAGTAAGTATTCTTTGTAAATAGGCTATATGGTACTTTATAAAATTAATGTGTGTATCATTTACATATGAACATTTTGATTTTTATTATTATAATTAATAGTGCAACGAACTATCCATGTACTGACTCAGTGTCTCAAATCTATCATTGTTCTAATTATTCTGAGGATGTCAGATTTTTTAGTTAAAGAACATGAACATTTTTAAGGCCTTGGTACAGATTTCTAAACTGCTTTCCAAATAATTTCCAAGTGATTCTTCTACCATGTTTTTTCAGACTTTGTTTTCTTGTTGTTGTTGTTTTTTTTGCCAGAATAAAATTGTCCAAACAGACATACTTAATAGAGAATCTACAAAGTTTACAAATACATCCAAGAAAAGGAAACCGTCTTTTAAAGTATAAAAAACAAATTCCTCTCTTATTTAAAAATTTTAAAAGATATTTTGGATTAGAAATGTAGAATTTTCAATGCATTGAACTTTTTAGAGTGGAAAGAATAATGCAGTGACATTTCATAATGACTAAGTAAATTCTAACAAGCACAATGCCAGTGATAACTGATGCAGATATTTTATCAACCCTGTGCCCTGTTATGATGGCTGAGCATAGGGATAGCTCCCTCCTGGTTGGAGGGTAGTTGATGGGGAGGAAGATGTGCAGGGAAGTTTCCAGCTTCAGGTTTTCATCCTCTGCCTCCTGGTTTGATCTCAGAAATACTGGTGGGGCTCTGGCTGATGTAGCTCAGTTGGTTGAGCATCGTCCAGTGCACTGAGAGATCACTGGTTAGCTTTCTGCTAGATGTCTGGGTTTTGGGCTTGACCCCCAAAAGTAGGGGGCTCTCAGGAGGCAGCTGATTGATATTTCTCTCATCGATTTTTCTCTCTTTCTCTCCCTCACCCTTCGTCTTTCTCTAAAATCAGTAAAAACATTTTGTTTTAATTTCTTTTTAATATATTTTATTGAACTTTTACAGAGAGGAAGGGAGAGAGATATAGAGTTAGAAACATCGATGAGAGAGAAGCATCGATCAGCTGCCTCCTGCACATCTCCTACTGGAGATGTGCCCGCAACCCAGGTACATGCCCTTGCCCGGAATCGAACCTGGGACCTTTCAGTCCGCAGGCTGACGCTCTATCCACTGAGCCAAACCGGTTTTGGCAATATAAAAACATTTTTAAAATGTTGTTATTGATGTCGGAGAGGGAGGGAGGAAGGGGGAGAGAGAGAGAGAGAGAGAGAGAGAGAGAGAGAGAGAGAGAGAAGAGAGAGAGAGAGAGAGAGAAACATCAATGATGAGAGAAAATCATTGATCAGCTGTCTCCTGCAGGCCCCACACTGGGGACCAAGCCCAACCCCGTGCATGTGCCCTGACTGGGAATCGAACCGTGACCTCCTGGTTCCTAGGTCAATGCTCAACCACAGCTATGCTGGCCAGGCTCAATAAAAACATTTTTAAAAAAATACTAGTGGAGAACTAGAGAAGATTTAGAGTCAAATGTTGCTGAGCGGAGTTAAGAGCTAACTTCTTGGTATTTCTTTTTAATAGTGGCTAGCATTCAAATATCATGTAGGGCTTATTAATAAAGGGGCTGAAAACTAATATTTGCCTTTCACTAGAATTTCTGATTATTAAGCCTAGATGGGCCCCTGTCTCTCTAGCTTCCATCTTTGGAAATGTGGCTGTAAGCTTCTCAAGTTAACTCTTTCTTCCTTCTAACCCTCTTCAAACTGACCATGGTGCTAACTTGTTATTTATTAAAATTTATAGGTTTGGTGGAAAATTTTGTTTTTTGTAGGACATTTGAAGCTTCATACTTAATGTATTCATGCATGTAGCATAAAATACTGTTAAAAATCTACCTGTTACAAGCTAATATGTTATGAATAAGAGTTGTTAAATTTTTTCATAGCCGTATTTTTTCCCCATGAATAATCTCTAAACCCATTTTATCTATCATAAAACCCCAGGCAAAACTATTATATCAGCTATGTCATTTACAAAACCTGCCTTCACTCACATGTTATGAGCATAAAATTAGGCAAGGTATGTAAAACTATTTCATAAACTATAAAGTGCTCCATAGGTAGGCATTAGCCTGATCAACGTCTTCTCACAGGTTTTCTCTAAAATGATGCAGATTCTTAATTTAAAAAGTGTTTCCCAACAAGGACTATTTTCATGGTCATGGATTGCTTTCATTTTTTGATTGCCTGATACTTGAGCCACCACTTCAGTGGCATGGCTTGGTCAGGGTTCAGTTTAAGAAACATAAACGACTAGAGTTTTTTTGGGGTTTTTTTTTTTTTTTTATTTTTTATAGATTTTTTACAGAGAGGAAGGGAGAGATAGAGAGTTAGAAACATCGATGAGAGAGAAACATCGATCAGCTGCCTCCTGCACATCTCCCACTGGGGATATGCCCACAACCCAGGTACATGCCCTTGACCGGAATCGAACCTGGGACCCTTCAGTCCGCAGGCCGACGCTCTATCCACTGAGCCAAACCGGTTTCGGCCGACTAGAGTTTTTTTTTTTTAGCAGAAAGTACTTAATACAGAAGGTAAGGCCTTACACAATCTTAGGAAGAGCTGAATGCAGCCTGTAGGCCAGGCCTCCAGAATTCTAACTTGTCTGAACAGCTTTGACTGCTGCCCAAGTTGAGATAATGGGGAATCGGTATATCGAGTTTAGGAACACACTTCCTGAGCTGTGATCCTAGGATCAGGAAACTGCCACCACAGTTGCCTAGACATGAAGACTCAGGAACATGAAATCTGGCTCCATTGCAACTGCCGTAAAGCAGAATTCTGGGATTGGCATCCCCATGACTTGACTTGGTGCAGAGAACAGCGAAAGCAGCAGGGAGATGGTTGTGCCTCATTTCTGCCCTTTAAAGCTCATACAAATGCTTTAAAAGCACTCTTTTTCCAGAATCTGAGGTCTAAAGCAATGTAAGACATGTCGTTTTCAGCTTTCCCGACTCTGTGATACAGAAGGCACAGTGGGAATGGATGCTGAGTGCTATTTGTGCACATTCTATCTCACGGTGTCATCACATATGAAAGGTGTTAGAAGTGTTTCAAGGTTGGCAGTTCATTTACTCACTTTTCATGAATTTAAAGTAGAATAAAAGTTACTGCTCTAAAGTCGCTGTCTCACCTGCCACTCCCTTGCATTCTATGTGTTTTCTTGAGGAGGAAGAGGGCGTGGAGAGAGATCTGATGTGCTAGGAAATCCACATAAGTCTCAACCTGTCCTTCTTGTGCCACGTTCCAGAGTCAGAGTATGCTAGTGGGCGTATACTGCCCACGTGTGCGTCATTAGCCTGCACACCAGCGTCATAAACACGTGCAGATGTCAGTGTGCTCGCTCCAAGACCAACAAGGAGAAATGAGGTTGCCCACTGGTTGAATTTCCTTTGTTGCTCATGTTTAAAACACAAGATTAAGGGGGACCCTAGGGAAAAATGTGCTATTAATAGTGTTACCGCTAATTTTAAAATTCTGTTTCCTTTAAAAATCCTTTTATGCATTTTTTTGAAAGCTATGGCTTCTCAGATTGTTGCTGTTTTTAATTTTTTTAATTTTAGCATATATATGTATATGTGAAATCATTTAAAATATACATAAATGCAGAAATAGTTCACAGAGCTCCATATACCCATTGCTCAGATTCCCCAGTTGTTGATATTTCTGAACCATTTGAGAATTACTTGCAGACATGATTTCTCATTACATGTCAGCACTTCAGTGTAGATTTTCTCAGTACAAGCACCTACCTGTTACGTCATAACCATCATGTTTAAATGTTTTATGACATTGTTTCTCCTGCTTAAAAAAATACAGGGAGAAGTTATTTTAATGCAGTAGATATTACTGAAACTTGGTAATGTATATTAAAGAGTTCATCAAGTAGTTGATGAGTGTCTACTAATGCCTAGCATAGTTTTCTGCACTAGGCAACAAACAAGATAAGGGGAGTATTCTTGTTAGCTTACATTTTAAAGAGGAAGACAGAACACATGGTGATAAGTTCATACTGGAAATTAAAATGAAGTGACGGGATAGGGGGAATGCCAGGTGGCCACTGAGGACAGTGGGCAGGAAAGGTATCTCTGAGGACATATGAAGCTCAGATCTGAATGACAGGAAAGAGCCGGCCATGGAAAGATCATGTTAACGCTTATGGTAATTTGAGATGCTTTCCTTTCCTTGAAGTGCTTATTTTCAGAGACCTCCCACAATATTAAGGATCTGTAAACCAACACATTTGCATAAAAATAGCTGCCAGTGAATCCTTTTGTACAATGTGTTATTTTGTGGTTAAAAATACCTGTCTATTAATTTCTCTGATAAATGCAAATTTTACATCCAGATTTTGTAGGATCGCACTGTGATACTTTTAACTAATATATATATATCAGACTGATTGCTCTTGCATCCTTTTGTGGTTTTCATGTCAGTGACTTTCATTTTGTGGAACCATTTATTTTCCATGTGAATAGCACTCCTCATGGTGTATTTATTCTGAGGGTTTGTTTGTTTAATGTACATTGTCCTTTGCATGTTTCAGGCAGCAGCAACAGCAGCAGAGGCAGCAGCAGAACCCACCGGGACAGCTTCCACACCCACGTGAAACACCCACCACAAGTTCAGGAGCACTTGGCCGTGATCCAGGTACACCCCCGACTATACATCATGGTCGTAACCTGCACACTGTTGGACACACGGGCTCTGTGTGATTTTGGCTTTACAGGTTGTTTCTTCTCTCTTTAGTTGTATTGAAATTTTGAATGGATTTGTAATCTAAATTTCTCTGGATTAAGGAGCAGGCAGACTAGAGCACTCAAAGGGTATTTTGCTTTAAAATTATAAATGATACCCTGCAACATCACAGTAATTAATACATTCTACGCAAGTTCTTCAGAAGTAATGAATATTGCTAGGTAGAAAATAAATACATCTTACCCCCTGGACAACTAAAACCCCCTAAGTATAGTCTAAGTAGCAACAGGAAGTCTAGAGTTACATATCAGGCCTGGGTTTAATAAGTCATAACCTTGGGCCAGTTATTGTTTAGTAGAAGTTGAGTGACAAAATGTATATGACAAAGGACTTCTAAGCAGAATGCGTGAAGAACTCTCAAAACTGAGATAAGAAAACAACTCAAAAATGGGCAAAGGATTTGAATGGGTACTTCACCAAATATATGGGTGACAAATAAGCACATTAAAATATGCCCAACATCACTCATCATTAGGGAAATGCAAATTAAAACCACAATGACATACCATTACACACCTTTGAGAATGGTTTGCTAAAGAAATAAAATTGACAATACCAGAGGCTGACAAGGATCAGAGCGACTGGGACTCACATACATTGTTAGTAGAAATGTAAAAGGGCACAGCACCTTTGGAAAAGGGTTTAATATTTTCTTAAAGTAAACTGAACCATGTGATCTACTGGTCCCACTCTTAGGTGTATAAACCAAGAAAAAGAAAATGGAGGTTTTCACAGAAAAGACTTGCATGTGACTCCTAAGAGCAGCTTTATTCATAATTGCTTTAAACTGGAAACTGCCTAAATGTTGTCCTTCACTTAGTAAATGGATGCACAACCTGTGGCACATCCAAACAATGGACTGTATTAGCAATAAAAAGGGGTGAACTGGTACTGTTTTCTACTCCTGCTAAGTACAGCTAGCAGCCCTGAGCATTTGTATTAAACCAGTGGTTCTCAACCTTCTGGCCCTTTAAGTACAGTTCCTCATGTTGTGACCCAACCATAAAATTATTTTCGTTGCTACTGTTATGAATCGTCATGTAAATATCTGATATGCAGGATGGTCTTAGGCGACCCCTGTGAAAGGGTCGTTCGACCTCCAAAGGGGTCGCGACCCACAGGTTGAGAACCCGCTGTATTAAACAAACCTAAGAGTCTGAAAGGTAGAGAGAAGACAGATGTTCGAGGCAGATCTGGGTTTTCTTTTTGCCTCATCTGTCATGGACCGTGTGCTGGAGAAACCACAGGTGCAAACCAAGAAAAAAGCGATGAGGAAAGGGACCACTGAGCAAGACAGAAACTCTTTGATAATAAACACCTTAGTCCAGCCAAACTGGATGAGGTAAATAAACCGGCCCTACTGCCACCTCACCCTGTCAGCAGAGGCCAAGTGGGAGCCTAGACTTGTATCCCCACCTGGCAGTCATGAGGCACCCCCCCCCCTCCCCCCGCCCCCTGGCTCAGGTGATGTCCAAAAAAGCCAAGTGGGGAACTGGAGTTTTTATTACTCCTCCAGGAGGCAGCAAGGCTGCCTTTGCCGTGTGTCAGTGGTCGTGTGTCCTGGACTTGCACCAGCAATAAAGAGGCGTCCCTCTGGCTTCCTGCCTGGGTGGTGTCAGGAGAGGCTTAGTGCAGATTCAGGATTGTCATTGAGGCGGAAACAAGGCCACTCCCACAGTGTCGGTGAGAAACAGTAACAAGGCCTCCTACCCTCCCAGTCATGGAGACATCAGTGGAGGACAGTGGGAAGCCAGAACTCCCACATGTGCTCAGCAGTTGTGATCACACACACCCTCCCCTATCTGGCAGCAGCAGCAGGGTAGCACCCTTTCCCCCCACTGGTGCTGTGTCGGAGGAGGCCTGTTAAAAGAGAAGATTTAAATAAGATTCAACGTCTCCTAATATCCAGATGTCTCAGAGTCAATCCAGAATCACTTGTCATACCAATAGTCAGGAAAAGTTCAACTTGAATAACAAAAGAAATTACTAAGCACCGTTACCTAGATGACACTGATGTTAGAATGTTCTGACAAGAATTGGTAAAGCAGCCATCATAAAAATGCTACGATGAGCAATTACAGATATGCTTCAAACAGTGAAAAATTAGAAAATATAGGAGCTATAAAGATCCAAGCCCGCCTGGTGTGGCTCAGTAGAGCGTCAACCCATGAACGGAGAGGTCATGGTTCAATTCCCAGTCAGGGCACATCCCTGGGTTACAGCTTGATCCCTAGTAGTGTGCAGGAGGCAGTCAATCAGTGATTCTCTCTCATCATTGATGTTTCTAGCTCTCCCTTCCTTTCTCTGAAATCAATAAAAAAACATTTTTTTTAAAAGAAGAACTAAATGGAACTCTTAGAATTGAAAAATAATAACTGAAATTTTAAAACTTAGTGGATGGACCCAACAGGCAAATGGAAGGACAGGAAAGAGTCAATGAACTTGAAAACAGAACAGAAGTTTCCCATTCTGCCCGCTGGTGTGGCTTAGTTGGTTCAGCCTTATCCCATGCACCAAGAGGTCGCACGTTCAATTTCCAGTCAGGGCACATGCATGGGTTGCTGGCTCGATCCCCAGTAGGGAGCATGCAGGAGGCAACCGATTGATGTTCTCTTTTATCACTGTTTCTCTCTCCCTTTCCTTCTCTCTCTCAGAATCAATAAAAATCATTTTAAAAAGAAAAGAAATTTCCTATTCTGAGCAACAGAGAGAATTAGACTAGGAAAATTAACAGCCTTTAAGACCTGTGGGACTGTAATAAAAGATGTAACATGTTCCATGGGAATCCAGGAAGGAGATGAGAAAGGGGTTGGGTCTGAAAAAGTATTTGAATAAGTAATGGCTGAAAATTCTCCTAATTTGGCAAAAGATATAAACCTACAGATTCAAAATGATCAGTGGACCTCAAATAGGATACATCCAGGGAAATCCATACTAAGACACATATAGTCTAATTTCTGAAAATGGAAGACACAAAAAAAATCTGAAGACAGCTAGAAATAACTTAACCTACAACAATTTTGCATAATAGCAAATTTCTCATCTGAAATCTTGGAGGTCAGAAGGAAATGGCACATTTTTCAAGAGCTGAAAGAAAAGAACTCTCAACATAGATTTCTATATCCAGTGAAAATTTCCTTCAAGAATGAAGGGAGGAATTAGAGACTTTGTCACAGTAAACCTACTCTAAAATAATGGCTAAAGGAAGTTCTCTAAACAGTAATCCTGGAACATCAGGCAGGAAAAAAGAATAATAGAGTAAAAATAGGGGTAAACATACTAGACTTTCCTTTTGAGTTTTCTAAGTTATGTTTGATGATTAAAGCAAGAATTATAACGTTGATTTGACTTTTAGTGTGTATATACAAAATATTTAAGGCAGTTTTAAACGGAGATTAAAGGGGAGTAAAGGGAGGTTAGGTTTCTGCATTTCATTTGAACTAGTACAGCCACTCTGGAAAATACCTTGGGAGTTTCTCACAACCCAGCAGTTACACTCCTGAGAATTTAGTACAGAGAAATGAAAACTTCTGTCCATGTAAAAACCTGCACACAAAAATTCATAACAGCTTTATTTGTTATAACCAAAAACTGGAAACAACCAAGATGGCCTACAGGAGGTGAATAGTTAAACTAGTACATCCACACTGGAATACTACTCAGGATTAAAAAGAAACCAACTATTGCCCTAGCCGATTTGGCTCAGTGGGTAGAGTGTCGGCCTGCGGACTGAGGGGTCCCAGGTTCGATTCCGGTCAGGGGCAGGTACCTTGGTTGCGGGCGCATCCCCAGTAGGAGGTGTGCAGGAGGCAACTGATCGATGTTTCCAACTCTCTATCCTTCTCCCTTCCTCTCTATAAAAATATCAATAAAATATATTTAAAAAAAAATAAAAAATAAAAAGAAACCAACTATTGATACATGCAGCAAACTTGCATGACTCTCAGGGCATTATGCTGAGTGGGAAAAAAATAAAATAAAAAAAGGCCTCAAAAGTGCTTATTCTGTATGATTCTATTTGTGTAACATTCTAAAAACGACAGATTCATAGTGATGGGGAACAGCTTAGTCGTTACTGCAGTTAGGGAAGGTAATGGGGAGAGACGTGGGCATGAATATAAAGGAATAGCAGGAGGCAGACCTTTGTGGTACTGTAGCAGTTCTCTGTCTTGGTGGTGGTTACACAGATCTGCACATATGATAAAATACCATAGAACTACACAACGTTGTACCAGTGTTAATATCCAGGTTTTGGCTTAGGCTGTACTTATAAGATTTGGCGAAATTGAGCCAAAGTGTACCCAAGTCCTGTCTGAATTATCTTTGTAACGTCTGTGAATAAATTTGCAAAACAGATTTTTTTTTTTAAGTAATGAATGTGTATTTCGCCATACTCAAAAGGCTCCATACATACTGCTTCATCCCATTTATGTTGACATGCAGGGAAAGGCAAACTGTGGGGCAGAGAATGTGTCAGTGGTTGTCTAGGATTAGGGGATGGAGATTGGCCACAAAGGGGGAGCAAGAGGGAATTTGGAGGGGACAGTGGAACAGTTCTGTGTCTGGGTGTGATGGTAGTTATTCAACTCAATGCATTTGTCAAAACTTAAAAAACTAAATTCGTGAAGTTTACTATTTTAAAATTTAAAAAACAAAAAGGAAACTATAGTAGTCAAACAAATACATTTTCTAAGAGTTTACCTTTTGATGACTGATAATTTTCCAGAAATATCTAAGAAATATGTGTATTTTCTTTCCCCACAGGTGATATGAGTGAAGAAGACATGCTTCAGGCAGCTGTGACCATGTCTTTAGAAACTGTTAGAAATAATTTCATAACCGAAGAAAAAAAATAATACCTTTTACAAGTCTCTAAAATAGTCATACTTTCCAACATTGTCCTGTGTGATTAAAGCATAGGGTCTATTTAGTAATGTGTCAAAGAGAACGAGGTTCAACAGAGGAAATAAGACTTTTAGGTGGTCTGCAAACAAAAAGATGAGAAAGTAGAAAAATGCATCAGTTGTAGGACTGAGTCATAATCCCTCAAATACTAGCCAAAGAGGCATCCAGCAGTTAAAGAAATTAATAATAGTTTTCTCAATGTTCCTTTTTCATTTTTGAGTGTGCAATATCTAATGTGTCTAAAATTAGGGCATTTTTCTTGACTCTTTTTGCAGACCAACTAATAAGCTCTTGCCATAGAACTTTTCCCATATATTTTGTTTTCTTTTCCTCCCTTCTGTGAGGTAATTGGCTCACTTTCATCACCTAATACAGTAGTTGCTTCTACGTCTCATTAACTAAAATGAACCTTTTAGGACAGTGTCTCTTCTCTATGTCGATAATAGGAACGGTTCCAGAGGATAAGTGTTCTCCCTCCGCCTACATATGGTGCACTTGGATGTTTCCTCATGTTATTGTCTCTGGCCACAATTTATCTGCTACCTGGTTTTTATTATTTTTCTACACTCTGAAAAGATGGGAATTTTTCTTGAGGTTTTTCTTTTTAAGCCCTCCAAGGTGGGATCATTATGTCATGATTCTGGTGCATTCCTAAACTCGCAAGTCAGCTCTGCACAAGTGTTTAAGAATAAATGAGCATTTCTGAAACGTGTCAGCACATCCTTTCCCAGAGGCCTCATGAATGGCTTCTCCGTGTCTTGGAACTTGGCAGCTGTGTCGTAACCCCCTCTCCAGCACGCTTCTTTTCCCCTTTTCCCGGTGAGAAAAACAGAGACGCGGTATGCAAGCAAGTTTCCTTCTGGTGTAAGACAACATCTAATACCCACCATGAATGTGTGTGAGACAAGATTTGGCCTTCACTTTTAGTAGCAGAGCCAGTTTATTTTTTTTCTCTTGTGATGGAGCTGTCTGTTCTGTTTACAGCTGGGTCATGGAATGTAGATAGATGTCAGCTTCTGCTGTACATCTTCTAATAGGTATAGCTTGCCAGAGATGATGGTCTGGAACATGAAAATAATTTACTCATAAAATATATTAAAATTTATACTGTGATTTAACACTTGGTTGTTTAAAATAGCTTAAGAATTATAGAAGTCACATAGAACTGAATGGGTCTGTAAATAAGAAAGTCTTTAGTTTTGATAAACATTCTATGTGATGACCAGAGAGTTTCTTGCTAGGTCAATACAATGGTATGATTTAGGTGAAAATTAACTAGGTCTCTTTGAAATGGGTGTTTTAGATTCTGTCATTTACTCCTCATCCCTCATCCTCCATCCCCTTTTGAAGCCCTTTTGAATGTCAAATTGTTTATAAGCTGAAATGTAAGAAGACATTGCAGCCGATGACTTAGAAAAATAAAATATGGTGTGTTGCCATATTGGTGTGTGGCTGCACACATTTTATCAGGGAAATTTTTTTTATCTAGGATTTATTGCTAAGTGAAAAGAGATGAGAAAATGCATTTTATTTATGATTATGATACAGCTTTTTCTTGGAAAAAGACAGATTTTTTTAGTCATTATTTTGTGCCAAATGAAGTCTTCTGAAGATTCCCTTACATAAAATTAGAATTTTGCTTTAAAATCTAGTTTTCTTTTGACAATTGAGAATGTTCCAGAAGAATTATAACACTTTAAAACTGCAAGTGATGTTAGAGTTTAGTACTACTCTCTCAAGACTTACAAATCAAAATATGTATTTGGCCTTTATTTTTTCCCATTGAAAATTTACTTTAAAACTCTTCATTCACTTGAATTGATGAGCTACTTAATATAAAAACGAGAGGACGAATACACATAAGTTTTAACCTAGAGTTTATAAAGTTTTTATATTACACACCTTTGTCAAAGCCTTTAGGGAAATAGAGCATGTCGACCTTCATTTGCTAGGGATTTTTTAAAAAGCAAAGCTGAGCACACACTGGATACATTTCAATGTGTTTATTTAGTTTGTTGTGACATTGTTATATTTGGCAGGCAGATCCAGAATCACCAGTAAAGTGCCATCGTGTTTGGATTAGGTTAAATGTTCAATTAGAACATTTAAATTCCATTGATTGGCCAGTATGAAAAGATGCCAGTGCTCATAATCACAGTATCAGAAAATGTAAAAGTTACAAAAAGCTACAGATCACACATCAGGAACTGCTGTTTACTATAAACAACCTAGAAGAAAGGAACAATAAAATTCACAACTGTCCTGCTAATAACTTTATATTAAGATTTCCATTCTGTTTCACCAATTGGGAACACCTTAATGTTTAATATTTAAACTATTGGTATCATTTTTCTAATGTATAGTTTGTATTACTAAGATAAAATACATACAGTGGCAATGCTAGTGTTATAAGTAAAGTTTAAACAAGCTTTGGAAATGCCACTTTCATATTTTGAGGTGTCAGATTTAATAAATAGTTATTTATGTTTTAAATTTTGGAATAGTTAACCTCTGATCTAAAACCATCAATTTACATTTTTACAGTAATTAACTTACAAATATTTCAGTACTGTAAATTGTTTGAAGTGATTGCAGTGGGTAAACTATATTTCATTCAGCTCTAAGATCTTGGCCAAATAATTTACAATTCACAGAATATTTAAGAAGGTGCTTTTTTTCCCCTTTAAACCTTTATTTTTCTTAATTATGACTTTATTCATGCCAAAGTTAATGAGGAAAAAACCTCAAAACTAGTTGAGACTCATATGCAAAATTACCCATAGTCTACATTGTTTCACATACTATTAAGTTCAATAAAGTAAATTTTATTTTAGTTAGAGCCTAAATCACATTTTTAGTGTCTGCTTGTTTGATACTATATTTAATAGTATCATGCTAGTGCCAAGATTTACTAAATGTCTTAAAATTGGCCCATTGGACCTGTCCAAATTAAAAAAAAGAATTGACTCAGTACATACACAAAATATAATAATTGAAATATCTTCAGTTGAAAAATCTTGATGTGTTAAATTCTGAGGAAGATTCAATAATTAATATTGATGGCTTCCTACTTGACCTGCAATTAGAGAGGCCGATGACCACTACTTTCAAAGTGAATTGTTACATTGGGGCCTCACAAGTATGGACATGTGTGTGATCTTAATTAAGAAAAAACAACTGATCTCAGTAGTGTAGATAATTTTTCTTGTGTTTTTTTTTTTTTAAATCCTCACTGGAGGACATGTTTAGAGAGGAAGGGAGAGAGAGACATCTATTGGTTGCCCTCTGTATGCTCCCTGAATGAGGATCAAACCCGCATCCCAGGCACTTGCCCTAACTAGGATCACACTGGCAACCTTCCGGTGTATGGAGTGATGCTCAACCAACTGAGCCACACCAGCCGAGCTAATATTTTCAAATAAAAACTTTTCTTCATTCCTGGTCCCTTTAAAACCAGTATCTTTTGCTAAAGAAGTGAACTGGGTTGTATCTTTTAGAGCCTTACACGTAACAAAAGTATTTTTTGTTCCATTCTGCTTTCATGAACAAAAAGATTATTGACATAGTTGGTTAATTCCTGAATTTTGATTTTTTTTTTAATTTGAAGGAAATCTTTGCTGTTTTTCACCCAAACTGAGCTGGCATTTTAAGAAGTAATACTAGTAGCATACTTCTAATTTCACAGTAGTTGGCATGCTAATTAATAATGAATCAAGGAGTGGGAAGCAATAGTGAAGTATATGTGGAAATTCCTGACTTATTGAGGAAGCACGTCAGTTTTCTCTGGCATAGTTCAAAGGTGAATGTTTCTGGGAATGTTTTTAATGCTTTTTTTTTCTTAAAGAGGCAAATGTACATTTGAATGTGGTTATCTACTTTCTACAACACTGGATTACTAGAAATAATTTTTAAAAAATCAGTCTTCTATATAAATAAACTATTTGAAATTCAAGTACAAAAACATCTGAAATAAAAAGCATTGTCTTGGCCATGACACAAGTGCACTGTGACGGTGCCATTTGCTCAGGACTCAACTCTGCAACCCTTGTCTGTGCACCCGTCTGAGTCTTTCGCCGTTAGTACACACACAGGCCTTCCTGTCTGGTCCTTAGAAAAGCCGGGCTTCCAAATCACTGTTGAACACAGGATTCTATTGTTAATGTGGATGTTCTATAAGTTGTATTTTAAATATCACAGATTATTAAATAAAGGTAATGTTTGCTTTTTTATTTCCGTTTTTATGTGTGTTTATTGTTAATTCATAGCCTTGCCATTCAAAGTTTGGTTGGAGGACCAGCAACGTCTGCACCACCCCGAGAACTTCATAAATGCAGTTTCAGGCCACACTCCGACCTACTGAGAGCCTGTTTTTAACAGGATCCCCAGGGGATTCCAGTGCAGAGTGAGGTTGGAGAAGCATTTTATGGACTATGGTGATGAATATAGCAGACCTGGGGCGCTCACTGACACTCTGTTCCAGCTAACTGCTGCCAAAGGGCCCATTACTAGAGCCTCAGATCTTTTCTTAGAAGCTAAGAATCCCACATTTTTATTTGAAATTAAGTTTTGAATGCTGGCTCAATTATTTTTAACTCGGGGCCAAACCACATAACAATTTTTAAGAGTGCTGGTTTTCCCTTATTTTATCCAACTCTGGACACTAGAATCTATAATAATTGAACTCTACCAGGACTAATAGAATCCTCAAATTATGAGGGTTATATATCCATTTTAGCCTTAATTGGGGTTGGACACAAACTTCGAAAAAATTTTTTCAAATAGATTATATGATCTTTTTAACTTACTAGCTTGGTGCTTAGAAGGACCAATTCATTGAATTTGGATGCCACCAAATGAGTGATCTCATCAACACTCACCCGTAGGCCTTGTGAAACATAAGTTGATTGGAGTGCCTATTTCATGTTTCCTTTTTGTAAAAAATATATTTTTATTGATTTCAGAGAGGGGGGGAGAGAGAAATATCAATGATGAGAATCACTGATTGGCTGCCTCCTGCACACCTCACACTGGGGATCAAGTCCGCAACTTGGTATGTGACCTGACTGGGAATCAAACCATGATCTAGTTCGTAGGTTGATGCTCAACCACCGGGCCACGCTGGCTGGGCCCTATTTCATGTTTTCTAAAAACATTATCTTTTATTAAAAGGAATTTTGGGGTTATCCTTACCCTGAAGATTTGCATGTTTAGGACCCTTTTAACCATTTTTTTAAAAAAATTATCTTTATTGTTGGAAGTATTACAGGTGTCCCTCATTTCTCCCCCATCTTTTAACTATTTTGTATGGATATCACCAAATGCTCAAAATTCATGGGTCCAGATGACTTCTTCAGCCTGTCCTTCTGATATTCCCCCTTTACCACTGTAGTCCCACTTCAGTCCTAGCAGAAGGCTGAAGAAGCTAGTAGCGATACAGATCTTCAGATAAACCCGGGCCTTTCCCACCTGCAGGCACTCTGTAACACTCCCTGTCTCCTTTCCTTTGCACCTTTTGCATCCTTGCTCCTATAGTTCACTTGCCATCTCCTGCTTGAAGGACTCTTCCAGCTGGACTATCACTTCTTGCTGCGCTCTCTTCTCTCCCAAGATTGTTCCAGTTCTCCCGGGTCTGGAACCCCAGCCACCCTTTGCCTCATGGGCTGCTAGAGAGAAGTGATTCTTATGTCATTCATTCAAAACATTTGAGCACTTGTCTGTGCCAGGTAGGGTTTTGGAAGCTTAGAAACAGCCATGAATATGAGTCTGTTCTCATGGGCTTGTAATCTGGCTGATAGGTAGAGGGAACATTTAATGAGCTTGCCCTAAAACTGGTTTGGCTCAGTGGATAGAGCATCAGCCTGCGGACTCAAGGGTCCCAGGTTCGATTCCAGCCAAGGGCATGTACCTTGTTTGCGGGCACAGCCCCAGTAGGGAGTGTACAGGAGGCAGCTGATCGATGTTTCTAACTCTCTATCCCTCTCCCTTCCTCTCTGTAAAAAATCAATAAAATATATATTTAAAAAAAATAAATTAATGAGCTTGACTTTATAACATGTTAAGAACTGTGCTTTTCTGTGAGAAAGGAAGGCAAACAGGATATGACATGACAGAATGTGACTGGGAAGGAGGACTGCCTCTGAGTGGGTTCCAGAAAAGCCTCTTGGAGGTGACATTCAGACAGACACCCGAAAATGAGGAGGCAGCCATGCAAAGGCGTGGTGCCACCAGCCCTGTCTGGGAACAGCAAGCATGATGGCCCTGACATGAGCGGTGGCTCCTGTTCCTGCCGAACAGAGGGAAGGCTGAAGAAGCTAGTAGGTAGTGGACAGGAGATAAAATTGGGATGTAGGCAAAATCTTACCATGTACAGTTTCGTAAATAAAGGTGAGTATGTATTCTATTTATATTTTATTACACCAAGCCCTCTGCCTCCACTTTCTAGAATATTCCCAAGCCTTTATTTAAAAAAAAAAATCTTTTAAGGGGCTCATCAACTACATCCACCAAAGAGCATGCCAGTGTTCAATGTAAGTAACCCAAAAAACTGGCTGAATGTTTAACACTAAAGATATTGTTTAACCAATTTCAGATTATAATTTTAGTCAAGACTCCCACTACCCACTTGTGCACTGTGTTTTTCTTCCTGTTAATTTTATGCCATTATTTTCATCACTGTCAGATGACTATAGTTCAGGTTTGAAACCTTAGTATCATATTTAGTTGTTAATTCACATCATCAACTGTAGTGGCTAATATCGGAATCTCTCCCATTTATATCCTTTTTGTCTTTCTCAGCCAGTTCTGGTCCAGTTACTATCATGTGCAGTAACATCTTAGCTGTTCACTTCGCCTTCAGCCTCTGTGTTTTTTCCTTTTTTAAAACTGATTTCAGAGAGGAAGGTGAGGAAGAGAGAGACAGAAACATCAATGAGAGAATCATCAACCGGCTGCCTGCCTCCTGCATGCCCCCGACTTGGGGGATCGCTGAAACCTGGGCATGTGCCCTGGCTGGGAATTGAACCCAACCTCCTGGTTCATGGGTCCAGGCTCAACCACTGAACCACGGGGGAGGGGCCAGCTTCTCTGATTTTGAGTCCAGCCTTCCCAAAGCTGCTTAGCCCCATCACTCCAATGACCTTTAAGTGAATCTCCAGTACTGTCAACATGTTATTACAGGTTTAATATCCGTAAACACTGGAAAGGATGATGCCAAATTAGCATTTGCTGAAATGATCGTATGCCTAGACAACCCAAGGAAACTAACTGAAACGCTACTGAGCTAAGAAGGGAGGTCATTTTACCATGAGAAACGGATGCACGAAGTAGCCTTAACTCAAGGTCATGCAAGCTAACGAGTGAGACCCAGGCAGTCAGCCCCAGGGTCTGCACCTCTAACCCGTGGGCAAATGTTTAACAAACACTTCCGGAACGAGATGCAAGCGTTCCTTTAAAACTATCCCAGTTTCAGGGAGAGCTTGCCTGGTGCCCTCAGATTCCCATGAGTGGAGGCATCGCCGTGTTCCATCCACAAATAGTGCAATCTGCTAGGCCCCCCCCACCCTTTTAAATATTTTTTTACAGAGAGGAATAGAGAGAAACATCGATGAGAGAGAAACATCGATCAGCTGCCTCCTGCACACTCCACTGGGGATGTGCCCGCAACCAAGGTACATGCCCTTGACGGGAATCGAATCTGGGACCCTTCAGTCCGCAGGCCGACGCTCTATCCACTGAGCCAAACCGGTTGGGGCTGTAGCCCCCCCACCCCCTTGACAGGCTGTTTAACAACCGACACAGTAACCGGTGATCAGCTGTGCGAAGCCTCTTCCTGCGCGGTGGAGCGGCCCCGCCAGTCTCCTCGCACCACTGCCTTCGCGGGCGTCAGAATCAAAACACTCAGGTTCCACCAACACGGAGCCCACGGGGTTCCGGGCCACGTCGGCTTCGGGGCGCACCCAGCGAGGGCGGGCTCTGCCTGACACACAACCTCCGCCCGCCGACAGCCCCGCGGGCCCCGCCGGCGCGCGACCTGGAGCGCGACCTCGCGCTCAGCCTGGGACAGCGGCCCCAGCCGACCCGCGCTGGGTCTTCCGCGATCCCACGCTCCCTTGCGCTAAGGACACGTCCGCCGGCTCCGCAGGGCCCTTCTAGGCCACCGCGGCGCCTCTCTATGGTCCGTTGCCGCGTTGCGAGTGGCTGTCATGGCGGCCGGCGTCGAGTTGGCAGGAGTTGCTCACAGAACTGGGGCGAGTCACTGAAGCAGAGGGAGAGGCGGCCCAGCTGGACGGCGGGAAGTCGCGGGGATGAGCCGAGGCCCCGCGGGGGTGACCGTGTGACCGGAGGCGGGCCCCCGGGAAAGGCCCAGGCCGGGCCTCCGCGTTTCTATGCGGAACGGGACGTTGGTGGGAGCCCCCGAAGCCCGCGTTGCCTAGGAACCCCGCCGGGTGTCATCGCATCCTGAGGGTTTAGATTTTGGAGCGAAGGCAGCCGCTCCAAGACGTTCGGCGGCGGGGGTCGTCGGACGGCGCCGGACGCGCTTTCCCGGAGCGGAGCGGAGCGGATCGGGTGGTTCTCTAACCCGCGGCGATGTCTTCCTGGTTGGGGGGCCTCGGCTCCGGCTTGGGCCAGTCGCTGGGTCAGGTCGGGGGCAGCCTGGCTTCCCTCACGGGCCAGATTTCAAACTTTACGAAGGACATGCTGATGGAGGGCGCGGAGGAAGTGGAAGGTACCAGCTGGGGCGAGGGGAGGGCCTTGTGGGCCCCGGGAGCGTGCGTTCGGTCCCCACCTCCCTCTGTCCGGGGACGCGGACGGGTCGCCGGGGAGGTCACCCCGCCCCTTCGCGCTCGGCGCTCCCTTCGCCTCCTCCGACCCGGGTTTCCCGGAGGAAAGGCCGCTGGCCTCCGGGAGGAGGTCGGTTCTCCGCCCCGTACATGTCGGGATTCCTCCGGGCGGAGCGGCGCTGCTCCTGCGGGGAGTAGTTTTATTTTGGTTTGGTTCGTCCACGCCCACCGCTCGCTTTGTCCTGAACTTGGGGGCGGAACTGATTTTGGCTACTTTTCCTTGATCTGACGGTGGTTGTTGTTGTTTTAAATATATTTTATTGATTTTCCACAGAGAGGAAGGGAGAGGGACAGAGAGCAAGAAATATCGATGAGAGAGAAACATCGATCAGCCGCCTCCTGCACACCCCCCACTGGGGATGTGCCCGCAACCGAGGTACATGCCCCTGACCGGAATCGAACCTGGGACCCTCCAGTCCGCAGGCCGACGCTCTATCCACTGAGCCAAACCAGTCAGGGCTGTTTTTTTTTTTTTTTTTTTTTTTTTTTAATGATGTGTGTATGACCCACAGTCGCTTTTAGTCCCTTTGGTTTATGTAACAATGGCAGTCACTCACGAAGTGCTTGGTGTCGCTCACCCTGTCCGGTTTGAATATATTGTTAGTGAAACACAGCTGTTTTTCCCGTTCGTTATTTTATATATTTTTTATGTGTTTTTCCGCCCAATCGCCCGGTGGAACAAGGGAGAGAGTCTGTTCTCCGGGGGTACCCTTAGCCACCTTCACTCGTTTTTTAAGTCCTCGTTTTGGTTTAACTGATGAACAGCGACTCAGAGTTGCGTGTTGTTGGATGGTTACTTACTATTTTGATTTCTTGATACTTCTTTCAACAAGTAGTATCTAGATCAGAAGAGTCCTTTTTTTCTTTTTTAGGACCATCCTAAATGGGTTTATTAAAAAGACTATTTGCGGAGGTGTGGAGAGGGTGGAGAGCAGCCGCCAGGAACGGGGAAGAGGTGTCACCGCCCCCGCGAGGGGCGGGCTCAGAAGGGCTCTGGAGCCCTGACCTGGGTTTGCCTCCAGGCCCAGGACGACAGCAGTTCCTTTGGCAGCTTTACTTTTTGTGCGTTAGTACACTTAGCACTCTGGGTTGATTTCTAAAATCCTGTTTGGACTGAGCCTTCATGTGTATTTGGCTGAAGGAAAGTGAGTTTGACAAAAAGACAGTACTTAAATTTAGAATTTCTGTGGGTGCGTTTAGAGGGGAGGAAAATTGGTGCGCTCCCGAAATGCATTTTACTGCTTGGGGTATCCCTGGGGTGGGGCCGGTGGGAATGGGGGTGAAAGGGATTCTTCCTGTGTTGGGGAAGGAGAGGGTCAGGGAGGTCAGTCAGAGGCAGGGAAGGGCCCCTGACGCGGGGAGGGACTATTGTATACCACACAGGGGAAAACTGCTGGCCATTTCTTTACCTTAAACCAGAAAATATGCCTGCCCCAACCTGGATGTCCTGCAGGCGTAAGGTGGAATTAATTTTGTTCTTCCCACCAAACGTGTTCCTATAGTCTCAGTCTTACTGGTTTCACCATCCACCAGTCTCCTAGAATAGAAATGTTTGTGGTCTTTGCTTTGCCTCTTTTTCATCTTCCAATTGGTCACTAATCTTGGTCATCCTGAGCCAGAATTGTTACTTTTATCTGTCCTTTCCTTACTTACTCCTATTTCTTTAGTTCATACCCCATTATCTTTCCCATCCTGTCATTCATTTCTCCCCGTTCCACTTCATTTTCTATTGAGTTGCCAGTTACTCTTCTAAAACAAATGTGCTTTAAAATCTCTTCACCATGACTTCCTTGATAAAATCCAAACCTCTTAATTTTGGGAGACCAGAAACCTATCTTATCTGGGTTCAACCTACCTTTTCCAGTCTTACCTCCTGTTCCCTCCCCTTCTCTTCCAATTGACAAACATAATGCACATTCACATACACATACACATACACACACACATACACACACACATACACATACACATACACATACACATACACATACGTGCTTGCATCCAGAGCAATGCCACGTGGAACTTTGTGCCTCTGCATGGGAGACAATTTTTCCTGTGTGACCCCGCTCACATGTCAGGGGCTTGGTGGAACTGTTCTCACTCCATGGCAGGTTAGATTGATTGCAGGCGATCTGTGTTCTAGCAGAACTTTGTGGGTCTCTGACCGCACTCACCATGTTGAGTTATCATTTCTCTCTTGGTGCCCAGGGTGAGGACTATATTTTATTTTTCCTTATGTGGCATCTTCCCTGGTACATAGTGGATGCTCAGTAAAAATTTTGCTCAGTGATTAAAAATCTTCAAAGTTGCTTAGTGCTTTTGTTTTCCTTTGTATTAAAATAGGACTTGCTTAACACCTAATTACTGGTTTTATAAATCATTTAAAGATCAGGTCAGAGTCCAGTTCATTGATTCATGCAACAAGTATTTATTGAGTGTGTATCCTGTGTCAGCGGTGAACAAGATAATAGTTCTCAAATAGTACTGTTGGTACAGCTTGAAAATCATCCGTGTTTACAATATCAGAAAGTTGCTATTCTACCAAGCAAACACTGTACTGATTTATTCAAGGTTAGGAGCTTGGGATATTAAGTCAAACATGGGTTGAAATTCTCCTTCCATATATTAAAAATTGTGGGCTCTTTGGCAAATTATTAAGTATTTAATTTCTAAAAGGCAGAGTTTCCTTATCTGTTAAATAGGGATAATCATATCTATCATGAGATTGGGAGGATTAAATGATGTCATGAGTATAAAACACTTAGCACTGTGCCTAGAGAATAGTAAGCATTACTAAACGGTAGCTATTGTTTTTGTTTTCCCTGTGTGAGGAATAATTTTTTGTCTGTATTACATCTCCCCTTTATTCTTAAAAAGGCCAAGATTTTTGGCGGGGGGGGGGGGGGGGGGGGTAGGGAGGGGTAACTTTGTTTTATCCCTCTTTGAAACAATTGCTGGTCTATAATTACCTTCCTAAACAGATTAAATTATAATTTGTTCTCTTCTGACTAGCAGTTAGACCAGGGGTGGGCAAACTTTTTGACTCGAGGGCCACAATGGGTTCTTAAATTGGACGGGAGGGCCGGAACAAAAGCATGGATGGAATGTTTGTGTGAACTAATATAAATTCAAAGTGAACATCATTACATAAAAGGGTACGGTCTTTTTTTTTTTTTTTTTTAGTTTTATTCATTTCAAACGGGCGGATCTGGCCTGCGGGCCGTAGTTTGCCCACGGCTGAGTTAGACAGTCCTGTCAGAGTTTTAACCACGATGTATAAACAACCACAGAAGCAACTGCACCTGGTGATTTTCAAAACAAGAAGAGTGGGTTTGTCACTTTTATTGGACGCCACTTGTATTTTCTTCCAATTTAAACTGTAATTCAGAGAACTTATTTTTATAGTATTGAAGTGCTATGAGTAATGAAAAATACTAGTACTTAGGAAAAAACCTAACTGTGCATGATACTTTTCTGGTCGCATGAATGGTGCTTTGCCACTACTGGCCTCTGATTCTTTTCTCACTGGTATATGAAAGTGTGTGAACCTAGACTAAGCTATTCCTATTAGACAAATTTTTTTTTTTTTTTAATTTATTTCAGAGAGAGGAAGGGAGAGGGAGATAGAGATAGAAACGCCAATGAATCATCAATCAGTTGCCTCCTGCAAGCCCCCTGCTGGGGATCGAGCCCATAACCCAGTCCTGTGCCCTGACAGGGTTCCAACCAAGGATCAAGGCTCAGCCACTGAGCAACACTAGCTTGGCTGAGCTATTCCTATTGTAAATAAATTGTGTCTATGTTATTTGAAATAAGTGTTCTTGTAGCATATTTTCATTCTTTGTTTCTAGGCCATTAATTATTTGATAGTAGTGGGAGCAGAAGTTAGAAATAAGGCCTTAAAACCCAGTTGCATAAATTTCATCTAAACACAGAGAGATTTCATTTGTAAAACTTAATTTTCCAAACTTTAATGAACACTTCCAAGGAATAAAGGAGGATATCCTAGGGTGTATAAGATAGGCAAAAAGAATGACTTCTCTGACAGTAAAGAACACTTGTAGCAGTAGGAAGTAGTGATAAGATCAAGTAATATTTATCTTCTGAATAGATTCTAGGATCAGCATACCATTGTTTAAAGCTCAGTGCAGTATATTTCCCTTACAGTGCCTGTTTATTAGTTTATATGGTGTTGATCGTATATTCAGTATGTGCTGTTTCTTTTATAGCAGAATTACCTAATTCTAGGAGAGAGGAAATTGAAGCCATTCATGCAATCTTAAGATCAGAGGTAAGGAAAATTAAAGACTACTGTTGAACTTAGATTTTTCTTTTTCAAAGTCATGAAAGTTATTCATGCTTTATTTTGGTCCTCTCTTTTTAATACATTGCTTGCCACTTTTTGTCTCTGGCTCTTTAAGTTTTTTAAAGCATTATCAACTTCCTTTAGATGAAGACTATATATGTTACTGCACTTTGCTATGTAATATTTCCATCTCTGCTTCTCTATGCTGGGAGTAGGAAAACTGCTAAATATCGAAATAATAATGGTAACAGTTTATTATTGTCAAGGATTTACTGTGTTCTGACTGTGCTAAATTAAATTGCACACTTAAGTGTAATGTTTGTATACAGAAAAATTAATAATATAGGTATAGCAAATTACTTTTATCATCTTTTTCATTACTAGTTAGTGCCTTGTGGTGTCTAACTCTGGACATTATGCATACTTAATAGGGATGAGGAAAACTTGGAAAGGGTTCAAAGGAAAGCCACAGAGAACATGAAAGGATTTAAAGTGAGATCTGTTATAAAGTATGAGACATTCAGTGATTTAGTCCAAAAATAAGAGCATTGAGGGAACACGATCATATTTTAGGAAAAGACATTCTTAGAGGACTGTAACAAGCATGTTTTCCTGTCTGTTAAGCTCATAAAAAGAGAAAATTGAATTTGAAAAAATTTACTTACAGCAAGCATTTTTGAGTTTTGATCGAGATTACCAAGATGAGATTGCGGAATTTGCAAACAGAAGACCTCTCAAGAAGAATTACAGTGATATTTTGCCTCCATAGAAAAGGGCAGGTTGGTGACACGTTAGAGACGTTTTCTGTAATTACTTAGTAAGTAGATGCTTTTGTGACAGGTGAACTTAGTTTCTTCTTTTTTGTAAGACTGAGATAGGAAATTGTTCCTGTAGTCCCTAGAGAAACCTTTAGTACAGACCATCCAGAAAAATTATATGGCAGTTGTGTGTAGTAGCATTAATTTTGGTAAATTTACCAGTGTACATTTTGGGGGGAAATAGTAAATAGGGTTAACGATCTTAATGAATGTCTGCTCTGTTATAGAGCTTGAGAAGGGAGATAGAAAGAAACCTTCCATCCCTCTTTGATCTCAGGTCTAATCTCTCGTGTTACCATTGGGCTACATGGCAAATATGATTCTAGTGTTTAGAAATACATATTTTTAGTATGACACATCCCCAATGAAAACCTACTTCCTCTTTTGGTGCTTATTCAAAGTAATGTGAGCTACTCAAGCACTAGAGGGAAACATACTATTGGGCTTCCCAAGGGCTTTGTTTTCTAAGGTGATTTTAAGTGTACATGATTCTTGCCTTATGTCAGCACATAAGCATGTCACACCCTAAATCCTTATGTGACTGTGCAATGAAAGAATAAGGTGAAGATATGATTGAAGCTATCAGGGAACTTACAGTATAAAGTTTTAGTTTAGACAGAGTGCAGTGTGTTTTCCAGAGGAAATTATATACAGATGTTAGTATTTGAAGGTGACTGAATTAGCTGGGTTTCTTTAGTTGCAAGTAACAGCAACCAATCTAAGCAAATTTAACCCTCTATACCAAGAAAAATAGTTATTACATTTGCCATCTGGATCCAGTGGGCTCTTTTAATTTTTTAAATATTAAATCATTTTATAAGTAATTTACAGAAGTAAGAATGAAGTCATAGTGAAAAATTTTATTAAATATTTTAATAAGAGCTTATATAGCAAATCCAAAATATTGTTCTATATGTTTCTGGTTTTAAAAACATATACTCAAAATAGGCAATGTTCTTTGAATGCAATTTACTGCTTATTAACTCTTATGCATGAACTGGATTATATCTTATCTTGTAAATACTGATTCTAGATCCACTTATATTTCTAATAGATATTAGCTTATTTATTTAACTTCTGTTTCTTTATTTGTGTCACTAAACCCAATACTTTTGAAAACTCTGATGGTTCATGATTTTGCTTGTCATCTTTGCTCTATAATGGCAAAACATTTTTTTTATTTATTTTTATTTTTTTAAAAAATATATTTTATTGATTTTTACAGAGAGGAAGGGAGAGAGATAGAGAGTTAGAAACATCGATGAGAGAAACATCAATCAGCTGCCTCCTGCACATCACCTACTGGGGATGTGCCTGCAACCTAGGTACATGCCCTTGACCGGAATCGAACCTGGGACCTTTCAGTCCGCAGGCCCACAATCTATCCACTAAGCCAAACCGGTTTCGGCTGCAAAACATTTTTATTCTTAGATTTATTAATGCCAATTTAAAGGATCAATCCTTTGAATTTTTTTCATCTTTAAGTTATCTGTTTCCTCCCAGTCATCTGCCTTCAGCATTTACCCCTGTATGAACTATATCAAATAAATGCTCAAATGTTCATAATGAAAGAATACTGTCACATATCCATTTAGCACAGTGGGAATGGTTCAAGTTCTTGTCAAAACACATTGTGAAATAAAATATTTTCTTATTGAATGACTAACTTGATGAGAACACTATATTTCCTTTTTATTCTTTTTTTAAATTATTTTATTGCTTAAAGTATTACAAAGGGTATTACATATGTCTCTTTTTTTAAAAAAATATATTTTGTTGATTTTCCACAGAGAGGAAGGGAGAGGGATAGAGAGTTAGAAACATCGATGAGAGAGAAACATCGATCAGATCAGCTGCCTCCTGCACACCTCCCACTGGGGTTGTGCCCGGGACCAAGGTACATGCCCTTGACTGGAATCGAACCTGGGACCTTTCAGTCCGCATGCTGACGCTCTATCCACTGAGCCAAACCAGTCAGGGCTCCTTTTTATTCTTAGGGATATATTGTTGAGTCATCAGTTCTTGAGTTTGAGAAAATTTACTGAGGCTATTGTTACTTGAAGATTTGTCTGAGATTTTGCTTCTATACTCAGTTTCACCATAACTGTTAGACTCTAGAATGCTTTTTTCTATCTCTTTGCATCAGTCTTCTTAGTTGTGTAATAATTGTTTAAATTTTTTGTTTTTTTCTCTTTGTTAAAAAATGAAAATTCTGAATTTTCAACTGTGTCCAATGAAAAAAAAAAAAAAAAAAAAAAAAAAAAGGCTACAAAGATGAGATCTCCAGATAGTTTTTATCTTTTTAAAAAGATGATGCAATACATTGGGCAACACAGTCAGAAAACTGGTTAGTTCATTATTGCATCATTCTTTTAGAAGATTCCACTAGTCTTTCATTTTCTTATTATTTAATTAGTTTTTAGCATAGTGGGAATAATTGATGAATAATGACAAAATAATTCTTAGGATGATAAAATAGCAAAATGTTTCAAGATATGGAAAACAAGATCATTATAATCCCATGATTATTCTTAGACTTATAAAAGGGCCCAATGTATCCTGTGGTACTTTCAAGATAGAATGAGTTTTATTCTGTTAAATAAATGTATTTTCTCTTTGTTTATTGGAAGATCTCTAAAAAAAGAAGAAAAGTCATGAAGATCAGTTATTTATTTATTTATTTTTTCAATCCTCACCTGAGCATATTTTTTCCTTTGATTTATAGACAGAGTGGAAGGGAGGGAGGGAGGAGGAGAGAGAGACAGAGAAGCATTGATGTGAGAGAGACACATTGATCGGTTGTCTCCTGCAGGCGTCCTGACCAGGCTAGGGAACCTACAACCAAGGTGTGTGCCAGCAGTTGAACCTGTGACACTTGGGTCAGTGGGCCAACGCTCTATAACCACTGAGAAAACCAGCAGGGCATGAACCTCAATCTTTTTTGATAGTTAGGACTACTCAAACAGGAAACTCATAGGCTAAAATTGGTCCAGTAGACCTTGATGGTATAACAAGGATTAAGCAGAATGGAATAATTTCAGAATAAGAGTATCATGGATTCCAGAGGCAGAAATTGGAGCCAGTCTTTGAGAAGGATCTGCAACCAGAACTGGAGCCCTCAGGAATCTCTCTCTGTCATAGCTCCTCTCTTCTTTTTTGTGTTTATTCTTTTCTCCTTTCAGACTAGCCCCCTCGGCTTCATATTCCACATAATAGAAATAGCCCATGACAGTTCCTGGTGTGTTATGGGTCAGCACATGAAGGCTGTCCTTCATGTGCTTTATTAACCTTTCTGATTCACACAGCTAGGGAGATGAGGAGAGGCAGCCAATTAGATATTGGCCAAATTTAAAGTTTTTAAGTTATACTTATTCTGCAGAGTTACAGGTAGTCATATGTATTGTTTGTGAAAAAGCCTAGAGTGGATTTTTATGACTAGGCTTTGACTTCACTAGATTGTATTGCTTCAGTTATGTATGGTGTTTTTCCTGTTAACAGAAAATCATGTAAGAGCAGCCAATAGAATAGAAAGTGGTTGTGTGACCATTAGTCCTGTTTCTTATTAATATTTCTTCAACATAACCAAGGTCTGGTTAGATTTCTGGAGATAGTCTCCCAAACTAGGATTTGTGTATATTCTAATTTTTCCATTAATTTACTCCACTGATTGTTCTCTAGGAATTCACATAATCTCCCTGGATCATAATTTTCACATCTGTCAATATAAGAAACTAGAGGCCCGGTGCATGAATTCATGCATGGGTGGGGTCCTGCCGGAGAAGGGGCCAGCCCCTGGTTGAACTCCTGGTCGAACTGCTGGTTGAGGGGACAATTTGCATATTTGCCTTTTATTATATAGGATTCCTCGAATATAAGAAGAGAACAGATGACATCCTCAAAGTGAAAAAGTCTTCGCCTCCTAGCAGCAGCTTTCTTTTCCACCATCAGGCTCCTCAGACTCAGTTATTATTGTTAAACTGTGTTTGTAGATATATTAGTAGAAGTCTTAGTAAATTATTATCTGTAATAATTTGTAAATTCCTTTTTGCAGAAAGTTTTAGGGTTCATTTCTCTTGCTCCATTATGTACTTATTCATTCAGATTTCAGAGAATGATAACAGGTCAAGATTTAATATTTAGGTATATAAAATTTAATATTTTTTACGTGTCAATATCTTAAAATAAAGGACTGTGATATCTAGATTCATTGAATTATACTTAGAATATTTTGTATAATTCAAACTGTAGTTTTTCAAACCAAGTAGTTTTTACATTGGATTTTTAGAGGTGCCCCTGGGATTTAGGCAGACAAGTGATGTAAGGCTTTGGCCTCCTATCTGTACTTCAGCCAGAAGTCTTTTTAAAAAATATTTCTTTAAGAAAGTTCTTCTGTTTGGAGAGAAAACAAAAGTTTAAATATGTAATCTAGTTCATTCATTTACCAGACATTTACTGCCTATTATATGCTAGATACTCTGTATAAAAAGATGGGGTAAACATTGATCAGTGGTTTGGTTTTAGCAGAAAATCAAACTGAGAAAGATTTATTTTTTAATTTTGCTTTAGAATTATGCATAATCTCTATAAACATGCTTATTGCACTAGTAACTTTAATGAAACGCGTATTTTAAAGACCAGAATTCTGTCACATCTATTTTTTACATCTTTTTTTTTTGTATAAAGCATTGTTCTCACAATGCCGTGAAATAACTATTACTAACGTTTTACTTTTTAGTCACTTTGTTAAAATACTTTTTTCTTTGCTTCTAGAATGAAAGACTAAAGAAACTTTGTTCTGATCTAGAAGAAAAGCATGAAGCTTCTGAGCTTCAAATAAAGCACCAATCTACCAGTTACCGAAATGAACTGCAACAGAAAGAGGTAAAGGTTATTACAGTTACTTCATACTTCACTGAACAGTATCTAGGAAGTTTTCAAGAATTGTAAGATAAATCGAGCTATATTTAGATCCTTAAAAATATGGAAAGGGTGTTGAAGTTAATAATTACCAATTCAGTTTGTTATCATTAATTTAACAAGAACTCTGTAAGCTTTTTTATTATGTTTATGTTACATAAACTAACCTTTGTGGAGTTTAATTTCTGCTTTCCCAAAGAAGAAAAGTCCTATCTATAAAAATAAAAGCATAATATGCTAATTAGACCAGACGTCCTTCCGAACGAAGCCGGGTCCTGGGTGCCAGAGGGAAGCTGGTGCCGGCAGCTGGAGGAAGGAAGGCCTATTCTTGCACGAATTTTGTGCGTAGGACCTCTGGTATAAAATATCTTTAGGCACCCGTTGCTTAGAATTTCTCATTTTATGAAACCTAATTTCTTATCTCTCTACCTGAAATTGTTTGAAATCTGTGATCATTGCTAATTTTAACTACAAGTGTTAATATATGTTGGCATTCACTTGATTTTTCCATGGAAAAACAGAATATTAAGTATTTCATAGTTGACTTATACTGTCATATAAATTTTTTCTCCTTTAGTTTGACAGAAATAGGTATTTTGGAATTAGCTTTTCTTTGCAGTTCAGGTAATAAATATTATACAATATAACCAATGTTATCATGAATCCTTAAAATTTAGACTATGTCTCTATGTTTCATTCTGTTGTTGAATTCTCTTTAGTGTTCAGTACATAACTAGAATTCAGTTAACACTTCTATTGAATAGAACCATGTCTTGTTTAATTATCCAGATCACTTGAGTATTCTTCATTTTGTTGATAAAATGTTCATTTCTACCATAAATTCATATTTGGGTTTTTAAATTTAGATGCACTGATTTCTAGTTCTTTTAGTGACGTATTAAGATGAAAAATTAAAGCAAACCACCTTAAAGATAAATACACACACTTAAAAAAGAGCTTAATTTCCAGTCTGTTGGGAATTTATTTCATAAAGTAGAATAGAATGAATTACTACAAAAATGAATATAAAAACGCATAACTACAAGTTCAAATTAAAAACCCACCTTATTTTAAAAGGCTCAACAGATATAAAATTATTCTGTCAAATTGGTTTAAAAGTCTTTAAGCCTTTTGAATTTCTTTACTTTTCATGGACAGGTAGCAAACATTCATGGCATCAGTCCACACATCACGCTTTGAGCAGCACTGACTTACAGATATTACAATAGAGCAATAGTTCACATCCAGGGGTTTATAGCTGAATCATAAGCGACACTTAAAAAATACACCAGCTCATGTTTTCCAGGAGATTCTGGGTTAGCATACTGGGAAGAGGCCCTGGTATTAGTATTTTTTGAAAACTTCATAGGTGGTTTCATTGAAAATACCACTGTGGAAAACTTTGGCATTTTATATTCTACTTAACTATTGATATTAGACCCCCAAATTAAGAATTCAAGTTTAGAAATGCCTTTGTTATTATTAGAGTTTACACTTTTTAACTCTACAACTTGATATAAATGTCTCTTGTATAATGAGAACTTTCTTTGTATTGTAGCTACATTTGAAAAAAATTGTGCATTTTAGTACTCTTTACCAGAATGAAAGATAATATATGAACATACTTTAGCAGAATCTATTTGTTGTCCTCACTGTGATGTTCATATTCCTTAAAGCTGCAATTTGCCTCATACTGTGTATAGAAAAATGAATGAAATCTGTGTATTACTATTAGAACCTCCATTAGAGAAGGAACTCTGATGAATAAAACCTGTTTGCTGTGACATTTGACATAGTTGTGTTTGGTGTTTGTCTAGTTGGTTGAGGTTACCCGTGTAGAAATGCTATATTAGTTGGTGGCTTGTCTTTTCAAGTATCCAGTTTTCCTCGTTGCGGAAGGGTGGCTTCTGGACTAGCTTGAATATTTTAGGAAGCTTATTTCAGAGCTCTCTAGCTTACTTCTATGTTTTGTCTCAGGTGCATGTGGCATTATGGTTAAGTCCTGTGTTCATAATTTCTTTTGGACAATGACTTATCAATACTCTGCTCAGGGTTTTAGAATCTTTAGTATGTTTTCTCCCTGAGTAGAGTCAAATTTTCATTAGCCCCTCTTTGCCAAGACTAAAGCCAAGCCTTCTGTCAATGCATGATTTCCTTCTAAACTCATGAGCCAGTAACTATAGTCTCACTGTGTTATCATATCTGAGAAGACTGGATTAATAAATCAAAGCATTCTCCCAATAGCATTATACAGACCACAACAAAGTTATTCCTGATTCATGATGCATTTTAAGCCTAAATCCAGCCATAATCAGTTACATAAGAGTCTTCCAACAAATGTTCTCAAGAAACTTTCCAATGCATAGACTAACACAGCTTTTACTTCCTCATCATTTGAGGTTTGATAATCACAAACAAAACTCTGAGGAATTGCCTATCCTACCTAATACATAGAAGCTAGTAAATCCATGTTTAACTGAGAAATCCCATTGCTTTAGTTACCATCTGAGTGAAACATTATCTATGCTTTAACTATGGTAATTATATTTGCTTTTAAGTAAAAATGTATGGTTGAGATGTTATAGAAAACTTAGATTAAGTTGATAGCATACAATCATTGGATAATGTTAAATTATTATGACTTTTAATTTTATGAATCTAGAACAGCGGTTCTCAACCTGTGGGTCGCAACCCCTTTGGGGGTCGAACGACCCTTTCACAGGGGTCGCCTAAGACCATCGGAAAACACATATATAATCACATATTGTTTTTGTGACTAATCACTATGCTTTAATTATGTTCAATTTGTAACAATGAAATTGGGGGTCACCACAACATGAGGAACTGTATTAAAGGGTCACAGCATTAGGAAGGTTGAGAACCACTGATCTAGAATATGGTTATTTTAAAGTACCTTCTCTGAAATATGGATTATAAATATATAGGTGGAAATCAGCCATCTTAAAGCAAGACAGATTGCACTACAGGATCAATTGCTAAAGCTGCAGTCTGCTGCTCAGTCTGTAAATTCAGGAGCTGGCAGTGTGCCCACAACCACTGCATCATCATCATCATTCAATTATGGTATCAGCCATCATGCTGCAGCTTTCCACGATGATGACATGGACTTTGGTGATGTAATTTCATCACAACAAGAAATAAACAGATTGTCAAATGAAATTTCAAGGCTTGAATCTGAAGTTGCACATTGGAGGCATATTGCTCAGGTAGGTAAACTTTTCATGAATTTTTAGAAACTGTGAGTGGGTGAAAATACGGGTGCTATGTGTAGAGATTTCATTATCAGAACTATGGACTAGAAAATCAAAACTTGCATTCTAATTCTGCCAATAACTTTCTAAGTGATTGTAATCAGATCATCTTTCTCTCTCAGCCTCAGTTTCCCCTTCTGCACAATATTGGGAAGAAATTTTCAAAATAAAAGTGGAGTTGCTGTGGTTGAACCAGCACCTTTTTCCCTGGAGTTCCTAAGGCTTTGCTGCTGGAAGTCAGGGCTCCAAGGCACAAGATTTGAAACTACTTGGTTAGATATTGTTTGAGGTTTCTGTTTGCATTAATTACATGTAAAATGAAAATCTGAGAATTGGTATTATAAATTTTAATAACTATTTTGACCCTAGCCAGCTTGGCTGAGTGGATAGAGCATCAGCCTGCGGACTGAAGGGTCCCAGGTTCGATTCCGGCCAAGGGCACATGCCTGGGTTGCGGGCTCAATCCCCAGCTGGGGGTATGCAGGAGGCAGCCGATCAATGATTTTCTCTCATTGATGTTTCTATCTCTCTCTCCTTCTCCCTTCCTCTCTGAAATCAATAAAGAAATATATTTAAAAAAAAATTTAAAAACTATTTTGTGTTGTTTCTCATGCATTAGAAATTAAATACTTGCTATTTTGGGCTGTAAACTTTCTTCCAGGGAATGCTTTTTTGTCTTAGATATCAGATTTTATATGTACTACTAAGGCTGTCAATAGATATGAGATTCAAAATATACTGGGACAGAAAAAATACACTGGCACATTGTTCATATGGGTTTAATTCATGAGTGTATAGAAAAATGAAGTATTTTCTGTCTTTTTGTGAGTGTAATCTAATTATGTAAAGGAGAAATCCTCCCAATTAAAATTATTTCCGGCTTCCCAAGTTGCTAGACATTTCTGATATTCAAAGTAAATCTGGAGAGAATGATCTGTCTGTCCATCTTATGTGTAGTAGTAGTTCTTAAACTTTGTACATGTAAGAATAACCTGGGGAACTTGATAATATTGTAGATTCCCTGTCCTCCCTTAAGAGATTAAGATTTTGTAGCCTATTTTGAGGTGTTGAAAACTGCATTCAAAAAATAAATCATCAGGTGATTCTGATAATATGAGTAAAACAGTTTAAGAAACACTGCTTAGGGTAAGATTTCATAAGGAAGAGATGGATTTTTTGTATGTTTACTTAAGCATACCTTGAATGCCTACTATATGACAGACCTGTACTGGGATATAAAGGTGAAAAGGGCATAATTGGGACCTTTCAGGGAACTTAATTTTCTAGCAAGGCATAGTAAAAGTTAATATTTGTATTATACTTTACAAGATGTTTCCATATATACTATCCCAAAATATGTTATATGATCCTATATAATAAAAGCCTAGTATGCTGTGTCCGGTCATCCAGTTGGCTGTTCAACCAATCAAAGCGTAATATGCTAATGATATGCTAAGGTCGCTCAACTATATGATGTGCACTGAACACCAGGGGGCAGTCGACTGGTCGACCAGTCTCTATGACGTGCACTGACCACCAGGGGGCAGACGCTCTGACCGGTAGGTTAGCTTGCTGCTGGGGTCCAGCCAATTGGGACTGAGCTAGATGGGTTGGACATGCCCTGGAGTCCTCCTGTGGTCCCTCCCTGGCTCGCCAACCTCCCACGTCCCTCCCTGGCCCTGATGGTGCACCTGTGGGGTCCCTTGGCCTGGCCTGCACCCTCTTGCAATCTGGGACCCCTCGGGGGATGTCGGAGAGCCGGTTTTGGCCCAACGGTGGAACGACTGTTTGCTATAACATGCACTGACCAGCAAGAGGCAGACACTTAATGCAGGAGCTACCCCTGATGGTCAGTGCACTCCCACAGGGGGAGCACTGCTCAGCCAGAAGCCGGGCTCATGGCTGGTGAGCGCAGTGGCGGTGGCGGGAGCCTCTCCCACCTCCAAGGCAGTGCTAAGGATGTTCGACTGATGGCTGAGGCCCCTGTGGGGAGCGAGCCTAAGCAATCGGTTGGACATCCCCTGAGGGCTCCCGGACTACGAGAGGGCACAGGCTGGGCTGAGGGATCCCCCACCCCCAACCAGTGCACGAATTTCATGCACCAGACCTTTAATCCTTAATAGGTATGTGAGTATTTATTATGTTTTACAGATGAGCAAAGTAAAAGTTTAAGTAATATACCCACTGTCACAGTGATTAAGTTGTGATTCAAATACATACCTTTCTACTCCAACCCTAAGTTCTATTATACTGTGTTCCTTCTTAAAAAAAAAAAAATTGATTTTTAGAGAGGGAGAAAGGGGGAGAGAGAGAGACATTGATCAGCTCCTTCCTGCACACTCCCTACCAGGGATTGAGCCCACAACCTGGGTATTTGCCCTGACTAAGAATCGAACCGGCAACCTTTCGGCGCACAGGATGACACCAACCAACTGAGCCACACTAGCCAGGGGCTCTGTGTTCACTATTTTATCCAGAGAGCAACTTTTGGTTCCTTAACACACTCTATAGTAAATGTTAATAGAGGTAAATGAACAAGCTTTGAATAAGAAGAATCCAAAAGTTATTTTATTTACTTGTCAAACCAAAGGTTATTCTGTACTGGAGTAGAAGTCTTCTGGATGAAATCCTTTTATTTTATTTTATTTTATTTATTTATTTTTTAAAAGATTTTTATTGTTATTATTAGCATTCATTTTAGAAATTACCTTTTAGGACACTGATATAAAGTTGGACAAACTTCTAAAGAATGAGTAAATGACTAGCTCTGCTCATCTGCCAGAAATTTGCATTGGTTTTGCAAAAATAGAAAGGTCCTTTTGCCTTTGTGGTAAAATGTTATAGAGACTTTTTAATACATATTTTGTTAAATAAGTAGAATATTCTGTGGTGTTTTTCTTATTTTGTAAAACTGTTGTCTCCCCTATTAGTTAACATACTTGTGAAGGTATCTTTTTCTTATTGTGTATTACTCACTATTGGACTAGGTTTCTTAAAAGATGCTTGGCATTTTAAAATCAGAATTTGTCTTGGAAATGCCCCATTTTTTAAAAGTATCTTTTAATAAAGTTAGTCTGTGACTTTCTTTTTTATAAGAATATCAATATAATTTTTGAAATCTGTTTTTCTGATCTAGATTTCTAAAGCACAAGGATCAAACAGCTCTGATCAAAGTGAAATTTGCAAACTGCAAAATATCATTAAGGTAAGGCAGATTGTTGGAACAGTGGCTGTTATACATTTAAAATTTGCTTATGAAAATCATAAGCCTAAATTAATAAAAGTTGTAAAAGTAACTACAGATTAGGGTATTTATTTCTTTTTACCATTTTATATCTTTTTTAGTCTTTATGACAAGTTAGGTATATCTCTCCAAAGTCATTTGTTTTGAACATTTATTTATTAGGTAGTTTATATTCTGTGTCTCTGTTTTCTATTGTATTTCATAAAATGGTCTTTATTAAAATAGAATTCTAAGGTTGCTGAAGTTTCAAGGTTTAGGGTTAAAGGATATTGATAAAATAAAATGCTAATGTTATTCATTACAAATAATTATTTTCTCTTAATGATAGAATTTTGCTAGTTTGATCAGTTTTGGGTTTTATTATTATTACGGTACTAGTGTGGTGGGTTCCTCAGTCAAACCTGTGTTTGAATCCAGGCTCTACTATTACAAGCTGTGCTTCTCTGGGCAACTTCTGTTTTGTTATCAGTAAAGTAGATGTCATCATAATACCTTGTTTGTAGAATTATTTTGAAGTATAAATGTAAAGCTCCTTGCCTAGTGCTGGCACATAAGTACATAGGAATAAAGTATGCCTTCACTTGTCTTCTCAGAAAATAGAAGCTAATTTATAGATTAGGATTCTTCATTACAAGCAGCAAAACTCATCTCTGGCTAAATAAAGCAAAAGAGGATTGATTGATTGATTGGATTGCTTGATTGGAAGGACCCTGGGTTGTTTGTTCATGGGATTGAAGGAAGAGTTGAGCATTTTGGCCTCAGAAAAGACAGGAATGGAAACAGCATCGAGGATCTAAGTAGTGGGACACAGTGGACAGACAATTCAAGGTGCAGCTATCATTATACTTCTGGTTTAAGCAATTTCCCTCTTTGAGGGACTCAGCCCAAGATCTAATTTGGGCTAGCAGAGAGAGTAGTGGTCTCAACTTGGGTAGCCAGTCAACTTGGTTGACCGTTTGGGAGTCCCAGCAAGACTGGAAGGAAAAACTGAGCGGGAGGATGGAGTAATAGGACAATAGTCACACATTAGCTAGAAGTTTGACACTGATATTGGTGGAATGTCATTAGCAGAAGTTCATGGTCACGGATGCTAAGGAAAAAAGATATTTTGCTCACTTTTTGTTTCAGTTTTTTCTTATTGGTATTCCCTCATTAAAAGTAGAAAAACTGTTTTTAAGGCTCAAGAGAGGAAAGGGTGGCTGGAGTCTCAGAATTGTCCAAATGTTGGGCCTGTGTTTAAATTTTTTTCAGCTTTAGCACTTTCGGAGAATTATTTTTAATAATACAGACTTTTGGGCAAAAATGAAATAGCTTAGATAAGTTCATTGATTATTAAAGTGGTTAACTTTGTTTTTATTTTTTAAGGAACTTAAACAGAACCGAAGTCAGGAAATTGATGATCATCAACACGAAATGTCAGTATTACAGAATGCACATCAACAGAAATTGGCAGAAATAACTCGCCGGCATCGAGAAGAGTTAAGTGAATATGAAGAACGAATTGAAGAACTGGAAAATCTGTTACAACAAGGTTATTAATTTCATTAATGTAACATATTAGCTGGCATAATTAAATGACAAGCCTAGCACTGTAAGATCAGGATACTGATGTAAAGTTGGACAAAGTCCTAAAGAATGAGTAAATGACTAATTCTGCTCATCTGCCAGAAATTTGCACTGGCACTCCTATTGTCATGGCTCTGCAAAAATGGAAAGGCCCTTTGCCTTTGTGGCAAAAGTTATAATACGGAGACTCTTGCACTGTTTGGTATATTTCACTTTCAAATTCAGATACATAGACTTTTTAGTATTTGACTCAAATAATATCTTTCCTCAACTATTTTTTATTTATTTCCTCAACTATTTTTAAATGCTTTGCTTATTGTAGTTACTTAACTTCTTTTAGACTAGATTTCTTTAGAACATTTTTAGATTTACAACAAAATTGAGAAGAAGGTACAGAGATTTCCCTTATAGTCTCTGCCTCCACCCCTACCCCCACCCCCATTTATATTCTCTACTATCAACTTCACTCAGAAAGATGACACTTTATTTATTTATTTATTTATTTATTTACCAAGGATAAAACTACATTGACACATCATAATTGCCCAAAATCCGTAGTTTACTTTAGGGTTCATTCTTGGTGGTGTACATTCTATGGATTTGGACAAATGTATAATGACACGTATCCATCATTGTAATGTCATACAAAGTATTTTCACTGCCCTAAAAATCTGCCTATTCATCCTTTTCTTTATCCCCTGCAATTGATCTCTTTATTGCCACCATAGTTTTGTCTATTCCAGAATTGTTATTACAGTTGGAATCGTGTAGCCTTTTCAGATTGTCTTCTTCCACTTAGTAATATACTTTTAAGTTTCCTCCATGTTTTTCATGGCTTGATAACTCATTTCTTTTTAGCACTGAAAAATATTCCATGCAGTTTATTAATCCACTCACCTACTGAATGACATTTTGATTGTTTCCAAGTTTGGGCAATTATGAATAAAGCTGCTATAAACATCCTTTTTGGGGTTGTTATGTGGATATAGTTTTCAGCTCCTTTGGTAAATACCTAGGAGTATGATTGCTGGATCATATGACAAGAGTATGCTTGTTTTATAAGAAACCACTAAACAGTCCTTCAGAGGAGCTATACCATTTTACATTCCATAAGCAATGAATGAGAGTTCCTATGCTCCACATCCTCACCAGCATTTATTGGTGTTAGTGTTTTGGATTTTGACTTAATAGTAGTGTAGTGTTATATCATTATTTTAACTTTTCAAGCCTTCCAAATTCTGAAGTTTATAAAATCTTAGTTGTATATAGCAAGTTATTTAACTATTGGTACATTTGTTGTCCTTGACTTATGTTTATGTTCCAGGTGGCTCAGGAATTGCAGTAACTGATCACTCTAAAATCCATGAGATGCAAAGAACTATTCAAGTTCTACAAACTGAAAAAGTAGAGTCTACAAAAAAAGTGGAAGAACTTGAGGATCAGATAAAAGATATAAGTAGAAAATTATTGTCTTCAGAAAATGACAGAGAAGTTTTGAGGAAGGAACAAGAACGACTAAACGTGGAAAACAGGCAAATAAGTAAAGAATGTGAAAACTTGAAACTGGAATGTAGTAAATTGCAGCCTTACGCTATGAAGCAGAGTGACACTGTGAAGGAAGGGGAAAGCATTCTTCCACAGAGCACATCACTGGAAGAAGAGGTGTTCAGACTACAGCAAGCACTGTCTGGTATAAAATGTTTGGAACTTACTCCTGATTGGTTCTTCATTGCATACTAGCTGTTTTTAGAGACAACTAGCTCTTTGTATAACTGGGTACTTTGTGGAAATGAAATATTTATGGAAATGACTGGAATTTGAATAGAATTGTTTGGTTTAGATTCAGTGTCATAATATATCACAAATAGGAATTTTCTACTAAAAAGGGTTAAGTGTTGGTTAGGTGTCTCTTAACCTCTCTTCCTCATCTTTTAAGTATTTATGTGTAACTCACTGATTTAGGAGGCCATGTACATTTCTGAGAAATGTTTATATAGACATTTGTTGGGAGTATAAATGGGCCTATTTCTGTTAATTTGTAAAGAACCAAATATTTCCTATAACTCATTAGGGCTCAAACCCTCCAGTTATGGAATTCAGCCTACCTTCTTCAAAACCTTGTGTTACCTTTCAAAATGATCTCCTGAATCTAAGCAAACCTGAGAATGATAGGAGCCATAGGTCTTCCATAGTTGTCCATACTTAAGGTGATATTTAGTTACCATACCAGTGTTCTGTTACAAAAAATAAGTATTAAATGAATTAGGCCAAGCAGCGGTACTCATTCATGCCAGAAAAACAGGAGCTCTTTAGCTGAAAAGATACATCTTATTTTCCACTGTGTCCTCGTCTCACAATAAACTATATGAACTCATTCATTCTTGTTCTGGAGGTTTCTAGCCCTTGTGTGTTTGTGAGTACCCATGAATTCCTGACCTGGAGGGCCAAGTTTATAAATTTGAATTTGTTAGGTTCAAAGTAAAATCTCCATGTCCTCTCTTCTTTTCCTACCTTGGTAATTGCTAGGTTTATTAGTCTCCCAAAACAGAACATTTGAAGTTATTCCTTAGAAAGTTTGTAGGTTCTTAGTACTTTATCTTCCCAGATGAGCTGTAGGGTTTCTCATAGGTACTTTAGTCCTAGGAGCTGCCATGAAGGCAGAGGGAAAGCTGTGCAAGTTGGATCTTGGACTTCTTTCTCATTTGACTTCGAAGTAGCACAGCTCTTTTCAAAATAAATGTATTTAATGTATTGGGTGACCCATATGAGTTTACTTGCTTTAAAAACAAATTTATTGGCTTAGGCCTTCCCCTTTTTCCGTTTCCACTGCCACTGAATAACATCAGCCAATCATAATTTTTTTTTTTTTGGCACAGTTAACTTTCATAGTCCCTGAACGAAGTAGGATAGCATACTAGTTAAGAACACAACAGAGTTGGAATCCAACTCCATTACTAACTAGCTGACCTTGGATAAGTTAATATCTCTATGTTTTGTTTTTTTCATCTACATGGTTGCGGTAATATTATCTTCTTTATAGTTGTAGTAGTAATGGCGATTTTATGACTTACTAGCTGCAAAGTTCTCTTTAGAATAGTGTCTAGCCTACAGTAAGTTTTATAAATGTGTTAGCTGTTATTAATCTCTGGGCTTCATTATCCCCTCTTCACATAATTCTTTTTTTTTTTTTTTTGCTAAACAAAACTTCTGTTGAGAGAAAAGAGTACCAAGAGGCTGTCTTCAAGAGGTTCTTGAGCCTCAGCCCTCAGGACGTGGGGTCCCTGGGCCGGTGATCTATTAGGAAAGAACTAGAATGAGGTTCCATGGCCAGGCTACCATGTGTTTCTCAGATACCATGCTGAGCTGCAGATCCTGGGCCCCTGTTTCTAGGTTAAGGCCTACCTGTGGACTCACAGGCAAGGTCTGCAGTCCCCACAGTTTGGTCTTCAGAGGTGGCCTCATGGGGCAGGTTATATATTTGCTGGCAGAGCCACAGGACAGATATGCTTGGTAGCATCACCGCTTGGTGTCTTAGCACTGCTTGGAGCAGATCCACATGGCAGCGGGCTGCTAATGCTACCAGGTAGATGAGGACATCACTAAGCTCCTCCTGAAGGGCTTGCACTGAAAGCTCTGCGGGCTCCTCCACTTCCCCAACCCAGGCCAGGAGGTTCTGAGGCTGGTGGAACTGGTCCGTCCCTTGCAGCAGCAAACTCTGCATGGAGGCAGTACATGTTCTTGAGCATGGGCTCCAGCTGAAGCTGAAGGGGCCAGCAGCATTGGTGCCCTCCCCGCACATCCCCAAGTTTCTCCGCACCCACAGTGGACATGGCACCCACTGCGCTGCAGCCAGACTGCTCTGAAGAGCCCCGCGCCCAGCCTGGAGCCTGCCTCAACAATTTTTTTGTTTTTTTGCAGCCAGAATGATTTTTCAGAAATGCAAAGCAGGTTACATTCCTGATGAGTACTTTGTGGCTCCCTGTGAAACTTCTTCTTTTTTTAAAATATATTTTATTGATTTTTTACAGAGAGGAAGGGAGAGGGATAGAAAGTTAGAAACATTGATGAGAGAGAACCACCGATCAGCTGCCTCCTGCACACCCCCTACTGGGGATGTGCCTGCAACCAAGGTACATGCCCTTGACTGGAATCGAACCTGGGACCCTCCAGTTCGCAGGCCGATGCTCTATCCACTGAGCCAAACCAGTTAGGGCCCCTGTGAAACTTCTTGATCAGACAAGTAATATCTTAATGATCTTTTTTTTTATAATATATATTTATTGATTTCAGAGAGGGAGGGAGAGGGAGAGAGAGGAGAAACATCAATGATATGAGAGAATCATTGATTGGCTGCCTCCTGCACGCCCCCTACCGGGGATCGAGCCCACAACCCAGGCATGTGCCCTTGGCCGGAATCAAACCTGGGACCCTCCAGTCCGTAGGCTGACGCTCTATCCACTGAGCCAAACCGGCTAGGGCTGAACTTTCTATATGGCTCCTTAAGCTGGCAATGTTGTCTCTTAGCTCTGTTGCCTTTGCATTTACTGCTTTCTCTGTGTAATCTCTCTCTTTTCACTTACTCTTCTTTGCATATTAAGATTCAACACAGGTATTATGTTCATTCTGAGGCACTAGCGCAGCTGCTTCCCTGGCCCCACGTGTCACCCCACCCCACCCCGTCCTTCGGGTTTAGGAGTTTGCCCTCTTTGGCCCAATAGCACCTTGTGCTCCCTGTATCACACCGTACTGTAATCACGTGCCTACTTTCCTTACCCTCTGAATTGTAAGCTCCTTGAGAGCAAGCAAGGGCTACATTTTTCCATTTTGTGGTCTAGCAGCTGACCTCATAGTAAATGTTCAGTTTTTCCTGTATGAACATTGAATGAATTACTTCAGCTGAACTCATGGTATTCTGCATTTGTGTTCTAAAACCCCTTCTGTTTATGGATCTATCCGGAATACCAGATTGGATGGTCTTTTTATTAGTAGTCATATCTAAGTCACTTTAGAGAATTGATAGATTGTGTATTGTTGTATAAATATACATTTGTGTTTTAAGCCCTCCCCCCTCCTTGGTTTTAGTCCTTATACTATTTACTGTTACACAAACTAATCAACTCACTTTGAAACAGTTGTTACTGTTTTTATCAAGGCAATAAATATGATTCACTCAGAATACAATTATAATTCTTACATTGTTTCATAGAATTGGATTTTAACATAGTTTATACCTTGCATTTATAATATGACTTCTTTGGAATAGTCAAAATAGAAATAAAAAATAACAAACATACATTTTACCCAAGAACTCTCAGGGCTTGCTAATTGTGCTTATAAATATACTTTATTTTAATTGGGTTTCATTTCTGAGTTTAATTTTAGGAGGGAATTGTGAAGTTATTTTAAAGAATTCTAATGTCAGATTCATTGTTGTTTTTACAGATGCTGAAAGTGAAATAATGAGACTGAGTCATTTAAACCAGGTAAACTCATTTTAAGAGAGAAAGCTTTTGGCATTGGTTTACCCAGAAAAACCATTACAGTTGCTTATTTTGTGTGTGTTTTTAAATATATTTTTATTGATATCAGAGAGGAAGGGAGAGGGAGAGAGAGAGAGAGAAAAACATCAATGATGAGAGAGAATCATTGATTGGCCTACTTCTGCATACCCCTGACTGGGGATCAAGCCCACAACCTGGGCATGTGCCCTGACCAGGAATCCAACCATAATCTCCTGGTTCATAGGTCAATGCTCAACCACTGAGCCACACTATCCAGGCTGTTGTGGTGGTGTTGTTTTTTATAAATTCATGTGAACTTATCCTAGGAACTTTTATCTTGGGAATTTCATGTTTGCTGATTAACAACAAACTTTTTGCATTATAAATTAACAATTTTAAAAGTTCCATAATTGAAAAATGCAAGTATATCTCTTTGAATATTAATTAAACAAATGTTATATTTGTAGAGACAGTGGAAGCAGATCCTCTACCAAAATGAGAAATGCATTTTGGTTTCCCTTTATGATATTTAGGGAGTTGTTTCTTTTTCTGATGACTACAGGTTATTTTGTAAATGTATTTGTATATTTTTTCAAATATAATAAAGAGCCCTAACTGGTTTGGCTCAGTGGATAAAGCGTCGGCCTGTGGACTGAAGGGTCCCAGGTTCGATTCCAGTCAAGGGCATGTACCTTGGTTGCGGGCACATCCCCAGTAGGGGGTGTGCAGGAGGCAGCTGATCGATGCTTCTCTCTCATTGATGTTTCTGACTCTCTATCCCTTCCTCTTCCTCTATGTAAAAAATCAATAAAATATATATATTTAAAAATATATATATATAATAAAGAAATCCTCTCTGCAGATGTCTGTTAAATGAGTGATGGGCTTTTTAGATGGTCCAGTGTTGCATGCTTATAATTTTTATGCCACTTAAGAAATGCAGAGTACAAATACCCAATTGTATATCTTGCCTGCTTTCTTATAAACTCGAAATTTCCCATCATCTGAAAACTGTTTTTAACATGTTTACAGGATAATCTCACTGAAGACAATCTGGAACTTAAAATGCGTGTCCAAGTTTTAGAAAAAGAGAATTCATTATTGAGTCAAGAAAAGGTGGGTGCAATAAAAATGGGGGCAGAATTAAAAGGTGTGTATATTATATATCGATCACAGCTAGGAGCCAGTTTATATCAAAATGAGTGTTTAGTTCTTGAGAGTCCTGAGGGTAAAGCTGATCTCATCGGTGCTTGTCAGGCCAGGTTGAAGTACTGGGCAAGGTTCAGAGTATGAGCCTGGCCAGAGTTTCTGTTTAGAGATAAACCAGTAGGCATACAGATAGGAGCAGAAAAGAAAGGTAAAGGTTCTTTGGTTTCAGATGAAGTCCTGACAGCAACATACACACAGGTGGGTCGGCAGCCTGGAGTGGCATACTATAGTAACTATACGTACTGCTTATATGCCCCAGATTGTGTCTAGTGTGGTGGACAGGAATTTTTCAGTGGTGAGGGGCAAAGAGGGACATTGCCAATGGTAGAAATAGGGTCTCTTGTGTGTATTGGTAGCAAGGATAGAGTAAGATTTTGTAATGTTATGTTGGCTTTGTTTATATTTTTAATCTTTCAGTGTCTCTTCTTCCAATTGATAGTATGTGTTGTGGTTTTCCCCTTTTATCATTTAAGGAAGAACTTCACATATCACTTTTAAAATTAAACAATGAATATGAAGAAATTAAAAGTACAACTGTGAGAGACATGGATTTGGATTCAAAATTACATGACTTAAGACTTAATTTGGAGGCAAAGGAACAAGAACTCAATCAGAGTATTACTGAAAAGGAAGTACTGATAGCTGAGTTAGAAGAGCTGGATAAGCAGAACCAAGAAGCTACAAAGGTAATAAGTACCATATTAAAGACAGCGTGGTAGCACATTCTAGCCAGTAGACCGAACACTGGATTAACAAGCAAGGTGATTGGTGTGACTTAATTTTGTGTTTTAATTAATATTTTAGTTTATTGATGCTCTAGTCATAGAGGTTGGCGGACTTTTTCTGTAAAGTGTTAGTAAATATTTTTGGCTCTGCAGGCCATATAGTCTCAGTTGCATCTGCTCAACTCTGTTCTCAACTCTGTTGTCATAATATGTAAACAAGTGAGCCTGACTCTGTTCCAATTAAAACTATTTATAAAAACAGGTGGCAGGTCTGATTTGCCCATTGGCTGCTAGTTTGTTGATTCCTGCACAGTGTTTAAAGTTGAAAATAAACAACATATATCTTTTACCTTCTTTAGTTTTAAATTCTAATTTCTAAAATGATAAAATAATTTGCTATTAAATATTAGTAATTTTGTTGGGTTTTTTAAAAAAAGAGTTTTAAGAAGGATTAGAGCCTGGCCGGGATGGCTCAGTGGTTGAGCATCGACCTATGAACCAGGAGATCACGGTTTGATTCCCAGTCTGGGCACATGCCCAGGTTGTAGGCTCTATCCCCAGTGAGGGGTGTGCAGGAGGCAGCTAATCAACGATTCTCTCTCATCATTGATGTTTCTATCGGTCTCTCCCTCTCCCTTCCTCTCTCTGAAATCAATAAAAACATTTTTTTAAAAAAGGATTAGAAATAACTGAGAATTATTATTCTATTGTATATGACATTTTATAAAATTTCCTTTAGGTACTAAAATGAGAATGTTTTAAAGTTAATATGCAAATTATTATTATTTTTTGCAGCACATGATTTTGATAAAAGATCAGCTATCAAAGCAGCAAAATGAGGGAGATAGCATCATCAATAAACTTAAAATAGATCTAAATGATGAAAAAAAGAGAGTTCATCAACTTGAAGATGATAAAATGAACATTACTAAAGAGTTAGAGATGCAGAAAGAAAAGTTAATTCAAAGTGAACTGGTCCTAAATGACTTGCATTTAACCAAGCAGGAGCTAGAGGATAAAATAGAAGATTTAGTAGATCAACTAAATAAATCACAAAACAATAATTTAAATATCCAGAAGGAGAACTTTGAGCTTAAGGAACATATTAAACAAAAGGAGGAGGAACTTTCTAGAGTCAGGTGTGAATTAACTCAGCCTCTTAATCAAGACTCTAACAGCAGTTTTAAGGATGACTTACTTAAAGAAAGAGAAGCTGACATCAGAAACTTAAAGCAAAATCTTTCAGAAGTAGAACAGCTCAATGAAAATTTAAAGAACGTTTCTTTTGATCTCAAAATGGAAAATGAAAAGTTGGTTTTAGCATGTGAAGATTTAAGACATCAGTTGGAAGAATCTATTGCTGGTAACAATCAGATTTCTCTGGAAAAAAACACAGTTTTGGAGACTCTAAAAACGGAAAAAGGACAGTTAGAAGCAGAATTGTGTCGGGCTGAAAAGAGGCTGTTGGAAGAAGCAAACAAGTATGAGCAGACCATTGAAGAACTGTCAAATGCACGGAACTTGAGTGCCTCTGCTTTACAGCTGGAACATGAACGTTTAATTAAGCTCAGTCAAGAGAAAGACTTGGAAATAGCAGAACTCAAAAAGAATATTGAGCAGATAGACATTGATCATACAGAGACTAAGAACATTTTGTCATCTAGTTTAGAAGAGAGGAAGCAATTAACACAACTTATAAATGAGAAAGAAGTTTTTATTGAAAGACTTAAAGACAGAAGTTCAGAGCTCCAGGAGGAGTTAGATAAATATACTGAAGCCTTCAGAAAAAATGAAATTTTGAAGCAAACCATAGAAGAGAAAGACAGACATCTTGGATCCATGAAAGAAGAAAACAATCACCTAAAAGAAGAACTGGAACGGCTCCGGGAACAGCAGAGTCGAGCTGCACCTGTGGCTGAGCCTAAAACCCTTGACTGTATTACCGAACTAGAATCTGAGGTATCTCAACTGAATATTATAAAGGATAGCCTTGAAGAGGAAATAAAACACCACCGAAAGATAATTGAAGATCAAAACCAGAGTAAAATGCAACTACTTCAGTCTTTACAGGAGCATAAGAAGGAAATGGATGAGTTTAAATACCAGCATGAGCAAATGAATGTCACGCACACCCAGCTCTTATTAGAGAAAGATGAGAAAATTAAGACTTTGCAAAAAACAATTGAAGAAATCAAAACCCAGTTGCATGAAGAAAGGCAGGGTATTCAAACAGATAATTCTAATATTTTTCAAGAGACAAAAGTTCAGAGCCTTAACATAGAAAACGGAAGTGAAAAGCATGATTTATCTAAGGCTGAAACCGAAAGGTTAGTAAAAGGAATAAAGGAACGGGAATTAGAGATTAAACTTCTAAATGAAAAGAATCTGTCTTTAACTAAACAGATTGATCAGCTGTCCAAGGATGAGGTGGGAAAGCTAACTCGGATTATCCAGCAGAAAGATTTGGAGATTCAGGCTCTCCACGCTAGAGTTTCTTCCGTTTCCTACAATCAGGATATTGTTTACCTTCAACAGCAGCTGCAGGCCTTTGCTATGGAAAGAGAACAAGTATTAGCTGTTTTGAATGAGAAGACTAGGGAAAATAGCCAACTAAAAACAGAATATCACAAAATGATGGATATAGTTGCTGCCAAAGAAGCAGCCCTCCTTAAGCTGCAAGATGAAAATAAGAAAATGTCCACTCAATTTGAAGGTGCTGGCCAAGAAATGTTTCGAGAAACTGTTCAGAATTTATCTCGTATCATTCGAGAAAAAGACATTGAAATAGATGCATTAAGTCAGAAATGTCAGACCTTATTAACAGTTTTACAAACATCCAGCACCAGTGATGAGGTTGGAGGTGTTAATAGTAATCAGTTTGAGGAGCTTCTACAGGAACGTGATAAGTTAAAACAACAAGTAAAGAAAATGGAAGAGTGGAAACAGCAGGTGATGACCACAGTACAGAATATGCAACACGAATCAGCCCAGCTTCAGGAAGAACTTCATCAGCTTCAGGCGCAAGTGTTGGTTGACAGTGATAACAATTCTAAGTTACAAGTGGACTATACTGGCCTGATCCAAAGCTATGAGCAGAATGAAACCAAACTCAAAATTTTTGGGCACGAATTAGCACAAGTTCAGCATAGCATAGGGCAGCTTTGCAACACCAAAGATCTCCTTTTAGGAAAACTTGATATTATCTCACCTCAGTTCTCTTCTGGATCATCTCTTACCTCCCAGTCTGCAGAGTCTCTTAAAACAACTAAGTCTGAAACATTAAGTGAAGCTTCCCAGCACGAGATAGATGAGCTAAGAAAGTTGCTGCAGGAAAAAGATGCAGCAATTAGAACTCTCCAGGAAAATAATCACAGACTCTCTAATTCAATTGCTGCCACCTCAGAGCTAGAAAAAAAAGAACACGAACAAACGGATTCAGAAATTAAACAGCTAAAGGAGAAACAAGATGTTTTGCAAAAGTCACTTAAAGAGAAAGACCTCTTAATTAAAGCGAAAAGTGATCAGTTACTTTCTGTAAATGAAAATTTCACAAACAAGGTGAATGAAAATGAACTTTTAAGGCAGGCAGTAACAAACCTGAAGGAGAGAACATTAAGTTTAGAAATGGACATTTGTAAATTAAAAGAGGAAAATGAAAAAATAGTAGGAAAAACCAGGGAAAAGGAAACAGAATATCAAGCATTACAAGAGACTAATATGAAGTTTTCTATGATGCTGCAAGAAAAAGAGTTTGAGTGCCACTCAATGAAGGAGAAGGCTCTTGCTTTTGAGCAGCTACTGAAAGAAAAAGAGGTATGTCCTGAATGGGGTATTACATACAGAGGGAAGTTCGGGTGGAGGAGATTTTTAATGTTACTCCATTGATATTATCTTTGAAGGGGAATATGAATTTGTTCACTTAGAAATACTTATTTCAAGGTTTTGTGTTTCATTCTAAATAAATATTCTTCAGAGGCATCTGGAAGTTTCTCCCCCAAATGACTAGGTATTTCCAAATATTTTTTTATATTGGGTTAATCTTTTAGAGCCTGTTAAGTAGGAAAGGTTTAGTAATAATATTTTTCTTCAGAAAATAGAAATGTGTTACAAGAGTATTTTAAGTCAGTGCAACTTAACCAAATTTTAGGCATATTTCAGTAGCTGCTAGTAATGTTAACATTTCAGAGGTTTTTATATGTGATGAGAAGTTCTGTGAAATACATGCTCCATCTTTGACAATCTGCAATAGGTTATACATTTTACCTCGTAACACAGTAAGCACTTGTGTGTGTGTGTGTGTGTGTGTGTGTGTGTGTGTGTGTAAAACAGAAGTTTCAGGAATTAGAAATTACCCTTACTATATGTGATGCTGTATTTAAAAAAGTTTGACATGCTTGCATTAAATTGATTATTATGAATCAATCACAACCTAGGATTTGAAAAATGTTAGCCATGAGTAGTGCTTTTCACATAGTAGACTCAGTCAATATTCTAATCCCAGCTTTGTCATGAACCAGTAGGTCAGGGTTCAATTCCCATCAGGGCACATGCTCATGTTGCCGGCTCAATCCCCAGTGTGGGGCCTGCAGAAGGTAGCCGATTAATGATTCTCTCTCATCATTGATGTTTCTATCTCTCTCCCTCTCCCTTTCTCTCTGAAATGAATACAAAGATATATATTAAAAATAATAATAATAAATAAAATGACTTCCCTATTTCTCCTCTGCCAGCATCTTGACACTTACTTTCTCCAGCAACAATTGTGAATGCCTGATGAATGCGCGCGCGCACACACACACACACACACACACACACACACACACTTTTTTTGAGTGATTTTGGGTTTGTGAACACTGTTGTTTAGGGTAAATTTGAAGAGATTGTGTCTTTTGAGTTCTTTTTAAATATATGTAATAAACTTTTTCTTTAAGAGTCATTTTAGATTATTAGAAAAATTGCAAAGATACTTGAGTTCCCATATACCTCACACCGAATTTCCCTTATTTTTAATCTTACATTACTATGGTACACTTGTAACAACCAGTGAACTAATATTGATACATTACTATTAGCTAAAGTTCACACTTTAGCGGGCTGGAGGGAGTTAATGGGAGAAAAAAGAGACATATGTAATACTTTCAACAATAAAGATTTTAAAAAATAAAGATCACACTTTATTTGAATTTCCTTAACTTTTAACAAATGCCCTCTCCTGTTTGAGGATGCCATCTAGGGTACCACATGAGTCCTTACGCTCCTTTAGACTGACAGTTTCTCAGACTTTCCTTTTTTGATGACCTTCACATGGTTAACTATATTTTAAAATTAATTAGTGAAGAAATGTCATTCTTAAGTGTATTTTTCTTTAAAGCTAAAGTTATTTCTTTCCTAAAGGGCGAGACGGGGGAGTTAAATCAGCTTTTAAATACAGTTAAGTCAATGCAGGAGAAGACGGTTACATTTCAGCAGGAGAGAGATCAAGTCATGTTGGCCCTGAAACAGAAACAAATGGAAAACACTGCTGTGCAGAATGAGGTATTCTTTCACTTTAAAGAAACAGTGATTCAAACACCAAGCTTAATCATTATGAGGAAAACTGTAAGGATTAGCATTTACAATGAATTTCTTTCATTGGCGATTTTTTGCTTAGTCTTGCTCTAGTGTGCTGTGGTAGAATTTTCATCTAGAATGCATTTTGCTTCAGTTTTCAAAAGTGAAAATTGTGACCTAATCATTATGTTTTACACCTGAAACTAAATTATACCTTGATATTTTTAAAATAAAAATGTGAAAACAAAGGCATATCTTGGATATAAGAAAATTCTTTTCCAGTCATAAAATATGGGAAAAATGAGATTTACTGAAAAAGTGGTCTGTGTATAATCTTTGTATAATTCCATAGTCTATCATAGCCACAGGAATGAGGTCTTACAAAAGAAATCTTCCAAATGAATATTCTGGATCATTTCAGACTTTTTTCCTAGCATAAATGCATCTTGCAGTATGAGAAATTAATATACATTAATACACTTCAATAATTGGGAAATTTGATAAGTTAGTGGCTTGTGGAGGGGGAGGGAGCATTTTATAGAAGAAAAATAAAGAAATGTCCTCTATCTAGGTTCAACATTTACGTGACAAAGAATTACGCTTAAACCAGGAACTAGAGAGATTGCGTAACCATCTTTTAGAAACAGAAGATTCTTATACCCGTGAAGCTTTGGCTGCAGAAGATAGAGAGGCTAATCTAAGAAAGAAAGTCACAGCATTGGAGGAGAAGCTAGCTTCATCCTCTAGTGCAATGGAAAATGCAAGGTAACTTTCTCCCATTTTTAGTCTTAATAGTAACACTTCTTGATTATAAGACTCAATAAGCATTTTTCATATTTTGCCTCATTTTTTTCTCACAAAATTTATTTTGTCTATTTTACAGACAAAGAAACTTAAAGAGGCTTAGTAACCTTCCTGAGGTCAGGCACAGTGTGTGGGGGTTTCATACTGGGGTCTAACTCTTAACTAGATCTGGCATTCAGAGTGAGGTTTCTTGGAATCTTAACCATTACCTAGATAATTGAATTGCTTCTCATCATTTTAGGAGTTTAGACTTAAATCCCAACTGATTCATTTAGTTTTCAAGCTCTTAAAGGATTAATTTAATTAAATTTGTGTGATTTTATTTTTAATCAAATGATCTGAGGTTGAACAAGGTTTGGCTCTAAGAAGGAGAGAGTAAAGGTGAAGAATTAACCTGGGTCAGTAAGAATTAACTCTTGGTTTCTTAGAACTTTTGAATAACCGGGTCCCTATATATATATATATATTTTTTTTCTTTTCTTTTCTTTTCTTTATTGATTAAGGTATTACATATGTGTCCTTATCCCCCATTGCCCTCCCATCCTCCCACTCATGCCCTCACCACCCCACTCCCTCACTCATGCCCGCACCCCCCTGGTGTCTGTGTCCATTGGTTTGGCTTATATGCTTGCATACCAGTCCTTTGGTTGATCTCTTCCGCCTTACCCCCACCCTCCCCTACCTTCCCTCTGAGGTTTGACAGTCCGATCGATGCTTCTCTGTCTCTGGATCTGTTTTTGTTCATCAGTTTATGTTGTTCATTATATTCTACTAATGAGTGAGATCATGTTATTTCTCTCAATAAATGTTTTGTTTTGTTTTCTTATGACAAAACATTTTATTTTTCACTTTAGGAAAACCACTTAAGCCAAAAGAACATAAAGTCACAATCCCACCCACCCTCAAATAATCTTTTTATTTTTTTGCCTTTATATGATTCTGTATGTTTGTGTACATATTTTATATTTTTTAAAGCAAACTAGAGATTATATATTCATACTGTTTTATAAACTGCTTCTGTTACTTAATATGAGTATCAGTACATGTTAAGCCATGTGTTTCTGCAATGTCATTTATGGCTACAGAGTGTACCGTTATTTGGATTGCCATAATTTCTTTAAGCCGGTCATTTATTATTGGACATGTAGAGTTTCAACTTTTCAAAATTATTAAGAGTGCTATCATATCTCAAGATAGGTATTTTTGTGTTGATGACAAATTACTTTCTTGGTGTAAATTTTTAGAAATGGAAGTTTGGTTCAATGGTTTTTTTAAAACTTTTGAAATGTACTGCCAAATAATCTTACAGAAAAATAATGTCTATTTATATTTCCATTTAGTGATATGCACATCTTTAAAAAAAATTTTTTTTTAAATATGTTTTTATTGACTTTAAAGAGAGGGGAAGAAAGAAGGAGAGAGAGAGAGAGAAACATCCGTAAGAGAGAGAAACATCTATTGGCTGCCTCTTACACTTCCCTTGCTGGGGTTTGAGCCCCAGCCCAGGCACGTGCCCTGACTGGGAATCAGGTGACTTTTTAGTACATGAGACAGCCCTCACCTAAATGAGCCACACAAGCCAGGGTGATATGCACATCTTTTAACTTATTTTTTTATCATGTATGATGCTGAAGGATATACAAGGAGATAGTAAATATATCTGTGTGCAAATAAATTGTGGGCCAGTAGAGACAATACTTCTGAGAATGAAGTCCTCCCTCACATTGTAGGGTATATTATTATGCCTTCAGGCTCAGAAGGAAAGCTTTTTTAAAGGGAGATTGAGAATAATGGATGATCATTTGTGTATGTGTTTCACAAAGGGAGAAATGCCAAAACATCCTCAGACTATGAAATTGGTACTTTCCTTTAAATATTCAGGCCCTTGTTTTCTCTCATTAAAACAGTCTAGTCTCTGCCTTCTTTCATTTACCCTTCATAATTGCCAGAATAACCTTCATTCAGTAGAGCTGTGACCTTGTTACTCCTTTTTCCAAAATCATTAGCCTTATTTCTCACTATTGTCTACATTACCCAAACTTTATCACTCAGTTCTTCAGATACAGCTATTTTTCTATTTCTTTCTACTTTTTGTTTATATTCTTTCTTCTACTGAAAGCGGGCCTGATCCCTAACAGTATTTCTGTCCATCCCATCTGGCCTTCAAATAGCATTTTCTTCATTAACGCTGTTTCTTCACCCCACTCCTCAAACCCAAAACCAAACCCTGGTGTGATACTATTTCCTTTGAACCCGCATAGTAATTTGTGTCTTTGATAGGGCACTTCTATCTTACTTTAGGGTACAGGTAATGTTGACCCATCTTACACTTTCTCCCACCCAATGGAATGTAAGGTTACCAAGGGTAGGAATGATGTCATTTGTTTTGTACCCTTCCCACAAGCATATATTCTCACACATAATTTAATAGATGTTCATTAAATATTTTTATATAACTAATTCAGATCTACAAACCTACCTAACAACAGTAACATGTAGTAATCTGTTAACCTCTTGAGTGACATCCACAGCTCATTTAATCTTTACTATCTTTGAGTGATTTTCTAACCAGCAAAGTTGAATACAACTCAGGGACATTTAAGGGCAGTTGTCTCCTATTTATCAATTTACTGCTCTTTCCACAAGAGGGTGCTACTGGGTAAAGTTTCTTCAGAGTAGCTGCTCTAAATGGACTTTGATGGGCTTCTCGAGTAAGGATTTACCTGGGTATTAAAAACTCAGGAAAGACTATTGCAATATTTTGTATGTAATAATTATACATTAAGGAAGTGCATCAGTGACATAAGCCTGGATAGATGCTATATAAATCTCTTAGGGAACTCTGATTTAATCACTTGGGGCAGTTGTAGGGGTTATTTAATACACACAGAAAATGATGGTAAAAGATAATTAACTAGTAATCAGAGCAGTTAATCTATGGGCTCACCTTAGGAAAGCTGTGACTTTATGATTTCACATGTTAAAAGCATGGGGGTGTCATAGAATTCATTGCTCATTGGATTGGAAGCTGGACAAAATGCCTTCCAAGGGCCCTTAGAACTTACAATTTTATGATAAATTACATCATAGAGTTGCCTGCTGTTTATAAATTTTTCTCATGGTGACAGTTCTTGTTTACGCAATGCTGTCTTTTAAAATGATTGCCATTTAGAGTCACTTTCACAAGAAGGATGGTTAAAAACGGAGAACAAAGATCAGAGGCACTCTTCAAGTTTCTTTAATGCAATAAAATATAGGTCACATCCATAGAGACAGAAAGTAGAATTATGGTTGCTGGGGGAACGGGGAGTTGTTGTTTAATGGGTGTGGTGTTTTGGCTTGGTAAGATGAAAAAAGTTCTGGAGATGAATGGTGGTGATGGTTGTACAATAATGTGAATGCACTTAGTGCCACTGAACTCTACACTCAGAAAAGATTAAAATGGTAAATATTATGTATATTTTAACAATAAAAAAAGTAGGAGGCTTCATCTTGTTAAAGTTATCTAAATACTATGAAGTCTAATTTGCATTTACTCCACTAAAATGTACGGAAGATGTTTCATCTTGTAAAGAACCTAAATAGAAATAGTTTGACTTTTATTCTTGTTGTTTGAAGCCATCAAGCCAATTTGCAGGTAGAGTCATTGCAGGAACAATTGAATGTAGTCTCCAAGCAAAGGGATGAGACTGCCCTGCAGCTTTCTATGTCTCGGGAACAAGTAAAGCAGTATGCTCTATCACTGTCCAACCTGCAGATGGTACTAGAGCATTTCCAGCAAGGTAAGTAGTATGGTTAGTCTCACACTGAAGAAAAATTATCGTAGTTTTTGGGAATTATGGCTTATTTCAGTGCCATTTTAGATTAGGCCTGGGGATGTGGATATCTTTGAAAGATTACCCACTAGTAGGGAGGAAGATAAGTAGCCATCAACAAGTTAATTTAGACTGCTTTTATAATTAAGACTAGAGAACAAAAACTATATATAGTAATTATTAAAAATTTATTTTAGTATCATGTCATGAGCTATTAAGGTAAGTGTTGGGTAACTATAAGTGTAACAAAGAAAGGATGACCACATGATAACAAGTGGAATACAAAGGAAGAGAGAGGCACTGGTAGAAAAGATGGTTAGGTTTTGAGATATCGGTTGGAGGTTGAATCCACTTCAAAGAGTTAATCATCAGTAACTGCTGTCCTTTGAAATATTGATGAGCCTGTTCTGAGCTCTTCATCTATACTTTGAGGTATTTATGTTTTCTAGTCCTGGTGGAAAATAATTTTTGGAGACACAATAGTGACTGGAACAGTTGGACCCTGATAACTGAATATGCTTTCTCACATCTATCTCCCATCCTCAGATTTACCCCCTTAGATCATTCTCCCATCCATTTGTTTATCCATACATTCAGTAATTATTGGCAATGAATTAACTGCTAGTGAGGGCAAGTGGGTGATTAGGGGATATGAGGCTAATGAAGCAACAGGGGTTCTAGTTTTGTGCCTAAGTCAAACTTTAAATTTGTACATATGTAGACCTTCAGGGTTACTCATGGTTGAAATGTTGAATTTTAAATATAAGATTTCTCTAGATCTACTCTATATAATACTAAACTGAACATGTGTACAAAGTATATGGTACTGGGGCTGTAGGGAAAGCTTTGCCAAAGAGGAAATATTTGGGTGGAGTTCTGGAGGGAGGGAAGAGTTTGCAAGATGGACAAGATGGAGAATCAGTTAGGCAGAGCAAACTGATCTCATTACCTTAATTCCATTAACACTATCACTCAGGCATGTGTAATTGTTGAGACATATGAAATGTTTTTGTTGAATTCTTAAAATTTCAGGTAGTTTAAAATTCTAATTTTATCGCACAGTTGCAAAATACTATGTAACTTTTTTCCTCTCTAGAGGAAAAAGCTATGTATTCTGCTGAACTAGAAAAGCACAAACAGCTTGGAGCTGAATGGAAGAAAAAGGCAGAAAATCTGGAAGGAAAGCTGATGTCAGTGCAGGTTGGTTGAAATAATTTCCCTTGTAAATATTATTTTTAATGAAGCAATTTCTTATAGAATCTTTGTCTTGGAAATAATCTCTAAACAACTAATTTATTAAATATTATTTGAGTAACTAATCTGTACCCCATAGTGTGGCATAATAGTGAACAAGATACTCAGGATTTTCCTCCTGTGACGTACAGAGTAGACACAGCAAATATGAGATGACAGGACATTTTCAGTTTTTTTGGCACAGATGAGTATTTTAGAGATCACTGAAGGGAAAAAACAACAAATTAATCTACAATTTTAACTTTATAATTTTCTCTTTTCAACAAAATATATTGAGTACTTTATTTCACATGGATTAAATTAATGTATGTTATCCCATTAGATTTTTCTTTTGCAGAGTAATCCTTTAAAATATTTTTATCTTTATTGTTATGCTATATTTCGTCTATGCAAAAATCATACATAAGATATAAATAAAATGAACCTTCATGAAGAGATATGACACCAGAGTGACTTGCTTTTAGATTTAGGATAAACTTTTCTAAGTCATGAATTGACGCTGGTGGAAAATAAAATTTGTTTACCTGTCATGTTGTGCAGGCACATTAATATTCCAAATAAGTAAAGCCATATTTCCTATAAAGTTTTGAAATTATTAACTATTGAGTGGTTGTAAAATAGTATCCTATATAATAATCCTATATAATAAAAGGGTAATATGCAAATTGATCCTAACAGTGGAACGACCAGAACGACCACTCAACCAGTCACTATGAGGTGCACTGACCACCTCTTGGTCCCTTTCCCAGGCTGGCAGACTCCAATCTCCCAATGGCGAACAGGGAATTGGCGTGGGTGGCAGGGGATGCAGGTGGCTCCACGCCAAGGCCCCCACCCCACCAGTCACCCCACACACAGAGGGCAACCTGCGGCGGGGGCAGGACCGGTGAGCGGTGGGAACAGCCAACCTCTAGGTCCCTTCCCCTGGCCATCAGGCTCCGATAGCCTGATGGGGAATGGGGAACCGGGGTGGGTGGTGGCCGGGGCGGCAGGTGGGGAAGGGGGTATGGCCGGCTGTGGGCAGCCGGGGAAGATGGCCCTGACCCTGACCTCAGGCCAGACTAGTTTAGATAATATGCATAAAATATAAAAATAACAATACAGCAAATACCCACATACTCACCGCCCAATATAAGAAATAAAATGACACCCTTTGAAATTCCATATGCACTTTTCCTCATATCATCCCCTTCTTACCACCTCCTATTCCAAAAGCTTGTTTTCCCCCTTTGTTATTTTTATGGTTTTAACATGTAGATTTATATCTCCAAACAATACATTGTTTGGTTTTACATATATTTGAATTCTGTATTAAGTGGAATTTTAAACTACAGTGGGGCCTTGACTTACGAGTGTCCCGACTAACAAGTTTTTTGAGATACCAGCTGTCTCTTGGCCGATTTTTTGCATTGAGTTGATAGAGTAATTTGAGTTAGAGCTCCTTAACGAGCTCGGTCTCGGAACGAATTAAACTCCTAAGTCAAGGCCCCACTGTATATGTAGATTGAGTAGTTTTTCTGAGACTTGCTTTTTTGCTTAGTATTATGTTCATGATTTTTAGCCATGTTACCGTGTGTTACTGTGTGCAGATGGTTCACTCTTTTACTGCTCTATTCATTGCATAAATACATAATTATTTACTTATTCTATTGATAAAGTAATTTTCATTATCTACCATGCAAACTATGTGGTTATGCACTCCCGTGTTTGTATCTCCTGGCGCACACACACAAGAGTTTCCATTTTGTGTGCATCTTGATTGGAATTGCCGAGCTATGGGATATATATGAGCAATTTCAACTTGATTAGATGATGGAAAATTATCTTTTAGAGTAGTTGTGCTTATTTAGTCCTTCCAGTGGTACATAAGAGTTCTTGTTCTACATCCTTGTCAGCACTTGACCTTATAAGAATATTTTCACTTTTTGCCAATGTGGGAGGGAGGAAGGGCTATCTTCTTATGGTTTTAGTTTGCATTTCTTTGATTACTAATGAGGTTAAGCACCTTTTTATTTTAATTTATGTGTGTATTTACTTATGTATGTATGCATGTATGTATTCATTTTATTTATTTTTTTGGAGAGAGTAAGGGGGAGAGAGAGAGAGAGAGAGAGAAACATTGGTATGAGAGCCAAACATTTATTGGCTGCCCCCTGCACACCAGGGGATCGAGCCCGGAAGTCAGGCATGTGCCCTGACCAGGAATTGCACCACCAACATTTTAGTGCACAGGACGACATCCAAACAACTGAGCCACACTGGCCAGGGCGAGGTCAAGCATCTTTTAATGTTCATTAACCATTTATGTTTACTTTATGGCCAGCTCATTAATACATTTAAAATGTATTTTATCCAACACTTTTAGTTGTTTCCATTGGGTCCAGAGTATCCAGTCTGTCACACTGTTTGAATAGAAGTCAGATCTTCTTTTTAAGCTAGGTGGTTTTTTTCAAATTTAAAGTGTAACATATATTTAGAAAAAGAATAAAATAAATTGGAAGAAACTAAAGAGGGAATTAGTAAAGATAAAAGCTAAAATTAATGAAATATAAACCAAACAATAGTAGAAAGAGTAACAAAATCTAAATGTTAATTTTTGAAAACATCTTAATGTAGTTTTAAGCTTTAATAATTTCTTAAATGTAAACAAAATGAGATTTTAAAAATATTACTTGAAAACATACTTTCTTTACACTAAACTTAGTTTTGTGCATTTTGAATATTAAATTTTTAATGTGCGAACACTTACGTGTACACACACATATATACATTGATATATATGCTGTACACACCTGTGAGATTTATTACAAGAATTGGCATTTTGATTGTGGGGGCTGGCTAAGCAAGTAAAAAATTAGTAGGCCTAGCAGTCAGAATGGGAAGGTCACAGAATAGGCAGGCTGGATAGAATTCAAAGACATGGGCCACAGCTATTGTCTGCAGGTGCTCAGGAAGGAACATCACCAGCGGGAGGGACTCCATGGGCAGCTGTCCACAGAAGGAATGCCTTCTCTTTCTGGGGGAAGCCTCTGGCCTGCTTTCAATGACTTTCAACTGGTTCAATCAGGCCCACCCTGATTATCCAGGATAATGTGTCTTCCCTAAATTAAACTGATTAGAAACTTTGACTGTATTTGTAAGATACCTTAACAGCAACATCTAGATTATATTTGATAGAAAACGGGATTATAGCCTATCCAAGATGACACACCAAAAAAGGTATCACATTCTGATTCAAGATGGTAAAACTTGACCTGAAATTTACACGAGTGAATACTTTAGAATAGCTAAGAAAATTGTGTAAAGAAACAATTGTAAGGAGGGACTTTCTTACTAAATATAAAAATAGAACCATAAATCAGTATTATATTGACTAGAGTAGTAGAACAGGTGGAAAATTCAGAAACAGAGCTCAAGATATATTTGAGAATTTAAAACTAAACCCTAAGCTAAACTAATTTCAATTTAATGGGGAAAGGGTAGATTATCTAATAAATGATATGGATACAACTGCTTTCTGTATGGAACAAAATAAAATGGGACTTCTATCTCACACCATATACAAAATTAAATTTCAGCTGTATTAAAGCAAGGACGCTCAACTGGGAGTGGTCCTGGAAGTCTGGGGTTTATTAGAGTGACTACATGGTTCTCTGGCATTTAGTGGTCAAAGGCCAAGAATATTAAAAGTACTCCCATTGAGAAACATTATTTTAAAGATGCAAATATTTTTAAAAATATTAAATTTTTTGTAAGAAAATCTAAAAGATCACATGTATGTAAAGAGGTTTTCACAGAAGAGCAGATCTAGCTGTCCTGTAATCATGAAAAAACTCTCAAATTCACTAGTAGTTAGGGAAATAAAAACTAATAAGGAAACATCACTTTATACCCATCAGGCTTACAAAAATTAAAAAGAACATTTGTTGCTATCTTTCTTGATGTTCTGTATCTGCTTTTTGTAGCTTTTATTCAGTTCTGTCACTTTTTTTTTTTAACTTTTGTCACCGTGTTGTCTTTTTGTATTAGTCTTTTTCTGATTAGCTCCTCTTAACACAGTGTTGTGTTGTAAAGTGTGGGTTCTATCTTTGACACTTAGTTGCTTCATCTTGCCCAAGGTCACCAGCTGAAATGAAAAGTGTTAACTGACTCTAAGAAGTCTTCTAGCCCTATGTTTGTGAAGTAGTTTTTACATGCTGCTTTTTATTTTTAAAATATGTATGTATGTATGTATGTATGTATGTATGTATGTGCCCTGACCGGAGATTGAGCCCTCAACCTTGGCTTATTGGGATGATGCTCTAACCAACTCAGCTATCTGGCCAGGGCTTTACTTGCTGCATTTTTTTTGTTTTGGGTTTCTTGTGTGTGTTTTTTGTTGTTGTTGTTAATCCTCACATGAGCATATTTTTCCATTGATTGTTAGAGAGGGTAGGAGGGAGGGGAAGAGACAGAGAGGGAGAAACATCGATGTGAGAGAGACACATTGTTTGGTTGCTTCCCTCAGGCAACTGCGGTAATGCCCTTGACCAGAATTGAACCCACAACCCTTCAGTCTGCAGGCTGATGCTCTATCCACTGACCCAAACCAGCTAGGGCTACCTGCTGCTTTTTAATGAACTTTTCTTCCTCAGGAACGTTTGGATGAAGCAAATGCTGCATTGGATTCAGCATCAAGACTCACAGAGCAATTAGATTTAAAGGAAGAACAAATTGAACAACTTAAAAAACAAAGTAAGTTTTTTCCACTTTTCCTTTTTTTCTTTTTCCTACAAACTAGTATTGAATCAATTGTAACATTCCCCTGTGCATTGGTACAGTTGAGTGAGACCAACTTCCTTTGGTGGGTGACTTCCATTTCCATCTCCCATTAACCAGTTTGCTTACGTTTGAGTATGGTCCTGTGAAATCAGACTCATAAATTGGCCCTGGCTGTCCAGTTAGTTTTCCTTGGTATTGAGGCAGTCCAGTTGTGTGGGCTTGATTGACCCTGTTGACCATCAAGGGGATTAATTTGATTTACCTGATTTTTGTTTATGACTTCTCCCTAATCAGTCTGTGTTCATCCTACTTAAAGCCATCTGATGTGTTAGAGAGTGCAATATCATCAAGTAAAAGTAACTTTTTGTGTAATGAATGGGCATAAATAGCTTTTTAGGATTATAGATGGTGCTTTACATAACGGCCACTCATGTATTTTTTGATGCTTGTAAGGTTTCTCATAAGCCTTGTCAGTTCACTAAGTTGAGTCCTGTGCTTAGGATTATGATTTGGGTCTCAGAAAATCAGGTGGTTCTTAAGTGCTTTGTTGAATCTAACCTCTGACAAGGATGGCAGGTCCTCATTTAATCTCTGATTTAAGGGTCCCCAGGAAGTTGAAGCTATTCTAGGGCTGCATTTAGTAGGTAACAATGTAAGATTGTCTAAAGGTGATAAAGGAATCAGAAATGCAGCAACTTTAGTGCCTGGGTTAGTCATAGTAGCACCAAAGCACATAATTAGCTTTATCCTTGGCCAGAGTTCATGTACCACCTAAAATAAAATAGAAATTAGAAACAGGCAGAACTAGGAGATGGCACAGCAGAGATGCTATCAGACAACAGAAACAGCGACGTGAAGGCTAAGGAGGCAAGCAGACAAGAACCTCTGAAACATGGATACCAAAGGACAAGCCAGGGTAGGTGGGCCTAAATCCAGCAAGAGTCGGAGATAAGAGATTTTTAGGAATACAAAAATAATAAGGTGGATCAAGTGAGGCAATTCCTCTCGAGATAACTTCATTTGGAGGCAGATTACTGGCCAACTAAAAGTCCTCCGTTTACTTTGTAGGGCTTGGCTAGCCTGGGAATTGTAATTGTCTTAGAGGACCTGGAAACTGGCAGCAAGCACACAGTTTTATATTGAGTACCATGGATATTTTATATAACATTTACTGTATATTACGTCTTATTTCTTTTACTCTTCACAGCAACTTTAAAGTAGGTAGTATTAGTTCCATTTTATAAGTTAAAGAAGCTGAAATTTGAACTCTGATGTTTTACCTTTGGCCAAAGTTCATGTTCTTTTCATGTTACATCTTTCTTCCTGTCAGGAAAATGGCTTTTTATAGACTGACTTATATTTGTTCTGTATATCTCCATCTCCTTTGAGGAAGGGCAGTATCCTCTCTGTTGTACCCTCAATGTTGAAATGGTTGCTCTTATCTGGAGACAGTATTTATTGGGAAAATTAGGTTGAAGGCTACTAGTGCAGCCACAGCATTATCTGGAAGACATGAGCAACTCAGAGGGGACACACTGGCACCCAAGGGATTAGCCAGAGAATTGCTATCTTAGGGTAGGGCTGACTAATGGAGGTGAAAAGCAGTATTCTGAACCACCTCCTTGGTCTGTGACAGCTCAGTGTTGTATGTCATGCTATTAGAATGTCTGAAGCCACATCCCCTTTTAGACATCTACCTGAGTTATTCTTATCAGAGGTGATAAATATTAGAATTCCTGCACTGCTTAGTACGTATTCAGGCACCCATTTAAGCTCTCAATAGTAGTAGAATATTTTCAGATTTTGGTTATAAATGACAAGGCTTAAATGGCCTACGTCCCTATTCATGTAAAAAAAATTACAATTAATATTCATTGTAAATGTGAAGTAGCTTTGGACTTATTTTGTGGAGTCAATATTAGCTGTAGAAAAAGCCCTAATTATGCTTATACAACTGATATTTGAAAGGGCAGGCAAAAGGCCAGTACTGCATAGACAGGAAGTAGGGAGTAGAGAGAGTTCTCTTATGCCTTTAAGCTATTCTTGCCATTTACAATCTCCTTAGTGTTCTGTTTTCTTTTATTACCTAAGTGCTTGATATTGCTTTTATATCTCTAAACCCAAATGTGATTTTATTTTCTCAAAGCTATACTCTTGATTTGATAATATAAATAAAACTTTGATTGGCTTGGTTGTTTCAAAAGAATCATTGTATATTTTCTTTCATAGATCATTAAGTACCTTAAATGCTGATTGATGTTGTAATACTGTACTTTATTTTTAACACAAAACTTGGCCAGACAGCAAAAATATTTGCCAGGAGAAACAATTTTGAAAAGGACAGATTGGCTTTTGTTGCAAGAAAGTACATAGAGACTTGAATCGTAGAGGCAAAGTATTGTTTTATTTCTAAGCATATGTGGACTGATGATTAGTTGATATGCAGTTTCAACATTTAAACAATATTAGGAAACTCATTTTAAAAAGTGATTTTTTATTCAAAATGCTGATTATGTCATTGCTACCAGAAATGAGATGATTCAGTCTGGTCAAACATGAAAAGGGAGCTATTGTATACAATACCAGGATTAAAACAGTAATTGGTGATGATTTCTATCATTCTTAGAATACATAATTGTTAGTGCCAGGTACGTGTAACTGCTTGTGAGTTCAGGCTCTGGGTGGAAAGTATGAAGATGCCTTATGCGGCATTAAATACTTAATGACAACCAACTACTTGGCTTCATTTTTGATGCTGTGTGAGAGACTAGATAGGATTCCTTTTTTCATCGAAGTGACACAGAGCATAGATACACCATAGGTTCATAATTTCAGACAGTGGTGCCCAACAGTGCTCCTAACACAGTGCATGTTTAGTTCCTCAAGAATCCCATTAAGGGGCAGGAACTGGGAAGGAACTTGAGCAGAGCCCCAAACCCTGGGCTTTCACCTTGACAGTGTGAGAACTTCTCTCTTGTCCCCCACCCCTAAGGGAAAGTAACAGTGAAAGAAAACCCTAAGATGATAGCGGCGCTGCTGTACTTTAATAGATAATGTTGGCTCGTGGAAGATTTAGTGCTTTCCTTCCTTTTAGAAACTATTCTTTCAACATTTTACCTGAAAGTATTCAAGTATTCTTTTTCCTCTCCTCTCCTCTCCTCTCCTCTCCTCTCCTCTCCTCTCCTCTCCTCTCCTCTCCTCTCCTCTCCCTCCCCTCCCCTCCCCTCCCCTCCCCTCCCCTCCCCTCCCCTCCCCTCCCCTCCCCTCCCCTCCCCTCCCCTCCCCTCCCCTCCCCTCCCCTCCCCTCCCCTCCCCTCCCCTCCCCTCCCCTCCCCTCTCCTTTTTATCCCTCCCTCCCTCCCTCTCTTCCTTCCTTCCTTCCTTCCTTCCTTTTTTCCTTCTTCTTCTTCTTTTTTTTTTTTTGTTGTTAATCCTCACCCAAGGATATTTTTCCATTGATTTTAGAGAGTATGGAAGGGAGGACAAAAACAGAGAGAGAGAGAAACATTGATGTGAGAGAGACACATCAATTGGTTGCCTCCCACACACGCCCCTAACTGGGGCAGGGATCAAGCCTGCAACCAAGGTACATGCTTTTGAATGGAATTGAACCTGGGGTCAGCGCTCTATCCACTGAGCCAAACTGGCCAGGGCTGAAAGTATTCTTTTTCAATATACAGTTGGTCCTTGGGTTACATCAGAGATCCGATCCTATCGTGACGTAACGCGATTTTCGCCGTATGTCGGAACCCATCTACCTGAGCACCTACGTCACTCATATGGAGCACACACACAGCAGTAATGAGGTGAAACAGTAAAAAAAAAATTTAAAAGAAAGATAATTCCTGACCTTTACTTGTGGTAAATAAATAATAAAAAACATAAAGCACATATGTACATACGTTGAAATGATGGAACTTTTTTTTTATAAATGGAGATGGTGATGTAACCACTAAACGACGTACGTCGAGTCCAACGTAACCCAAGGACCGTCTGTAGTTCCAAAGACTTATTTCACATGTCATCTTATTTTTTATTGATTTTTTTTAATGAAACAGGTAAGTCAGTGTCATTCATTAATTATTCTGAGTTGATCAGAGTTCATAATTTCCATGGAATTGGTATTCATGGGAAAACACTCACCTATGGAAACCTAGACTACAGTGGAACCATTGAAAGATGTGTTATCTTGCTGTGTTTATGGCCAGCTTGGACATTTTTCTTTTCCTTCTTTCACATCTTGTTCTTTACCATCATTCTTAAAATAAATTCCTGCTTAAATGAAGATGATGGAATAAAATTGAAATGGAAAGAACAAAATAGTTTTTGTTTTAATAACTAATTATGCAAAAGGGTGGTGAGTTTAGTGGTACACAAAGAAAAGTAAGTTTTCATAAACAGTGCCAGTTTAGATTCTACATTGGTAAAATCTTTTAGCCTATCTACTAGTCTATACCCATATTTTAAAGGGATCCAGAACACTGCTTTTGGTGTGTGTGTGTGTGTGTGTGTGTGTGTGTGTGTGTGTTTTAGGGAATGTTTGGTCACTGCTTTTTAAAAAAGTCTTCTGTGAATTGAGAATGGAAAATTTTCTTAGAGTGTTTTTTTAAAGAAAATCTAGAAGAATGTAAAAATGAGACCCAGTAAACCTGCTTTAGTATGAAGTATAAAAACATGAGTTAAAACTACAAATATAAGAGAAGTTTACAATATTTTTTTATGGAACTACGTTTTGGGTGCTGGATGGTAGAGTTTTTATTTTATATAAAGACATTCCGTTTTCCAAGACATGATTTATATAAGAAAACATATAATGTCCTGTTGAACATAGGCCAAATACATTCCCAGACGCTTTGTTACCCAAACCTTTTGAGGGATTTCTTTATAGATGTTTTTGGCAGAAGTGGTGATTTTAGAGGAAACATATAAGAAATACCAGATGCAGTTTTCTGAATTGCCATAAATGGTTAAAAAGTTATTTGTGACGATATAAACATCTGGGTATATACTACACAATGCCAAAATTTTAGTTGAGAAAAAAGTTTATATCGGTTAGATAAATAATTAAGCCCTTTTCAATTTAATGGTTATATTTTTGCATGTGTTTTATTAATTCTTATAAAGGAAAAAGTTAATTATGTAGAGATGAGTGTTTTGAATTAATGTTTTGTGTATTTTCCCTCATATGGATGAATAATTCAGAACATAAATCACTTATTCCTTTTGTTCAGTGTTCTGTTCTTCCCAGATAGTCTCCCCTCCCAGAGAAAAATCACTCATTTATTAATAAAAAATTCATTGTTTTCTGTTGTGTACCAAGCACTAAAATAGGCACTAGAGATACAAAGATAAGGGACAAGGGTCCTACCTTCACAAAGTTTACTGTCAGGCAAGAAGGGGAAGGCTACATGTAATCACATACAGGCAACAAATTGTTTACAAAGGAAGGAGCAATCCATTCTGCTTGGTAATAGTGGTATGAAAGGCTAGGAAAGACTAGTGAAGGGTGTACTTGACCTCACTTGAATGATGAATAGGTATAGCTAAGCCAACAGGGAGTTGGGGAAGAACATTCTTTTTCTTAAATATATTTTTATTGATTTCAGAGAGGAAGGGAGATGGAGAGAGAGATAGAAACATCAGTGATCATTGATGTTTCTATGATGAGAGAGAATCATTGATCAGCTGCCTCCTGCACCCCCCCTACCCCCCACTTGGGATTGAGCCCACAACCCAGGCATATGCCCTTGACCGGAATTGAATCCATGACCCTTCAGTCCTCAGGGTCTGTGAACAGCCAACGCTCTATTCACTGAGCCAAACAGGTTAGGGCGGGGGAAGAACATGCTAGACAGAGGGAGGAATTCATGTGAAGCTATGTGACATAATCTGGAAACTGGCTGAAGATCTGGTGAACTGGTAATGACTAAAGGAGTGAGTGTGTGTGTGTGTGTGTGTGTGTGTGTGTGTGTGTGTGGTGTGTGCTAGTGGACAGAGGTGGAAGTGGGTTGCAATGTGAAGAAATAATCTTAAGTTTGGATCACAAACACAAATTGTAAACTGAGGCCTAAATTATGATAGGAAAGAGCAAATAGGACTGAGACTATGGTGAATTGGAGAGTTTCTTAGAGGGGGCAGGAAATGCTCAGCTCCACTCAGCTGTTGCCTTGCAGGAATGTGGGCCCAGTGTTGGTAGATCTTCAGCTCTTTCAAGAGACACTGGGAATGTAGACTTTAATGTGAAATATTTCACTTTTTTATTGTGACACCTATTTCAGTTTTTTCTAAAAACCCTGTGTGGGCTGAACATAACCTTTTGGAGTCAGAGTTACTCTGTACTGATTTGCAACAGGGAGCTTTCAGGAATGAGGTGAGGTCCAGTCTGCAGCTTAGAAAGCCTTTTGTCATTGGTATATTTTCTATAGTGATAGTGATATTCAGTAAGTGGCAAAATTATTATAATGACTTTACTTTTCTTTGACAAAATTGCCTTCCTTTTTGGGGGACATAGCTGGGCTATGTGAAGCTTTACAAATTAAATATAATTTGACTCACATTAAAAAATGTTTTGATATGGAAAGTACAGTACAAAATATCAGATTTCATACTGAAGGATTATAGAGAGAATAAATTTGATTTGTTCACATTAAAAATTTATATAAAATATCTTTCAAATGCACATAGTAACTCTAATTTAACTGTACAAATAATCCAGAAGACCTCGATTTTGCTATTTCAGTTAAATTACTGATTCTGATCTAGTAATAATTATAATTATGGAAAAAGAAAATATTCAGCATGTACTCTACCCCTTAAAATTCTTCTGATATGGTTGAAAGAATTGAGTTAAAAGACAAAGCAAATCTGTTTTCAAATATAAATAAATTATAAAATGCCCTTTATTTTTTTTCTTTTTAATCCTCACTGGAGGACACGCTTTAGAGAGAGATTGGGGTGGGGTGGGAGGAGAGAAACATCAATCAGTTATCCTCTGTATACACCCCTACTGAGGATTGAACCCACAACCCAAGTATGTGCCCTGACAAGGAATCAAACCGTCCATCTTTCAGTGCGTGGGATTGACGCTTCAACCAACTGAGCCACTCCGGCCAAGCTTTTAAAAATCTGATTTGGTGCTATAATGAAAATGATCTTGTATAAGTTGAAATTCTACTTATACACCCCACCCCACCCCAATCTCTCTCTAAAGCATGTCCTCCAGTGAGGATTAAAAAGAAAAAAAAAAAAAGGGCATTTTATAATTTATTTATATTTGAAGACAGATTTGCTTTGTCTTTTAACTCAATTCTTTCAACCATATCAGACAGAATTTTAAGGGGTAATGAAAAAGTATCTAATTTCTAGCTTTTGCTTTGATTATATTTAATTAAATGAAGAGGCTAAATTTCCTTATATCAGCTTTAATGTATTAGATGTAAATTTATTTTTTAGGTAGCCAGTGCAAGTAAGACACAAGACCCAGTTTATTTACTGAAATATCTATAAGTAGAATCATCTTTTTAACATTTTTCTTCTTTTGATTCCTTTGCCTTGGTTTATAAAGATGACAAGGCAAAATGGAGGGAAAATATCAATGTTAATGTTAACCAAAGTGATATATATTATTGATATTGGTTAGGGCTAGATGGAGAGATGATATTTTAAGAAATCAGATAAATGAGTACTAATGCTTTATATATAGCACTTTTCTGTTTAGAAAAGTCACATTTAATCACTCAGACTCTCTAAAAATCCTCGGAGATAAACATGTTCTTTTTATAAAATAGGCAACAAACTCTGACCCTGGTGACAGAACCATGATTCATACCCAAGTCTTGTGACAGGACCATAATTCATATGCAGGTCTTCTGACGCTTAAGTCCTGCTCCAACCACCATTCTCTTCTTAGTCAGGTGACTGTTAAAACACTGACTTGAGTCTAGTCCAAGAGAGCTTAGTCATGAGTAGCCAAATAACTTTGTGACTTAATTTTATGATGTTCTCTGAAGACAGTGTTACTAATCATAAATAAAATGTAAAGTTATGATGTGCTAATCTGTTGTAGTCAATTGCATTTTGTGTTCAGTTTTGATTTTAAATCAAGTGGTGAAGGTCATGGTGCCATCTCTAGGCATTACCGAGAAGAGGCTCTGATGTGGCAGGTTTTAGGGTGTCATCTTTTCAGAGTAACTCTCCCCTAAACTAGACTAAATCTCAGACTAAAACTAGACTATTGCTCAACCTGAAAGTGTACCTACTGCCTTCCCTCTCCCTCTCTCCCTCTCCCTCTCTCTCTCTCTCTCTCTCTCTCTCTCTCTCTCTCTCTCTCTGTCTTTAACTTCCAAAGTATTTTTTTGGCATGTATTTCACAGGGATATTGTATTTGGCTAAAAACCCATTTCTGAATAACCATGTTTTTGCCTGCCCATATAAATACAGTTCTGATTTCAAATTGTGGTTTGAGTTAGTGTTCAGTTTTTGTGGAGAAATATTCAGAGTCTCTGATGGGAGGAGATCAGGGTGCCTGGAGAGAAAGACAGTCTGTAGGGACCTTTGAAGTCTGTGCTTTTCTAAACCTTTCCTAGTTCATACCAGCCTTCCAGCCTCTTCCCCCAAATTCTGAAGTTTTTATCTGGACTCAAATATCAGAACACATTTAAACTACTGCTTGGATTTGAAACAGCCCTGTGATGCCTTCGAGGAGATGCAGCTATCAGTTCTCCATCACATTAGCTCAGGACTAGCTTGGATTCTGATAGTGAGTGTAAGAAATGTTTACCCTGATATTTTGGCTTTAAGGACGCTTTGACCCTACCTTTCAGAACACAGATTTTTTATCAATTTTATAACAACATTAATGAATTTTCATTAAAATTTTTTTGACAAACTCTAAAACAAATTTCTTGATCAGTTTTTCATAGGACAAACTTATATTTTTCTAATTTACCTTAGTAAAGTCATTTTTATCAGAATCCGCTCTTTGCTTTGTGAATTTTACTCTGAGTATGTCTATCATTCAGTTTTATCTTTTATTTTTAAATAAGAGACAGTATGTATAGTGGTTATATCCTGGTTATGCTCCAAAGCAGTGCTGTCAAAAAAAAATGCAAGCCACATGTATAATTTAAAATTTCTTAGTAACCACATTAAAAAGGTAATTAATTTTAGTACTATATTTTATGTAACCCGATATGCCAGGAATATCATTTTGACATGTAATCAATATAAAAATTATTAATTTTAGAAGAAAGTAGATAGGAGAAGGGAATCCTAGAGAGGAAGGAAGGGTAGGGTCAGGATAAGTTTGATCTTTTCTCTGCTACCTCTCTTCACCTTGGGGAGGAGAGAAAGCAAAGACTGCGCCCATCTTGACTCTGGCTCTGGTTTTAGCTTGTAAGTGGAATGGTTAGTTCACAATGGTTAAGTTACTTCTGTTCTTCCTCTGAATAGTTGAGAGTTCTATTTATATTCAGGATGTAGTACTAGAAAAGCCCAAAGAACACCATGTGTTCATAGTATATATGTGCACATTAAGAATCCAAAATGTCTTTTGCTGGCTCCAGCTTTAAAAATAGTCTTGTGTGTGTTCGTTCTCTCTCTCTCTCTCTCTCTCCTTTTTCCCCCCTCTCTCCAAGATTAAATTTCTTACTGGAAAGAAAGAAAACTGTAGTAAATTTTCCGAGCACAAACCTCACTTTTATAATATAGTTATGACAACCATCTCTGTTTTGGTAAAGTTAGCCTATTATATGAATTACATTTTGCAATTTAGAAAACCTATTAGGCATTGCAAACAGTTAAACTGGATATTTTCTATATATATTTAGTACTATATGTAAGTCTGAAGTTTAGTCATTGTCCCGACAGATGAAAACAGAAAGCAAATGGACTTGGCTCAATCTGTAAGTTCAGAGGAAACTTCTTTGAGGAAGTGACCTGGGAATTAAGATGTGAAGGGTGGCAAGGGGGTTAATTGGTAGTGCCAATGGAAAAGAGCTTTTCAGGCAGACAAAAATCATTTACAGAAGTCTTGCAGTGGGCATTGGAAGTCCAGAATAAACCATACTTTTAAAATATATATATTTTATTGCTTTCAGAGAGGAAGGGAGAGGAAGAGAGAGATACAAACATCAATGATGAGAGAGAATCATTGATTGGCTGATTCCTGCACATTCCACACTGAAGATTGAGCCTGAAGCCTGGACATATGTGCCCTGACTGGGACTCTATTTCAGTTAAATTAGATTTAACTATTTTAAAAGCCATACTTTTATAGTCAATAGGTTTTCAACAGAAGTGCCAAAAGAATAGTTTTCAACACCTGGTACTAGGACAACGATTTCCACATACACAAGAACAAAGTTGGACCCCTACCTTACACCATGCATAAAAATAACTCAAAATGGGTCATAGACCTACATTTTAGAGTTAAAACTGTAAAAGTCTTAGAACAAAACATTGTACTAAATCTTTGTGATCTTGAGTCAGGCAACAGTTTCTTCACTATGAAAGCACAAGCAACAACAACAAAAATTAATTGGGAGTTCAACAAAACTAAAAACTTGTACTTCAAGTGATACCATCAAGAGAGTGAAATGACATGACAGCCCACAGAGTGGGAGAAAATATTTGCAAGTCATGTCTCTGATAAGCTACTACTAGGAAAATGCAGCATAACTCAGAGAGTGGGTTTGTGGAAAGAGGTCGGAGTGTCGTGTGTGGATGTGTTTCTTAATTTGAGAAATGGAGCTCTGTGGCAAAGCAGTCTTCATTTCTCTCAGGATGAAATGTGTAATGCACCTTGAGGTTAATAAGCAGCTCCTTCAGCTCAGACTCTTCATTTCTGAGGTAATAGGTGTAAACTCCATGGGTTTGGCTGAGAGTTCCTTAGTCTAGGAATTCTTGGCCCTCTAACATGCTTGGATTTATGAACAGAGTATTGTTTCCTGTTGAAATTCTAGACTTTGCTTTTAATACTGCTCAAATTCGAACTATTCCACCAACATTTTACAGATTCTGCTTTCTTTTAAAATAAGAATTTGAAAATAAGAGAGTCCAAATATCCTTCTGAGTCAGTCCTAAGTTATAGTATCTTGATTAGTATGTTAGAATCAGTGATATGAATTGTATTTTGCAATTTTTTAACTCCAGAATTTGCCCTATCAGCTACATCCCGAGCTGTGGTCTTAGTTGTGTTAGATACTTTTCTTAGCTCACGAAAAGCAGAGTCTAGCCAGGAAAATGGAAAAAGGAAAATCTAAAATTCTCCTTTCCATTTCTTCCCATTAATGAGGGCTCTGGAAACGTTTCCTGCAAGGAAGCAGTGGGGAAAATCTCTTCTTTGCTATTAAGCTTCAGAAGCGAAGGAAAATCTTTTTCTTTGATTTTTATATTTTCTGCTAAAGAATTGATTACTTTATTGGGGATAAACCGTGTGAATAAATGCATACCCTAGTTTACAGGTAGATTCTGTGTCAGCAAACGTAGTCCACTAAACCAAAGAAGAGATGAAATGGAAGTAAATGAATATTCCTAATTAGAATAAGTACATATATTCAGAATTCACAGCAAAGATGTCTTAAATCTCATAACATATTCACCCAGATTGTTTTAATCAGTTAATGACTATCTTTATTCACATGTTTTAAAACAGATGAGCTCCGACAAGAAATGCTGGATGATGTACAAAAGAAATTGATGAACTTAGTCAACAGCACAGAAGGAAAAGTAGACAAGTATGCTCTGCCTTTTTACTTTTATGTATTTTATGAAGACTACTTTTATGGTAAAATTTCTACACGTTGATGTTTATATGTAATTAGGTTTTTTAAAAAATCTTTTTCTTATACAATGATGAGATATAGGTAGTTTTAATGAGATAGTAGAATAGCTTCTCTTCTTTTGGCTGTTATTTATTTTTCTTAGAATATGTTTTTATTGATTTGAGAGAGAAGGAGAGAGAGAGATAGAAATATCAATGAGAAACATCAATCAGCTGCCTCCTGCATGCCCCTCACTGAGGATTGAGAGTGTAATTCGGACATGTGCTCTGACCAGGAATCAAACCATGACTTCCTGGTTCATAGGTTGATGCTCAACCATTGAGCCATGCTTACTGGACTTCTCTTGGCTTTTAACTAAATTTTTCCAGCTCAAATTCTTTTTCTTAAAACTATATGGAAAAGTTACAATAGTACCATAACTAGAAAATAAAAAGTTTATTCTTACCATTCTTTTTTTTTTTTTAAGTTTTTTTAATTGAATTTTAAAGAGAGGAAGGGAGAGGAAGAGAGAAAGAGAAACATTGATGGCTGCCTCCTGAACACCCTCTCCTGGGGATCGAGCCCAAAACCTGAGCATATGCCCTGACCAAGAATTGTCCCGTACAATCTTTTAGTGCATGGGACGACACCCTGAGCCACACCAGTCAGGGCTTTTTTGCTCTTTGTACTGTTCATAAATGAACATATTCTCAAATGTATTAGATCTGAAATTTAAGTATATATGTAGTAAATCATTAAAATTTTAAAGATTTCCATATTATTAGCAAATTTTTAATAAGTGTGCGTGGGGAAATATAAGCATAGCCATGAAGCACATGAACTGTCATCACCATTTAAGGTGGGGGTGGGAAAAATCTGAAGTGTCTTCTTAAGGTTGACATCAATGCAGATAGGCACTGAGCGTTACTAATGGTCACCATCTCAGTTGATTGGTTGAAGAAAGTGGTTTCATAATAAGTGATGTTTTCTGGGTATACGTTTTGAGTTGTTTGAAATATTCTTAATTAGACACATCAAAAATTTTTAAATGCTACTTTAAAATATGCTTAGTGTTTTTTATAATTAAGTATTGTTTAAGTCTAATTAAATATTTGTATTTTTAGCACGCATTTATTATTTCGGTACACTAAATATTGGGAGAGCTTGTGCAGCGGTTCTCAACCTGTGGGTCGCGACCATCGGAAAACACATATAGCATATCAGATATTTACATTACGATTCATAACAGTAGCAGAATTATAGTTATGAAGTAGCAACGAAAATAATTTTATGGTTGGGGGTCACCACAACATGAGGAACTGTATTAAAGGGTCGCGGCATTAGGAAGGTTGAGAACCACTGTGAGTAAGCTTGAGCTGTTTCTGCCTTCATTTCCATAGAATCCTAATGAGAAACCTCTTCATTGGACATTTCCATACACCAAAGAACCAGCGTCATGAAGTGTTACGATTAATGGGAAGCATTTTGGGTATCAAAAGGGAGGATATGGAGCAGGTAACTGAATAATAAAAGCCATTCTGAATACATTTATAACTAAAGTAGTGGCATCAGATAAAATTTTCTTTTACTGTATATTATATAACTTTTCCTGAATACAATTTTTTCAATAATTTGGAAATGGAATAATTTCATACTATAGTGAAGGAGTGGACTTGTGCAATTTGTATATCAGTTTAAATATTTTGTAACTTATACACCACCCCTCTTATCAGAATGCTGAAATTTTGATAGTCCTCAACTTTTATCCAAGATAGTGTTTGGGAGGACATTTCATTGTATTTGTAGCTTCTCTCACTAAGAAACATTTGCTAAGAATTGGACTTGAAATATGGTTCTTATTTTTTCTTTTCTTGTACTGATAACACTTTTCTGTTTTAAAATAATTTTTCAGTTGTTGAATGAAGATCAGGGTGGAGTTACCAGATGGATGACTGGGTGGCTTGGAGGAGGATCGAAAAGTGTCCCCAACACACCTCTGAGACCAAATCAGCAATCTGTGTTTAATAGTGTAAGAGCTGATTTTATTTTTGGTGAATATGAGTAGTCAGATGATAGCACATCACATTCATTGGCAAGAATCAGATTTCTCTTTTAGCAGAATTACAATTATGAAGTAGCAACGAAACAGTCCTTTTATTTTGAAGTTGTAGAAACAGATCCAGAGATGTAACTAGCTTAAGGATAATAAGCCAGGTTTAATAAGTTTATTGCATATAGGTTTTATTTTTTATTACTTATATAGTACTTTTATTTTTAAAAGTATTATTCCTTTATTTGTATTTGATCATAATGCTATAGGCACACAATCATTTGTCTTACTACTCTATTATGAGATTCTTAAGATGGAAGCTTTCTTTTATGCATGTATGTATCTACCTGGTCATGGAGCCAGTGAGTACTTATTGAGCACCTGCTGTGCACCCAGCTGCTCTAAGCATTGAGAATGTTAAGCATTGGGGATGCAGCAGCAAACCAGATACAGTGCCCCCCTCAACGACCTCCCTCTGGTTGAAGAAGGCAGATGGTTAATAAACAGGAAAAATAGCGCCTGTTATGTAGTAGGCTGATTGAATTGAGTAGCACTGTGAGTTAGAATGTGGAGTTTATTTCTCTATTTTATTTTTTTTAATGAAGAGGAAACTGAGGATAGGTGATCTACCCACAACTTGATAAAGATAAAACCCTGTTTAAAACGGGATGGCCTAAAGTTTAAAGGAAAGGTCTGCACTACATTATTTTAATCTAATGAGTTACTGGTGAACTTTTGCTATATTCATTGATTGTGTGTTACTTTAGAAGAATGAGCTTAATATTTGTTTTCTGTCAATACAAATTTTCATGTGTATGTAAACAGTTATTAAAATGATTTAAGAAATCTAAGTGGCTAATTCTAACCATAGGTTTGTGAAGTGTTTTGTCATTAAAAATTATTATGTTGAAGTTTTTACTTGATACCTCTATCACTGAAGTGCTAGCACTTTTTTTTCCTGAACCCAGGAAAAGATAATTGCTCATACATGTTATTGGCTACAAATGCCAGGCCCCATTTTAAGTGCTTCTCATGTTTTATTTTCCCAACAACTTAGATGCACCGTCACTAAAACTCACTTCTCAGGGCAGAAACAGGCAGGTTAAATGCATCTAAGACTACACTGACAGTTAAATGGCAGAGACTCAGGATTTGAACACTTTCTGGCTCCTGAGAACATATGATTCACAGTAACTGCCCTCTGAAATAATTACAATATTACCATACTAAACCCTCACCCAACTTTCACTAAGTCAATAGTGATCCACTTATTATTCTCATAGCATCCAGTTTTATGTGCAGAATGACATATATCCATTTGCACAACTGCCACAAAAACTGTTAGGTGACATGTTCACTCTTAATGGAGTTGTGCTAGAACTACCTACTTACTGTTATCTGGAAGTTACTAGAGTAATCACATCTCCACAAACATTTTAAAACTACATCCCCTCCTAAGCCTCAGTTAATATTAATAATCTACTTATTATCAGACCAGTTTTTCTGATCTCTTCCCCTCCAAGACCTAGGAATTATAATTTTATGTGTCTCAGGCATGAAACAGGTCTGGCCACCAATACAGGCATCAAGCTAGAATGAACTAAGGACTGTACATCTGCCTTGCCCCTGATTGATATAAGAGCAACACCACCAATCAGGTGTCTCCTTGCCCATTGCCAGGGGGTTAAAGTGCTAGCATTTTAATTATTCATAAAGCTTATAAAGAAACTAGAGGTCCAGTGCACGGATTTGTGCACATTGAAAGGAAGTTAATTAGAAAGTGGCCGGCAGGGCATGACTGTGTGAGACGGGCCAGACACGCCCCATAGCCAACCTCCTGCAGTTCCTCCCTGGCCAGCTGCACTTGGGGTGATGCTGGGGCTCGAAGGGCGTCTGTGGAGTGAGCGGGGTCCCTCTGGCAGGTGGGGCCCCGCGGCCTGGCCTGCGGGGATTGGGCCAAAACCGGCAGTCTGACATCCCCCCGAGGGGTCCTGGAGTGCAAGAGAGCACTCTGCAAAGTTGCTGTTGCTCAGCAGCTCCTGCATTGAGTATCTGCCCCCTGGTGGTCATTGCACATCATAGTTACCGGCTGGTCGGCTGGTTGCTTAGGCTTTTATATATATAGATAGATGATTCAGATGGCATGATTAGCTTTTAATATTTCATTAGAATACCTGCTATATTTTCTGTAGTGAATATAATTTTAATATCTGCCTAATATGACAGAAATATTTTTTTCTTAGTCTTTTTCAGAACTTTTTGTTAAATTTCTAGAAACAGAATCTCATCCATCTATTCCACCACCAAAGCTTTCTGTTCACGATATGAAACCACTAGACTCACCAAGAAGGAGAAAACTAGATATAAATGTACCGGAAAGTTTTAAAGGTAAAACTAGATATTTATTTATTCAACAATTTAAGAAATGAAATGTTTAAGTTTGATTATGTTTTACAGTGATATTAACTAAATTTTTAATGTTTTTGAAAATGTGCAGTGACTTCTAAAATTCCAATAAGACATTATATTTTGGTTTCATACATTCTGTGGTAACCTGATATTTAATTGGTTTAGATTAATTTAAAAAATATGTAATATTTTTTTCTTTGTATATTGGTGTCATTGTTTTCTCTCTGTGTAAGCCACTTTGAATTACTCTTCTTGGAAGAGGTGATTAAATGGTAAGCCTTTGTTTGGGCACCTGTTTTCCTTTCTCACTCATGGTACTTATTTCTAATCAGAGAAGTGTAGTTTATAGTTAAAGATTTTTTTCCCCCTGAGAAAATCTGTTATGCTCAATACCCCAACCTTGGTATATTAATAATATTTATAAGAGCAGTTTAATAAACTGGCTTAAATATCCAAGAATGATAGGAAGCATTCTTATATGTTGAAAGATGTGCCTAGAAGCAAGTAGTTTGGTTATACCACAGTAGGTGTGTGTGTATGTGTGTGTGTGTGTGTGTGTGTGTGTGTGTATTTTTTTTTTAATCCTTGCCCGAGGATATTTTTCCCATTGATTTTCAGAGAGAATGGAAGGAAAGAAGGGGGCAGGGTGGAGAGAGAGACATCAATTGGTTGCCTCCGGTGGGGCCCCGGGGATAGAGCCCACAACTGAGGTATGTGCCCTTGACCGTGAATTGAACCCACAGTTCTTTGGTTCATTGGCTGACACTCTAACCACCTAGCCAAAGTGGCCAGGGCTGTGTACATAATTTTTTATTCCACTAGTTTATAAGGGTTTTATTTATATCCATATCCCCTATATTAGCATGCAGTATAATTTCTTTTTTTTTTTTTAAATATATATTTTATTGATTTTTTACAGAGAGGAAGGGAGAGAGACAGAGAGCTAGAAACATCGATGAGAGAGAAACATCGATCAGCTGCCTCCTGCACATCTCCCACTGGGGACGTGCCCACAACCCAGGCACATGCCCTTGACCGGAATCGAACCCAGGACCCTTCAGTCCGCAGGCCGACGCTCTATCCACTGAGCCAAACCGGTTTCGGCCAGTATAATTTCTTGAGTTGAAATTTAAATATAACCTTTAAACTACAAAAAGATTATTTACTGTAAGGTCCCTTTTTTCCCCTGAAATCTTTATATTTTAATATAAACTAACATGTTTGCTAGTGGAACTGTAAAGGTACATATCTATACTAATAAAAGGGTAATACGCTAATTAGACTGGACAGCCAAACGACCTTCCAGACGTCATTCCGGATGTCCTTCCGGACAAAACTGTGGCGGCGAGGGCCGAGGCAGAGGCAGTTAGGGGCAATCAGGCAGGCAGGCGAGCAGTTAAGGGCGATCAGGCAGTCAGGCAGAGGGGTTAGGGGCGATGAGGCAGGCAGGCAGAGTGGTTAGGGGCCATCAGGCAGTCAGACATCCCCCGAGGGTCCTGGATTGCGAGAGAGTGTAGGCCAGGCTGAGGGACACCCCGCCCCCTACCCCCCCAACCCCCTTGTGCACGAATTTCGTGCACTGAGCCTCTAGTACAGCAGTTCTCAACCTGTGGGTCGCGACCCCTTTGGCAGTCGAACGACCCTTTCACAGGGGTCGCCTAAGACCATCCTGCATATCAGATATTTACATTACGATTCAAAACAGTAGCAACATTACAGTTATGAAGTAGCAACAAAAATAATTTTATGGTTGGGTCACAACATGAGGAACTGTATTTAAAGGGCCAGAAGGTTGAGAACCACTGCTCTAGTATGTTATAATCATATCACATGTCAGATGCTAAATTTTGAATAAGATATTAAATAATTTATATTTTGAAAATTTAAAAACTTGCTTAGTCATTTAAACAAAGTTATATTTTCCTCAACTTTTATAGAAAAAGGAAGTGGTAAAATTTATTTGTTGTTTAGATAAAAGTTTTGGCTGCTAAATTTAGTGAAAAGTCTTAATTTTAACAGATGTAGACTGTACTAAAAATACTTTTTCTTGTTACACTAGGTTGTAACATCATAAAGAGGATTCCAAAATTCATTATGACAGGGTCTCCCTCTCTTTTACCCCTTCTCCCCTCAGGCTCTTCCCCCTTCTCCCTCTTTCCTGCTCTCCTCCATTCAGTTACAAGTCCTGCGTCAGTTCGATTTGTACTATTTAGACCCAAAAGCCCCTGATGTTCTGATTGCTCTAGGATTCGCAGGATTAAAGTTTAGTCTTTGATCCTGGATTTGTTGTAGTGGGAGCTAAAAAAATACTTTCCTCCCACCTTCTAAGTTCTTCTATCTGAACTAATAAATCAAATTAACAGACAAAATAACAGGAGAAAATCAAATTTTTAATATATGTGCATGGGAAAGGGGCTCACATACACATGAGAATTCCAAAGACAGGCAGCATTGGATATATATGAAATTTTGGACAGTGGTGAAAGCGGGGACCGGAAGGGTTCTGAGATTTCAGAAGTGAGAATGGGCAGGTAATTGAGGAAGAGCAGAGCGCCCGTGCAGGGAAATCCTTGCTCAGTGACCAGATACATTGGGACGTGGTGGGCATCTAGCTAACAGGCCCGGCCCCAAGTCCTCCTGTTACCACACGCAGTCCAGGCGGGCCGCGGAGGCCAGCTTCCGGAGTGTCCCTGCCGCAGTCCGTCTCTCCCTCCGAATCTCCTAGGCAGGGAAGGGGAGGCTCAAAGTTCCTTTCTGAGCCTTAATTGCCCCTTAAAAATCAATGTCCTAAGAGGCAAAACTTTGTTCCCCTTCAATAGTAAATTAACTTTATCAGTTATGTAACTTGTATTTAAATGTAAAACGACAGCATTATTGTGTTTAATGAAGTATTAGTTACGCATTCAGGTATCCTTCTGTCCCGTTTCCTTTCTCCCATTTCTTTCTCTGTCCTTCTACTAGTATATTTCATAGACCCTACGTATCGGATCCAGAACCCAGCAGCATATGAATTAAATTTATTTAGGGGCCAAATCTTGGAACCTAAAACACTTGTATAGTGCTGATTAAATAACATATAGGAGACTAAGTAATTCACATTTTGTCATTTAGATACGACAGAACCCAGGTCTGGGAGAAGAACAGATGTGAGTCCGTTCTTAGCTCCCCGCTCTGCGGCTGTGCCTCTCATGAACCCGGCTGGCCTTGGGCCTGGGGGGCCTGGGCACCTCCTTTTGAAACCCATTTCAGACGTGCTGCCCACGTTTACGCCTTTGCCAGTGTCGCCTGACAACAGTGCCGGGGTTGTGCTGAAGGACCTTTTGAATCAATAGATGACTCTCAAGCCAGAGACGACATGCACAGCACTTTAGAGAAACACTAAATGTATGTACTTTATCACGAAGTGGCCTTTTGGAAAAAGTCATGTATTTGTTTGCAGTTGTACTTTCTCTGAATTTAATAAAAATATTCGTATTGTTTTTAGAAATTGCAGGTGTCACAGGAGGAAGTGTTTGCTATATATTTTTTTCCTTCTCTGATTTAACCTAATTCAGGCTAGAAACATTTGATTTTTTAATCTTAACTTATGGAAGTAAGTAAAATAAAAGTAGCTATATATCAGGTTTTGATTTCTTTCTCTGATTTTCAAGTTAATTTAGGCTAGTTGAGACATGTGGTTGTCTTTTAAAGATAATCATGAGATTTACCCAAAAAAGAAAGAAAAAGAAAAGGAAGAAGAAATAATAACTGTGGCTCATCTGCATAGTGCAGAAAATTGACCTGAAGTGTATATTAATCATCTTTATAGAGGATTTTGTGTAGACAGGACAAGAAAAGGTTGCCCCTGGGAGGACATAGGTGTCTTGAGGTGGAATGTGTGTGTATTTTGTTCTATGCAACTTTATCACATGTGTAAATCCATGTGACCACCACTACAGAACAGATACATCAAGAACCCCTCGTGCTACCCTTTTTACAGTCATAGCCACCTCCTTCTTTAGCTCCTCCCCGAACTTCTGGCAACCACTCACTATTCTCCGATTTCTGTAGCGTGCTATATAAATGGAATCCCATAGGATGTAACCTTTTTGAGATTGACTTTTTCACTGAGTGCAATGCCCTTGGAAATCTATCCAAATTATTACGTGTATCAGCCTTTCTCTTTTTGTTGTCAAGTGCATACTATGGGCATATGATTTGGTTTTAAGAGCTAAGGTATCTTTTTAAAGTTATCATTTTAAAACTACTTGTTTTTTTCACACCTATACATACAACTTTCATGTAAGCGTTAAATCATACAGCTGCATTTACGGAACTATAATGAGCAATATCACTAAACACGGCCCCTCCTTCCTCTGTCTGAGATGTCCATGTGACAGGCATGTTAGTCCAGGAATTGTCCATTCGCATCCTCAAGGTCACCGAGGGCAGTGGAATTACTTCAGCAACACCAGCATCAGGTGTTTGGAACTTAAGAATAAGGGAGTATTTCTTTAATTTTTTATAAACCTATCATAAAAAAATCCTGGCTTGGAACTTAATCAGGATGTTCATGTTTGTATAAGTTGTTGAAGTTGTATATTTAAAGACATTTCTTGCAAATTTTGTAAATTTCACTATGCCTTTAAAATAGAAACATCTATATAACAAGGAAAGGTGGAAATGATATTGATCCAAATATGTAAATAGTTCTGGCTCCAGCCAGGGCTAAATTTGATCATTTGTAAATTTTGCTGTGATTAACTGTATACTTTCTACTGTATTTAGAAGGTTGGAAGTCTTTATGTGTTGATGGGTGAAACTGGTTTTTCTGAGGAATTCAGTAACTGAGACATTGCTGCTTCACAACGTCCTGTCTCCTTAGCTAGCTTATTTATATGGCCATTCTTTATTTAGTGTGCTTAAAGGAAGTGGCCATCCAGTTCTATATTAGAACTGCCAAGCTGCCTCCTGTCTGTTTTGCCCATTATTTCTCTTATAAAATTATTACCCTTGGGATCCTTTCAAAGATACTTTCACTGACCAGCCTAAATTATTTGCTGCTTGCCATTGAAGTTTCATTTCAGTGTGGAGCATCTGAAATAAAAATTTCTAAGTTAAAAAAAAAAAAAAGACACATGCTCTTTCATTTTGAAGAAATAGAAAATGCATAGAGTTTTTCTCTTATAATTTGAGAATTAAAACTTAAGTAGTAGGTATTTAAGTAGCATGTCATCATATTTTAAATGTCTTTCATGACATTTTAAGTATTTCCTTCCCTATTCAAAACAGCCTATCTCCCTTCACCCCGTAGTTTAACATAAGTTTGAAAGCTATGATGGGCATACAGCATGACCTTACATGGCTGCTGTTTGATTATGTGACCTTGAACTGAAGCTGTAGTACCTAATGTTTCAGTTGTATCATCATTGAAACTATAGCTGCCTGGTATGCATACTAAGTGTTTGTTGATCTAAACCAGACATAACTCATCTACTTTCCTGAAACTAAGTTGTGTCAGAGATGAACCATCTGCTCAAGGAATCTTCTTAGTAACCAGCCATACAATGAGGAAGCATATAATTCTAATGTCAGCAGTAGGACATTTCTAACAATAATTTACTGCAGTCGTTTAACGACAGTAATTTTACTGTTTACTTCTCTGCAAACTTACTAGGATTTGTGGTTGAATTTTGCTTTAGCTGCCACAGTTTTTCACAACATTCCTAATGGTTTTCAACTGCTAATACTATAATAGAAAATCCAGCCAGACATTGAATTTGATTTAGTACAATTCTGTATCATATGGCTGTTTGAATTTTAGTTCCTGCCATTATTTATTTAAAAGAAAAAAAATTGGGGAAAGAATTTAATTCTTTAAAACCAGCCACTTAAAATATTAAATATCCCCCCCAAATAAAACCTCCAGTTTATTTTAACCATTCAAAGGTTAATCAAAAGGGAGAAAAACACTTTCAAAATAACTTATTTGATCCTTAGGTGGAAAATATGAAAGTGTCCTCAGGGACAGGGGAGGGATGAGAATACTTAGAGCTATTATGTATCAAACTTAGAGCATTTGAATTTGATTTAAACCTAATGAAGTTTTTCATATATCAAAGTATTTAAAGCCTCTTCCATCAAAAAATTTAATTTTGTAAATATCAAGTCAGTTATACTTGATATTTATTTTATATATTCCTATGGAAAAAGTAAAGGCGCTTTTAATGTTCTGACATTTGTGATTATTTGCCAGTGTTTACTTTTTAACTTATTAAGGTTTCTGTACTTAAAATTGATCAATTGTCTTGATTTTTAGGGAAATAACTAAATAGGGGAAATTTACAACCCAACTATAGTATTGGGTTGTGTTTTATAGAACTAAAGTCAATGCATTTCTGAATTTCTCAGGAGCGCTGCAAGGCAAAAAAATACTCCAAATAAAAATGATATATGTGAGTTGGCGATGTCTTCATCCACAATAAAAAAAAAGATTTTTTAGCAAACAGCTGCTGACTTGTTCTTTAGAAGGGGGAGAAATGACTTACACATGTTGTTTATAGCAGCCGTTGGTCAACTACTGAAGCTAATGTCTTCAAGTGCTCGCCGGATGTCTGCTGTGAGGATAGTGTTTGAGCCTTGGAAATGTTAAGTATGAACAGTTCATAGAGGCTTAACATAAGATAACGCATGAAAAGAGCATCTGAGAGGCTTTAGCCAGCCTGTTCCGAGGTGATATTATGCATCATCCGGCCTTCGTGTTTCTGCAAGATGATCAGTCAATCCTGTCTTCGTTTTTCTTAGATGTGGAACTTGAATAATTTTAACTGTTTGTGTGATGGCAGCATTGGAAGGAACATGGGTTTTTAAGTTGGGAGGTGGCTTCTTTTGACTTTTAACAGCATTACTTTGATGGAATTGATTTTTCTCATCTCAAATAACCTAGGTCAGTGGGCGGCAAACTCATTAGTCAGCAGAGCCAAATACCAACAGTACAACGATTGACATTTCTTTTGAGAGCCAATTTTTTTAAACTTAAACTATATAGGTAGGTACATTGTTATTAACTTAATTAGGGTACTCCTAAGCTGACCTTTGCTAAAAACGTCCTCAATCTGATTGAGGTACGTTCGCTGAGGTCGACCCCTTCCAACTCTCCCATCCACACTCGTCTTGTAGACTTGTTTCAGATAGACGAGTGTGGATGGGAGAGTTGGAAGGGGTCGACCTCAGGGAATGTACCTCAAAACAATGTACCTCCCCCGCACTGCGTATCCCGTGGCCTGCCTGCGCCGCGTCTCCCGTTGCCCAACCCACCGACACCCCCACTTCTTCTAACGCCACTTCTTCAAAAATAGACTCGCCCAGGCCGAAAACCGACTTCTGCACACAGGCCACAAAGTTTCAGTCGCACTGTACGTGCGCGCCCGCACATGGTATTTTGTGGAAGAGCCACACTCACTCAAGGGGCCAAAGAGCCGCATGTGGCTGGTGAGCTGCGGTTTGTTGACCACTGACCTAGGTAGTAAGCTTATGGGGTTGTAAGCATCAAATGATGCATTCATTCATAGTATTTATTAAATGATAAATGTACCACTTGTGGAAATGCTTTATAAAATCTAGTTCTATACAGATGTCAGAACTCGAGGTTATTATTGCCAAAAAGGGGGTAAGCATGTCAGATGTGGGGGTGTTGCCAAAGCCAAGAATTATTTCAAGAAGATGGGAGAGGTCAGAAGTGTGGAGTGCTTGCTGCTCTGGTGAGATAAGCTTGGATTCTGGGACCAGGGAGTTGTTGGATTTGACTTGGTGTTGGTGGAATGGTGGGAGGAAAAACCAGTCGTAAGTGAGTTGAGTAGGTGGTGAGCAATTGGAGATAAGTGTTTGTAAGAGCTCTTCTGAGAAATCACATTGTCACGGGGAAGGAGGACACCAGGCGGAGAGAGGAGAGTGGGGTGGCGGGAGAATTGGTTTAAGCTGGGAGGCTTAAGCATGTACAAATCCTTACGGGGTGAAGAGAGTGGAGAGAAGAGGTCCGGAGAGGGAGCTGGTAGCACCCGAACACAGGGGAGGCGTCGGCCTTGCATGGAAAGACTCCTTTACTGGCACAGACGGAATGCAAGAGGGGGGGATGCAGATAGCAAATGGATTCGGGTAGTTGTGGGAATTTCTTCTGTGAGATGGGCAGGGAGCTTTATGGGCTAAAAATGAGGGGTGCGACGACGGTCTGAGGCTTGAGAAATTCAGTCTAGTGGGCGAGAGAGACTCGTCCACATTGCTAGAGCAGTGAGAGGTGCTGGGGAGCCCTGGGTTGGCCCTGGCAGGCAGATGGGAGGAGCGTGTGGTGGTTAAAGGAAGTAACATTTGAGCACCTTAGGAGGAAGCGAGCTAGCAAAGTTAATGTCCAGCGGTCCTTGCCCCAACCAGTTCTAATGGAACACAAAATGTTACTCATCTGAACTTGTTTTCCTGTCCTTGGGGCTTAGGTCATGTGAATATAAGATATGATATGATGGAAGGTTTTACAGCATGTTATTGTCATAATTTAATACATCCAGTAAAGTAATAATCCTTTATAAACACACCAGTATTTCCTTTGGAGATAAAGGAAAATTCAAGAATGTTAATAAATGGATCACTTAAGGCAGATGTTTGACCCCTTAGTTTGTTTTCTGCCTTGGCTACTACTGTGCATCAAACTTTTAGCCCTTCTGGGGTTAAGAAATTAATAATTCGCATTACGATGATATTTTAACTGTGATCACTTTCAGCTGTGGCTGTTTTTATAAGAGTTACTCCCCTTTTCAGCTCTAACATTCTTTGACTTCAGTGAACTATTTCTGACCCTCAAAAATTAAATCTCAGTGATTGAAAATATTTGTGAACTTAATGAGTTTGGTGAAGTTGTTTCCTAGTTTTCCTTGGGCTGTTAAAAATGTAATTATTTTTTGTAAAATATAAGGCATTTAAATGTGGCAGGACTAACACTGTGAGAAGTTTTCCTCTAACAATGGTGAGTCAATGTATATTCTTGAATGAATTCATTTCCCAAAGGACAAGGCCCATTCCAGATGGTGAAGGCAAACATGATTTCTTTTAAAGAAAAGAATTGGAAGCAAAGTAACACAGCTTTGCTTTAGGTTTCCAAGCAGCTCTGTCCATTTAAGCATATTTAAAGCACCACGGTGTCATCTGTGAGTTAACACATTCATCCCTGTCTAAAAGGCAATTCCAGGCCCTCTCCATTAATAAAAAATGGGGTGATGGTGATAAAGTTACACATTCTAGACTAATGAGGTAATTTTTTATTTTTGAAAACGTATATGGAATGTGTAGCCTTTGAACATTTTTGGAATCGTTTCAAAGTCATCTCCCTAAAGCATTTGGCATGCCTCGCACATGCAGGCTCCCGCTCGGAGAGTCTGGATGTATGCATTCAGCCCGCAGCACTCTTCAGGATCACACGCACCAACTGGCGCTCCCGTGTTGAAAAGTACTGATGGTTGAAATCAGTTCTCCATAGAGTTGCTACTTGAGGAATAGATTTCCATTTTTTAAAGTGTTTTCACTCTTAATTTTTTTCCTTGAAACATTAGTTTTACCTGGAAGTAATTTTACTTCTGCCTTCATCCTTTATTTGTGGGTTTCAAATATTTCAATCATTCAAGAATAAACAAAGGGGTATTAGGAGGGATGGACATCTGGCCATGGTAGGGTGAAGAGGTCAGCCAGTCCTCCCTGCAAAAAAACAAGTATATAACCAAAATGGTGAAAGACAAGAAATTGGAAATGGTTGATTTTTTAAAACCATCTATACTCTATAGAGCAGCGGTTCTCAACCTGTGGGTCGCAACCCCTTTGGGGGTCGAACGACCCTTCCACAGGGGTCGCCTAAGACCATCAGAAAACACATATATAATTACATATTGTGTTTGTGATTAATCACTATGCTTTAATTATGTTCAATTTGTAACAATGAAAATACATCCTGCATATCAGATATTTACATTACGATTCATAACAGTAGCAAAATTACAGTTATGAAGTAGCAACGAAAATAATTTTTTGGTCGGGGGTCACCACAACATGAGGAACTGTATTAAAGGGTCGCGGCATTAGGGAGGTTGAGAACCACTGCCATAGAGCTGCAGGTAAGAACCACTGGAGTCTGTAGCTTCCTGCCTGGGGCTCCCCGACTCCCGTCAGCCTGTCTGAAAACCAGCAGCTTTGTAGCCTGAGGGCATGAACTCCATGGAATGGGGTGGAAGCTGAGCAAAAACCATGACTTTGCCAGTTAAAAGTGGTGAACTTGGAAGGAAACCTGGAGAAAACTCAGCTCTGCTAGGCTGAGGGTGCAACTCCAGGTGGGGCAAGTGCCGACCAGTGGAAATGTAATGAGGAGCTGAGAAAGCCATGGCCAGGGCAGAACCAAGAGAGCCCCATGAGAAGACAGCCTCGGCCACCCAGAGCCTGGCCTGTATTTTTCAATCTGCACCCTCACCCATCGGCAGCGGATGGGAGCCACGGGGACTCTGGGTGTCTAAGGAGCACAGCCTCCTGCTGACCAGTCCTGCAGCAGCAACCTCTGGGAGGCCAGAGTGAAAGATTAAGAATGTAAAACCAGCAGAGACATCAGCAGCCACACTCTCCTGCAGGGAAGGCAGATTCCTCAGTTTAAATCCAAATGTTAGCCCGAGCTGGTTTGGCTCAGTGGATAAGCGTCGGCCTGCGGACTGAGGGTCAAGGGCATATGCCCTGGCTGCGGCCGTGATCCCCAGTGTGGGGCGTGCAGGAGGCAGCTGATCAATGATTCTCTCTCATCGACGTTTCTATCCCTCCCTCCCTCCTTTCCTCTCTGAAATCAATAAAAATATATTTTAAAAAACAAATCCAAATGTTAAAATCAGAGAAATACATCGCAATTAGTAGTTGCTACACGTAATCTAAATTGTCCAAACTTCAACCAACAACGATGAGTAATGCAAAGAAGAAAGTGTGACCCGTACTCAGAAAAGAAGCTGTCAAAGAAACGGTGGGCTTCATGTTGGATTTAGCCCACAAGAACTTCACTGCTGTGATCATAAATGCAAAAGCTGAAGTCTGTTCACAGGATACCGAGTAATCGCTGTATGTTCATTAGCCAGCTTCGTCAAATCTTAACCTTATGCTGTATTTTCCAAAAAAAAATTTTTTTTGACTTTTTATTAGAGGAAAATGTGAATGTAGACACAAAAGTATAGAAGGTAGCCAAAACTGGTTTGGCTCAGTGGATAGAGCGGCGGCCTGCGGACTGAAAGGTTCCAGGTTCGATTCCGGTCAAGGGCATGTACCTGGGTTGTGGGCACATCCCCAGTAGGAGATGTGCAGGAGGCGGCTGATGTTTCTCTCATCGATGTTTCTAACTCTCTATCTCTCTCCCTTCCTCTCTGTAAAAAATCAATAAAATATATTTTTTTTTTAAAAAAAGTATAGAAGGTAACAATGTACCCATGTACCCATCATCCACTTCAATGATGAACAACTCAGGATGACCAACTCTCATTTCATCCTGTACCACCAGCCACTTCCCCTTTTAATTTTGGAAGCATTTTCCCATAACTTGTCTTAACATTGTAATGAGCCAATCTTCTTACTTTCTGTAGGACAATAGAGATGTGGTCAGATAATGTATGCCTCTCCTGTCCCTGAACTCTATGGGAATATTGTTGAAACCTGACATCCCATCTGGATACATAGAGAAGCTTACAAGGTCTCTCCTTCATGTGGTGTTAAAAGTTCTTTCTTTTATGCAACATGGTAATATGCTATATGATAGTTGTAATATTTTTTATTTTTATTTGGCAGAATTAAAAGCTGACAGCATAGCCCTGGCCAGTGTGGCTTAATTGATTGGGTGTTGTCCCATGCACCAAAAAGTTGCCAGTTTGGTTCCTGGTCAGGGCACATGCACGGGTTTCAGGGTCGATCCCCAGTAGGAGGCAAGCAGGAGGCGGCCGATCAGTGTTTCATTCTGACATCAATGCTTCTCTTACCCTCTCCCTCCCCTCTCTCTAAAAATCAATAAAAATTCTTCAATTTTACAAAAAAGCTGACAGCATAATATTGTTTCTTCTAATTTTTGAGGGTGTTGATTTTACTGGTTTGGTAAATTCAAGAATATGGGAACCACTTTCTTATATGGATTGTAAATAGGAAATGAGATAATTTGAACATCATCTATACTAATAAAAGGGTCATATGCTAATTAGACTGGACATCTTCTGGACGTCCTTTCAGACAAAGCCACGGTGGCAGGGGTGCTGGGGTCCAACCCCAGCAGATCCAGGGGTCCCCAAAGGTGTGGACGGAGTCGGCGAAGAAGGAATGACATGGAGGCAGCATTCAGTTCATCAGTGGCCTAGCCAGGATCTCCAGCCAGGATCTCCAGCCAAGTTCTGGTCTGGATCTCCAGAGAGGTTCTGCTTAGGATCTCCTGCCAGGGTCTGTGTCCATGTTCTCTTGCTAGGTTCTCCAGCCAGGTTCTGTCCAGGTTCTCCAGCCAGGTTCAGTCACCAGGTTCTAGTCAGGTTCTCTTGCCAATTTCTGTAGTCAGGTTCAGTCCAGGATCTTTTGCCATGTTCTCTCACTAGGTTCTGTCTCTAGGTTCTGAGGCCAGTTTCTGTCCAGGAACTTTTGCCATGTTCTCTCCAGCGAAGTTCTTCTGTCTCTAGAGAACGTTCTGTGTAGGTTCTGTGCCTAGGTTCTGTCTCTCTCGGTTCTGTCTTCTTAGTTCTGTCTCCTAAGTTCTGTGTTCTAAGTTCTGTCTTCTAAGTTCTGTCTTCTAAGTTCTGTGTCTTGCTGTCTTGTTACATCTGTATTTATACCAGTTGATTCAATCCTATCAATCTCTATTACAAAGGTTAGGGCGTTTCTTATCTCCATTCCAGGGAGTAAAGATTATGTAGCTTAAGCATGATTGTTCGTAGTTAAAGTGATTAATTACCCGCCTGGCACTTAGTTAAGAGGTTTTATTCCCTCCCTAACTTCAGGGGAAAATCCCTACCTGGGGAAACAACCTTTCTCAGAGAGGAGACCTTGGTTAAAACACATAGTGCCAAGAAGGTGAGCAAACATATTAAGAACAGTATGCCATATATGCCGGGTCCCTTGAAACAGCAAGGATGGACCGGCTCCCGGCACAGGGGTTGAGGCAGAGGCGGTTAGGGGCGATCAGGCTGGCAGGGGAGAGCAGTTAGGAGCAATCAGGCAGGAGGGGAGAGCGGTTAGGGGTGATCTGGCAGGCAAAGGCAGTTAGGGGCAGTCAGGCCAGCAGGGGAGAGTGGTTAGGGCGATCGGGCAGTCAGGGGAGCAGTTAGGGGCGATCAGGCTGGCAGAGGAGCAATTAGGGGCATCAGGCAGGCAGGCAGAGTGGTTAGGGGCAATCAGGCAGGCAGAGGGGTTAGGGGCGATCAGGCAGGCAGGCAGGTGAGCAATTAGGAGCCAGTGGTCCCAGATTGCAAGAGAGATGTCCAACTGCTGGATAGGGCCTAAACCGGCAGTCAGACATCCCCCAAGGGGTCCTGGATTGGAGAGGGTGCAGGCCGGGCTGAGGGCCCCCTGTCCCCCTTGTGCATGAATTTCTTGCAACAGGCCTCTAATACTTTTATAAAATTATATTAAATATATTCACTTTGTTCCAAACATCAGTACATATTGTCAGAAAACAAACAGACAAAAATGAAACAGAGAATGCCATTAGCTACTTTCTTGATTGCAACTCCGGCTCCATAGCAAAGAGTGTGTTGGCCTAAAGTCTCTTTGATAGTGGAACTCTCATAGTTTACACATGATCATATGTTAGAACCACAGTCAGTTAAAACAAACCATACGAAAAACCCAGGTGTTTTCATGATTTTCTGATTTTCCCGAGAATTCCAAGTATGTGCAGAAAGTCCTGGCATCCTTGAGCCAGTTGGTTGCAGTAAAGTACAGTTTAGAGACCAAATGTAATAGGAGAAGCTATCCTGGAGTAGAAGTCCAAAAACCTGATTCCGACCCCTGCTCTGCCTTCAATGATAGGATCTTGGGTAAATTAGTCCCTCTGAGCCTTAGTTTTCACATTTGTAAAATTGGGGTACAGTAAGTGATGTATAAAGTCCAGGACTCTGTCACCTCCTCCAGGCAATGCCCTGGTGCCCTGCCTTGGCCTATGCACACCTACTTGCACTATAGGCTGATCAGTGACTCATGATAAAAATAAAAGAGTAAGTTTCCTAACCTTTATTGACCTACTGTGCATTGGCACCTGCTAGGTGCTTTATGAACACTGTTGCCTTTACAATACCATGATGTTATTTTTGCGCCCATTTTATAGCTGAAAACCTGAAGCTTGTTAAGGTTAAAAACTTGCTTAGGTGTTGTATTTGTTAGGTTTCTCCAGGGAAACAGACCAATATTTTTTTAAACATTATCTATGTTTAACATAAGCATGACACAGAGGGCAGACACTATACAGGATGGGATTAGGACGTCCAAATACAGAGAAATAGAAAATATGCATTTTCAAAAATCTGTAGGTTAAAAGGTAAAAAATAACAACAAAAAAGAAAATATTTGCAATATAGATGACCATGGAGAAATCTCACTATAGAAATAAAGATGGGCAAAGTCAAGATAATTGATGTTCTTTAGGGTTTCTGGCTGAGCTGGCAGTTTGTCTCTGGATGACCATTTTCTGCTTTTTAGCTAAGCAGGTTCCTACAGAATGTGAGAACATGTATCATTTTGTGACACATACCCGTTGAGCTATTTCTATTAAAACACATCACCACCACCCAAAACCCTAAGCCAAAGTCACTAGTAGGGTGGAACACATTTGACTTTTATATTAGTTCTCAGGGAGTAAAGGAACTACCCTGACTAGGTGACTGAGAAGTCAGGAGAAGAAATGGATTTAGGGAAATTTAAGGAGTTGAACATTTGACTCTGTCAAGAAAGAGACACGTTAGGGATGACGAGAGGGATTTGAGAGTCATCGGCACAATGCTGACGGTATATATCAATGCCCCATAACAGTAGTAGGACTATTTCCACAAGAGGGTCGTGAGAAAGAGTAGAGAGGCTGGATTTAACTTTGGGGGACTTTTTGGCCAGAGAGGAGGAGAAAGAAAAGAGGCTGGAGAAGATGCAGTCATAGTGAGGAAACCAGGATAACTTAAAGTCATGGACATGAGAGGACAAGATGGATTATCAATGGTCAAATCCTTCAAAGCGACAAAAGAACAATTAAAAATGAAGGGCATGGTATTTGGCCATGAGAGCACGAGGGAACTTAGGAAGCACCATTGTGGGTGAATGGTGGCAACATGGCCGGATTTCAGAGAATTCAGGTGGGACTCGGTGGGGTGACCGACACATGTACCCATGTGTCATGGGTACTAGCTGTGTAAGCAGTAAGTCAGAGAAAGCAAGTGTTTACCCTGAGAAGGAATATATCTTCCAAGAACTCCTAGTGGTTAATTGGACTCAACCATTGCTGGCAGGGGCCTCTCACACATTCTGCATTTCAGTGAAAAGCCACAGACAGAGCTGCCAGCCTCCTGCACTCTCCTCCTGCCCTTTGAGCCCACCCTTATGAATGGCTCCTGAGGTCATCTTTGCACTGTAAGATAGAGACCTGCCCTGTCTAATGGAAATGTCCCGCTTCATCCTCATTTGCATCTTTACTGGCCAATCAGAGTGGCTTCATAAGGACCAATCAGGGCAGTGCTATTTGGACCAATCAGACTGTGCACATTTGGATTCCTAATTTGCATAAAAATGGACCAATCAGAGACGAAGGCAGGACTTGATAAAAAGCAGTCTCCCCTTTGGACAGAGCCCACTTCTGGGGGGCTCTCAGGTTTGCAAACTGATTATCTGTATAGTTCCTCCTTTGGGATATCCCATATTGGGGATTTCTGTGGGTATTAGATTGGTGGCAGTGAACTTTTGTTGAAACAAGGCTTGGTAAACTGGAAGAATGAGGACTGTAGACTCAAAAGGGCCTGGTTTAGGCTAGAGTTTGGATTGTTTATTACCTGTGTGGCCATAGTGTCTCTGGGTCTGTTTTTTTTTTTCATGTGCAAATTGGAGGGGGTGGGGGTCACAGGAGAGGGTGTGTGTGGAGTCTAGCATGATCATGAACATTCAATCATGTCACCATCCCTGTTTTACATTCTCTCCTAGAAGGGCAATGTGATGTAATCATTTTTGGACAGTGAAAAAATAAATAATTTAATATTAGTAGTCAAAATATATCATTACTTTTATTAATTTTGTGAAATTTACTCCCAATTTGAAGCATCAGCTTAAAAAAAAAAAATAGCCCATCTGTTTTCCAGCCCCCAGCGCAGTGAGGAAGTTGAGTTTGACTGGAGCCAGGAAGGCCCCATTCAGCAGATGATAACCTGTTCCCTTGACGTTACAATTTACGTTTTGTGAAGTTGTTCTGTGGTTGTGATTGTATTTGATTCCAATGATGGGAGGTGAGGTAGATGTTAGGATCTTCATTTTGCACCAGAACAAAAAAACAACAACCCACAAACCACTTAGAAAAGGAAATGATGGCGTTTAAAAGCCAGAAGGATCCCTTAGCAGTTCATGCTCAACAAACCTCATTTGCTTTTTTAAAATAGAATTGCTAGACGGGAAATGCTACGACTCTGTTCATTTTGATGTTAGCAGGACATCGGATAAAGTCCCCTACCAACTCTTTGTGGACAAGATGGGGGAATGGGAGCTGAGTGAGAGAAGTGTAACATACAGAGGAGTTCACAGATCCTAACCGTCCGCTTCCCTGTAGAACCAGCACCCAGATCCAGAATTAGAATATTACCAGCACCCAGAAGGCTCCTGGGGCCCCTCCCAGTCACGACCCTATTTTGATTTCTATATAAGTGGAGTCATCCAATATGTACTCTTATGTGTCTGACATTTTTTATTGGTTGCACAATACTTCATTTTTGGAAGCTCTTCCTTTAACTCTGCTGGTACCCAACTGATGGACTTTGAGGTTGTTCACAACCTTTTGCTATTACGAACTTTGGGGGCAACGAACAATCTCGTAAAAAAATGTGTTTTAAAAAAATATTTTATGCGAAATTTCTAATACATACAAAGTAAACAGAATAAATGGACACTCAGCTTAGACAACTATCACCATTCTGCCTTTCTTGTTAGATGTCATTGTAGAGTCCTGTGGGGGCTTAAAAAATTAATACTCCTCCCCCACCCACCACCTTCTAAGTCCTTCTAGCTGGGCTAATACATTCACAGAGACAGATTAACAGTAGGAAATAAAAATGTTAATACATGCACATGGGGAATTCACAGAATCATGAAACGACATTGTTTCATGTGAGGCGACATGGGTAACTATGACGTTTTGGACAAAGTAGAAAATGGGGAACGGAGTCTCAGATTCCAGAAGTGAGAGTGGGAGATTTATAGGTAGCTGGGGAAGAGCGGAACACCTGTGGCTGGTGGACGTTTGCTAGCCCACCCAGAAGCAGTGAGACCCGGGCGGCAGTTCCAGGAGGCTGCTAGGTCGCACACCTGACGGTTCCCTTCCCTGAGTAGGTCTCTCCCTCTGCATCTGCTCCAGTGTTCTCAACCTTGGCTGCACATTAGAATCACCTGGGAATCTTTTTACAATCCTGATTTCTGGGCCTCATCCTCCGGAAATTCTGTGTCTTTGTTACTCATGTTGTGGCCCCACCCCATCACAAAGAAACAGAATTTCCGGAGGATGAGGCCCAGAAATCAGGATTGTAAAAAGATTCCTAGGTGATTCTAATGTGCAGCCAAGGTTGAGAACCACTGTGCTAGGCAGTAAAGGGGGCAAGGTCAAAGGTTCTTTCTTAATTACTTGCTTAAAAATCAATATACCACCTGGCCAACGTGGCTCAGTGGTTGAGCATCAACCTATGAACCAGGAGGTCACAGTTCGATTCCTGGTCAGGGCACATGCCCGGGGTTTCGGGCTGGCTCCAGGGTTTGGGGCGTGCAGGAGGCAGCCGATGAATGACTCTCTCTCATCATTGATGTTTCTCTCTCGTTCCCTCTCCCTTCCACTCTGAAATCAATAAAAACATTAAAAAACATCAATATCTGGAGGGCAGCTTCAGGTGGGGAAACTCGGGCCCCTCCAGCAGGATTCCATTCACTTCCCACCACCACGCCCTCCGGAAGGCTGGCCCCGCAGACTGTGGCTCTCCCCTGTGGGCCAGGGGGTTCCTCACCGCTCTCAATGGGGTTAAAGGACCGCACAGCCTCTCCAGTAGGTGGGCGCTGTGGAGGGGCCCCTGGGAAGATGCAGGTGGGGAGGGAGGCCCTCGACCCCTGCCCGTCCACTCTGGTCTCTTAGGGAGTAGTGTCTCTGGTAAGATTTAATTTGATGAAAAGGGTTCCAAAGCTTTAAAGAGAGAAAAAAAGAAAACGAAAAAAAAAACCCCTTTGAAACCACCAATATAATGAATATGAAGGACTTAGCATAGCACTTTGAGGTTATCGTCATCCTGTTTTTCCTGGCTGTCCTCTTCCTCTTTGCAGATCACCTTTTCAGTTGTTAGCATCACCTTTTCTTCTGTTATATAATCACCAAGGGACACTTTTGCTTTCTTAATGAAAAATAATATATTTTTCTCTCGAGCCGGGTGGGGATAGGATTGACATATAACTGTGTGTAGGTTTAAGCCGGCCAACGCGTGGATGTGCTGCATGGACACTTTTTAATGAAAGCAAGAACGTGCCGCCAGAGCGCGGGGTGGCGGCGGGGCGCGCCCGGGAAGGTTTGCGTTGCACAAGCTGGTGTCTCGCGCCCCGTCGGCCAGATGCCGTCCCCCTCCACCCCTTCGGGAAAATCGCGCGTTCCTGTCGCCATCCCCCAGCCGCTGCTTCCCAATAAATCCTAAGACCCGAGTGCCTGTCGGGGCGTTTGTCCTGAGCGCAAGTTATTGGAGAGGCAGCTAACTTTGCATGGGCGTCCCCAAGCCAGGGGCGCTGGGCCCCCTGCCCCGCCGCGGCCGGGACCGCCCCGCCCCGCCCCGCGCGGGGATGTCCTCCCGGGTGGGAAGTAAAGGGTCCGGAGGCCCTCCCCGCCCCCGCCCCCGCCCCCCGCGCTCCGCACTTGCCCGCCCCTCGCCTCCAGCGGAGATGCTGGGAGCCCGAGTGCGGCTGCTCGCCCGGGACAGGGCTCTCCTCCCAGCGCTGAGCACTGGGTCCTGGCAGACGCCCCAAGATTGTTGTGAGCGCTGTAATCTGAACCAGCTGTGTCCAGACTGAGGCCCCATTTGCATTGTTTAACATACTTAGAAAATGAAGTGTTCATTTTTAACATTCCTCCTCCAATTGGTTTAATGCTGAATTACTGAAGAGGGCTAAGCAAAACCAGGTGTTTTCCCCGTCGGCTCTCCAGCGGCTCGGAGGACCCAGGCTCTCCCCTTGTCCTCTCCACGACTCGCTGTCCCCCCCGGAATAAAATCTCAGCCAGCCCCGCGGGCCCAGAGGAGGCCGAAGTGCAGGAACTGCTCCGAGGGGCCCCCCCGCACTGCCAGCGCCGTCTCTTTCTCCCTCTGCTTCTCCGGCTCCCGCGCCTTGGACATGCCAGGATTTACAAGGTGGGTTCTCCCTTCTGGACTCTTTCCCCCGGGGTCTGGAAAGCTTCCCGAACGCCCGATGGGTGGAAAACGGCTCTGCACGGATCCAGGCGGTGTCAGGAGATTGGGAAAGGCGTTAGCTGGTGATGCAATGACATTGTTAATTATAAAAAGCTGCGCCTCTGCGCGCTGCCTCCCGGAGCCTTCTTTTGGGAGTGGGCATTTTATCATCGGCTCCAGAGGCAGCCTCGACAGAGCCTGCAAACGCCTCCGAGCTCCGTCCCTCTTTCTGGTCGGAAAGGCAAGCTAATCAAGTGTGCCGTTTCCCCCCCAAAATTCACATCCTCTTTTAAGTTCGGGGAGAGCGGTTACTGGTTCACTAGCCGATCTTTTGCTGCATCGGCGGCTGGACAAGCAAGGGGGTGAGCCGCACATCCCGGGCCAGGTCTGCCCTATATGTGCGATCCAAGGGCATGCGACCCAGAAGCCTGGAGCCGATGAAAAGTGGGGACCGCAGACAGAACTACATGTAAGCAAACGTCTTGCTTTTCTTTAAGAAAAATTGCGATTCCCGTCGAGGGCTCCTTCAACTCTGAAGAGCTTTTATCTAGATTCTATCTGCACAGTCTTTACTGAGCAAAACTCTTGAAAATGTCGCTGCTTTATTTGTTTATTTAAAATCTATTTTATTGATTATTTTTACAGAGAGGAAGGGAGAGGGATAGAGAGTTAGAAGCATCGATGAGAGAGAAACATCGATCAGCTGCCTCCTGCACATCCTCTACTGGGGATGTGCCTGCAACCATGCCCTTGACCGGAATAGAACCTGGGACCCCTCAGTCCACAGGCTGATGCTCTATCCACTGAGCCAAACTGGTCAGGGCAAAATGTAGCTATTTGAGAGAGAGAGAGAGAGAGAGAGAGAGAGAGAGAGAGAGAGGGCACATATGCTGAAAACTAAGCTGTAATAATGTCAGCCTGGACTGGGGACACAGCCCTGGTCCCGTGGGTCTCAGGATGGTGCACAAAGTGCGTGGACCCACAGTTTTCCACAGTCCCGGGGACCAGTTCTGAGCTTCAGAGGTTTCCCTCTAATTAGTTTATTTTTGTGGTTTTCTAGAGTTTTTTGTGACAAGGTGCCACTGTTGGTGCCATGAGAGAGCAGCACGCGTGGGTGGTATTTCATTTTGTCGAACACCCTCTCCGTTAGCCTGGAGCTTACCTGGCCCCCAAGACCCAGCCGTGGCTCTTCCCGGAGGCTGGGCCTGCGGCCGCACCTCTCAGAGGGGACCTGTCTCTGAGGGCTCTGGGCCAGAGAGCGCGGGGGAGTCAGGAGTCGGGGGAGAAATGAGGTTAGCACGCCTTTTCCACTAGCTCTTGAAGTCCACGGCATTCAGGCAACCTGTTCTGTCTCCAACATAAACGAGACAGGGTTTTATAACCATCTGAAAGGAAACTTCATGCGAAGAAACAGGAAAACATTGAAATTCATCATATACAGCCTGGAAAATAAATTTGTTATTGTTCTCTCATTCCTTCCAGATATAAATCTGGCTGTCGCAAATATCAAAAAGCCCTGGGATTTGGCTCTGCGCTTTATAAGGTCGGAGCTGTCTCCAGCGAGCGAGAACCTGGCTCACGCAGGCACTTAGATGCGATGAAAACCGGGGGGTGCTCAGGGTCTTCTTTCTTGGGGTTGGAGACGCGGTGAAGGACTTGGGCTTGCATCTTCTGGCGCCACACCGGGGTTTTGTTCCCTGTGGATGTCTCCTTAATTCGAGGGCCCCCCACGAACCTAGAGCTGTTGATTCAGATGAGCCTTGTATTATGGCTGGAGTGGGCTTTGCAATCGATCGAACACCCTTTCCATGAAGGGAGGGATTGTAAAGTGGAGGTGTATTTGACAGGAATAGGCCACTGAGTCCAACCAGGGCCCAGGCCCCACTGCTCTATCCAAGAAGCCTTCAAGGTCACCTCCTCCAGGAAGCCCTCCTTGACTTTCCTGTCCCTAACTCCCAGCCTGGCTCTCACGGCACTCAATGGGCATGTCTGTCAGTGTCCTAACCAACGTGTAGAGACATTCTTGATTCATGTGGCTCCCCAACCAGCTCTCTCGGGCAGCGATTGGGTCCTAGTTTTGTGGCTCTTCTGCCTGGGGTTTACACCTGCAAAGAGTAGTGACTCAGACAAATCCGTGTTGAAACATAACACCAAATAAAGCTCCACATGTGTATAGATTTTATATATATTTTTTACCGCCTTAGTCATGTTTAAGCATACAGTTCAGTGGTGTTAAGTACATTCACACCGTTGTTGTGCAACCAACCTCCAGAACTCCTATCATTTACTTTGCAAAACTGAACTTTATCCGAATTAAACGACTACCCATTCTCTCCTTCCTCCGGCCCCTGGCAACCACCACTCTATGTTCTGTCTCTACGATTTTGATTGCTGTAGGCACCTCACATAAGTGGATCATACAGTGTTTATCCTCCTGTGACTGGCTTATTTCACGGAGCAGGATGTCCTCAGGGTTCCTCCAGATGTGGCCCCTGCCAGAACGTCATTCCTTTTTAAGGCTGAGTAATATGTCACGGAACGGAGACACCACATTTTGCGCGTCCTTTCGTCCATCCAGGAATGAAAGTTGCTCCCACCTCTTGGCTCTTGTGAACGATGCTGCTAGGAACGTGGGTGCACCGGCATCTCTCTGAGACCCTGGTTTTCATTCTTTGGGGCGTGTACCCAGAAGTGGGGCTGCTGGGTCCTATGGTGATTGTACTTTTAATTTTTAAAGGATGGGCCATCCTGTTTTCCATAGCGCCTGCACCGTTTCTCACTCCCACCCCAGGTGCTCCGGGTCCCGGTAGCTCCACGTCCTCCCCACGCGTGCCCTGCTCTGTGATTATAGCTCCCCGGGTGGGCGTGGCGCTCAGCGGTTCAGGTTTGCAGAGTGAATGAGAGGAGTTCTGGCGGCGGTAGCGATGCCGTATTTTGAAAGCATATGGGTGACGACACTTTTATTGGGAAGAAGTTTGTGTTGTGGAGGGTGGGAGTCTCCGGCACAGAGAGGTTTGGTGGCGTGTGGATGTCAGAGCTGCCCCGACCCTCCATTTCTTGACTCCCCCTAAGCTTCCTGCTGTGCTGCTTCTCCTGTTGCCCGGCCCCCTGGTCCCCTGCTCCCTCAGGGGCAGCGGGATGCACACTCCACCCCCTGGATCAGCTGACTTTCCTGCAACACCTTCCTTCTGTGGAACCGTGCACCTCCCATTTGCACTGTCCTGTCACCGTTGGAGGGCGCGAGGGCTCCTTCCCTCTGTTACCGGTTCAGAGTAAAGATGTTTGAACTCAGGCCGGCTGGTGCCGGAGGTCAGAGCAACTGGCCAATACATGGTCAATACCACAGCCGGCGGGGTTTAGATTTGTGCTTTGAAGTAGCAAAAACCTTTCATTTAAAGAAATGCCGTCTAACACATGATCTGAACATCTGACACCAGTGGAACAGACGGGTCTGTATGGGGTGGTTGGGGTCCCTGGGGTCCCCCCATCTAAGCCCAAGGTGACCTCCCGTGGTAAATGCCCAGCAGCGGGCGGGCCGTGTGCCCTCAGACCCGGCTCCTGGAAGTGCCCTGGGCATTGATTTCGCCTTTTTGCCTTTCGCAGGATTCTCACTGTCACCATTCTGGCTTTCTGTCTTCCACGTCCTGGGAATGCACAGGTAAGGTTTTCATTTTGTGAATCACGTAGAAGCATGTTAAACATAAGGTTGTCCAGCCACACATTGTAGCATCCTAGGATTTATTTTGGTGGGGGGCGACGCCGTGCGGGGGGGGCTTTATAGTTTACCTAAATCGAGCCCTTCTTTATACAGAGATGAAAGCTGGGGCTCAGAAAAGTTGAGACCTGATCGAGGTGATGCAGTTCACACGTGGCGGGGCGGGGACCGGGTCCCTGACTCCCAATCCAAGGTTCTTATCATCGGATCCCCCCCCTCATTTGCATCCCTCTGGGGGTGTCTTGACTTACGTGAGATGTTAAGTGAGATGTGCTCTGGGCAGGTGTTTCTGGGCAGGGGTGCCCCTGGGTGCCTGCCCTTGGCATCAGTCGGTGAGCCAGGAACCCAGCTCTCCTGAGGGTCAGGGGCAGCCCCCTGGCTCCAAGGCTCCTGGGTCTACTCCCAGGAACGCAGGCTAGTCCAACCTCTCCACACACCCACCCTCAGCTCAGGGAAGCCCGACTCCCGACGCCTGGTTCCTGTAACATGGCAGGCTCCAGGGTCTGCCCAGGAGGACCCCTGACTGTCGACCCCCATGGCGTTTTCCTCTCTCTTTTTAAACATTGATTTCAGAGAGAGGAAGGAAGAGGGAGAGAGAGAAACATCAATGATGAGAGAGAATCATTGACCGGCTGCCTCCTGCCCACGCCCTACTGGGGATTGAACCCAGAACCTGAGCATGTGCCCTAACCAGGAATCGAACCATGACCACTGGGCCACACAGGCCAGGCCATGACACTTTTCTAAATGCATAAAGTTGTAACTCACGTGGTATGTGAAGCCGACAGTCCTTGGGGACGGTGGAGATCTGTTTCTGGAAGTGTCTCTGTGATTGTCTTCTGAGGCTGAAATGGAGGCGTCTTCCCAGTGCTGCTTGTCCTAGGACAGTGGTCGGCAAACTGCGGCTCGCGAGCCACATACGGCTCTTTGGACCCTTCAGTGTGGCTCTTCCACAAAATACCGACTTCTGCGCATGGGCCACGAAGTTTCAATCTCACTGTACGTGCGCACCCCCACGTGGTATTTTGTGGAAGAGCCACACTCAAGGGGCCAAAGAGCCGCATGTGGCTCGCAAGCCGCAGTTTGCCGACCACTGTCCTAGGAGACTGACTGCATCACTGTGTAGCTTTTATTTTACGTACAGACCTCAGGATCTGGTGGAGGGTTGCACAGGGTGCAAAGGACTCACACTGGGTGCTGAGAAGGTGAGGTTAAAAGCGCCCAAGGAGAGTGAGTGCCCTTAAAAAGCAGTCACATCCCTTCCCAGAAAGGAGTGGACACAGGATGTGCCTCGTCGGGCAGGTCAGATGTCATTATTATTGCATTTCATGAAAAAGCCCCAGGAACCATCTGCTAAAAATAGGGGTTTTGGAGCAACAGTGAGGGAGCTTTACAAGTAATGCTAAGTATAAAAAAATGTACGAAAATGCAGAAGAAGAAGAAACAGGAGAAGGAGAAGGAGAAGGAGGAGAGGAGGAAGAAGAAATAGACATTATAATACAAGCATTAGTATTATGGCTGCTGTTTTTCCCCTTGACTCTATTTCCTGAACTTTCTGTGCTGCCATTACAATGCGTTTACAGTTAAACAAAAATCAGTGAGTGAAATGACCTCGCCTCCTCCTCTCTCCCCGCAGCAACAGTGCACAAACGGTTTTGACCTGGACCGCCCGTCGGGACAGTGCATAGGTAAGAGGCCAGGGACGACCCCTCACCGGGTGGGGACGCTCAGTGACACTGTTGTCCAGGATTGTCAAATCTGTTCGCCTTGCCCATGGGAGAATCAGTGCCCCGGAACAGATGAGGTCCCTGACACCCTTCCATCCACCACCACCTTTGTGCCCATCACCTTAACGGTTAAGGCTTCACCGTAAGCCCTGGGAGGGGGCAGAGATGAGTAAGAATTGACTCCTGTTCCCAAGGAGCTCGCTGTCTGTGTTAGTGTCCTATGGCTGCCATAATAAATTACCACTGACTTGGTGGCCTAAATAATACACATTTATTATGTCACTGCTCTGGAGGTCAAAGGTTCGACAGAGGTCTGCCAGGCTCACACTGAAGTGCCAACGAGGCTTTGTTCCTTCCTGGGTGGCGGGCAGAATCCATGTCCTCACTCATGTGTATTGCTGGCAGAATTGAGTTTCTTTCTTTTTGTAAATTGAGATACAGTTGACATATCACTTTGGCAAGGGTAAACTGTCCAACATGTTGATGCGATGTGCGTATACATTGCAATATGACTACCACCATAGCGTTTGCTTTTTTTGTGGTGAGAACACTTGAGAGCTACTCTCGTAGCAAAGTTCAGTCATACAACACAGTCCTGTTAGCGATAACCACAGGGTGCACGTCAGGCCCCCAGAACTTACCAGAACTTACCAGAACTTACCCGAACGTTCGGGCTCTTCTACCAGCCTCTCCCTGTTTCCTCCGCCCCCCGCCCCTGGCCACCACCATTCTACTCACTGTGTTTCTAAGTTTGGCTTTTTTCGATTCCACGTACAAGTGACATTATACAGCAGTTATCTTTCCGCGCCTAACTTATCTCAGCATGACGTCTCCAAGACCCACCCATGTTGTAGCAAATGGCAGGATTTCCTTCTTCCTTGTGACTGAATGCTATTCCTGTGTGTGTGTGTGTGTGTGTGTGTGTGATATCTTCTTTATCCATTCATCTAGAGAGGGACACTTAGGGTGTTTCCACACCTTGGCTGTTATGAATAATCCTGCAACGAACATGGGAGTGTGGATAGCTCTCGGAGATCCTGTTTTCATTTCCTTTAAATAAATGACCGGAAGTGGAATTATTGGATCAGATGGTAGTTCTGTTTTGAATTTTTTGAGGAACTCCCATCCTGCTTTCCCACAGGTTTGGTTTCTTGTGGTTGTAGGACTGAGGCACCTGTCTTCTTGTGGCTGTTCGCTGAGGACCCTTCCCAGTTTCCTTCCCTCACTCCTTGGCTCATGGTCCCTTCCTCCATCTTCAAAGCCAGCGCCACGCTAAGTGCCTCGCGAGCTTCTAATCCAGTGGTTCTCAACCGTGGCTGCACATTAGAATCACCTGGGAATCCTTTTAAAATCCTGATTTCTGGGCCTCATTCTCCGGAAATTCTGTTTCTTTGTTATGGGGTGGGGCCACAACATGAGTAACAAAGAAACAGAATTTCTGGAGGATGAGGCCCAGAAATCAGGATTGTAAAAAGATTCCCAGGTGATTCTAATGTGCAGCCAAGGTTGAGAACCACTTCTTTTCCCATTGTTACATCCTGGACAACCCTTCTGCCTCTTCTTCCCCTTTTAAGGGCTTACATGATTACAATGGGCCCACCCAGATGATCCCCACCTCAAGGTCAGCTGATTAGCAACTTTAGTTCCCTCTGCTACCTACTTCCCCTCTGTCAGGTAACCTAAGGTAACCATAGGGTTGGGACAGACATGTTGGGGGCTGTTCTCCTAGCACACCCTCTAGTGGGAGAGGTGCACCTGGGTGTAGTGAACGCTACCAGGTGGAATAAAGTCATGGCCAAGTTGAGGCAATAGCGATGGGCCCTGCAAAAGGAGGAGAGGGTCCTCTTTTTGAATTGGATCTATCGACCTACCTATCTATCACCTATCTAGCTATATCCAATTCAATATAGATCCAATTATATATGAGATTATACATGAGAAGAATGAGTAGGAGCCTGAGAAATGGCATTCCAGGTGGAAGGGACAGCATAAGCAAAGACCCGGGGGGAAAGGACGTTGAGAGTGTATAATAGTTTGTTGTGGATGGAGCATCGGGTACACAGAAAGAATAAGGCATCCCTGCCTCAGATATATATTTAGCTTTTTAAATATATTTGATTTAGGCCAAATCATACCTCTTTCCTGAGCGCACGTCAGCTCAGAGAACCAGAGGGGAGGTAGGCGGTTTAAAAAAATGACAAGTGGTGAGGAATAAAACCCTGCCCTGGAAAACCTAGGCCTGGAGGGGGTGAGGCTGTGCCCAGGGCACAGAAAGGTGAAGCACCCATCTTTTCAGACCCACCAGTTTTTTAAAAATATTTTTTACTGATTTCAGAGAGGAAGGGAGACGGGGAGAGAGATAGAAACATCAATGATGAGAGGGAATCATTGATGGGGTGCCTCCTGCATGCCCCACACTGGGGATCGAGCCCTGACTGGGAATCGAACTGTGACCTCCTGGTTCATAGGTCGACGCTCAACCCCTGTGCCATGCCAGCTGGGCATGCTGACCCACCAGTTTTATGGGTGATTTCACGCTTGCAGCTACTGAATGGGCCATACAGAGCCTCAACATCTCTGGTTCCCAAGGTGGGAGCTGGTGGGAGTTGCTCAGGTGAGATGGCTGGGAGGAGCTGTCAGCATTCAGGCATCTCTTCCCCAGCCTCCTGTCCCCCGGGGAGCAGCCCCCAAGGCTAGGGAGAGGGCCCAGTGTGGGGGGCAGGTCAGCTGCTCATGCTGGAGCCAGAGTTCAGGCCTCCCCTGCCCGGGCCTGGCCCAGGAAATCAGGTTTTCTAGAGCACCTACCTCCCCTTCCAGGCATAGCAAGCAGAACACCAGCCCGGCTGGAAATGGGCCCGGCTGCTGGCATAGTGTGAGCTGACTTTCAAGTAAGGCTCCACTTTCCTAACAAGTAACCAGCTCTCGGCCAAGCCTTGTCTTTCTTGAAGCCCAGCTGTTATTCGGAGTGGAAATGGGAGCGATTCTTAGGTGTATCCCAGTGTTTCCTGAGTATCCCGTGGGCACACAGATAAACTCTTTTTTTTCCATAGTTATATCTTTATTTTTACTGTTACCTTCTATTTATGTTCATTGATGGTGTTCTTCATTTGCTGCAGTCATGTAAAAGTTTTAAAAATATGTTTACTCAAATTTCAAATGTGGGTTCATGCCGGGAGCCGGTCCATGCTTGCTGTTTCAAGGGACCTGGCATATATGGCATACTGTTCTTAATATGTTTGCTCACCTTCTTGGCACTATGTGTTTTAACCAAGGTCTCTGAGAAAGGTTGTTTCCCCAGGTAGGGATTTTCCCCTGAAGTTAGGGAGGGAATAAAACCTCTTAACTAGTGCCAGGTGGGTAATTAATCACTTTAACTACGAACAATCATGCTTAAGCTACATAATCTTTACTCCCTGGAATGGAGATAAGAAACGCCCTAGCCTTTGTAATAGAGATTGATAGGATTGAATCAACTGGTATAAATACAGATGTAATAAGACAGCAAGACACAGAACTTAGAACACAGGACTAAGAAGACAGAACCTACACAGAACCCAGAGACAGAAGAACTTCGCTGGAGAGAACATGGCAAAAGATCCTGGACTGAACCTGACTACAGAAATTGGCAAGAGAACCTGACTAGAACCTGGTGACTGAACCTGGCTGGAGAACCTGGAGAACCTAGCAAGAGAACATGGACACAGAACCTGGCTGGAGATCCTAACCAGAACTTCACTGGAGATCCTGACCAGAACTTGGCTAGAGATCCTGGCTAGGCTGCTGATCAACTGAACGCTGTCTCCGTGTCCTTCCTTCTTCGCCGACTCCGTCTACACCTTTGGGAACCCCTGGACCTGCTGGGGTTGGACCCCGGCAGGTTCATTTTTTAAAAAATATCAAGCACACAGTAATACAGGCTTTTGTGGATAAGGCCACGGCCGTGGTGGTGGTATTTGATGGCTGATGTTTGGGGGACGCTAGTCAATTTGACTCAGCGTGGCTAACCTGTGGGAGTACCTGCGGGCGATGAGCCAGGCACTGTTGGGCGGCGATGCTGGTGAAGTGTTTGGTGTGTGTGTGTGTGTGTCTGCCTCAGGGAGCCCCGCACACAGTGTGGCCAGGGGCCGCTGACGCTCTCCCTTCTGTGGCCTTCCAGATATCGATGAATGCCGGACCATCCCTGAGGCCTGCCGAGGAGACATGATGTGTGTGAACCAAAACGGCGGGTACCTGTGCATCCCCCGAACAAACCCAGTGTATCGGGGGCCCTACTCGAACCCCTACTCCACCTCCTACTCAGGTCCATACCCAGCAGCTGCCCCTCCGCTCCCGGCTCCAAACTACCCCACGATTTCCAGGCCTCTCATCTGCCGCTTTGGATTCCAGATGGATGAAGGCAACCAGTGTGTGGGTGAGTAGCCCAGCACCTTGGGCCTCTGTCCATTGTGCCTGGCGAAGGCCACGCCCTAATCCAGCAGGTTCACCCCGACAGGTTATTAGCGGCCCTTCCATGCACCTGTGAAACAATGACTTACTTTCTACATAGTTTTTTCACTCTTAGCAGCATGTCTCTGGGAACCCTCCCACTGAGGAGTAGTTTAGTTTGCTGTGTCATTGACAGTTCTCCAGAAAGCCAATTCATCTACCTACTCATCTATCTATCATCTATCTATCTATCTATCTATCTATCTATCTATCATCTATCTACCTACTCATCTATCTATCTATCTATCTATCTATCTATCTATCTATCTATCTATCATCTCTCTATCTATTATCTATCTATCTATTATCTATCTATCATCTATCTACTTATCTACCTATTTATCATCTTTCCATCTATCTCTTGATATTATCTATTTATCCTCTATCTACTTAAAGACCAGGCTCATATGTTCTCTGTGCAATAAGAAATGCAACTGGTCAAACTTAGTAAGTGAATCCCAGAATGAGATTGAGAAAGGACTAGAGCTTTCTTCCCAACACCCCTCGCCCGTGAATGGAATGTATGCTCCTGAAGTAAAAGAAGCCGTGAGGGCCAAGACCACCTGTTCTGGAAAGAAAGTGGGTTCCTTGAGTGGGGACCAATGTCCTTTTGGCCAAAAGAAGCCTTGCTGATGGGAGCTTGTAGCAGGAGTAGATCTCTGGGAGAAGGAGTTTTGATGAGGTCCCAACGGAGCTGGTGAGTGGTGTGATGGGTGCCCTGGTGAGCTGTGGTAGTCCGTTGGCCAGGGTCACCTTGGCAGAGGGTTACCTGGAACCCTCCCTGGTCACTTGGCTGTGGTCAGACCAGAACCTTTGCAATTGTCTCCAGCTTTGGGAAATGGAATGATGGTGACTCCATGTACCTCATCTACAAAACCTACCTGGAGCCCCATTTTAAGCATATTTATAAGTTATATAAATATCCTGTTTTACTAGGATGGTTTGAGGAGCATAGAGCATACATAGGAAATAGAAAAATTTAAGGGATGTGATAAAAATTAATGTGAAGTTCTAATATGTCCCGTTACCCCAAAAGTTTAGGAGAACATCGGTCTGCTTAGTGAGATTTTTGTTGGACCCATTTGAGGGTCCTGGAGTGATGAGCTGTAGCCAACTGTTAGAGGCTGTGTGGTGATTTTGTAATGTCTTTCATATGTCCATGCAAATGAGTGCATTTATATTTGAATACATGCAAATCACATGTAAACGTGTCCGTCAGAGCTACAAGGGAAAATTGGGTACACCTGAAAACAAACTTCTCTGGTCTCAAGAGGTGGGGTATCAGGGGGACGGGGTCAGGGGGGAAGAGCTGGTTGATGGTCACTTGGGATGTTGATGACTGTGCAAAGGGAAAGAGTGTGGGGCCCAGTCCAGTCAGGGCTGGTGCTTTGGTGGGGAAGATAGGAACACGCTTCCTTACAACAAGCAGCAGAACCACAGACGTGGTAGCTGGAAGGGACTTTACAATTAACTTTGGCGTCTTCACTTTACAGAAAAGGGAATGTGGACTCCAATGACTTAGATGACAACAGAGGTCAGATGGGGGCCCACTGTCCTGACAACCAGTCTGCACTCTCCTAACTGCACCGCAGGCCGCTTGCCTCTGTAGAAAGACATGATCCCAAAAGCAAGTGCAGAGAAAGCGAGGTTGGGGTGGGGGTGCAGCTCTTCCCTGTGGGGCCGGGCGGGCCCCGGGACCGTGCACCTCTTCAAGTGGAGAAGGGGTGTGATGACAGGTGGAGTGCTCTGGGTTTCCAGGAGCGGCTGCTCTATCTGAGGTCTTGGGCCATCTCACGGGCCCCTGTGGCGGGGCAGCTGGGAAGTGCCCAGGGCTCCCCGACATCACCCTGTCTCCCACAGACCTCTTCCAGGACCCCAGTGCCCTTGAGAATGAGGACATGGCTGGGAAACCTATTCATCTCTGGTCCCTAGGATGGCATGCGGTTTTACAGCTCGAAACCTGTCACACGGGAGATGTGGAGCCTTCATAATGGCCCTTTTGTAAGGAAAATACAATCTAGGAACCCTAGTGGGGACTGGCACTGGGCCCGTCCATTTCCAGAAAGTTCAGCATTATGCATTCATCAGTCGGAGTTCTTTCTAACTTCCCTTCACCCCACCCACCGTTTCCTGGTTTACAGAGGGTCCGTCTGGGCATGGAGAAGGGTGGCCTCCTGGGCAGGAGCAAGGGAGGGGCAGGGAAGGGAGTCTCTCTCTCCAACACCGCTCCTGCTGGGGAGAGGGAGGAGGGAGGAGGGCCTGGGAACCGGCCACATGGGAGCAAGGCACAGAGGTGGCCGGAGAGGGGGAAGGACCTGAGAGGGGACATTGTGGTCCCTGCCCAGAGAAAGAGAACGTTGGTGCCTCCCAGAGCGCAGGTCTGGTCCATGGGATGCGCGGTGTCCGGTCAGATCAAGTTGGGAAATGTTTCCGAAACTTCGGTGTTCTAAGAGAGGAGGACCGGATCTCCAAAGGAGTGCCCTCCACCTCCTCCTCGAAATAAGAGTAAGCAGCAGAAACCACCGTGGCAGCAGTAATGACCATGAGCACTGGTAGAGTGCTGTGCACCAGCCCTTTCCTAGGAACGCACACCTACCCCTCCCCGCCGCCCCACGAGGTAGGACTGCTATTCCTCGTGGACGCTGAGGACCCGAAGCTCAGAGAGGTGGAGAAGACGGGGCCACGCCAGCACTTGAACCCATGCAGGCTCTGGAGGAGGAAACTGAGGTCCAGTGGAGTAAAGGTTTTTCAGATCCTCCCAGACACTCAGTACTGGAGCCATCACTAACAACCAGCCTTCTGTTGTTGTTGTTGTTGTTCTTCTTCTTCTTCTTTTTCCTCTTCCTCCCCCCCTCCTCCTCCTTCTTCTTTCTCTTCCTCCTCCTCCTCCCCCCTCCTCCTCCTTCTCTTTCTCTTCCTCCTCCTCCTCCCCCCCTCCTCCTCCCCCTCCTCCTCCTCCTCCTTCCCCTCCTCCTCTCCTCCTCCTCCTCCTCCTCCTCCTCCTTCTTCTTCTTCTTCTTCTTCTCTCTTCCTCCTCCTCTTCCTCCTCCTCCTCCTCCTCCTCCTCCTTCTTCTTCTTCTTCTTCCTCCTCTTCCTCCTCCTCCTCCTCCTCCTCCTCCTCCTCTTCCTCCTCCTCCTCCTCCTCCTCCTCCTCCTCCTCCTCCTCCTCCTCCTTCTTTCTTCTTCTTCTTCCTCCTCCTCCTCCTCCTCCTTCTTCTTCTTCTTCCTCTTCCTCCTCCTCCTCCTCCTCCTCCTTCTTTTTTGTAACTAACATTTGTGTTCTGTAAAACTTTGAGCCTAGACAAAAGCAGAGAGAACATCATGAACACACACCTCCTTATCGCCCCGTTTCAGTAATTGTCAGTATAGACCCAGCCTCATTTCTCCTTTGCCCTCACCTCGTGGATTTCTTCAAAGCAAATCCCAGGCATCATCTAATTTCAGCCTGAACTGATAAAGTGGGGTTCTCCGCGAAAGCCAATTCATCTACCTACTTATCTATCTATCTATCTATCTATCTATCTACTTACCTATTTGGGGTTCAGAATGTATCTCTCAGTGATAAAGTTTCTTTTAAAAAATAGCCACAGTACTGTCATAAACCTATAAACATCAACAATGGTTCCTTTTTCTTACTGAATATCTAGGTAGTGTTCAAATTTCTCTGATTGTCCCTAAATGTCTTTTTTCTGTTGGTTGGTCTGAATCAGATTCAAGCAAGGTCTGCAAGTTACATTTGGTTGACAACCCTTTTAACTCCCTCTTAATCTTTTTTGTTTCCTTCGCCACTTGAAAGAGGCTGAGTTGTGCGTCCTGCAGAATTTCCTGCATTTGGGGTGTAGCCGATGGCATTCTTGTGGTGGCATTTGGCAGGTGCCTTTCTCCCACCGCTTCCCTGTGAGCTGGAAGAGTTACATCCAGAGACTTGATCCAATTCAGGTTTAATTTTCTTGGCAAACTGCTTTCCAGGTAGCACCCTGTTCCTTGGTTCCTTCCATGTCCTGCTTTCTTCACCTAAGTCTATGAAAGTCTACACACGAGTTTATAGAAGCAAATGGACATCCCCTTTCACTGTGGCTGTGTTTTTCTGAGTTTTGGACCCACCTTCAAGGAAGCAATTTCCTCCCTTGTGCCCAAATTAGTCCGTGTTCTGTTTCTGCAGGGTGGGCGGGACCAGACTTGGCACCCGGGTCCCTTGGGCCTCTGAGCTTGCTGCTCCACTTCTGTTCTGGGTTCCTCATTGAAGGTGACTAGACGCTGCTCCTAAAGAGCCAGGAAAGCTTTCTGTTCTTTAGAAAACTGGCCTCTTGGCTTGGGGGTGCCCAGCACCAGGGCCCCCTCCACAAGGGCGGTGGGACTCCTGGCTATTCAGGGTGCCTCCCGGGTCCTGGGCCCTTGGCAGATCTGGAGACCAGTTCTCAGGATGGAGAGCTGGAAGGACGTGGTTAATTGGCAAGGAGGAGAGGGCTGCTGGAAGGAAGCCTCGCTTCCCTAGAACACAACCAAGGCCCAGACAAAGGCCACATCTAACGTCTACAAGGGGTTCTGAGCCGCAAGACGTGGCGGAAGCAGGGTGGGGTGGGATTAACAGCATCGGTGTTGAGGGCTCAGGGTGAGCCGAGCCGAGGGCTTGGGGCACCCTGGATCTGAACCCCCATTCCGGAACCCTCCTTTCCTAGCTCACCACCTCTGAGACGTTTGGTGTAGGTCCCCGAATGTGGATGCCACTTGTTTCTGACTGTTCATCTCCTTTGGGGCTCAATTTGTCACCTCTGGGTGAACATGCTTAGTTCTGTCCTTGCTAATCAAGTTGGCAATGGCAAATCTCATGACCACCGTGCATGGAGAAAGCACCATTTACTGGAGCCACGCTGCCCTGGGGACCGCCCAGACTCTCTGGCCACTGGTGATAACGCGGTGTCTTTATTCTCCCGGCCTGGGGTTTGTTCATTGGTCAAAGCACCCAAGTGGACGGAAAGGAACACGTGTGGATCCTTTTGAAAGACGGATGGTTGTTGGCCTGAGGCTTTCTTCTCAGTTATTTTTCTCTGAAAGCCAACAGGTATTTTATTCAACCAATGTATGCAGAGAACCTTATTGGTGCCACCCTCTGGCCTGGGCACTGAGGGGTCAGGGAGTCCGGGCACAGCCACAGGGCTCTCTCCAGAGCTTACTGTCAAGGAAGGGAGAGCAGACATAAAGCAAGCAGCTGACATACCAGGTGACCACAGACGGGTTCCTGAAAAGGCGGGGCGACCTTCAGTGGAGAAGGCTGGAATCTAGGAGTCAGACAGGCTTTGCTTCTCCCCTTGGTTGGGCCACTTCTGAGCCGTGAGACCTGGGTCTCAGTTTTCTCCTCTAGACAATGGGTACAATAATGCCTACCTCACAGTAACATGTGAAAATGCCTGGTCTGGGTCTGCATGGAGTATCACGCAGCAATACTGCGGGGGAAGGATTCGAGGAGGAGGCAGCGAGGGGCCGGAGATGCTAACCCGTGGAAAGATTCGCAGGGTCTGAAAAGGAGTGGAGGCCTAATTCTTGAAAACCTTTAAAATGCCCTAAAACTGAGCTTGCTACACACCCACCTTGCAGGGTTTTGCCCTGTTCAGCTCTTCACAGAGACATCAGTCAGGTTCTGCTTTGAAATACCAGCCAAGCCTGTGTTTGTTTAACTTGTGAAACAAAACGATGGAAGTAGTTCCAGGCAGGGGCAGGTAAGACAAGGACGGGGACACTTAGACCCCAGCCAATGGTGTCACAGGCCCTGCAAGCTTTGCTTCTGCTTTTCAACAGACTTGGGCTGTAACTTGAGACCAAGCCCTCCGGATGAGACCAGGAGGAAAACGCAGGCAGCCCAGTCAGCTACTGGGATCTTTAGCTGCTGAGGGCTTTGGAACAGGGCAGGCTGGGGAGGAAAGGGGACCCAGGACGGAGGTGGGGGCTGCGCAGTTGGCCTTGCTCGTTCAAGTGCAGCCCCGCTACTCAGGCGGCCCCTCTTCCTTCAGGTCTTTTCTCATCCTTGGCTGGGATGGTGAGCAAGCGGTGCAGCCTCTCTGAGACTCCGTTTTTCCATCTGTAAACAGGGATCGCAGTAGCAACTTCCATAAGACATTTGTGAGAATTAAATGAGATAATGCACGTGAGCCGCCCGGCATGGAGGCTGCCTGGTGTGCGGAAAGGGTTAAGCACAGTTGTTAGGATTTTGTTTTCATCATTTCAGGTCTCACTATCCCATGATGCATTCTCCTATTGCCAACCCTGACTCTTGTTATTCTGTTATTATTTTTTCCTCGGGGGATTAGAGTGACTAGCACCTGCCTTTTAGAAGGTGGAGGGTGGAATTCTTGTCACTTTTCAGCATTAGGGGTTGGGGGGATTTATACCTCCAAGGAGATCTCAGCAGAGAGGGGACCCCCAGGATCACCCAGAGCTGCTCTTCTGGGCCGTCATGTGCCCATGAGTCAGCACCTGGGGAAATGCAGATTCTGACTCAGCAGGTCTGGGGCGGGGCCTGCGACCCGAATTTCTCACCAGCTCCCTGGTGATGCACTGCTGCTGGTCCACTTTGATCAGGGCTCTAGTCCCATGGTCGGCAAACTCATTAGTCAACAGAGCCAAATATCAACAGTACAATGATTGAAATTTCTTTTGAGAGCCAAATTTTTTAAACTTAAACTATATAGGTAGGTACATTGTTATTAACTTAATTAGGGTTCTCCTAAGGCTTAGGAAGAGCCACACTCCTAAGCTGGCCTTTGCTAAAAACGTCCTCAATCTGATTGAGGTACGTTCGCTGAGGTCGACCCCTCCCAACTCTCCCATCCACACTCGTCTTGTAGACTTGTTTCGTCTATCTCCTTCCGTTCATCCTCTCTATATGTCCAAACCATCTCAACATACCTTTCTCAATCCTCGACACTACGTCTTCTTTCACTCCACAACGTTCCCTAAAATTAGCTTAATAAACTTTACTTAAAGTTTTAATTCAACTTTCGCACTGTATGTGCGTGCCCGCACGTGGTATTTTGTGGAAGAGCCACACTCAAGGGGCCAAAGAGCCACATGTGGCTCACGAGCCACGGTTTGCCGACCACTGCTCTAGTCCATCTGTCTATTCTTAGATAGGACTGTATCAAGAAAGGTGGAAACTTTATTTTTAAATGTAATTCCCACATGGTTTAAATTTGTTAAAAAGAATGTATTTTGTTTAAACACAAAAAATCTAAAAGAAAAAAAATGTTAAGCCTAAATTGAGGCATCAGTTTAGGATAGGTCATCAGTAAGAACTGGGCTTTGATCCCAGGTTTGCTATTTATTAGCTGTATGACATTTAAAAGGTCACTTGGTCTACATTTCTGGCCTACATTTTATTATTTGCAGAAAGAAGGGATAGTAGGAAATTAGGGGTCTTAATCTAGGGTCTGTGGGTAGAATTTTGATGATTTATTTTCTTTTTTTTTTTCCTGCACTAACTTTTAATGAAACTTAGCATTACCTTCAATGGATATAGGCAATAAGCTATAGGATTCTTAGCAGTACCTGGGACAGTATTAACAAGAGAAATACAGATATATATATATATATATCACACTGCAGCTGCAGCAGTTCTTCTGAAATATTTTGAAGATTTGACATTATGAAATATTATTTTGAAATATCATTCTCATTTACCCCTACTGCAAGTTGTAGAAGATAGTAGACCTGCTGCCAATGTTGTTTAATGCACCGATGAAGAAGCATATATGTTATTACATCACAGATATCCTATATAACAAAGGCCTAATATGCTAAGTGTCTGGTCGTCCAATCGTCTGTTCAACCAATCAAAGCGTAATATGCTAATGATATGCTAAGGCTGCTCAACCACTTGCTATGATGTGCATTGACCACCTGGGGGCAGATGCTCCGACTGGTAGGTTAGCTTGCTGCTGGGGTCCAGCCAATTGGGACTGAGCGAGATGGGCCAGACATACCCTGGAGCCCTCCCGTGGTCCCTCCCCAGCTGGCCAACCTCTCGCAATCCGGGACCCCTTGGGGGATGTCGGAGAGCCAGTTTTGGCCCGATCCCGCAGGCCAGGCCTAGGGACCCCCGCTGGTGCATGAATTCGTGCACCAGGCCTCTAGTGTTTTGATAACTGTCTTTCAATATTGCTGTTTTCTTTTGTAATCCTATGAATTTCATGGTATATAATTAGAAGCAGTGTTCTGAGCAGGGCCCACGGGCTTCATCCAACTGCAAGGCAAGTTCATAGCATGCACACAGGAGGCTTGAATTCCCCAGACCAGACGGCTCCTAGGTCCCCTCCAGCTCAAGACGTTCTCCTGTTCTAAATCTTGCCAATCCGTAGGGAAGCTAGCGATTGTGTCCAGACAGTCTGGGTTTTCTGTTAACTCATTGTCATCGGGATTGCTCCTTGTTGTGGTCTGTCTCTACTTGCCTTTCCACCAGCCTGTGTGCTCAGTGGCATCTTCTGCCAGGACTGTGTCCGCTCTGCAGCTGTGGGCCCCTCCCACCCACAGCTGGAGCTGCTTTGGGAACTGGCCCTGGGGCACGTCCAGCCTCGGGGCCTTTGTGTAGTAGGCACTTCCCCGGTGCCCAGCACGGCAATTTTCTCAATGACCTACAAATTTTTCTTGGCTCTCACCTTATGTTCCTTGGTCTGGTTGTGTTTCTTTTAATTATGTTCCACTCTGGAATTAGCCAGTTGTGTGTGGAAAACAAGTGGTGTTGCAAGAGGCGAGGAGAAGTGTGGACTTTCAACGGGACAAAATTCAGCTCTGCTTTGGAAGGTTCTGGCTAACGTGGGTGCATGGCCAGGTCTCCAGAGAGTGCCTGCTGGAGGACAGAGGTGGCGTGACCTGCCAGGTTGTCAACAGCCTCAGATGCCAGGGAGCCGCCCATTCGCACTGGTTAGCCAGGTGTGTTTTCATTTAGTGCAGTGGTTCTCAGCCTTCTGGCCCTTTAAATACAGTCCCTCATGTTGTGACCCAACCATAAAATTATTTTCGTTGCTACTTCATAACTGTAATGTTGCTACTGTTATGAATCGTCATGTAAACATCTGATATGCAGGATGGTCTTAGGCGACCGCTGTGAAAGGGTCGTTCGACCGCCAAAGGGGTCGCGACCCACAGGTTGAGAACCGCTGGTTTAGTGGGAGGAGCATGTTCTGGTGCTTCTGAAAGAGGCTCAGTGGTTCCAAGTGTGTTGAAACAGAGGAGGGCGATTGTACCTTCTCTTTTCTCCTCAAGGCTAGTAGACTTCTTTTCTCCTTTTTTCTTTTTTTAAATCTTTATTGATGAAAGTATTACATATGTCCCCTTTCCCTCCCACCCCCATTGACCTCTTCTAGCCCGCCCCATTCCCCTGCCTCAGGCCTTCACCACCCTATTGTCTGCGTTCCTGGGTTATGCATATATGCATACAAGTTCTTTGGTTCATCTCTTCCCACCCTCGACTCAACCCCACCTCCCACCTTCCCTCTGAGATTTCGAAGTTTGTTCTATGCTTCTATGTCTTTGGATCGATTTTGTTCATCAGTTGATTTTGTCCTTTAGATTCCACATCTGAGTGAGATCATGTGATACTTGTCTTTCTCTGACTGGCTTATTTTGCTTAGCATAATACTAAGTCCCTGCATGCTCTCTCAAAGGGTAAGAGAGCCTTCTTTTTTACTGCTGCATAGTATTCCATGGAGTAAATGGACCACAGCTTTTTTATCCACTCATCTACTGATGGGCACTTGGGCTGTTTCCATAGATTTCTTTTCAAACATCCTTCTGATGGAAGTGGGGTGAGCACACCACTGGTGAGTCCAGGACAGAGTTGCTGGCTTAGGGTCTGTGCCTACACTGGTAGCAGGTAAGATGTCCCCCCTTCTTATCTGCTCGTGTAGACGGGGTCCTCAGGGCATCTGCAGCTCCCACCCCACCCAGTGTGATGCTGGAAGTAGAGCGATTTGTGCTATTGGGAATGGAGTCAATGAAATGAAGAAGTAAAAATACCACGTGAGTGCAAAATATTAGTGTCATGGAGAGTGTGCGCATGAGAACAATAAAACTAATTCAAGCAATAAGTTAGGAATCATGGCTAATGCTGTCGACAACGCCACATGTAAATATCTTCTGGTAGGCCCGAGTGATACTGTCTGCTGTTAGGGAAAGAAAGGGGCTCTTTATTTCCTCAGAGGACCGGAGGGAGTGGGTTATTAGTCCAGGATGTAGTGGGAGGTAGTATGATGCCATGAAAAGGGCATGGGCTTTAGATTCAGACATGTTGGGGTTCCAGTGCCACCCCAGCACAGGTGCCTGGCTCAGGGCGTTAAGCCCTTAGGATACTAGTACACACCTTGTGGGATTGTTCGGGGGCTTAGCAAAGGGTCTGCTGTGTGTCTGACAGTCAAGTCTGCACCCCCTTACCCATCGCTGCTGTCACGCCCCTAGCCCCTTCACTTGGGGGCAGCGATCTACTTGCTTACATCTACGGACCCCTGCCCAGTCACCTGAAAGTGGGGTGCTGTTGGCTGCTTATCTCAGGTGGGCAGGTTGGGGGAAGTAGAAGGAGAAGGACTGCCCTTTAGTTTGTGACCATGTGCTGACCCTTCTCCCCTCCTCCACTCTGACCCCACTCACACAGGCTCCCTGGGGCCCTTCTCTGGGGCCCTCTTAGCTCTGGGAGTGCCAAGGAGCGACCCGGGTCCATTCATTCTCTTCTCCCATAGGCTGCCAGCCTCTCTGGACACATGGACATGCAGGCAGAAAGAAAGACAGACTCCAGACCACGCTGGCCCGGCTGGCTGTGACTGGGAAAGTGCTGGTGGGTTGGGTTGAACCCTCATCAGAGAGGCCCCCCTCCTGAATCAGATGACCTCCCCCAGAAGACCAGCCCCCAGCTGGTCTCCTGCTTGGAGGCAGCAAGGCCACAGCTTCCGGGCAGCCCCCAGGTTGTGACAGATGGCAGGCAGGGGCCCACGGGCTCTCATCAGGGTGTGGGTGTCGAGGGTTGGGCAGTGGACAGAGGCTTCCTTGGCTGCAGGCACCTGGCACCTGGCAGCATGGGCTCTCAATGAGCAATTGTCACCTGAATGAATGAATGGATGAATGGATGGATGAATGAATGGATGAGTGAATGGATGAGTGAGTGAACAGTGGGGGCAAGTGAGAGGGGGGTCTTCACTCATTTCCACACTCCATCTCTCATTACCCACTGGAAGCACCCCTACCTCTCGCTGGGAGCCAAGAGGGGACCAAGGTCTCCTTGTTCCTTGCGTGCCCTGTGGCCCAGAGCCATGGTCTCCACGTATGCCCATGCCCAGCTGGGTCCTCACACCACGGCACTCAGTGAGCACTGAACTGAACTGAATTTACCCTGTAGCCAAGAGGCTGATGCCTGTGAGGAACCTTCTGGTAAGATGAGCTTTACAGGGACCCACCTCGGCGGCCCTTTCCCCTTGGGGATGCGCCAGAGGGGAAATCCGTGGTCGCTGGGCTCTTCCCACCGTGGGGCCAGGCTTCGTTTCCCTGCCATGGGAGGGACTGGCTCCCAAGGATTTGCCTCCAGCCAGGGCCAGCTCCTTGCACAACTCCAGGGGGCGCCGTTCAATTGTATGACATGCCATTGGCACCCCCTCCCGCCCCACAGCCGGCTTGAGGCTCCTGTTTGTCTTGGAAAGAGAGGAACTGCTTGAGGAAGGGTCCCTGGGCCATCTCCTTAGGGGCTGGCAGAGAAAGGACATTCACAGGATTCCTTCCCTCCAGAGGGCCCCAGACAGCAGACTGGATGTCAAGGACTGACCTGCCGTTCCCCTCCAGCTGTCGGAGCCAGGCCAGAGGGGAGATGGGGACACCCAGCACTGGGCCCTGCCCCGGCCGCCGGCATCCACAGGCTCCAGGGGCCGGCGCGGGCGGGCTGGGGCCCGGGAAGCAGTGAGGCTCGGGGACTTGTCAGTGCTGTCTGACTTTCCTTCAAGCTAGAACATTTGCAGAAATCCAGCCGGAGTTGATTTATGAGCCCCACATATTTTGCAGATCTTAACACATCCCCCAGGAACCAGTGAGGTCAGGCAGAACAGACTTTGCATCCGCAACCAGTAAGAACTTGGCATTTTCAATAGCTCCCCGGGGAATCAGGGCGTCCTAATTGGAGGGAGAGTATATGAAACAATGGAAAGGCATACACACACAAAGAAAACCTGACTCTGCTTCATTCCTGCTGGGGAGATAGGTAAGCCATCTGCGAGCTGGGTGAAAGGTGGCCACTGTGACCAAAGGAAGCGTCATGGGACTGGGCTGCTGGGACCAGCCGTGAACTCAGAGCCAATTAGCAGTGACCAGAGCGTCCCGTCCTGTGTTCTCTGGAGCACGCCCCGTAACTGTGATAAATAGACGCTGGCGATTATTTATGTAACATCTCTATCCAGCAGGAACTTTCTGTCTTGCTCGCTGTTGGGAGAGCTGCACGTGGTGAATTGTACCTATAGGATTCCGATGAGCAAGAGAAATTGATTATGTCCTAGGTGTCCATATAGGTTAGTTTATTATTATTAACTAGAGGCCCGGTGCATGAAATTCGTGCATGGATAGGGTCCCTAGGCCTGGCTGGCCATCAGGGCTGATTTGTGGGGCAACCAGTGGGGCAACTGGGGGACCCCCGCTGACACCCACCTTGGCTGGCCTGGGACCTGTGGGCTGGGGGCAACTCCTACATTGAGCGTCTGCCCCCTGGTGATCAGTGCACGTCATAGCGATTGGTCATTCCACTAGTCATTCTGCCATTCGGTCTATTTGCACATTAGGCTTTTATTATATAGGATGGGCTTGATTGCTTCATTTACCATGTATGGGCTGGGGTCTGTGCTGTGCACACAGATCAGTTAGGCATCATTACTGCCCTGGGGAGTTCACATTCTCTTGCCAAGAGTCGGGGTGGGATGGTAGGAAACATCCCAACACATACATTAGCTCTAGCCCAGTGGGATTGGGCAGCAACAGAAGCAGGCAGGAGGCTCTCTGCGGGCGCTGGCTGGCATGGCCGCGGAAACCTTCCTCAGAGACAGGTGTTACCCATCTGTGCGTCATGCGATTAAACAGTTACTCACCGAGCACCTCTCTGTGTCAGATACTGCCAAGTGCTGGAAGGGGATCTAAAGATGGAGGAGACTGTCGCTGCCCCCAGGATCTCGCAGCTGAGCGGGTATGAGTGGGGTTGGGGAGGGGAGGATGTACATAACTCCCCAGAGTCTCCCATGAGCCAGAGTGTGAAGGGGGCGAGAGCAGTATTGCCAGGTGCCGTAGGAGTGCCCGCGGGAAATGGGGATTCTGCTCTGGGAATGGATAGGATGGCCTCGGTGTGAATTTTGGAGCCTTGAGTAGGATTTTTATGTGGGAGGCGAGGAAGGGCTTTTTGGGTCAAGGAGATAACGTAGACAAAGACATGGAGGCAAGAAATTGCCCGGCACATTGAGGAGTGCTGTTGAGGGCCAGCCTTGGTCATGAGCCCATTGGTCACCTGCCCATTCACGATGCCCAGGACGTGGCTGCAGCTCGGCCTTGGATTGGGGGCGGGGAGGATCGAGGGAGAGGGGGGGCTAGGAAACTTGGCAGGAACTAGACTCTGGGGGCTTGGAATGCCGTGCCAATGGCTCAGGCTTTGTCCTGTGAGCGCTGGTTTTGGAGTGGGGGCGTGGTGTGCTGACATCTGTTTGGAGAAGATTCCCCGTTTAGGGGCCCAGTGAACTGGGGTCTTGATCTAATCTTAGCACCGCAGCCAGCTCAGTGGGTGGTTGTGGCTCCAGTCCCTTCTCTCTCTGGCTCCGTTTTCTCATCTATACACATAGTCTCCAAGGCTGCCCCCACCCTGACCACTCGGGATATGAAAATCTTACCACCAGATGAAGAGGAGCTTCTGGAGGCAGGGACTTTGCATTTAGTCTAAGCTCCAGGGGCTGGTGACTGGGCCACCTGGTAATGGCATCACTTCCATGTTCTCAGAGTCCTGGGCGGAGCCTTCCTTTAAGATTGGGGCAGAGATGAGCCCTTTTCGGAGTCCCTTTAGGAAAGGGGCATCGATGGACGGCGTGTATCTGATGATAAGAGGTGGCCTGGTCCCATGAGCAATCTGGCATTGCCTTTATAACACCTGGGAGGGTCTGCAAGGAGCTGGAGTAAAACACAAACTCCTTATGAAGCCAAGAATCCTCTTAGAGTGACCAGTAGGGTGGCAACATAAGAGTTCCACTATTAGCCCTGGGCGGGTATCTCAATTGGTTAGCAGTGGTCGGCAAAGTGCGGCTCGCGAGCCACAAAATACCGACTTCTGCGCATGGGCCACGAAGTTTCAATCTCACTGTACGTGCGCGCCTGCACGTGATACTTTGTGGAAGAGCCACACTCAAGGGGCCAAAGAGCCTCATGTGGCTCACGAGCTGCAGTTTGCCGACCAGGGGGTTAGAGCATTGTCCCGATACACCAAGTTCGATCCGTGGTCAGGCCACATACAGGAATCAACCAATGAATGCATGAATGAATGGAAAAACAAGTTGATGTCTCTCTCTCCCTTTTTCCTTCCCTCCCTTCCTCTGTTCCTCTCTCTCTCTCTCCAAAAAAAAAACACCAAAAAAAAAAAAAAAAAAGGAAAAAAAACCGAGTTCCACTATCAGGCCTTTCTGGAAAATTTCCCACCTCAGACCTCCTAACAGACCCTTTTAAAAGAATCATCTCAATGTCAATTAGCTCCAGAGAGCCGGCGTTGGCCAGGGACCAGGTGGCGCTGGCCTGTGGTCTGTTGGCTTGTCACTGTGGGAGGCTGGATTCTGTGGTTACATCCTTAAGCGACTCCCTTAATTGCAATAATTCCCACTTGAACACTGCCTCTCCCTTATCGCAATCTCTCACATCCGCTAACTCACTGAATTCTCAAGTGACCCAGTAGGCAGGCTCACATTGTTTTCCCCATTTTAGAGCAGCATCCACAGTTCACGTATGGGAGAGACCCACCAGAGGGTAGACTTGCTGACTTTCAGACCCTGCCCCTCCCATAGCATGTCCCATTGCTCTTTGTTGTTCACAGGCTATACTGGCCTCCTTTCTCTTCCTCAAACATGCCAGGCTCTTCCCTACCCCAGGGCCTTTGCACTTACTATTCCCTCTGGACCGCTCTCCTCGATCTTCACATTGCTGTCTCATTCTCTGCTTCCAGGCTTCAGCTTAGTTTAGATGTCACCTCCCTAAAGAGTCCATCCCTGCCCAGCCTGCCCACAGTCACCCCACAGTCACTCTCCATCACAGTCTTCAAACTCACAAACTCGAGCTTGCGTAACATCGCCGGGAAGAATGAAAACTCAGGTTGTGGATCCCACCCCCCAGAGTTTCTGATTCAGTAGATTTGGGGTGGGGCCTGGATTTCCCAGGGATGCTAATGCTTCTGATCTGGGGACCACACTTTGAGAACCACGGAGTGATAACTATCTTTTAATCAATTAATTCATGAATTCATATTGAGGTAAAATCAGCATCAATCAGGTATATGGCATAATGATTTGATATTTGTATACACAGCATCAGCACAGTAACCCTAGTTAACATCCATCACCACACAGGGGAAAATAGCTTTTCTTGTGATGAGAACTTGTAAGGTATACTCTCAGCAGCTTTCAAATATGCAACATAGTATCATTAACTATAGTCACTGGGCTGTACATGACATCCCATGACTGACTTGTTTTATAACTGGGGGTTTGTTTGATCCCCTTTACCCATTTCCCCAAACCGGACCCCCTTCCTCTGGCCACCACCATGCTGTTCTCTGTACCTATGACTTTGTGTTTTGTTGTTTTAATGATTTCGTTCAATGTAAATGAAAGCATGTGGTCTTTGATTTATTTCACTTAGCATAGTGCCCTCAAGGTCTCTCCATTTTGGTGCAAATGACAAGATTTCCTTCTTTTTAAAAAATTTTCTTTTTTATTTATTGGTTTTTAAAGAGAGAGAGGAAGGAGAGAGAGAGAGAGGGAGAAAGAGAGAGAGAGAGAGAGAGAGAGAGAGAGAGAGAGAGAGAGAGAGAGAGAGAGAGGAGATATTGACTTGTTGTTCCACGTATTTATGCATTCATTGGCTGATTTGCTTATTGCCTGCCCGTCTCTCACGTTGGTTCTGCGGCCTCCCTAGGGCCTGGCCCTCGCTGGCGCTTGATCAGTATTTGTTGCCGAGTGTGGTCTGAAGACTCAGCCAGGGCTCCTTGCTTTAGAATCATCCCTCCTGCACAAGCGGAAGAAGACCAGACGTTGCCAGGAGCCCTGGGAGTTACTTGGTCGGATCTCTCCTCCCCTGTTACCTCTTTCTTTTCACACTCGAGCTTTTTCTAAGGGTCGTTGTTAATTTTGTGTATAGATTGCATGGATGATGTTGATAAAATCGCAGGTGGATGCATTGGACGGTCTGGGTTCAAGGAGAGTTGCCAGAAGAAACCCAGCCAAGCTGCAGGGCATCCAGCAAGTATGGCTCCCACGTCGGCCACAGCCGTGCTGTGCTCCGACCTTCCCTTCAGCCGAACTCTTCTCCCTGGGGACAGATGACAGAAGATCTAGCTGAGGTCGGGTGGGTGGGCATTGCAGGCGGAGCCTGTGGCTCAGGGTGTTCCTCTGGGAAGGGCAGACTGGCACAGAGGGAAGAAACCTTGATCTGGGGCTTTTGGGCACCACGTTCTAACAAACGGTGTGACCCAGCCCAGCCAACACAGCTGTAAACCTCTGGGGAGCTTTCTGGGTAAGTGAATTAAATTTTTATGACTGGCTTGCACTTCTCATAATTCCCAGACTGATATTTTCAGAACTCTGGAGTGTCTGAGGCCACTGGCGCCTAGTCCTACTCTTTGGTTTCAAAAGAACAAAGTTGAGCTCTTGCCGGACTGGAATTGGGTTTTAGCTGTAAAATTTTATCTTTCCTGGCAAGGGGGAGTTGAAGATAAAATCTGGGGTGACTATAGATCCCCCGAAGCTATTACTGTGGCCAACAATTATTGAGAGTGAGCTTAGACCAAGCCGGCTGACACTGCCTTCTCCAGGTGGGGATACAGCTCCCTCAAGGACTCATAGGATATGGGGTGTGTGTGTGTGTAGGGGGTGAGGTGCCAACTCTTATGGAGACCACCTCATGGCCACCATGGACTAAGTATCATGGGAGCAACTAGTTCTGCCCATGAGATGAAGGCAGCCCACACAGAGAAGGGACAGTCACAGGTCAGTTGGGAAAGCTGACGAGATGTCATTTACCCAAGGTCACCTAGAGGTCATTTGCAGAGCTGGGATCCTGCTCACTGTCTCTGGGTACTTATTCCCAAGAAGACAGGCTGGATTTGGAAGCTGACTGGCCTTGGGCAAGTCACGGCTCTGCTGTGGGCTTTGCAGAGGGGGGCGATTCATCAGATTAGCTTAGAGACTCCTCCGGTGTGAGGGAAGGTGAGGCTACAGGTGAACACCACAGGACCTCAGACTGGCAGTTTTGAGATCTTTGCTCCTGTTGCCCATGCACATTTTTATTGATTCTAAGCAGCGTGGTCAGGCTGGTGATTGTCAGGATAAGGGGAGTCCGGGCAGTCAACGGAGGTGTCTTTTTAAAGTGGGCTGTGGCCTCGGCCTCAGGTCTTCAAGCGAGACTTTGCTTTTACAGGAATCCCCACCCCCCCCACCCGCCCCCAACCCAGCCACATGGACATGCCACACTCCGCCTTCTCTCCAGTCAGAGCTGTCTTCCCACACTCAAGCTCCAGAAAGAGCTGGAAGCGGAATACATTTGGCTGCTAGCATTACTGCCTTCTGAAGATGAAAAATAAAACCGCGGCAGACCCTGGTAGGCGAGCCACAAAAGGGTTAATGAAACAGAAAGTGGTGGAGACCGTAGGAGCTGGTGGCTTTTAGCTGTGAAGAGGAGGGCAGGCTGGCCACGACCCAGGGGAGTGTTCCAGGCAGGCTGCTGACCCTCCTGATCTGGGGGAGAGTGTGTGTGGTTCTAGAATCGGGCACGTGAGCCACACCCACGCTAATCACGGCGCCGGGACCAGACGGGGGTCGGGGGGAGGACAGGGTGTTCACTTCCCTCTGGGAGGCTGGGTGGCCGTCTCCAGTGTGGGAGGTGCTGGGGAGCACACGGAATGTGTAAGTCCACACATTGTCTCAGTTCTGGAGGCTGGAAGCCGAGATGAAGGTGTCAGCGAAGCTGGATCTGCTGAGGGCCGCGGGGCGGGAGCTGTTCCGCGCTTCCCCCCGAGGCGTGTGGAAGGGTGTCTGCCATGGTCTTTCCTCTAAGCATCTCTGTGTCCGAATTCCTTCGTCTCAGGAGGATGCCAGTCCAACTACTCACCTCATTTCAACTCAATTACCTTTTCAAAGGTGTCTAACTATCTCCAAGTAATCACCTTCTGAGGTACTCAGGATTTGACTTCAACGTATGAATTTGGGGGACACAGTTCAGCCCACAGCTAGGACACAGTCCTGTTCCTCCAGCAGGGACCCTTCTGAGATCTGAGACACAGGAAATGCCATTCTTTCTTCTCATCCTTAACAACCCAGGCCATATGCGGTTTCTTCTTGGAGGCCTTCTTAGATCTCTATTACCCCATCCCAAGCCCATTGGAATTCTCTCCCCACCCCACATCGAGTTCCCCAAACACTCGGCCTGTTCCTCCGCTGGCCCCTTACCTTCTACCTTAGACTTAATGAGAAGCGTGTCTGTGTTTCTGGCACACGAGAGCTTCATGTCTTACGTGCCCGTATCGCTCTCACTTCCCTCCCCTCCTGTGCGGCACATGGAGCAGCAGGTTCGATGCTTGCTGGCTTGTTGATGGGTCGGCCGTCTATGGAAGTTGGGTGATAGGTGCCAAGTCACCAGGGAGATGCAGCTGTAAATAAGGTGCCTTTCCTTCAATTCTCTGCACCCACCATCGCCGAAGTCCAGCTCCTGGATTTCTAAAGCCAAGACGCTCTTTTTCATCCTTCTATCCTGGTTTGACCACAACGGGTCAATGGAAGAATTTGCAAACTGGGCGCTCAGCATTCTTCAACCCCCCAGAGTTCAAAGAGAATGACTCCTTTGGCCTGTCTTGAAGAAACTCTTCAATCATTTCTTGAATAATGGCATTCTTTTGGCTCGGCTGTATGGCTACTCCTCCCTCCGCCCCCAGTCCGGTGACCTTCCGCCCCTTTGTTTCTTGGCTGGAAGTCCGGGTCTGCTGCAGAGAGCAAAGGCAGTCTCAGCCGAGCGAGGGTCCTTCCCACGAAGCCGGAGCCACACGCCCAGAAAGCCTGACTGTGCAGAAACAGCTGGCTCTTGGCAGACCGATTTTGAAAAACAATGCTAACAATGTAAAAGCACTCAGGTCCAGCCCGTGTATGGAGCATAAAGAACACACTGTCGGAAACGGCAGGTCACCCGGCTTGTTAAGAGGAGACTCACTTGAGGGTTTGCTCCAAAACACATCCCCTCACCTTCCACTTTTACTTCCTCTAGTAACGCCACTCACCTGGCCCCTGGGAGAGAGGCGTGGCTGGGGATTGGTTGGCTCTTGGGATGGCTGGGAGGGGCTTGGGATGCCTGAGTCCTTGGACCAATCACCTGTGCTCTCTCCACTGTGCCTTACACACTTCTAGAATTTTCTGTGTGTTTTCCTCGATGTGGGAAGGACTGTTTTAGACTGATGTGTTCTGCGGAGATTGCTAGGAACACAGAGCAGGTTTCTCAGTATTTACCTTTTAAAATGAAACGCATTCACTTAATGCTGTCAGTGCTCTGACTTTGGCAAAGTGAAGGCCGACATCCGGACTCCGGGGTTCAATGAAACTGTGGGGCACTTTGCTTACACTCAGCGTATTTATCATCAAGACTCTCGGTTGCAAGTAACAGAGACCCAGCTCAAAGCAAACAATAAGACTAAACCAACAAACACAAGAGTTAAGAAAAACTACATGCCCACATTATTTATTTTTATAACTGAAGAGTCCATGAGTGGAATTCGCCTTAGCGATGGCTGGATGCAAGGGCTCACGTGTTAGCGTTCGGACTTGGTTTTCTCTCTCCATCTAGTACCCGCCGTGTCTTCATTCTCAAGGCAGGCTCGCTCAAGAAATGGCCCTGGCAGCGCCAGGCTTTTCTCTTACCAGTTGGCCCGCCCAGAGAGAATATGCCTCAGTCGCTAGAGCTCCAGCCAAAGGCTGTGTTCAGGCTCTGGTAGCCAGCTCATGTCACATGCCCATCCCTGAGCTCATGACTTGGCCACGTGGGGTTTTGACTTAGCAAGCCTCTGTCACAAGTCCAAACCTGGAGCCAGTAGTGGGTCTAATGCTACCTGGAACTCATGCACTCAGTGTGGGGAAAGGTGTTCCCTCAAAGGGAAATTGGGTGCTATTACCAGGTGGAGGGGGTTTAGATGTCGAAGGGCAAGAGCTATATCTGGGATCCCCCCTTCCACTTGGAAAAGGAAGAAACAGAAGCAGCTAAGTTTATTCTGAGCCAACAGCCAGATGACAACGATGTGCGCACTGCCGATCCAGTGCACATGGGGCACACACCCTCCCTGACATCGGGGTTCACCAGTAAGGAAGGAAGGGCCTGGAGCCCTCATCTATGCTGCACACCTGTCCTCAGGTGCGCAGGTACCCACACTGCACCAAGACAACTAATACTCTTCTTCATTGTAAATTGTCAGGGGAACAATACCATGAAGTCTTTATAGAAATATCAAGCTGTTATAATGCCCCAAGTCAAGAAGAAATGTCTAGCCCAGATGGTGTGGCTCAGTGGTTGAGTGTCAACCTATGAACCAGGAGGTCATGGTTTGATTCCCAGTCAGGGCACATTCCCATTTTTGGGGGGGTCGGGGGGGTCGGGGAGGGCTCGATCCCCAGTAGGGGATGTGCAGGAGGTAGTCAATCAATGATTCTCTCTCATCTTTGATGTTTCTATTTCTCTCTCCCTCTCCCTTGCTCTCTGAAATCAATGAGAAAAAAAAAAAAAGAAGAAGTGTCTAGGGCAGCCGTGGGCAAACTATGGCCCGCGGGCCGGATCCAGCCCGTTTGAAATGAATAAAACTAAAAAAAAAAGACCGTACCCTTTATGTAATGATGTTTACTTTGAATTTATATTAGTTCACACAAACACTCCATCCATGCTTTTGTTCCGGCCCTCCGGTCCAGTTTAAGAACCCATTGTGGCCCTCGAGTCAAAAAGTTTGCCCACCCCTGGTCTAGGGCCTTGCTTGAATCTTTTGTGCTGCTGTCTTTCTCATCCTGCCCTTAGGAAAAACAAACAGTGGTAGGTTGTTACCATGTCTAACCACCACCATCACCATCATCGCACACCAAAGTACCTGTGCCTTTCTGCTCCCATTTTATTTTAATGTGCTCCCCTGGTCATGCACTCTGTCTCCACTCACATGTGCAGAGCTGTTGGTCCTTCTTTGTCTCCTGGCCCCTTATCATAGTGAATCTTGCGAATGGCCTTGGTTTTCTTATCGTAATATGAGGATAATGCCTATCTCATAAATATTTTTGTGAGGATTAAAAGAATGTACACAAAGTATGTGACCTTAGAACAGTGATGGCGAACCTTTTGAGCTCGGCGTGTCAGCATTTTGATAAAACCCTAACTTAACTCTGGTGCCGTGTCACATATAGAAATTTTTTGATATTTGCAACCATAGTAAAACAAAGATTTATATTTTTGATATTTATTTTACATATTTAAATGCCATTTAACAAAGAAAAATCAACCAAAAATATGAGTTCGCGTGTCACCTCTGACACGCGTGTCATAGGTTCGCCATCACTGCCTTAGAAGGTGCTTAGTAAGATGCATAGCTATATATTGTCCTAAGAAATGTTTCATGAATGTAAGTCACTTTTTCTCTTAATAAAAAGTCCCACTGGTCACTTACAAAGTGCATGAGAGCTAGTTCTAAGAGCTTGTGAACTGGAATGATGGTCCAGGGGTACACCACTGCCCTATACCTGAGAAAGAAAATCTTAAGCAATTGGATAACACTATTCTGAAAACTGACCAGAATCATTCTAGAAGCTTAGTGCGAAGGTATCAGAAACAGACTAGACTCTTCCCTGCAAGCGTTTAATAGAGCAACATCTATAGAAAATCCTCCGGGCCAGGCCCAGGATCTCAGGGTTGGATGCCAGCTCAGCCTCTCACTAACTGTGTGATCTTGGACAGATGTCTGAAACTCTGAATCTCAGTGTTCTCATCTGTTAAAGGGGATAACGATTCTTTCTCTGCCGACTTCACAGGATGATTAGTGTGATGCAGTAGAGCCTTTAGCGCCTATAAAATCTGCAGGACTAATTGTTTCCAGAGCATTTTAGAGATTGCTCGATTCTATTATTTATGAGTGTGTTGTAGCTGTTGTCAGTCTCTCTTAGTCAACCATGTGCTGAACTGTGGAAAGGACTTGTGCAAAACTTCGTATATGCACAAGTGATATGTAACATATGCAAGCAGAAGCTTATTAACGAGGCACACGGGAGAACCCAGCACCCAACCGAAGAACATGAGGCTTCTCCGTGATGGCACCGTCTTTATCCAAGGTCTTCTGAGACTTTCCCATTCCATTCAACATTAGGTTTCTAAGATTCTGATCCATGTTGTTGTGTGTAGCTGTAGTTCATTGATAAAAATACTTTTCCACTCTGAGACTACACTATAGCACAATGTATTGATTCATTATTTTGTCAAAAGACATTGGATTGTTTTAGGTGTTTGCTGTTAGAAAGAAAGATGCTATAAATATTTTCTCAGGCTCCATAGAGCTGTGCTATAGGTATGGAAATGTCAATTTCCCAAAATAATGTTTTATAATTTTCCAGAACACCAGTTTGCACTCTAATCAGCAATTATTAAGAGTTTCTGTTGGTCTACAATCCCTCCAGCATTTGGTATCGATGGACTGCTTAATTTTTGCCAATCTAGTAATTAAAATGTTTTTTTCTCATATTCTTTTAAAAATATGTTTTTATTGATTTCAGAGAGAAAGGAAGAGGGAAAGAGAGATAGAAACATCAATGATGAGAGAGAATCATTGACTGGCTGCCTCCTACATGCCCCCTACTGGGGATCGAGCCTGTAACATGGGCATGTGCCCTTGACTGGAATCGAACCCAGGACTCTTCAGTCCGCAGGCCGATGCTCTATCCACTGAGCCAAACCAGATAGGGACGGGGCCTCTTTTAAACAATTACTCTTGCTGGGTTTGGTATCAGTGTCACTCAGTGTTCACTATCACAGCTTTATAATAAGTCTTATTAAATAAGCCAGGGTTATTTATTCTCTTCTCCAGGAATGTCTTGGCTATTCTTGGGCCAAGTGCCTTGAAAAAAAACAACCCACAAAGCAAACCCTGTTGAGATTTTGGTTGAAATTCCTTGAGTATTTAGATAAATGTGAAGAAAACTGACATCGTCATTTTATTGATTTTTTACGTCCTTGAACATTAAATCTCTCCCCCCTTTAAGGTCTTCTTTAAATATCTTTCAGTAAGGTTTCATTATTTTCTCCAAACAAGTCTTGCAGCCTTTGTCTAGATTCATTCCTAGCAAGCTTATATATATTTTTTGTTTCTATATTAATAGCATTTTTAAAAAATTCAGTGTTCCTTTTGTTGCTGGTATGTAGAAATGCAATTTAGTTTTGAATATTGATCTTGTATCCTGATGGCTTGTGAAATTCTCTTATTATTTCCAATACTTAGTCTGCAGAATCTTTTGGGTTATTCTGACAATCACACTACGTGTGAATAGTGAGAGTTTTGTCCTCTCATTTTTATACCTCTTATTTGTTTTACGTGTCTTACTGCACTGGCTAATACCTATGCAATCATATGGCATATAGGTGGTGAGAGTAGGCATCCTTGTCTTTCCCCTGATGGTGAAAGAACTGTATCTAATGTTACCTCATTAAGAATGAGCTTTGCTAAGTTTTCTTTCTTTTTTTAAAAAATTATTAACTAGTATTAAATTTTATCAAATGCTTTTTATACAACTATTGAGATAAGCATATGTTTAAAAATCTGCTTATGTGGGAAATTACATTGACAGATTTTTCTTATTAAACCACCTTTCATTCATTCCTAGGATAACTAACTTGGTCATGATGTAGTAAAATTTGTTTGGTTAATATTTTGTTTAGGATTTTTTTCATCATGTATATATATTAAAATGGCCTGTCACATTCCTTTAAAAAAATAAATTTTATCTGTCTATCACCTACCTACCAGAGAGAGAGAGAGAGAGAGAGAGAGAGAGAGAGAGAGAGAGACATCAATTTGCTGTTCCACTTACTTATGCATTCATTGGTTGCTTCATGTATGTGCCCTGACCACAGATGGAACCCTCAACCTTGGTGTATTGGAACTACACTTTAACCAAAGTGCCCGGGCACTTTTTAAACAATTACTCTTGCTGGGTTTGGTATCAACATATTAGCTTGGTGGAGTGAGATATTCTTTCTTTTCTATTCTCTGGAAGGCTAGAACGACCTATTTATGGAAAGTGTATTGGAATGTGTCTATAAGATCATTGAGGTCTGGTGGGTTTTTGTTTTGTGGAAAGATTTTTGTCGGAAGATATGATTTCTTTAACAGTTAGGGGATTATTTGGACTTTTTACTCCTTCTTAAGTCAGTTTTGCAGTTATATTTTTCTAAGAATTTGCCCATTTAGGTTTTCAGATTAATTTGCGTGAACGTTTTCATAGCATTCTTTGTATTATCTTTAAAATCTCAGCTGAATCTAGTTCCGTAGCTATTCTTATTCCTAATATTGCTATGCTAACTCATTTTTTAAAAAAAATGCTAAAATTAAATCTATTTTATTTGGCAATGTTAAAGAACTAATTTTTGACTTTGTTGATCTCTCTTGCTTATTTCATTTTTCATTTTATTAATTTTTGCTCTTATCTTTATTATTTTTTCTATTTTTTTTGGATTTTTGTATCTTTCCTAATTTCTTAAGCAGAATGCTTAGCTCATTCATTGCAGAGCTTTCTTCTTTCTTAACATTAGCATTTAAGACTACATATTTCTCTCTGTGTCCTACAAGTTTGGATATGTAGTATTTTCACTGTCATTAAGTCCTAAGAACTGTCTGATTTATTGTGGTTACTTCTATGGCCCATGATTTATTTAGTGATGAGTTTAAAATTTTACACATTTATGGAGGTTTATCTTTTTGTTATTGATTTCTATTTAATTGCATTATCACCAGGGGATACCGATTCTATGAAATTTGTTTGGAACATGATTTGTTCGCTTTGGTATCCACATTGCCTAGCATAATGCCAAGAATGTAGAAGTAGTTTGGTACGTGTTTGCCAGTCTAATGAATGACAGATGAATGAATGTCTAGTGACCAGACATTAGAGGAATTGTCTCTTCCTGCCCAGCCAAGTTGTCCAGTCTTTCCAGCTACATCATATTCCAAAATTGCCTTGCAAATGAACACCAGTAATAAAGTGGTTCTCCAAAATTGTCTTCTAGCCTGCTCACCCCCTTCCTCCTTTTGGCCTGGGAAGCAGACACTGAGTATGTGGGTGAGAGGCTAGTTACAAAACGGGTAGGTGAGACCATCAGGCCCAGACTTACTAGTACATGTAATAGAATTAGATCATTGTTTTCCATTTATTTCTCCTATGACCTGGAGAAAAGTATTTCTTCTCTAATGCTAATAGTTCCTAAAAATACATGAAGGTGACATTTCTTCCAAAGGAAACTCTTATCTCATTGAATCCCTGAAAGTAATCAGGCATGATGCCTCCCCTCCACCCCCCTTTACAAAAAATGGGAAACTTGACATAAATCTACTTACTTAGTGGTGAGGTTGGTTGAGTTCCTGGCCTGTGCTTTTTATTCTATACACTAACCTTCTTCACCTCATTTTTGTCACCTACAATAGCAGGGTGGTTAGACTTGCCCAAGAGAATATAAAGGCAGGTAAAACCACTTGACTAATTTCTGCTTGTAAAGGGCATTTGAAGACAAAGAATGAACAATATATCCCTTCTGCACGAGTCAATGTATATTGCTTAAGTGAGTGAGTGAGTGAATGACCAGTCCTTATTTTGATGAACACATTTCCTCCTTTTGGAATCAATACCATGCGGGCATGCGAAGGAGAAAAGAGTGGCCCATTAGCTCCTCTGTCTTTTCCTGAGCCCCCGAGAAGCGCCTTTGGAAGATGCCTGTTCCACAAAACATGAAAGAGATCCAGATCGTTCTTATTTCCGAGTCCCAGGAGCGGTGGCAGCGTTTACACATCATAACAGCATTTAATATTGCAACAGCATTCACCTAGTATAACCATGTTCACAGGCTGCGGCAGTGCTCATGCATTATGCCAATGCCTATGTGTTGTCGTAGACATTCAACATGGGGCTGACCAGACAGGACATGACTCATGGTGCCCCACAGAATGTGATAAAGTGGTGTCAGGCGAGAAGCCCTTCCTGTTCAGGTCACCCTCTTACCTTAAGTCTTCTCCCTGCTTTGTGATAGTCTGGTCTACCAGGTCATGTCCTCATTGTCATGCAGAGGCAAATTGTGGATGTCTCCCAGCCACCTTAGGTCTTTTCCTCCTGCGTCCTCCAGAGGGCCTCCTCAGGCCTGCCCAGGGCAGAGGTGTGTGTGGGGAGGGAGCCATCTGGAGCACAGAGGATTCAGGTCCATCTACCTTCCCAGGTAAAAGAGACTTTAGACCTCGTTTTTCAGAGGAGGAAACAGGCTGAGAAGGACTTGCCCGGAGGTCACCAATGAGCTAGTAGAAGGGTCTGGACTAGAACTGGGCTTCCAACCCCCTTTTTCCCCTCTTTTTTTAGGAGTGAGTTTCATACCTGCTGCCTTCCTTCCCTTCCTCTTGCTTCTTGGCATGAAGCTGTAACAGTCAGACTGGACCATGGGACGTTTCTGTGCCCGGCATGATTTCAAGACTTGATTTACACGGGATCCTCACAAAACCCCATGAGTTATAAGACATCACTAACTCCTTTTACAAATTAGGAAACCAAGGCTTTTAGTGGTTAAAAACAAAAAAATAACAACAAAAAACTTGCAGAGAAAAAAAGTGAGGGGGCTGGGGGGAGAGGGTGCGGCAGGATTTGAAACAGGTCTGACTCCAAAGCTTGAGTTCCCACCATCCTGTGTGGCCTTTGAACCAAATTTCCAGGAGCACAAAATGCCTATAGTCCAGACCTCTTCCTTCCCTTCTCTCCTCCCCATCCTTCTATGCCTTCCTTGTTCTCCCCGCCATTCCTTTTCTCCCTGACTCTCTGCTCCCATCTGGGGATCCTCGAGTCTTAATTCCTTGGTGGAGAAGGGGCGGCAGAGGAGTGTGGGCTGTCTGGGCAGACCTACGCCCGTTGGGAGCTCAGGAGGCCGCTGTATGCTTGTTCACTAGGATTTTGCTTCAGATCACAGGTTAATGCTGTCTCTGGGTAGGAACAATCCATAGAATTTAGAATGGAATTCAGTGAAGATGCATGCTTTGATTTACAGATATTAACTTTTTTTTTTATTGTGGTAAAAACACACACACAAACCATGAAATTTACCATCTTAACCATTTTCAAGTGTTCAGCTCAGTGGTGTTAAGTACATTCTTGTTATTGTGCACTCACTCTCCCAAGCTTTTTCTTCTTACAAAACTAACACTCTGTACCCATTCAACACTAACTCCCATTCTGTTCTCCCAGCCCCTGGCTGCCACCATTCTACTTCCTGTTTCTATGAGTTTGACTATTGGAGATACCTCATATAAGTGAAGTCATACAAAATTTGTCTTTTTGTGACTGGCTTAGTTCACATAGTATAATGTCTTTAAAAATTCATCCATGTGGTAGCATGTGCCAGAATTTCCTTCCTTTTTAAGGCTGAATGATATTTCATTGTGTATGTATGTAATTCATTTTGCTTATCCACTCATCTGTTGATGGACATGACAAAGGATGGCATCATGGGAATCTATGGAACAAAGTCTTTATTTTATTTATTTATTTATCCTCACCTGAGGCTATTTTTCCATTGATTTTTAGGGAGAGTAGAAGAGAGAGGGAAAGACAGAGAGAAACATCGATGTGAGAGAAACACATTGATTGGTTGCCTCCTGCACGAGCCCCAACCAGGGCCTGGGCTGGGGAGGAGCCTGCAACCAAGGTACATGCCCTTGACTGAAATCGAACCCAGGACCCTTTGGTCTGCAGGCCGATGCTCTATTCGCTGAGCCAAACCGGCCAGGGCTGAACAAAGTCTTAAAAAAAAAAGAAGGGGAGGTTGAATGTGCCACATGCTGCTGAGAAGTAGCAAGGATGATGCCTGAACCACTGGATTTGACCTTGTGGAGGTCGATGGTGACCTTGACAAGAGAGGCTGCAGTAGAATGGAAGAGATGGGAGCCTGATTGGACTGGGGAAGAGAGAGAGAGAGAGAGAGAGAGAGAGAGAGAGAGAGAGAGAGAGAGAGAGAGAGAGAGAGAGAAAGCAGAGGCAGAACAGTGACTGTATATGACACTTCTAGGATGTCTGTGGCAGAGGGGCACAGAGAAATGCCGTGGTCTCGGGGGAGGTACCTTGGGCCATCTGTTTCTATTTGTTTTCATTAGAATCTCCTCACTGCTGCTATTAACGCTCATCAAACATGCATTTGCTAGGAACCCAGTTGAGCAGACGCTTTACCCAACTGTTAGAATCAGGGACTACATTTGGCCGGGGGGGGGGGGGGGGTGCTGGGTGGGGGGAGGGGGGAGAGGGGCTCACCTTATTGTGGCTTTTTAAAAATATGGAAGTCAAATGGTTCTGATTAAAGCTAACCCAGAGAACTCATTAAAACATAAAATGTAATTTTAATTTTTGCCTAAATTGGTTTCATCTCTTCGTTTTCTTTCTTTTCTTTTCCCATTTCCAGTTCGTTCTGCCCCCATTCTCCATCTCTTTCTCCTCCAGCCTCCTTAGCTTGGCACCTGGTGCTTTTACAAATGGTCTTCCCTCCACAGGTACTCACAGTGCGTGCCCACACGTCTGCTCGTGTTAACAGCTCTTCGCGCTCTGGCTGTGCTGTGCCTCTCATGCCTTTGCACGTGCCTCACTCCATCTACTCCTTTCGACTAACTCCTATTCATTTGTATTCGGGTACAAGCTAAGCTGCCATAACAAAGAGGCCTTCAACACACTGGTGTAGGTAAGAGGGACTTTTATTTCTCTCTCATGGCATAGTCCAGAGGCAGGTGATTCAGGACTGGTAGGGTGGTTTGGCCAAACTCAATGTGTGGCTTTCACTCTGGATCCAAGACAGCTGCTGCAGCTCCCACCATCACACCTGCATCCCAGCCAGCAGGAGGAGGCACACCCTCCTTCTTTCTAAAACACGATCCAGAAGTTGTTACACATTACTTTTACTTACACCCACTGGCCAGGATGCAGTCCCATAGCTACGTGTCGCTGTAAGGGAAGCTGAAAAGGAACCTTTACTTGGGAGACTGGATATTGGAGGACAAAATCCAATGGTGGCTGCTTTTGCCACATCATCCATCTAGATTTACCCAAATATCTTCTATCCCAGGAAGCCTGTTCCTCCGGGAAGTACCCCATCCTTCTCTCCAGCATGGCACCTACCATATGGAATTGGAATGATCTGGCTCCCTATCTGTTTCCTTCTAGACCAGCCGTGGGCAAACTACGGGCCGCGGGCCGGGCCCGTTTGAAATGAATAAAACTATAAAAAAAAAAAAAAGACCGTACCCTTTTATGTAATGATGTTTACTTTGAATTTATATTAGTTCACACAAACACTCCATCCATGCTTTTGTTCCGGCCCTCCAGTCCAGTTTAAGAACCCATTGTGGCCCTCAAGTCAAAAAGTTTGCCCACCCCGGTTCTAGACTGTAAGCAGAGATGGCTCCTTTATCTTTGAATCCCTAGGACCTATAGCAGTGATGGCTCATGGTTAGTGTGTGCAGCACCTATGAATCCTGAATAGCTGTGTTATTGGCACTGGGCTCCTCCCGGTGGGAGAGAGGGAGGGCTACAGTGGCCTGGCAGGTAAATTAGTTGGTTGGCCCCACCTGTAGCTCCTTCACCACTCTGCCTTCCACACTAAAATCCAGGAGCTGCTAGCGACCACAGAGAGGGGGATGGGAAAGGGCAGCCCTCGGTTCCTTCAGCCAGGTAAGCACGCAATCCTGAAAAGTGTTTAGTCAGTTCAAATATTTATTTTAGGTTCAGGTGATATAATCCAACTCTCACCAAGCCCCAGATGTGGTCGGGAGTGGGCGTGGCTGCTTCAGGCCTGTGCTGTGTGCGGTGGGACCCTGGCTTCCCGACTCTCCGGACATGCGTCAGTACCCTTGGGCCGCTCTCTCCCCGGCATCCTCGCCCCACCCCCATGGCCTTATAGGTTTGTCGCCTCTTCTCGCCATCTCCTGAGGTCTGCCCTCCTCTTGAGCTGTAGCCTCAGCAGTTATTCTCTGACTTGCTGGGGTGACCTGCTGGAGACGGGGAGCAGGAGCTGTGGATGGTACCAGCAGGAAGGAGTGAGGGCAGGAGAGGGGACCAGCAGAGTGGGCCGGTCTCAGGATGAATATCCATCTTCTTCTTCTCCTGCTGACCCATTTCTTTCTTTAAAAAAAATATTTTTATTGATTTCAGAAAGGAAGGAAGAGGGAGAGAGAGACAGAAACATCAGTGATGAGAGAGAATCTTTGATCAGCTGCCTCCAGCACGCCCCACACTGGGGATCGAGCCCTCAACCCAGGCGTATGCCCTGACCGGGAATGGAACCATGACCTCCTGGTTCATAGGTCGACACTCAACCACCGAGCCATGCCGGCTGGGCGCTGGCCTGTTTCTTGTTAAGTAATGTTGAAAGAGCCATCCCTCTGTCACTTCCCTCCTTTTTCCTAAGAGGCTTCGGGTTCCAGGAATGGGTGTATGTGAAGGGACTGTTCTCCTACGTCATTGTTCAGTGTCAAGACCCGCCCACCCCCGCCCTCCAGATGTGGGACACTCCCAGTTATGTGTCCTCACTGCCCTCTGCAGTGCCCTCCACACACTTGTGTCCACAGCTGTCTTCCCCACGGGCCTGCGCGCCCGAGGAGGGCAGGGGACGGTCGCCTCATTTCAGCCACAAGGAGGCAGGTGCAGAAAGTCAGTGAGATTCACCAGGGGACCTGGTTGGCTAGTGATGGAGTCAGAGTGGTGGCAGGGCTTTCTGATCCCGGGGGTGGGAAGAGAACAGGTGCTGATGCTGTGATCTTGCTCCGAGAGGGGCTGCCAAGGGACGTTTGTTGAGCCGGCTGATTCCTGGCGGTGAATTTGCTCACCTGGCTCTTCTCACAGCCGGCACCAGGCTGCGAGGCTGTGCTGAGCCTGAGAAATGGATCGGGTTTCCTGGCGGTGCCCTCAGAGGTCCTGTGGATGCGTTCTCAGGCCAGGCAGAGGCGTGCCTTTCCCCTCCTCTGATGTCCCCCTCCTCGGTTGCTAAGAATAAGCTTCGTCCTCGTCTGGGAGGAAAGAGGAAGCAGCTCCACCAGGCCCAGCACCTGGTGGGAGGAGGCCTCTGGGGGTGAGGATGCTCAGATCGCCCAGGGATGGGAGCAAGGCCCCAGGCCCTGCCAGCTGGGGCCCGAGGCTCTGTGGGGCCAGAGCTGCATCCGTCACATCCCAGGAGAGTGTCCCAGGGGAGTGTGATACTGGCCACGGGCCACAAAAGAGGTGGGTGGCTGAACTTTTTCCTCCAATGTCCGTGGCTTCCCCGCCTTCCCCTCTTGCCTTCAGAGAAACCCAAGAACGAAGCACCTTCATTTCCAATGAAGTTCACTTCTGCGCTCTGCCTTGCCAGGCACTGTTTGCTGCTCAGGACACAGATGTGAGCAGGCCCCAGCCCTGCTTTCTGGAAGCTCGTGGTGTAGTGCAGGGGGCGGAACCACACACCCCGAGCCGCGTGCCGCCGTGTGGAGCGCTCGGAAACTGCGTGTGCTTAGCGTGCGTGTGAGTGTGGAGCCGTCTCGACGCCCTGCGCGGCCCAGGTGTCAAAGCCCTGAGCTTTCTAAGGAGGCGACACACAGTTCTGAGAGCCACACGATCTCCCCTGTGCCTTGGATGGTTCTGTGTGTTTAGTGCACTTTCCTGGGGGAGTCACTGGAGACCAGCAGACGAGAGGCAAAGTTACTTCAGTCATTTAGGGCAAAGTCAGGCCTTGGAGTCTTTTGGGGGTGGGGACGGGGGAGGAGGGGGGGAAGGAGGGGGATTTGCGAGGTTTCCAGAAGAACTGCATGAGAGCAGGGAGTGTGGGGAGGGGCAATGTGAGGATGACTGAAACGCGGTGGAGAAGAGGGTGTGGGGATGGGGAGGCCGGGACATGAGAATGGAGCCCGGAGGTCAGGCTGCGGGGGAGGAACCTGCAGGGAGGTGGCAGGACTGAAGAGCTGGAGCTTTGCAGACTGCTGGGCTCTGAGAGTCCTCCCTTCAAAAGGGATGGTCTGTTTGCTCTGCAGTCACAATTATGACCAAAGCCTCACGCCCTTTAAGTAAAAAAATGCCGGGTCTGGATTGGCATCGAGCAGCCCGTCCTCCTCCTCTCGGGGCGTCTGGCTGCGTGATGCTCAAGAAGGAATCGATCTGTCAGCTCCCTCTCGCCACACCCGCCTCGCGTGGCCGGGACCATTCACGCACAGCAAGGCCCAGGGGGCCAGCTCGCTGCCCGGCGACAGCGGCAGTGTCAGCTGATGTTTACCGAGCACTCGGGCTGAAAATCATTACTCAGGAACCAGCAATGTGGTCCCCATTAGCGGAGCGTTTGTTTCCATAGAAGGTCAGGGCGAGAAGGGGCCCTTCAGCCTCCCCTCTAGGCTCTCACTTTACTACGGAGAGGAAAGTAGAACTCACGGCGGCGAGGTGGGGACCTGCATTCCAGCCGGTTTCGCCGTCCAAAGGAAGGGATAGTCTTGTTGTGGGTTGGAAAACGGACCACGTATTTGTTGCCCCGATGGAGGTACAGAACCGGCAAGCTTTGTACCCTATGCGTCCTGTCAAGCGCTAGGGAACATGCCGTAAACACAGAACGATCTGGTTCCTGACGATCGCCCGGGACCCACAGACACATGGAGTGCAGATGTCCTGGGAATCCGTCGAGCGAGTTCTCCAACGCTGAGGTCTTTAATTAAGCAGGTGTTTGGGAAGTAGGCCCTGTGCAGCTTCCAGCCTTGGCCGGGCTTGTCTCGCCGAAAAAATGGCCCCGGCCCAGCTCAGCAGCAGGCCCGAGACTGGCTTCAAGCGGAGACGTAGGAATGTGCCATTGTTATGTTCTTCTTGCTTATCAAGCCCCGTTAGCTGGAGCGAGGAAGGAACCAAATCGGGCTGGGAAAACATGTTGTTTCACTGGGTAAAAATTTACTACCAAGGAAATGATTGGTGCCGCGTCCAAAAAAGGCCCCGTGGAGGCCTTTGGGAAGGTGTAGTTGTCCGCATTCTTGGGGACGTTTCTCCCACCGGCGCCCAGTGAGAATGTTTCCTCTTGGCAGACGGCAGAGACGTTCAGCTGAGGTTGTGAACACGGGCTCGCAAAGTCAGCCCTTTGCTGTTCACAGGGGAAGAGGAGACACAGGAAGAGGGGAGAATCAGACTGTGCAAAGGGTGATCATGTTTGGCTGTGGAATGCAGTCGGACACCCATGCGCCCGGGCTTTCGGATCAGACCCCCGTGGGACCAGAGATGGACCCAGAGATGCCGCAGTGCAGCGGGGACCCCGAGAACCCGGGAGGGAACGCTCCCGCCTTTGTGCACGTCTTGTCCCAACCTCCTGACACGTGTCTGGGCTTAGGGGGGAGACGGCTCTGGCTCTGGTTGAACCACAGAGCGGATCACGCCTGTCATTTCGGTGTCTTTGGTGAATTGCAGAACAGAGCCTGCAGGAGGCGGCAGCCCCGCTGCCCCAACCTCTCACGGGTGCTAGAAACAGCCCCGCGCCAGGGAAGGGGACACAGTTTCCCTGCCACCTCCTGTGTGCCAGGCAGTGGTGGTGGGACCGGTGGACACATTCATGGATGACCTCTCGGGGCAGCCGCTGAGGCAGGCCGCCCGCTCTCTTTTGCAGGACACCCGAGGGAACGATGCTCGGGAATGCGTAGGTACTACGTGCAAGAGCCTGAGGCAGGCCGCCCGCTCTCTTTTGCAGGACACCCGAGGGAACGATGCTCGGGAATGCGTAGGTACTACGTGCAAGAGCCTGGCCGCACACCCAGCTCTGCCTGCCCCCCAAGCTCTGATGTTTTTCCCCACCGTCCTTTCTGGGGAGACTCAGCCCTTTGTGTTTGTTAGTTTGTTTGTTTTCCCTCTTGTGCTTCGGTGCTGGGCTCAGGGCCTAGGAAGTGTGCTCCCTGAGGGCCTGAAGGAGCCACTAGTTCCTGCTTGGTTGTGTTTTTCCTTACAGCTTTTGAAGGGCACTTTATTTCGATTAGAATTGGTGTTAGGAAAGCAGTTTAAGTGTTTTCCTTTCAACGTAGAGGAGTAAATGGTGAAATATACATTCAGATGTACATATACACGTTCAACTACAATGAACAGCTGGCATACACACACAGAGGAGTTATAGCCCAACACATTTACGTCAGCACGTTAATTGCTCCACCTCCCTGTGGAGATGTGGATACAACAACCCGCGAGTTACCACTGGGATTGCCCTCGGAGCCCTGTTTCACACGGGACAGAGACGTGGGTTGTGTGCTGTGTTCTCAGAACCCGCCCACTCCAGGAAGGACATGGGGTGTGGTATCAGGAGGTCCCGAGAGCTCATCCGACAGACGGCTGCCCGTCACCGCTCGCTTCCCTCAGACGCCTGCTCCGAGGTGTCTCTGTGGCCCGCGGCCCGCCCGCCTGCTGCTCAAGTCAGCCTGGAAGACCCCTCGTTTGTTGTCCCAGGTTGCTGGGTCGTGTGTCCTCATGACCGGAGGCCGGTCCCTCCATCTGGTGCCTCCGTGAGGCCGTGACTGGACTGGAACGTCGTTCTTTATTCACCCGCCTTCACGCACCTGCCCGTGTGAAGCTGCTGTCTGGAGGGGGACGTGAGACCCAGCCAGTGGCATGAACCCTGGACGTGTCCCTGATGGACGGCCCGCTATCCCGAGGCCCGGAGCCCACTTCTGCCCGCGGCCTCCTGGGCCATCAGGGATGCGGTGGGCTGTGTCGATGACTAAGTCAGCAGTTGCTTTCACTGAAGGGACGTCGGCACAGGATGACAGCTCAGACACAGCTGTGTGGGCCAGCAGAGCTGGGCTGCTCACGCCCGGGAGGATTCGTTCCTGGGCGGGTATCGTGCTGGGCGCTCGCAGCTGCAGGTTCTGGAGGAGTCAGCAGGCTCCTTCCTCCAGCGGCCAGGGTGCTGGTCGCCCGGACGGCGGGTGGAGGATGCCCACCTGGGGAGAGACAGGCCACAGCTGCTGTGGTGCAATCCTCCACGTGCCCAGGCAGCTGCCCAGGCGGAGCTCTCAGGAGGGAGCAGGAGCAGGCAGAAGGGCTCTCAGCAAAAGCTGCTTTGGGGACTAGTCCAGATGGAGGGACTGTGCTCGATGCCAGCTCTCCTGAGTGACACACACACACACACACACACACACACACGAGCACGAAGACTGGGTGAGAGCTGGAGTGAACAGAAGCCTGAATGAACCCAGCAGCTTTTCTCTTAGGAGCCTCCTCCTAAATATCACACAAGAAGGAAAGGAAACAGCGGGCAGCGCGCGCCCAGGGCTACCGACACCTACTCAGGTTGCCGCAGGGCGTGCCTTTCCACCGTGCAGAGCGGACGCTTTGCCAAAGAATGTCCTTGGAGTGATGCGTCGTATTTTTCCTTCTGTTATTTAAGTCGAATGTATTGAATGTAAGCAGTTCGGCTGTGAGCTGGAATGTGTGGTGGGCCCTCCAGCCCCGCGTGGAGCCCTCCGCGTGGCCGCCGCCAGGGCATGTGGCCGACAGTGGTTTTCGGCGGGGCTGGTTGTGTTTCCTGTCCACAACCCAGAACGGGCTCGGTAGCAAGCTGTCTGGGACGCATTTGTCCGTGGTCTAGAGGCATTCATGTTTGCAGTTCATGCGTTCATTCATCCTCGCACCAAACAGTTACTGAGCACTTACTATGGACACAGCGTTATACCACGTGTGTTTTGTGGCTACAAAGATGGGATGCACCCTCCACCCAAAACTCCAGGGCAAGCATGTCAAACTCACGGCCGGTGGACCGCATTTAATGAGGCATGTGGCCCGCCGACCGCGAGTTTGACATGCTTGCTCCAGGCACTTCAGTTCTCAAAATACATTTATATTGACAGTCCATTCAATCAGGTAGCGAACGTTACAAATTAGTTCCTTGAGCTACATCAACAGAAATGAGTTAATTCTTTAACTCAGTAAAAAAGGTAGTGTTTTTTTTTAAATGAACTTTAAAGATTGTGTGTCTTGGTTGGATTGCCTTGCCTGTGCCTGTGCCTGTGCCTGTGTGGCCGTGCATATACACACGTACATACACACACGTGCACTCATAGGCCCCTGCCTGCCCTTCTGAGCCCAGTCGGGTCCACTTGCAAGTGTTTGGTCTTCCCTGTGGGGCCCTGCGGGCACGTGGCGTGCGTGTGAGCTACACAGACAGACAGAGCCTTGGGAACTCGCGGTCACCAAGGCGCTCTCATGGCTCTGCTCGCCTTGGGTCTCCCTCACCCCGCATTGCCCTCCGGGCAGGAAAAAGAGCACACATTCCTAAGGCAGGGTTGTTCCCAGGGTACAGTTGCCATCCATCACTCCCCTCCGGAAAAATGTAAATATGCTCTGGCCGATAGTGGCATTATTTATTATCCTAGCTTCAGCGTGGATGTGAGCAGGCCCGGCTGCTGGCCAAGCCTTGTTCAGGGTTCCCCTGGGAGGCTCGGCTAGGTGGGCAGAGCTGGCGGGGGGGGGGGGGGGGGGATGTGGGGCGGCGGCGGGGGGCCGGAGGCAGAGGCAGGAGCTCCTGCAGCTGAGAACTGGGCTGGTCCTCGCCACCGAGGCTGGAACGGAAGTGGCCCCCACCTTGGAACCAGCTTCTTGGAGTCTGTCCATGTCTAGAGACTGAAGGCTGGCTCCATGCGGGGCCCAGACACACGGTTCCTGGCGGGTGGGAACTGATCGGTTTCTTGGTGTTTGACTTGTGGCGGGCGGGGGATTGTGCTGGTATCACAGGAACCCAAGACACCGTGGCTCGCCTGGCCAAGTGTATCCCTGAATCAGTCATCTCTCCCTGAGTGCACAGCGGAACAGGCCCGTCATGGAAGACCCCTGTCCTCAGGGAGCTTCCACTGAGGGGCCCCCGTTGCCCCCCACTCCCACCACAGTCTGCAATAGGCAACATTCAGAGGCAGACACTTCTCTAGGAGAGGCAGGAAAAGGCAGCAACAGCTCAGTGTGGTCCCCCTGCCAGGTGCGCCAGCTCCCTCCCCTCCTGACCCTGCCAGGCCCAGGGGCGGAACGGCCTCTGTTATCCTGCACGGGGTGGGCTTGGAGTCAGGGGGGCCTGGGCTGAGCTCTCGGCTGGGCTTGTGAGCTCCTCCTGTGCAGTTTTCCCGTCTGTAGGATGGGGATGATGAGCCCATCGGCAGGGTGAGTGTGAGAATAAATACACTAACATCTGTGCGGGCCCAAGCACACTACACAGCCCAGCGAACTGCGGCTTCCAGTGTTATTTCCAACTGTGCGATGGCCGCTGGGGGAGGCGGGAGGAACTGCAGTGATGAGGGGGCAGAAGGCACAGACAGGCCAGGGCAGGGCGGGCAGGAGGAAAGACGTTGGGGTGAGGCCAGGCAGAGCCAGGGCTTGAGGTCAAGGGAGAGGGCGGGGACAGAAGGTCCCGTTATAGCAGTGGTTGGAAAACTCAGTCAGCAGAGCCAAATATCAACAGTACAATGATTGAAATTTCTTTTGAGAGCCAGATTTTTTAAACTTAAACTATATAGGTAGGTACATTGTTATTAACTTAATTAGGGTGCTCCTAAGCTGGCCTTTGCTAAAAACGTCCTCAATCTGATTGAGGTACGTTCACTGAGGTCGACCTCTTCCAACTCTCCCATCCACACTCGTCTTGTAGACTTGTTTCGTCTATCTCCTTTCGTTCATCCTCTCTGTATGTCCAAACCATCTCCACATACCTTTCTCCATCCTCGACACTACATCTTCTTTCACTCCACAACGTTCCCTAAAATTAACTTAATAAACTTTACTTAAAGTTTTAAGTCAACTTAGTACTGTACGTGCGCGCCCGCACGTGGTATTTTGTGGAAGAGCCACACTCAAAGGGCCAAAGAGCCGCATGTGGCTCGAGAGCCGCGGTTTGCCGACCGCTGTGTTATAGGATCTGAATGCTCTCCCTAAAACACAGCATGGGAGACGGGAAAGAAGGGTTTGTTTCAGTCGAAATCGTTTTGAGGCTGAATGTGCCCACCGGGTGTCGTGAGAAATATGACTACAGCTTGGTCTTTATGCTTCGAGGCTCTCAATGAAGACGGGACTGCCTTAGACACAAGTGACTACAGACAGACAGACAGACAGACAGCGATGGGCATGAAACGGTATAGACAAGCCCGGTGTGGGCAGAGGGCACAGAGGTCAGCTGCAGGAGGGGAGGGAGCACTGGGGGCTCCATGAAGCATCGTGAAGGGGCAGGAAACTCAGACCGAAAGATGTTCATGGACAGATCCAATCCAGTGGCTCGATTCCAAGCTTCCTCTGGCAGACGGCCTTTCCTTTTCTTCTCTTATGTCCTCAGAGGTATTGTAGCTCCGCGCACACAGTAGAGACCCCAAAAGACCCCCACGTAACAGGTGAAAGGAGAAGCCAAAACAAAATGCATTTCTAAATCCAGTAATGGTCATTGTCAGGGTGACCTGCTTGCAGAAAACGATGGGCGAGGGCGGCGGAAAGGAGCCACGGATGTGTGTTCCCTTCTTGGCCATTTCCCTTGGTGGATTTCTGGGCAGCAGACTAGCTCCACGAAAGGCCAGTGTCTCCCAGTGGCACCCATCTGGAGGTGGCCCCATCTTTTGGGGTAGAACCCAGGAATGTGATCAACTGCCCCCCAGCCAGACAAGCAAGCAGCTGGCACCCCTGGTGGCACCGGAGCCCTACACAGATGGAGGTAACATTCTTCGGAATCTGTTTGTGTTATAGATGTGGACGAGTGTGCAACGGATTCCCACCAGTGCAACCCCACCCAGATTTGCATCAACACCGAAGGAGGGTACACCTGCTCCTGCACCGAGGGCTACTGGCTCCTGGAAGGCCAGTGCTTAGGTAACAGCTCTCGGGGGCTCACGGGGACTCTTGGAAGTGAGGGGTTGCCAGGGTCACTGTGAAATGGGCATCGCTGGGTGGGCTTTGCAGGGGGTGGGGGGAGGTACAAGGCTATGAGCTTACATGTTTCAGTACCACTGTGTTTCTTCTTGTTGTTAATCCTCACCAGAGGATATTTTCCCATTTATTTTTACAGAGAATGGAAGGGAGGGAGGCAGAGGGAGGGAAGTAAAAAGAGAGTGAGAGAGAGAGAAGCATTGATGTGCAAGAGACACATTGATTGGTTGCCTCCTGCATGCTCTGATTGGGGCCAGGGAATGAACCCGCAACCGAGGTAAGTGCCCTTGAGCAGGAATTGAACCTGCGACCCTTCGGTGTGCAGGCCGCTACTCTAACCATGGAGCACACCAGCCAGGGCCACACCACCTTTTGAAATCAGTTGTCACCATCTCCGCCATGTCAGCGTCTGAATTTTTTAATTTACTTGAAAGGCTCCTGTTTGATTTTACCTACACCTTCTTCCCGCCTTCAGGACGTTTATGTCGAAGGCAGGAAGGCGGAGGAGAGAGTTAACCTGTCCTAGTTAGAAATCATACTAAGAGAAGGGCACACTGCTCAGCCACAGGCAAGTTCCAGCTCTTCCGCGTGGGCAGGAGATCCTGCGCGAACCCCATCTCCGCCCCACACCCCATCATGCCCGCCCACACTCCATCATGCCCGCCCCACACCCCGTCATGCCCGCCCCACACTCCATCATGCCCGCCCCACACCCCATCATGCCCACCCCACTGGCTGGTCTTTCTTTTTGCTGTGAAGGAGCCAGCCGTCCCAATTGAGAATTTCGTTGCTTGCGGTTGGCATCTGCTCTATGGTCTCTCTGTTTATTTTCACTGGAGGGCTATTTTCCTTTCTTTCCCTGTAGTTTTCGGTCTCGCCAAGCGAATGAATTCATAGCCATCTCTCGCTGTCAGTGCAATTTCTATTCTGGGGAGTGATTTCTATGCTGTTTTCTTGGAGAAGCCCTGCCAGGTTCAATTCTCCGAAACACGGTCCTGTTGCCCCAAAGTCAGCCCTGGAGGAGCCGAGAAACAAATCCACACGACATCATGGAAACAGAAAAAGAAGGTTCTTTTTTCCAAGTCTCTCTCCATCGAGACTGCGTTTAGGTCGGCCCCAGGGCCCTGTCTGCGGCCTCCTGGGGGCCCGATAAGCCAGCCTAGACTTGGCGGGGCTCCTCTTTCCAGACATGCACCAGAGAGCTGGCTGCACACGGCATGTGTGAATGTGATGGTTGCTGTGCATTTTAACCAACCTCCGCTATTATGGAAAATTTGATGCCGCTGCTTTGAACATAAGCACATCATTGTGAGTTGTTTGTACAGGAACTTAATATGTAGAATTTCAGAGCTGGAAGGGACGTTCTATATTATGTCATTCAACTTTTATGCAGTTGGAAACTGACTCAAAAGCGGAGGGACATTTTGGACAAAGTGAATTAGGTCTAAACCCACCTCCTGTTCTTCAGTCCAGTTACTTTCCACCACCAGGGGGCGCAAGAGAGGATCGGGTGCTGGGGACACCCAGGCTGGACGGATGATACAGAGGAAACCCCTCTGATCTGACGGTGGCCAGACACTGGGACATTCCTCTACCTGGGCGGGTGGTGCCTGGCCCCCGAGTGTGCAGCTTTGGGAGGGGCTCCTGGAGGCCTGACAGGTTTGCCTGGTGCCACATGCACTTCACATCCTAATTGTGGCTGAACGCTTGCCATCCTCAGGCCAAACTTTTTTTTTTTCTCTTTAAGACACAAGTTCCATAGCCATGTCCACTGCCCCCTCAGTGCACCTTTGGAGGCATTGCTTTTGGAGAAAAAGGAGGGGCTGGGGGCTGCGCTGGTGTCACTGTGCTGGTGTCAATTCTGTTTCTTTGTTATGGGGTGGGGTCACAACATTAGTAACAAAGAAACAGAATTTCCGGAGGATGAGGCCCAGAAATCAGGATTTTAAAAAGATTCCCAGGTGATTCTAATGTGCAGCCACGGTTGAGAACCACTGGTTTAGAGGGAAGTGGAGATGAGATAACCAGTTACAGCTACAGTCAGATCATTCGGTCACAGCAGGTGCTTGTATAGGTGAGGACTTTGTCTCCACCTGTAGGCTTCATTCAAGACATCTTATCTCACAGGAGTGAATTTTCCAGCCCACCAGCCCATGAACTTGGGGGGTTGAGAAGTGCTTCCCCAGGGACACTAGGCTCCCCATGGACTGGTCCATGTTGGCAGGGAGGTCAGATTGCCTACTCTGCTAAAAGGATCCATTCATTTGCAGAGCGGCTTGCTCAGGAAAGACCAGCCGTGGCTTGGCAGAGGTGTGTTTAGCCAGAGTTGTATGTCCGCTCTAGTGCAAGGAGGAGATCCCCGGTGAGCTCCGGAGTCTGGTGTTACTGGATCCGTGGGTCTCCAGACTGCAGTGCGACCAGCTCGTCCTCCCCCACACTTGTTCTTGTTCTTGTTCCTGACACCTGGGCATGGTCATTGTTGATGGAGCTGGTGAGGAGTCTATTGGAGCGAGGCTATAGATTCTTCTTATACTTTGAGCTAATGTGTCCCGCTTATATACAATCTTAAAGTGGACTCTTAACGTGGATAAAATCTGAGCAGCCATCTTGCCCACTCTAAGCAAAAATCGTCCTCTACAACTTTCAAGATAGGGTCAGGTGTTCATGGGACCAAGATGGGTCGGGGAGGATTATAGGGAGATGGAGCCTTGGAATCCAGAGTGTCACCAGCCCTGACACTTAGTAGGTACGGTCTTCACGTCGGTTCTCCTTGGCTTCCCTCCGAGCTCTCTCTGCAGAAGAGATGGGGGGCATTGCGGTGGAGAAGAAATGTCTTACCTTGCGTGTTTCTGTTTCCAGACATTGATGAATGTCGCTATGGCTATTGCCAGCAGCTGTGCGCGAATGTTCCTGGATCCTATTCCTGTACTTGCAACCCTGGTTTTACCCTCAACGAGGATGGAAGGTCTTGCCAAGGTATGCGACGTGAACGGTAACTCGAACACGCCGTGAAACACGAGAGGCTGTCTTCTGCGGAGCCTGACAGCTCCTGCGGGTGGGAGAGGCCGCGCCGTTAAAGCGCTTGTCCGCCCAGTGTCACTGCCCGAGCATCTCCTTGCTTACGGAAACCCGAGACCTGAATGGAGGTTGCATGATGCATGTCAGGGAGTGCTCTGGGCATTGCTGGAGTGAGAAGCGCAGCCATCCGTCAGCTGGGAGCTACGGTTTCATGGGCTGGCTCCTCTGTCTGCTGTCCAGCAGCAAGCAGCCTTGCCGGCTTTCTTGGCTCATCAGAAACGTTCTTGCATATCCTGTAGCCTAAGTCCAATTCCTGGGCCAAAGTGGGGTGGTCGGAAAGAACGCCTGACCTGACCCTTGATGAATGGCGAAATAAACACGCACACTCTATGCAGGGGTTTCATGGACAATTTTTATGCCTCGTGTTACAGTTTCCCCTTCAGCCCATGCCAGGAGGGCCTGTTACTTAGCAAAGAGTCTGGTGGCGGCGGTCACGTCCCCTACCACTCAGCATTCCTCACAGAAACGGGACGAAACAGGCGCATTTTCTGGTTTTCACATGATCGCTTCGAGCACTGATAAGTAAGAAAAACAATCTCCGTGCCTATTGTGGTTTCCATCTGCCAGTTTCTCCTGCTCAGGAAATGAATTGGGGACTTAAGATTCGAGGAATTAGTGCAGGTCCCGCCTGGCCTGGCCTGGCCGCCGGCTCCCCGCCCGCCCCAGCCCCCGGCCGGGGCCTCCGGGCCCTGGCAGCTGCTCCGTCCAGGGTGGAGGCAGTGCCGGGGACTCAGAATGAGGTCTTTGTCTGGAGCTGCCACCAGGTTTCGCAGGGCCCATTTCCTTGTCACACCACCAGAGGCCTGGCTGGCGGGCTTCTGGCCAGCTAGTTGGAGGATATTATGTCTCCATTTAATCGCATCTAAATCGTTGGGTAAACAGGAAGGCATGGCCTTAAAGAGCGTGATCCTGGACTCTTTGGAAGTCTCCCGTCCAGAGCTGGTTCTGCTGATTGTTCCAACAAGGCTCCTCTCGCCAGCAGAGGTCATTTTCTTTTGGGAGTGGAGACGGGGCTGGGCGGTTGAGGGGCCGATAGAGCAAGGGCCCTCCCCTGTCCCTGGAGTGGGAGCAGGCGCCTGGCTCCCTTGCCGCTGTGATAAGCAGCTCAGGGCAGACCCAGGCGTGTCCATGCCAAGGCTGGGGGTTGGACGTGCCAGCCCAGGCCCCCTTCTCTATCCCCCCTGCCCCCCGACTCTGGCTTGGTGCACCCGACACCCCCTGAGGAACAGCCAGGCACAGCAGAGGCCAAAGTCCCATGTGTCCTTGAGCCTCTCAGGGCCGGGCCTGTGACAAGGAGCAGATAATACGCCTGGCTGTGCCAAGTCCCGCAGCAGGCACAGCACCCAGGCCTGGACACGGGCACTGGGCCACTGGGATGTTGCATCAGCTGGGCCCGCTGGTGACACGAATGTTCCCAACTGCACGGGGCTTGTGTAATTCTTAACACCTCGTGCGAGGAAGTGTGCTCTGCCCTCTTCCAAGCATTGTTCCATCCGTTCATTTCACTGAATCCCAACAATGGCCTGGACGAGGGAGGCAGGGCAGGTGTGTGTGGCTCTCTGCACAGACGAGGAAATCCAGGAGCCAAGAGGTTAAGCAATTTGGCCAGTGCCTCAGCCAGGTGGTGGCAGAGCTGAGCGCAGGCGAAGGCCCCGGCCTTCCTGCCCAGCAGTGGAGCGGCTGCAGTCTGTTCCCACGGGACCCAGAGGGTGTTTGGACATGTGTGGCTCCTGGTACTGGCAGGAAAGGGCAGCCACGGTTCCCGGGGGCAGGATCCTTTGGGTCCTGCTGCTCTGCAGAAACAGATGAGAGAGAGGGTGGGACTGGAGTCTGCTCATCTCCGTGTGCCGGCGTCTGGCTGGAAGCCACTAGTGCCAGCCCTAATGCTCAGCAGCGCCGTCCTGCCTGAACCTGCCTCCACAGCCCGGCGCCACCACGTTTTCCTGGCCCCCCGGGCGGAGAGCCTCCAAACCCCCATGGGCACCAGGGGACACGGGTATCTCACTGGACCTACCCCGCATGGCCGACTACTGTTTTTCTTTCTCTAAAATGCTCCGAGGGGTTCCAGGAAGCAGGAAGTATCTGGGCATGGAATTATCCCTCCCCTTTAAGAATAGCTTCTCAAAGCTACTCACTGGGAAGGCTTTCAACTCTGAAAGCACTCACCTCTCTGTTCAGAGTCTTAAGAGGGTTGCCGGGACGTTTGAAGAGACCAGAAGTTCTCTCGGCTGGAACGTTGGTCATCGGCGTAAAGAGCATGGGAGAGAGAGTGCTTTAAGCTGGGCAGCCAATGCTAGCGCAGGAGGGGGCTCCCCAGTCCTCCTCCCCGTCTCCGTCAGCTGTGCAGAAGGAATCTTGGGTTTTAGGGAAAGACCCTTAACTCCTGTTCCAGTCACAACTGCACCCTTGTTAGCTTGGGGATTTGGGTACATCGCTCAGCCTTAACACAACCATGACCATCTTGGTGATGTATAATTGACGTGCAATGAACTGCACGGTTCAAGGAACGTGCTTTTGTGAACTTCCACAGAGGTATACACCCATGAACCCATCACCACACTCAAGATAATGAACATTCCATCATCCCTAACAGTTTCCTTACACCCCTTTGTGGTCCTCGCCTTAACCTACTGAACTTGGGGCTGTGGCCCTAGAGCAGGGTTGTTGTGAGGATTCCGTGAACTTGAGATTCCGTTATTATCAGTGATGTTATTTATGCATCATTGTCTCAGTCAACTCGGGCGGACACAATATCATAGACTGGGGGACTGAAACAACAGAAATTTATTTTCTCACAGGTCCTGAGGCTGGACGTACAAGATCGGGGGGTGGGGCGGTGGGCAGCATGGCCATGGGCTTTCGTGGGCGCTTTTCCTGGCTGGTCGATGGCTAGCTTCTCTCTGAATCCTCAGCCGGCAGAGAGAGCAAGAGCAAGTCTCTGGTGTCTCTTTCTATGAGGGCACTAATTCCCTCAGGAGGTCCCCACCCTTAGGACCTCACTTAAGCTTAAGTGCTTCCTAAAGGTCCCAGCTCCCAATGCCATCACATAGGAAGTTAGGGCTTCAACATCAACTTGAACTTGGCTGGAGGGGAAGGGGGGGGGGCGCTGAGAAGGGGCACAATTCATTCCACAGCAGTAATAAGTAGGGTTATTATTAGAATTGTCACAGTTATTTGTGTGTTTACCTGAAATGTCAACGTCAGTGGGGGTGAGGGCAGAGTTCATTGGGAATGGAATGTGGCAGGTGCGGGAAAGAGCAGACATTGCCTAGAAATTCCTGTTGGTGACCTTGGAGAGCGGACTTCCTAGGAGGTATAAACACGTACATGTGCGCACATGTATAGGACGTGTATACATGTTGTTTCTACCCTTCCCCCTGCGTGACTCCAGGAGGACCTATGGGTGGAGCCCCTGATTCTTCAGTGAACACTTCTGGGGGCCGACTTCTCAGTCTGATAGGCCCCAGGTGGAGAACCTCGCGGCCCGTGGACCTGGCCCCCCAGGGACAGCAGATGGTGTTGCCAGTGCATGTTTACCTGCCTGGTTCGTTGTTTGGGAACGGTCAGTGACGCACTCTGGCTTTTCACAGACGTGAATGAGTGCGCAGCGGAGAACCCCTGCGTGCAGACCTGCGTCAACACCTACGGCTCCTTCATCTGCCGCTGTGACCCAGGATATGAACTCGAGGATGACGGAGTTCGTTGCAGTGGTAATGGGTTTTATTTAGTCCTGGAGACCTCCACCTGTCCTAGGGGCGCAGGGGTGAGGGGTGGCGGGCCAGGGCTTCCTTCACAGGTGTTTCCTCTCATTGCCCAGAAACATCTCCAGTTTGGGACACAACCACACAACACAGGGACGAGTCACTTCCGGAAAGGTGGAGTGAGGCCAAATGCAAAAACCAATGGGGCGACCTGTCAGAGTCTGAGATGGGGGCGAAGAGGGAGAGGGGTCACCCAAGTTTGCACGTTGGTGTGGGTTCTCTGTCCTCACCCAGCAGTGACCCAGGTCCTGGGGAGAGCACAGACGGTGCTGACACAGGGCAGTGGCCCAGGAACAATGGTCTATCTCATACGGTTGGATCAGGAGGGGCTTGTGGAGAGAATGAGTCATGTATGTAAGTGCAAACACTGAGAAATTCTAAAATCTCTGCAAACACTCGGTGCCCAGCTCCAGGCCTGGCACCTAGCGAGCATGAAATAAGTAGTTGTCAGATCAATGCGCGAATGGTTGAACAGCGAATGAATGAGCCCTTAACTTGTTGTGAGGACATAGATGTGACGGCTTAGTTGAGCCTTTTATAAATCCCTTCCAAGCCCAATAAGAAGCTGGTGCTCTGCCCATGCTGGACGGTGGATTCTGTCCTAATTTTCTTCTTAGCCCTTGTAATAAGAAACCTGTCAACTCTTGTCAACTCCTTGAAAACAGGGACCGCATCGTACTCCTATATTAGCATCCTGCACAGAGCCATGCGCAGCTCTTTCTTTCGTTCTTCCTTCTTTTCTTTCTCCCCTCCCCCCTCCCCCTTGTTTTTGTTGTTGTTTTTGTTGTTTGGTAAATGTTGAATTAAGCCCCAACCCATCACTTTTGGCATCATCATCATCATCATCAGTGGTAAACCAGCACAGGCCGAATTAATGATGCTTCGCTATATTTTTCAAAAACCAGTGGTTGCCATGCCCGAGGGTGTGAAAACCTTTCTGTCTCGCAGGATGGAACGTTTCCTAATCCTGGGTCTCACTGTGACAGGAAGTGCCCCGGGGACTGGAGTGTCTGGGGACAGAGTTCCCTGAGACAAACGAGCTCCTCTCCCAGGGGCCAGGAGAGCCAGGGCAGCGAGTAGGCAGTGACAGGGAGCCTTCCACCCATTAAATGTCAGCCCAGAAACGGTAATAAAATACCCTCAGGCATGAAAAGCTACTTTCTTTTGAAATTTCTGTTTCCCGCATGGCACTCCTTGGGGCATCTGGGCCAAGGAACCAATTGGTGGGAGGGTTAGCATCAGGAGATGGGGTCAGCTGTGTCTCTAGAGTTCCTTGCACGCCCACAGGGGTTTTTTCCCATCCGCAGAGGCGGTGCGGTGGAGCCAGACAGAGCTGAGTTCAAATTTTGGCTCTACTGTGTAGTGCTTGCCCTGGCCAGGTCACTCCCTGCGCCTCAGTTTCCTCATTCACTGAAAAACAAACACCCGCAGGGGTGGTCACCAGGATTTGACATGTTGGTGTAGCTAAGTGCCATTGCAGGTTCGCGTGCTTTCTCTAAGCGTAAGTGGAAGAGACCTTTGGCCTTTCCAGCAGTGTACCTCCTCGGTGGTTTGGCAGGGGGTTTCCGTTGCCTGGCTTCACGTAAAATGGCCAACTTCTCCACATCCACCAGGATGCCCGTGTTCCTCAGACTTAGAGTGACCATGACCCCCGGTCATTGAGGGCTTTAGGGCTGGCTTCGGATAGCATTGTGACACAGAATTTATGTCCCGTCTCTTCTACTTACCCCCTTTCTCTGCTAATCACTTTCCCCAGGAAATGTCACCCTCACTATTATCACAGCCAGTGTGGCCCCTCCATGCGGCACCAGACCCTTCCTATCCGTGTTCCCTTGTCCCTCGGGGATTTGGGAAGCCCAGCTGATCCCGGAAACCATGGTGGGTTTTCAGGTGGATGAATGAGAAGAGCCTCCTGCATGCTCCCTGCCAGAAACTGGGCTCATATTTCAGCTCTTAGGTCTGGGGATTGCAAACCCTAAGATACACTGAGTGTGTCTGTTACGGCCCTTTGCTGCCTGGTGGGAGGTGGGGAGGGGTGCTACCATCTCCTCTGCACAGGAGCTCACCCTGCTCGGGGGATGTCCCCCAACCTCAGGACTCCCCAAGTCCATCCATTTTAAGTCTCCAGTATGATCGACTCAGGGAGACCTTACAGAATTGTGTTGACAAGTATAGGATCTGGAGGCTGGCTGGGTTCAGATCCCCACTTTACTGGTTAGTCATTATCTGTGAATTGAGTAAGTTACCGAACCTCAGTTTTTCCCTGTAACGCGTGGCTACTAATAGCACCTCCTCCACGGGCTGAGGTGAGGATTAAATCAGATGAGGCAGGTAACGCATTTAATTGGGTGCCTGGTACATAGCAAGTCTCAGGAACTGCCAGGGGCTACTCCTGCTTCTACTGAAGGTCTGAACCAATCCACACGCTGACCCATTTCCAGCCTCCCTCAGCCTGCCTCACCCCAACACCAAGTGACAATTCTCCCCAGCACCGCCAGGCCATAGAGATAGAACGGGAGCTACCAATGGGAGCCTCGTATGCAGTCTAGGAGTCTGTGCAGAGTGAGGACACACTTTGTTATGATGAGCGGGGCTCCCAGGGGACTGGGAGGGGCCATGGCAGAAGCGGATCTCACTGCACATACCTTAGCTTTCAAATCCGCATCCCAGTTCTGCTGGCTCGGAACCCATCACCTGAAGGTCCCGAGAGAGACTGGAAGGATGCGAGAGGCATCAGGCATGTAACACCCGGGTTTTCTGATGGCGGAGAAGCCTCCTCATTGGCTGACACCCACTCGGGGGTGATCCCAGCCATCAGCGGTCTGTGAGCTGGAGAGCAATCTGAGGACATGTCACAGGGGGAAACGAGTGAAAGCAAGTTTTCGGGAAACAACAAATGAAATGAAAACATGTTTTCTTTGGCCTGTTGGTTGAATGACGCTCACATGGGGGCTTCGCTGCCAAACTCCGTGTGTGATAAAGAGCTGGCTTTGCTGCGATGCCTGCTTCTGCAGCCACTGCCACCGCCTGCGGTTGGTTCAGAGGCCCCCAGAGGCAGGCGGGCCGCTGAGCCACGGGGTGCCCGCCCGCCCCATGCCCCTCTAGAGTTTTCTCTTCCAAGGAGGCTTTTGGACATAAGGAAGTTTTGATAGAATGGACACCCCCTGGCTTTCTGGCTATGTCCCCTTTCGTTGTGGTTTTAGGAATAATATGATTTTTCCACTTGGGGCAATGAATAAAGTTGCCCTTTTAGAAGACCAGGGCCAGTGAGTCATTTTTGGGTTCCGAGGAAGAGCTCTGTAACCAGAAAACTCCAGCCAGCAAACAAATCCCACCTCCAGAGATGGAGGGTGCACTCACCTGCAGGGCACAATGAGTCAGCCATGTAGCAGGGCCAGAGGCAGAGGGAGTGGGAAGCTCGATGGAGAGAGAGTTCATTTCCTAACAGAGTTGTCCAAATATCAATGGGCTGCCTCAGTAGGTAGTGAGCTCCCCATCACCAGACATATTCAAGAAGCAAACTGGCAGCTTCTTAGCAGTAAAGTTGTCACGTGTCCCGAGAGTGTGGAAGCAGGAGTAGACGGCCACTGAGCTCCCACCTCCAGGGAGTCTGTGATTATAAACAGCAGGTGTAACTTGTCCCCTCTCCCCCAGACATGGACGAGTGCAGCTTCTCCGAGTTCCTCTGCCAACACGAGTGTGTGAACCAGCCTGGCACGTACTTCTGCTCCTGCCCCCCTGGCTACATCCTGCTGGATGACAACCGAAGCTGCCAGGGTAAGGCCGGCCAGAGGGGCCTGGCGGAGGGGGACGTAAGGTGGGGCTGGCTCAGATGTCTTCACCTGCGGACTCCTGTGCCGCTTTGGGAAGGTGACGGGTGAGAGCATGAGCGGGTGTTGGCGGCTCCCAGAGTGGCAGTTTCTGGGCAGGATGCCTGGGCTGGTGCCTTTCTGCCCTGTGATTCATCCTTTGGCCCCAGAAAGGACATGACCGCTCGCGCTTCTGTAAATGAACTCTGCGGATAGAGGTGGCATCCGCCAAGGGCCGGTCCTGCCTCCCTCGGCAGATCTGCGGGCCCTCTGAGGGCTGCTCCCGACCTAACTAGGACATTTTGTGACCTGAGCACCAGAGCCCAGGCTTTCTCATGGCCCCTGGGGGCCTCCTGGTCACCCTTTTTCTACTGACTTTCTAGAGAAGGGATGCCAGGGAGACCTCACCCATCTGACTGCTATGTCCCCATGCTGAGTAAGGGGTAGGTCTTATTCAGATCCTACACTTGGCCATTTTCCAGCCCCATGCTCCACCCACCGGGGCCAGTGGGGGAGGCTGGTAGCTGAGCGGCTAACCCACTTCAGCCTTCTTGCACCTGCCTTGCCCCAACACCAGCAAGAATCCTCCATCGCAGTGCCAAGCAATAGAAACACATGAGCTACCAATGGGAGCCATGCATGTAATTTAAATTTCTCCAGGAGTCACATTAAAAGAGTGAAAAGAAACAGGTAACATTCGTTTTAAGACTACATTTCATTTAATGCAATGTATCTAAAATGTTCCAACATGTACGTACTCCGTATACAAATCATTAATAGTTTACGTTCATTTGTACAAAATTGTCGGAATCTCATGTCTTTTCCACTGACCGGGGCACATCTCCGTCTGGACCAGCTAGCTGCATTCTCAGTGCTCAGTGGCCCCACGTGGCCAGTGGCTGCCCTCCTGGCCCGTGCAGCTCTGCAGTCAGACCCAGGCAGCCCCCACCCCCAGGCACCCCCTCTGCCTGACCCAGGGCCAGCACCGGGGGAACACTGCCCTGCTTCAGCCTCTCCTCTTCCCTGCTTTTCAGACATCAACGAGTGCGAGCACAGGAACCACACGTGCACCCTGCAGCAGACCTGCTACAATCTGCAAGGGGGGTTCAAGTGCATTGACCCCATCCGCTGTGAGGAGCCGTACATTCAGATCAGCGATAAGTAAGTCGTGGCTTCCCCTGGGAAATGGGCAGGTGGGGGAGGGGCCTGGTTCAGGAGGCTGCCAGTGCGGCGTGAAGGAGAATACACCTGCCAGGGGGACCCACGGGCCGGTGGGACCCTCCCCCCCAGCCCCCTGCCCCCCCCCCCTCCCAGCCCAGCCACACACACAGCACACAGTCCTCAATCACTCCCCCACTCACGCCAGAGCTACAGGAAGACTCCTGGAGCTGACCAAGAGGAGAGTTCGGGAACTTTCTTTCCCTTTGACGACTTGGCTCTGGATACACGGGATTCTTGCTTGGGCTTCTCAGACGTCTTGTGCTTTGGACCCACTGGTGGTCGTGTTAGAGTGCAGGTCCCGACTCCGTGGGCTCGGGGTGGCCTGAGGGCCTGGCTTTCCAACAAGCTCCCAGGGGAGACGGGCAGTCCCCCTGGACTGTGCTGTGAGCAGCGAGGAGCAGGGGATGTCACCAGGAAGTTCTCAGCCCCTGGGTACTTAGCTTCCTGTAATCACGTTTCCGGTGTCGCGATGTTCACTGTTTACTAGCTCACCAGATGGCAAATACTGGAACTGGGGACGGAACTAAAGGGAAGACCACCTCTGCAGCTGAAAGCCCTGGACAGTGTTTTCCTGTGTGTGGCCTCCTAGGAGTTCCTTCTCTTTCTTTTCGTCCCCGTTTAACCATCCCAGCTCCTCCTCGGGAACACACACACACACACACACACACACGCACGCACACACACACACACGCACACACACACGCACACACACACGCACACACACACACGCGCACACACACACACGCACACACACACACACACGCACGCACGCACACACACACACGCACACGCACACACACACGCACACACACGCGCGCACACACGCACACACATGCACACACGCGCACACACGCACACACACACACACGCGCACACACACGCGCGCGCGCACACACACAGACACACACGCACACACACACGCATGTGCATCTTCTGCCCTCCTCTCTGCTGGTGACACATTTACCACCCTGAGCCCCGCCCTAGCCCTGGGATGCGCTGGACACGCCCCTGGTGTCCTCTAGGAATGCAGCCTCTCAGAGGAGGTCCTGGCGTAGCAGTGTGCTTCCCCCTCAGATCAAAACTGACAAAAGAAGTAAACCAGTCAGAGAAAGATAAGTATCACATGATCTCACTCATTTGTGGAATATAATGAACAACATAAACTGATGAACCAAAACAGAGACAGAGAAGCACCCATCAGACCATCAAACCTCAGGGGAAGGTAGGGGGGGGGGGGAAGAGGGAGAGACCAGCCAAAGGACTTGCATGCATGCATATAAGCCTACCCAATGGACGCAGACACCAGGGGGGTGAGGGCATGAGTGGGGGGAGGCAATGGGGGGTAAGGATACATACATAATATCTTAATCAATAAAGAAAGAAAAATTTTTAAAAAACTGACAAAAGAAGACAAAGCAGGGACAGGTCCTTTAGAGCGTCTTTGCTTGTTGCTCAGAGATATGCTCCCAAGCAGCCCTTTGCAGAGGCGTCTCGTATTTCTGGTCCCACGGCCCTTTGTGGCAGAGCTGAGCCGTGGGTTACTCCTACCGCCTTCTGTTCCCAGTTCTCTCTGGGCTGCTCCAGGCTGCCCTGGTCTGTGGCCTGGAAATTGACCAGGTTCAGCTGGCAGCACTGAGCTGGTGTTACGGCGGGCCCCCGGCAGGCCACTGCAAACGCCCAGTGACCCCGGCCTCCAGGTCCCTGCGCAGTCAGACCCCAGCCACCTGTCCCAGGTCATTTCCTTGCCCAGGTGTCCTGTACTCCTGCCAACCTGAACAGGGCACGCTCTCACCTTTACCCCAGCGTGTCCCGCCTCCGGCTTTCACGCACACATTGTCTGCATGTGGAAGCCATTCCTCCCGTTGCCACGCAGATGGATCCGCCCCGCCTTTCAGAGCTCAGCTCCCTGCCAATCCCAGCTGCTGTGGCCCTCTTCAGCTGGGAGCCATCACTCCCTCCTCCCCATGTCTTCTAGGAAACAGTTCTTCGTGTGACTTTTAATGTGACCGTTTGGCACCGGGGACATTTGACTTGGCAATTTCGAAGCAGCCTTAAAGAGCAAAACTTTAAAAATGCTTTTACACACCCATTGAGGTGTTAGTTGAGATCCTGTTACGAGCCAAACACGGTGCCGAGTGCCCTGGGCTTTGCTCTTCGAGTAAAGGAGGAGAAAGACGTTAGACGTACCGTCACACAGCAGCACACCATCGTAGGTTGTGACGGGTGCTATGAACGGGGAGAGCAGACATTTGCAAAATGAAAGACTAGGTTGGACCTGGTCTAGACTGGGCGCTTACAAGCCCTTCTGAGGAAAGGACATTTGAGTTGGAATGGGAAGGTGAGTGGATGTTAACGTAACAGAGAGTGGAAGGGCAGACGGAACAGCATGTGCAAAGGCTACAAGGCTGGAGTGACCTTGATTTCTTCACTGTTAAAACTCATTGTTTTCTGTATAGAAATATGAAGTAAAATTTCTTAATGAGTGCGTATGGCTGGGGAAGTGAAGGGCTGTGCCATGGTGGCACATTTCACTGACGAAGCACATGAGAAAAGTGAGTGGCGAGGGCCAGGACTCCGAAAACCAGACACCCACGGGTTATACCTCCAGTCACAAGAATATCTGATTGGCCAGAATGGGCCATTCTCTAGGAAACAGAGAGCTCGCCGATGTGCCGGAGAGGTTTGAAAGGAGAGGCGTCTACGGTTACCGCATTTGGATGACAAAGACGGGGTGGCCTCCTTTTCGTGTTTTAAACGGGGAAGTGGTTCCGACCAGCGACTGGAAAGGACTGACCACGTTCTCACACGATCCCCCTTGTCAACAGCCGCTGTATGTGTCCCGCCGAGAACACCGGCTGCAGAGACCAGCCCTTCACCATCCTGTACCGGGACATGGACGTGGTGTCCGTACGCTCCGTTCCTGCTGACATCTTCCAGATGCAAGCCACCACCCGCTACCCCGGCGCTTACTACATCTTCCAGATCAAGTCTGGGAATGAGGGCCGAGAATTCTATATGCGGGTAAGAGGGGTGGAGAGCGATGGTCACTATCTTTTTTAAAAAAACAAATATATTTTTATTGATCTCAGAGAGGAAGGGAGAAGGAGAGAAACACCAGTGAGGAGAGAGAATCATGGATCGGCTGCCTCCTGCACATGCTACACTGAGGATCGAGCCCATAACCCGGGCATGTGCCCCGACTGGGAACCAAACTGTGACCTCCTGGTTCATGGGTCGATGCTCAACCACCGAGCCATGCCAGCCGGGCAGATGGCCACTGTCTTCAACCATGCATCGTGTCGTCTAGCGTGGCACGTGTTTCTAGAAACAGGTCAGCGTGCAGCTAGGAGGGGCTGGGGTAGAGAGGGCAGAGGAGAGGGGAGGGGAGTTAGGCCTCCAAGGTGCTGTTCCAGGAGCGTTCTCTATGGCCTTGCGAGAGCCACTTCTCCCCCGTGGGCCTCTGGATCCTCGTCTGTGCCACGAGAAACGAGGCCAAGATGCAACTTTCTGCCTCTTTCCTCCGACAATCCCACGGGAGAGGCATTTGCATACCCTCTTATCCATCCACTCATCTGACAAACGCTTATCAAGTGCCTACTATGCACAACTGGAAACTGGGAAAATGGCGGTTTGTAAAACATCCCCAAACCCCCGCCGGCGTGGTACCTACGCTGCAGTGAATAGAAAGGCGCGCCTGGCGGAGGTGGGCTCTGCCTGCGTGTCCGACACAGTAGCCACGGTCTCTTTAAATTTAAACCAATTAAGATGAAATAAAATGATAAATCAGGTTCTTCCGTGGCACCAGCCATATTTCAAGTGCCCAGTAGCCACACGGGGCTGCCGTATTAGCTCAGAGAGAGAGCAGCTCTACCTCCTGCCACCTCGGGTGGTGGCACCTCTTAGCGCCCACAGCTTAGGTGTTTTCCTCATTTCTGTGAGAATTTGGGCACTGGCCCAAAAATGGGTTCCAGAAAATCTGGAATTACCTGAATTTCCCAAAATAATTCAAAATATGGCGGCCGAGGCCTGGAATGCCAGTTTCCTATGGCTGCTGTAAGAAATTGCCAAAAACTTGGTGGCCTAAGACAACAGAAATTTATTCGCACGCAGTTCTGGAGCCAAAAGTCTGAAACCACTTCCACTGAGCTGACATCGTGCGTTGGCCGAGCCGTGTTCCCTCTGGAGGCTCCGGGCGAGAATGCCTCCCGTCCCTCCTCCGGCTTCTGGTGGCTGCTGCCATCGCTAAACTCGTGGCCACATCGCTCCAGCCTCTGCCTCCTGGGGCACGGGGCCGCCTCCTCTCTGTGCAACCATCGCCCCCCCCCCCCCCCCCCCCCGCCCCATCTCTCACAGTGACACTAGTGTTTGGGTTTTGGGCTACCCAGCGAATTCAGGATAATCGCTCTGTGGCCAGGTCCTTAACTTCATCACACCCGCAGTTTCCTTGTCCTTATACACTAACATTGACAGGTTCCAGGGATTAGGACCAGATATCTTGGCGGGGGGTAGGGGTGGGGGGGGGGAGCATTCGCCAGGAATCTGCATTTCTAACAGATGCAGCAGGCGGTCCTCCACAGTCACTGTGGGCAGCGATACGCAGAAAGATAGGCCATGAGAGCTTATCCATTCTAGGGCGGAGGGTCCAGGCCTGCAAGAGGGCCACGTGTCTGAGCTCTCTCCCTCTTCTCTCCCCATCTCCTGGCAGACTCTTCCAATCCCTGCCTCTGGGGATGCGACTATGAAAACAGGGAGGTCTCAGAAACAGAGGCTAGAACAGGTTAGAAAAGGTCCCAGGTGCTGGCGTCGTGCCTGCGTCCTCACTCACGTGTTTTTGGCAAGACCCAACGCAGGGCCAGGTCACGTGTGATAACAGGGCCTGTGAAGCCAACATCTGTAGGCCCGTGTAGCAAGGTCAAGGGCTTTGGGAGGAGATGGAAGGAGGGGAGGGGAGAGGCGCTTCTGCCAGATGAAGAAGACGGAGCTGTGTCTATGTCTGCCCTTTCCCCCAACCCTTCAGCAACAGCTGTCCACCAGAAACCCACAGCTGGGAGCTTCTGGGGGAAGCCTCGCCCACTGGCCTTCACCAGCCTGGCCTTCACCAGCCTGGCCTCTCGCATCTGGACAGACACCAGGGGCCCAATCAGAGGGCACACCGATGCTTCTCTTGGGGAGTTAAAATACCTTCACTGACACCACCTGCCTCCGTATTTTCTCTCCCAACAGAATGGCAGACCTGCAGAAGGTGGTCTTGTCTAGGCAAGACTGGGCTCCCCAGGATGCCACCCACTGAAATCCCCCCAGACCCAAATGTTCCCGGTGGCTGACTTGTAAGAGTGACGGTGGAAAGGGGATTATCCTGCAGGTGGAGTGGGCAGGTGTGAGGGCTCCTTCCTGGAGGCTCCCTCTGCTGCCTGGGGTGTCGCAGTAACTGGGGGCCCCTTGAAGCTCACAACGCTGAGCTGCACGGAGCGTGTGCCCTCTGGAGGACTTTGAGAAGGGCCCTCATTCTTTAGTATTTCCTCAGAGGATGCTGAGGGGATGAGGGGGACGCAGGCCTGCTCTGAGAATGGCTGAAGGAGCTGAGGGACGGGGAGGGAAGGTTCCGAGGGCTGAGTACAGGCTCCGTGTGGGGAGCCCGTGCCGAGGCCGCGGGAGTGGGAGGAGGAAGACGGACAAGGCGGCTTCCACATGTCCAAGCTGCCCAGCATGCAGCACCCTCCTCAGGAGGCCACACGCTGTTGTTCTCTTTAAAAATGTATTTTTCTTTTTTTTATATGACTTTGTTTTTACATATTTATGGAAGAAAAATGAGAGTGTACAGACAAACCAGAAAGTTACAGCGTCGTCACTCTAGTGTGGGCCCTGGAGCCGGGCCGAGCGCCTCACTGGCGTCCTGCGCTTTGCCAAGCGCATGACCTTGGGCCTGTTACCTAACCTGCTGGGCCTCCGCCTCCTCGTCTGGGAAGACGGACGATGGCAGTGTTTACTCTGGGATCAGATGAGATCATGCACGTAGCGCGGTGCCTGGGACACCGAATGACGGTTTTTATCAGGCAACTGGGATGGGCAAGGGTGGAACGTTCCCTGGCTCTCTTCTCACCCGGCTGTCGAGCCCGGCTCTCCTGGGGGATTCCCAGGTGCTCTCGGTCACTGTGGAATGGTCTCCTTCTCCCACAGCAGAAGTCCGGGCTGGTGGAAGCGGAGCCCTCAACCTCTCAGCCTCTCATTCCGTTGGTCCAGGGCCAACTCCATTCTGTCACTCATTCCTTCTGCCGCCACCAGCATTGGTTCAGCACCGCCATGTAGGTGGCTTTGCGTCAGGCCGGAGAGTTCTGGAGCAAACAGGATATAGCCTCTGCCCTTGAGGAGCCCACACTGAGGAGGGGGGCCGGGGGGAGGGGAACAACCAGGCAAACATTTACAATGCAAAGTGGGGGTTCTCCAGTAGTGCGAGTGCTGTGAGGCGGCAGGAAATGGAGAGGTCCCGAGGCCTCATCATTGAGCAGAGGGGTCAGAGCATGACTGTGAGTCAGGCACTCTAGTACCATGTGCAAGTTTTGTAACCTTAATTAGTGTACTTAACCTACTTACACTGCAGCGTTAGGAGGATCAAGTAGGAGATGTATGAAAGGTCGTAGCCAACCACTACCCCCACCTCTACCCACCACCATCTCTACCTCTAGCCACTACCACCTCCACCCACCACCACCTTTACCATCATCATCATCATCACCACTACCATCACCGTCATCATCATTACCACCACCATCTCCACCACCACCATTACCACCACCATCACCACCATCATTTTCCAATGACCACCAAGTCCATCGATGACCGGAGGCTTCCAGGGGCTGCTTCATTAATGCCCTGACTCTGCCCTAAAAGCCTAGAGGAGGTGCAAGTGGCTGTCCTCAGCTCTCCTCACAGGCACTTGAGTCCTCCCTTGTGCAGGGGGCTGGCCTTTCTCCGGCTGCTGCCGGTTGGAGCCGGGTGGAGATTGAACTTGCTGATCTCTATAGCTATTTCCAAATTGGAGGCTTTGACCGGGAAAGCCCCACGGAACAATTTGGAAGTGTCCAGTTGTTCCATTCCCCCTCCCGGGCTTTGCAGCTCTCCCTCCAGAGGGCTACCCACAGCTCAGACTTCTCAACCCTTGGCCTTTGCTCATGCAAACAATAAAAACTGGTGAGATATTTGTGTATGTAAACGCTGCATTTCCCTGTGTGGCTGTGCCCGCTGAAGTCCTGGCCCAGGGCCCCCAGGTTTTGCAAGAGCTGACAAGGAAGTTGGAGTGAGCCGCTGCGTGAGCAGGTGCCAGTTTGCCCTGATGCTGACGCGAACAGAGGGAGCAGATGCCAAGAGGAAATTGCACCAGCGGACAGTGGCGGTCCCAGTACCTGGCTGGCACCTGTCTGCCAGCCCCACCCTTGACGTGCCTGTGGAGAGCTTGGGGATGCCCAGAACTTTACAGGAGATCGATAAAACACCTGGTGTGGCCAAGCTTCTTGATTCTGCAGAGACTGTTGCTTTCAGTTGCTGGGCTCTGCAGCTGGTAGGAAGCGATTGGCCAGCATATCCTCGTGTCCTCTCCAGGGGCCCACTGTGTGGCCATTCACTGAATCCTGAGCATCTCTCCTGAAGGGCCGTGTGGGAGAGGAAAAGTGGTACCCACCAGGCGCTTGTGGCGATTGTGCAGAGAAACAGGCCTGGAGATTGCCGTCAGAAGCACCTGAATGAAATCCCTCAGCTCGGCCCCTGACTAGTTGGGTGACCCTGAGCAATTCCTTAACCTCCCTGGGCCTCAGTTTGCTTATTTATAAAATGGGGAAATAATGAGACACCTTTAATACGGTAGCCAGGGTCTGTGCTTTCAGATGGGCACTTCCCAGTTAGTGTGCCCACGAGTCACCTGGGGATTGTGTTAAGCTATGGATTCTGGCGCAGGAGGTCACAGGTGGGGCCTGAGGTCCTGCATCTCTAACCAGCTCCCAGAGGATGCTGATGCTGCTGGTCCAGGGACCACACTCTGAGTAGCAAGGCCTTTCGGGGCTTCCATGAGGATGACATAAGCACATGTACATCCAAGTGGCCAGAGGAGAGCCTCACACGTGGTGATGGGTGCTCGATTGATGTCGGGCTGCTGTCCCTCCCTCCTCAGGACTTTAAGAAAAAGATTCAGTGGAGGAGAAAAGTTCAGGTGACATTAGGAGGACCACAGCGATAGTTGCAGAATGGTAAAGCTGGAGGTGACTACAGTCTCTAGACAGGAGCCACAGCAGGGCTGCGCATGGAAACCAACTGGAGGCTCATAAACAAATGACAGGTGCCCCAGGCAACATGACAATCCACGGAGGCAGAAGATCTAAGAGTCCGAGGTGCTTTGGGGGCTATTAGGAGCTGGGCCCCAAGAGGTGAAGTGACAGCTTTAGGTCACTATTTCATCAATCCTTTGTTCTTTCATCCAAGACATATTTACTGAACACCTACTGTGTGCCAGGCACCACAGTGGTGGTTAGGGGATTCAGTGGTGACAAACCTAACCCTGTAGATCTGATCTCTACAGAGCTCCTGGTCTAGTGGGGACCTGAACATCAGAGGTGGTCTAAGTAAATAGTGTGGATGATGACACGCGGTCATGAATACTTCCCATTCTAGGCAGAGTAGCAGGTGTAATGGCAGAGGGTCCAGAGGGTGGGTAGGAAGGGTGACTTCGATCGAGGAAAGCAGGGAAGGCTCCTCGGAGGAAGCGATGTTTCTAGGTGAGACCCGAAGAGTTAGCAGGAAAGAGCCAGGTGGAGTGTGGGGATTCCAGTGTGACGGAAGTGGGCCAGGGGGAGCACCCTGATTGGGGCTGCAGGAGCCGGCTGCTGCCAGACCACCCAGGCTTCTGTGGGGATTGTGTGGGAGGCCACGCGTTCCGAGGGACAGCTCTGCTTTCCTTGACTTCTCTGCTGTTCCTGGGGACCAGCTGCCCCTGCCCCCTCAGGCAGGCCAGGCCTTCTCTAACAAATGCCCCCGGTTCTGTCCGCAGCAAACAGGCCCCATCAGTGCCACCCTGGTGATGACACGCCCCATCAAAGGGCCCCGGGACATACAGCTGGACTTGGAGATGATCACTGTCAACACCGTCATCAACTTCAGAGGCAGTTCCGTGATCCGACTGCGGATATACGTGTCGCAATACCCGTTCTGAGCCGGGGCCGGAGCCTCCGACACGCCTCTCACCAGCACCAAGGGCCAGGAGACGGGGAGCGACGAGAGGGAGAATGAGAGGGAGACAGACGCCCCGCCTTTCCTGCTGAACGTCCCCCGGAGTCAGCCCCACTGTCCTGGCCACGCCTGCATTATCGTAGACCTGCCGATCAGAGGACACGCTTCCCCAGTTCCTACAGTGCAGTTATCGACAAGGCTTATCCTTGGCACCCTGGCCCGAGGGTCACGGTGATTCTTCCAGGCCTTCCGTTTACCTTCATATTTTTCAAAGAAATAGATTAGGTTTGCTGGGGTCTGAGTTCATGTTCAAAGACTGGGAACAGAGTCCTCCCCGCTCCTCCGTGCCTCCCCACCCCTCCTCCCGCGTCCACGCTGATTGCCGCTTTGCAAAGGCTCACAGAGCCCCCGGGGACGCTGTGTGTAGCTAGTCCGCTTCCTGTATGCACAGAGCAGGCTACGGAAAGAAGCCACTGCAGGACCGAAGGGTTCTTACAGAGTCTACGCCAAAACCACGTCTGGTATCTGCAGCCGTAAAAGAAGGCTTAGAGTTGTCCTGAAACTTGTATAACTGTTTAATCCTTTCTTTTTGTTCATTTTGAGTTTTTTGTGTTTTGTTTTGTTTTTAATTAAAAAAAAAGAATAAGTGGTAGAATTCCTTCCGGAGGCCTTCGGGCACATGTTATGTTCTGTCTTCCCAAACCCAGTCTCCTCTCCATTTTAGCCCCGTGTTTCCTCTGAGGACCCCTGCATCATGCTTGCTTTCGAATTTTTTTTTTTTAAATATATTTTATTGATTTTTTACAGAGAGGAAGGGAGAGAGATAGAGAGTTAGAAACATCGATGAGAGAGAAACATCGATCAGCTGCCTCCTGCACATCTCCCACTGGGGATAAGCCCGCAACCCAGGTACATGCCCTTGACCGGAATCGAACCTGGGACCTTTCAGTCCGCAGGCCGACGCTCTATCCACTGAGCCAAACCGGTTTCGGCTTTTTTTTTTTTTTTTTGCTTTCGAATTTTGACCCGACTGGGTTGGAAGGCGGAGGTCTCCGAACTGATGAGGTATCTGAAGAGAGTCTGTGTGTGGTTCATCCGGGCACCGTAGGGGATTCTGCACTTGGGCCGGTTCTAGCTCTCTGTGAAGCTGCTTATTGTGCTGAGAAGCTAGTAGGAGCAGCTGGAGAGCTTGATCATCATCATCATCCTTCAGGCACCTGGTGGGGAGCGAGGGTGGGAAGCAGAAATGAGGTGAAGAAGTCAGGGGAAGCATAATCCTGAATCCTATTCATTTGACTAGAAAACTAGCAAGTCCTCTGTTCTGAGGATTAGTTCCAGGGACTCTTCCTAACAGGAATCTATTCAAGTCACTTTAAATCAGGGGCCCTCACCCTTGACTGCCTGGGGGAACAAGAAGGGAGCTTTTAAGCAAAAAGCTGACTTCCTGGGCGGCACTCCCAGAGGTTCTGATTAAGTTGGGCTGAGGCAGGGCCCAGGCATGGGGAATCTTAAAAACTCTAATAAGCGGTCGGAGTTGAGGGCACGTGGTTAGAAACCCTGTAAAGAGAGGGAGACAAAGGTGGCCCCAGTCCCGGACACCTTGCCCTCAACGTCTTTTTCAGTTCCTTGCAGGGTTCATCATCCTTGTCCTGATCGAGGCTCTGTATTTCCTCCAAGCGTCAGACCCCCAGGCAGAGGCAGAGAGCCGGCAGTGCCCGTCCCGGTTAGGGAACAGGTGGGGCCGCTGCCCTGGTGTCCCACCTGCAAGCTGGCCCCAGCTTCAGAGGAGGAGGTGCCCTCCCCGGTGGCCGAGGTTGCCTCTAGAGCAGGGGTTCTCAACCTGTGGGTCGCGACCCCTTTGGAGGTCGAACGACCCTTTCACAGGGGTCGCCTAAGACCATCGGAAAACACATATAATTACATATTGTTTTTGTGATTAATCACTATGCTTTCATTATGTTCAATTTGTAACAATGAAATTGGGGGTCACCACAACATGAGGAACTGTATTCAAGGGTCGCAGCATTAGGTAGGTTGAGAACCACTGCGCTAGAGGGTGGACCTGTGGATGCTCCCGTTCTACCCATTAGGATATATTTATTAAACCCTACTGCATGCTGGGAACTGGGCCCTGGGTTCTTAGGGTTGAGAGGGGTTTCATAGAGCTGGTTCTTCAGTGGAAGGAATGGCCTGTTGGGCCTCCTTACCCAGAGAGCATTTCTCATTTCTCACACCCACACTGCACACCTAGCTTTGTTTTATTCTCCAAATCAAATCCCATCCGAACCGTTTCCCAGTGTGCTCCCTCAGTGGGTTCAGGTGACGTTAACAGTAACATTCACAGCAAATGGCTCAGCGCGCCCGGTCCTCAGCTGAAGAGAGCGGACGGTTTCCTGCAGACTCGCCGGCTCAGGGGCCCCGCTTAGCTCTCCGCTGAGCAAAGACCAGAAGGGGGCCCTGAGCCGGGCTGCGCTTGCTCGCTGGGTCGCTGGGTCGGAGGCCGAGGCCTCGGGAGTGGGCGTGGAGCCAGGGCTGCTGAAGGTTGATGTGAGCTCTGCAGGGAGCAGCTCTGAATTACCGGTCCAGGTTCAACCCCGCACACGGGTAAGGCTGCCTTGAACTTCTGGAAGAGAGGGAAGGGAAGCTTTGTCCTGGTCTCAGAGGTGCCACAGGGGGAACTAGACCCGACTCTCTAGTCTAGAGCTTGCATTTTATTTGTCTGTGCGAAAAGGTGGCTTCCTGCTCCTAAGGGGAAAAAAAAAAGCCCAGAGACTCATAGAAGCCGGCTCCTTGGGCCCCCGGTCGCTCTTTCCCAGCCTGACCTGATGAATTCAGTGCCAGTGAATCAGAAGCGTGTGGGGTCCATTTACCTTAAAATACACTTGGGCCTAAAATTCAAGGGGGAAACACTCAGGGGCGAAACATGTACCGTAAGGCCAGACCCCAGACTTTGGGAAGCAGCTCCAGAGGCTCCCAGAACCCCAAAGGCTGTTTACTTTGCCGCCCCCTCCCCTCAAGAAGAGACAGATGTTGTTCTTTTAGCAAGATTGCGGCTAAGCCTGCCCTTTGAATCACACAGCCTCGTGCTCCCGCCACCAGAGCCTGTGGGGCTGGCTGTTCGATGGACGCTTGAGATATCTGGGCATTCGGCACCTGTCCCTTCTCAGCTGGGCAAGGGCTTGTCCTAGACCCCTGCTCCGTGCTGCTCCAGCAGGTCCTGCAGGAGGAAGGGGTCTGTGGAGGAAGGGGCGCCGGATTAAGAGCGGGGGCATCTGCAAACGTCCTTGTGTTACCGTCTCATCCGGGTTCACTAAGGACCCAAACTTCTACTCAGCGGCCTCTGATTCTCCAGTTTTGTGATTCCTTGAAATGTGCTCTGGGGACGACAGCCAGCATTTCCTTTAAACAGCCCCTGGAGAGTTTCACGGGGGTTTGCCAACCATAACACGTTCTGATTGGTGTGGGAGCTGCACACCTGTGGCCTCTCAGGCCTGGGTTAAGTTTTCCTAGGTAACTGGCTTGGCCCTTGCGACGTTGTTTTCCCAGGTGGTGGAAACATTTCAATAGGTGGGACGACTTCATTTTCAGTGGTTTCAATGTATTTTTGTGGGCTGAATGTTTATTGCAAGGTGCACAAGTTCTTCCTGAACCGAGAGAGAGAGAGAGAGAGAGAGAGAGAGAGAGAGAGAGAGAGAGAGAGAGAGAGAGAACATGACAAAGGAGCAAGTATTCTTTACTCCCCTCTCAGCTCACGCAATCCTGTTGGTAAAGGTTTCTGTCCCGAGGGGAGAACATGCCGTGGTTGAACGCCCTCCCACCCACCCAAATTTGGCTGAGCCAGTTTCTGGATTCAGAGAAATAACCAAGATGGATTCCAGTTCATGGATAAGAACATGTATCCAGGGTTTATGCAGCCAGTGAGACCAAACTAGGAGACAGTGTGATAGGAGCATTTTAGCAGCGCGAAGAATTGATTTGGGTTGGATTTTAATAGTTATCGGCATTGATTTCACACTACAAAATCCTTATGAACCTCCACAGACACATCTTTAAAATTTAGAATGAGATGCCTCTTGCTTAGAACTATTACATGCATTGAAGGGAAACACAAAATCTACGTGAGGTGAAAAGTTTCGTTCTTTTTGATACAGTTTGTATGTACTGTAATGCAGTCTTTCCTAGAAAAAGAAAAAAAAGTCAACATTTTAAAAACTCTTCATTATTTTGGAATTGGCCGGTGCTCATCACCTTCAAACAAATATACAAATCGTTCCTTCTTGTTGATATTTTTGTTTTCATATCTTTGTATCTTTACTCAGCAGACGACTGTCTCCATTGGAACTCCAGAAAACTAAAATATGTTAAAAAAAAATAACGAAGAGGCTTCAGGACAAAGGGAATGAATGCACAGAAGCGAGCTTTATCGCTTGGACAGCTTCTATTGCGATGACAGCCCTGAGTTAGAATCTTTGACTTGCTAATGCTGTCTAATAATGAATCTTCCCGAGTAGCCATCAGTGAAGTATGCATTAGGGAGAGAAAAGAGTGGTCAACCTAGGAATGATCTATTAATTTGTCACTGACGTGTTCTCTCACAGTGGTGGTGACATGTATATTACATGGGGATTATAGGCAGTGACAAACAGGCCGTGACAAACTTTCATTCAGGAATTTGGAATATTCTTGAACAATAATGTCACATAAAGGCAGGGGTAAATTGTGCGTCTATATAAACACCACAGTCATTAGGATACTCATTTATCAAGGTCTGGTAGATTATTAATTAATTAACACCGATTTAGGGCCAAAGAGTCACTGGATAGCTTGATGCCACTGAAGTGTCGGTTTTGTTTGGGGAGAATTGTTCTGGTTTCAACCTAGCCTTTTTTTCAAATTCTTATCATCTGCCCTTTTATGTGAAAGGCATTCGACGTTGCAGAACTGGCTTGTATCACACGGTAGTGACTGTCCCTTAAAACAGGTGCCTTGGGTTCTTCTGAGGTTTTTTCTTTCTTTTTAAATTAAATTTGTTGGGCCCGGCCAGTGTGGCTCAGTGGTTGAGTATCGACCTATGAAGCAGGAGGTCAGGGTTTGATTCCTGGTCAGGGCACATGCCTGGGTTGCGGGCTCGATCCTCAGTGTGGGGCGTGCAGGAGGCAGCTGATCCGTGATTCTCATCATTGATGTTTCTCTCTCTCCCTCTCCCTTCCTCTCTGAAATCAATAAAAAATATTTTTAAAAAGATTAATTACATTTGTTGGGGTGAGGTTGGTTAATAAGGTTAATAGGGTGATATATAACCTTCCGAGGATCCTTCCAGCTGAGCATCTATGCACATTTAGGGAGAGCGAGCCCCCCTTGCCTCCTGCTTGTGTTCCTGTCGGAAGATTGGCATTTACTAGGGCAACTGTAGAGATGGGGCAGCACCTGGAGGAGCAGGAGTTGCTCCTTCCAGCTGATACCCAGCCGATACTCTGCTATTACGCAGCTAATAAATACTTGGCTCTTTGCGCTCAGTCCCTTCAACCCCGTGCTTCCATCTTGGGGGAATCCCCTCAACGCTGCCCTTCTTAGTTTTCACCAGATCTCACTCAGCCCCACGCCACTCCTTTGCTGGTTCTTTAACAACCTGCGGAGGGCTGAGGAGGGAGGGGAGAGGGGGAGGATGGGGCTGGAGCTGGTGCTCTTGTTGCCCCCTCCAAACCCCCCCACCCCGCCAAGGTTGAACTCTGCTTCCTCACTCACTTCTGAGCAAGGTCATGGGCTTGAGAGAATTCTTCACCCTCTCCTCTTCCGCTTCTCATGTCTTCCCTTTCTTCTCTCCTCTCGCTTCTTTCCTTCTCTGCACCGTCTCCCCACCCCCACCTGATCTCCATCCCGAGGGTGGAAGCCGGTGGTCAGGGATGGGACTGGTCCAGTGAAGGCGGAGCTGGGAGCTGGATCCGTGGGACAAAGTACAAGCTGTTGGTGAGCTTTGCCCACTTCTCCCTCCGGCTCCTCTTCTCCTGCAAGCACACGGAACCTCTCCCCACTCGCCAGAACACCCCTTCCTCAGCAAAGCCAGGCCTTCCTTCTTCTCATTCCTCTCCTGTTGTCCTGGCTCAAAGGGAAAACCTCTCTGTTCAGTCACCTGACGCCGGGCCCTCCTCGTGGCTGTTCACGAGGCCTCTCTTAGGGCTCCTTCCGATCTCCTCTCTCCGTTCCAGGCCGGCTTCTATCATTCCAACACCCCGACTCCCCGGGCCAGGCCACCCCGCTCATTCCCAAAATGCACTTTAAAAAAATCTGTCCAGCCCTCCCTTTGTCCCTCGTCCATCACGGTATCTAGTGGCTTGACGTGGTGTCGACATCCTTCTCGTTATCTGCATCAGTCAGGCTGTCCCTTTAAATACGGACAGTGTTCAGTCTCTAGAGACCAGACTCCCTTTGGCAGTAACAATCCTTGCCCTTCTTTCTAAAATGTGGTCTTGCACGCCTCACAGATTACAGTTATTCATCCAAATGAGTCCCAGACAGTACGTGGACTGTAGCCTTCATTCAGCTTCACCCTTAGCTTTGCCACTTCCACCCGTACCCTTGATATCTGGCTCTGATTTCAAGGATGATTAGGAATTCCTCAAGCATGGGGAGGGAAGGGCGCCGAGAAGGCCAGCGTGGTGGGGCAGAGGATGCAGGCGTGTGTATGGCAGGGAGGGGCAGACGTCGAGGCCGGGTTTTAGGGGAGGGCCATCTAACTGAGTTGGGACTGTATTGCAGAGGCCGTCATTTTACAGAACACCGGCCCCTGGAGATGCTGACCAGTGCTCCAAGGGCAAAGAGCTCACTTGTTTCAGAGATTGGGGAATCTGAATTCGGAATCCCCTTTTTAAAAGATTCACAATTGACATTAGAAAATGAAAGCCTCTGAGAAGTCCTGCAATGAAAAGGAAACCTGTTTAATTTTGCATAAATGTTCATCAAACTTATTTGCAAGGGAAATTACCCCTCCCCCTCCCTGCCTAAGAACAATCAAGTCCTTCAGGAACCGTTTTCTTTAGAGTCTGGGAATTGCTCCTGTCTGCTCAGAGGAGTTATGGTAGGGTTGTTATTTTGTTGTGTTTTGTTTTTTAATTAAAGAAGAGACATGGCCTTATTTTTAGGAAGATCACTTTGGAAGTGGTATATGAAAATGGGAGAGCCCTAACCAGTTTGGCTCAGTGGATAGAGTGTTGGCCTGCGGACTGAAAGGTCCTGGCTTCGGTTCCGGTCAAGGGCATGTACCTTGGTTGTGGGCACATCCCCAGTAGGGGGTGTGCAGGAGGCAGCTGATTGATGTTTCTCTCTCATCGATGTTTCTAACTTTCTATCCCTCTCCCTTCCTCTCTGTAAAAAAAAAAAAAAAAAAAAATCAATAACATTTTTTTTTTAAAAGAAAGAAAATGGGAGAGATAGGAGTCAAGAAAAGTATTGCAGTTGTTCACATGGGAGATCATTATCTCTAAACAGATAGCGTAAGGCTGACTAGCTCCCTGCTTAAAACTCTCCTACCATCCCCTCTGCCTACCCGTTAAGGTTCAAACTCCCGAACACGATTAATAAAGCTGCCATGGTCTGAGTCCTGTCTACTACTCCAGCCCCAGCTCCAACCCTTTCCCTTCTTTATAATGAATTCTCAAACAAACAACTCTCCCAAACCTGAAAGGCTTATATATTCCCTTCAGGTGTTCTTGCTGGAGCTCTTCTCATTGGCAGTTCTTCTCTGTGCCCACTTGGCAAATGCCCATTCATCCGTCAGCATTCCCCTTGGAGGGCAGCACCTCTAGGAGCCTTCCAGACCCACCCCTGACACCCTCCACCGCGTTGCCCACCCTGTTTCCCACTCCTGTGTACTGCGATTTGCTCCTTCTGTGGTACCTGTGCTTCTGTGGTTGTGGTGACCACATGGAGTTCTGAAATGCTAACTCCTTCAAGACACTATGTCTCTGTGGCTCATCACTGTAGACATAAGGGCTAATACAGGGCCTGGCACAAAGCGCATGGTCATGTGAGCGACTGTGATGATGGGAAGTGACAAGAGAAAATGGAGAGAAGGGGAAAGAATCAAGAGAGCTGTCAGAGATGGAATCAGCAGGTCTTGGGGATTTATAGGGCGTGGAGGCTTAGGGAGCTAAGGGACACCCTGACTTGAGCTGAAGAGTACTTTAGATTACAGCGGTTCTCAACCTTCTGGCCCTTTAAATACAGTTCCTCATGTTGTGACCCAACCATAAAATTATTTTCGTTGCTACTTCATCACTGTAATGTTGCTACTGTTATGAATCGTAATGTAAATATCTGATATGCAGAATGGTCTTAGGCGACCCCTGTGAAAGGGTCGTTCGACCGCCAAAGGGGTCTCAACCCACAGGTTGAGAACAGCTGCTTTAGAAGGATGAGTTTTGGTAGTGGGGGAAGATGAATTTCATTCTAAATGTGCATCCCTTAAGACAACATTTTTTAAAAAATATATTTTATTGATTTTTCACAGAGAGGAAGGGAGAGAGATAGAGAGCTAGAAACATCGATCAGCTGCCTCTTGCACATCCCCCACTGGGGATGTGCCCGCAACCCAGGCACACGCCCTTGACCGGCATCGAACCTGGGACCTTTCAGTCCGCAGGCCGATGCTCCATCCACTGAGCCAAACCGGTTTCGGCAAGAAAACATTTTTGAGGTATAATTTACATGTAGTGAAATGCATAGGTCTTCATCACACAGTTACATACCCTTGGGCAAATAGAATATCTGAATTGGAGTGGCTGTGAGACATTGGGTGCAGGTAGTGAGGATGGTCAGCAGCATGTGTTCAGTGGGAGAGTTTGGGGCCAGGGACTGGGCCCTGGGGATCCTTGTGAGAAGTGCTTCTGGGGAAGCAGATGGGGTGGCTACTTGGGACTGAGAAGCCGGAGGACGCAGTCTGTGATCTAAATGACCACATGTACTCATGAGAGCTGCTGTCCCCTCAGAGGGAGTCAGTAACTTGCTTCCTGAGTGACAGGGATCCTAGCCCCAGTGACTGTGATCAGCAAACACCACACATGAAGAAAAAATGCTAAGATAAACAAAAATGACTCAGAGCCTAATATGAAACCCGAAAATTGCATACTATCTATTAGCTTCCTGAAGCAGCAAAGTCTTTTTCTAATTAACCCATTAGGCAAATAGATGTTCTTGGCTGGAGGTTAGCATTCATTCCCCTCCCAAGTCTACTGCATTTACCTAAATGGATAGGAAAATTTCGGATGGCCTTAGGAGGTATGGTGATACCGTGGGAAGATCTCTAGTCTGGGAGACTATGCATCTCTGGAAAAAGAGTGACCTTTTTTCTCTCTTGACCTTGGGCGAGTCACTTGGCCTTGCTGAGCCTCGAGTCCTTCTTTTGTAACCTGAATCCGGTATTTACTCAACTCCTCAACAAGTGTTTTTCAAGTTTCTCCTCTGTTCCTGGCTCTGGGCTTGTTAAGAATCCCGGCCCTAACAATTCTTGGCTCTGGCCCTTGGCCAGGTAGCCATCACTCTCCATTCCAAAGCATGCCTGTGTTCCCTGAGCTGGAGAACAGAAAAATGAGCTGCGCACCCCCAGGTCCCTTATAGGAATTCTGTTCTGGCTCAGACAACGGGGGGTATTGGTGCCAATCTGGGGAGGCAGAGGGAGCCTGGGATTGGAGTTGATAGACCTGGATTTGGATCCCAATTCTGCATTTACCAGTTTGTGACCTGGAATAAGTTGGCTAGGTCCTCTGAGCTCATTTTCCTCTTCCATTAAATGGGATAAAGATAGGTCTTCGTTGTTTTGCGAAATAAGATGTGTGTGGAAATGCTTTCCTCCCCTATTATCCTGGCAAGTAGCAATGGCCCCAGGCCTTCCTTAACCTCAGACGTCCCAAACAACAAAGCCATTCACCTGAGTCACAGCTCCGTTTATAAATAGTTCCTGGAACTGGCAGGACCAAAGTGGCCCCACTTCCCTCAGCACATTCTCAGCAATTTCCTTCTCACTCCTTTTCATTTCATTGCGTTTAGTTTCACTGAGACTTGAAATTAGGTCATTTCCTCTCCACTTTCTACAAACTGGGAATGTGGTTCCTAGCAACATTTTTCACTCTTCCCGCGAACTACGGATGTATCAGGGAGGTCATTGTGGTGGAATTTTATTGATCATGCCTCCATATAGACCATGACAGATCAAAGGATCTAGAAATTATGTCACAAGGTCCAATCACCTGTTTACAATGAGGAATCTGAGGCTGGGGATAGGGAGTGGACTAGCTGCAGCTCACCTGGTGGTAGACTGACATATGGGTTTCTTGATTCCTGGTCTAGCTCACTTTCCTCTAAACCACAGAATCTTTCCAGTCCTAAACCCTGTTAGCTGCTTGCGTCTCAAGTGGTCTGAGAGCTATTTGCTTAATCCTTGCCCTTTTGTGCGGAAGGACATTCACCAATTTAGACCACTTCCATGGGAGTTCAGTAAGGTCAACCCTGGCACTGTGCTGGACACCAGAAACCACTAAGAGGCCAGAAACCACAAAGTGGCAAGTCAAGTCAGAGTAGAGAGAGAATGTCCATCATTGGAAAAGGAAAGACTTCAGAGGCGTTAGGGGGAAATGAACTGCTGCCTGCAGTCTGAAGACCTGGGAGAGAAGCAGAAAGGGCTCCCACGTGGTGCTCCAGTCTTGGAAGTTCATTAGGATCACGAGGAGGTACTCATAGGATGGACAGCTCTGGCTGACAGTGGGGGCAATTTTTGGTGACACTGCATGGGGTAGATACTGTTCACCCCACCCCTAGAATGCTCAGGGTATGGATTGTGGAGGCTGAGAGGAATGTGTCCATCTGTCAGTCAGTGGATGCTGCCCTGGACACTTTGGGGAGATACTAAAGGAGTACAAGAGGTCGTCCCACCCTTGAGGAACATTCCAGAAGACCACCCTTAGCTTTTCTTCTTTAAAAGCTTTCTTCAGGCTACCAATGAATGCATGAGTAAGTGGAACAACTTATCTCTCTCCCTTCCTCTCCTTCTTTTTCTTCTTCTCTGTCTCTAAAATCAATTGGAAAAACAACAACAAAACTTTGTTCAGGCCCTGGCCGGGTAGCTCAGTTGATAAGAGCGTTGTCCCCATATGCCAAGGTTGTGACTTCTGTCTTTGGTCAGGGCACATGCAAGAAGAAGCAACCAATGAATGCATAAATAAGTGGAACAGCAAATTAATGTTCCTCTCTCTCTCTCTCTCTCTCTCTCTCTCTCTCTCTCTCTCTCTCTCCAATCAATAAAAAGAATTTAAAAAGTTTAAAAGCCTTACTCAGCTTGTTTGGTCTTTCCCATCTTCCAACAACAATATCTTACATTCCAATCCTCCTCCCTCCTGGAATTTCCTCCTCTTCTATGTGTCCATAGGTACAGTTTACCTTATTTCTATTCTCTATGCTTGTGAACTCCTAAGGCCTGGGAAGCAATATTGTTCTTTCCACCTTTTATAGGAAAAAAGCAAATCAAACCCAGAGATACATGGAATTGCTGAAGGTCACCTGCCTTTCAGGGACAGAGCTTGCCCTAAACTGCAGGCAGAACCCTTCCTGCAAACCCAGGCCCTTTCTCTGCGGGGTTGGCAGCGTCAGCCCGTAGCCTGGAAAAATCCACCCCGTTTGGACCAGCCGTCCTGTCAGAGCGCGTGCTGTGGCTACTTAAGTCCATCCCATGCAGATACATGTTGTGTTTTAGGACCCGATTCCAAGCCTGGTCTTAAATTGTTTACTAACTGGTTTGAAGAGCTCTGGATTTTCACTCTGGCCTCAGGGAAATGTTCTTACTAGGTTACACGACTATTTTGAAACTCAGTCCTCACTCCTTTTTTTTACTCAATAAAAGTTTGCGCAAACAATGCATCCCACAGGAGAAACTCGCGCCAGATTCCAGATGTTTAACACGTTTGCTTCAGATATTGGAGTTCATGGCCTCTTGTGTTTGTTAGACCAAAAAATGTACGACCATAGAAATAATCTTTCATATCGAGGAGCGCTGCAAGGTCAGGCTGGATTCTGGGCACCTGTGGCATTTCAACAAGCTTCTTGATCACAGGGTTTCCCGCGGTGTGTGTGTGGGGTGGGGTGTGGTGTGTGTGTGGTGTGTGTGTGTTTGTGAGTGTGTGTGTGTGGTGTGTGTGTGTGTGGTGTGTGTGGTGTGTGTGTGGTGTGTGTGTGTGTGGTGTGTGTGTGGTTGTGTGTGTGTGTCTGTGTGTGGTGGTGGTGGTGGTGGTGGTGTGTGTGTGTGTGTGGTGGTGGTGGTGGTGTGTGTGTGTGTGTGGTGGTGTGTGTGGTGTGTGTGTGGTGTGTGTGTGTGTGTGTGTGTGTGTGTGTGGTGGTGGTGCTGGTGGTGGTGGTGTGTGTGGTGTGTGTGTGGTGTGTGTCTGTGTGTGGTGGTGGTGGTGGTGGTAGTGTGTGTGTGGTGTGTGTGGGGTGTGTCTGTGTGTGGGGTGTGTCTGTGTGTGGAGTGTGTCTGTGTGTGGTGTGTGTCTGTGTGTGTCTGTGTGTGGTGGTGGTGGTGGTGGTGGTGTGTGTGGGGTGTGTGGGGTGTGTCTGTGTGTGGTGTGTGTGGTGTGTGTGTGTGTCTGTGTGTGGTGGTGGTGGTGGTGGTGGTGTGTGTGTGGTGGTGGTGGTGTGTGTGTGGTGGTGGTGGTGGTGGTGGTGGTGTGTGTGTGGTGTGTGTGGGGTGTGTCTGTGTGTGGTGGTGGTGGTGGTATGTGTGTGTGTGTGTGTGTGTGTGTGTGTGTGTGTGTGTGTCTGTGTGTGGTGGTAGTGGTGGTGTGTGTGTGGTGTGTGTGTGTCTGTGTGTGGTGGTGGTAGTGGTGGTAGTGGTGGTGTGTGTGTGTGTCTGTGTGTGGTGGTGGTGGTGTGTGTGGTGGTGGTGGTGTGTGTGTGGTGGTGGTGGTGTGTGTGGTGTGTGTGGTGGTGGTGGTGTGTGTGTGGTGGTGGTGGTGGTGGTGGTGGTGTGTGTGGTGTGTGTGGTGGTGGTGGTGTGTGTGGTGTGTGGTGGTGGTGGTGTGTGTGTGGTGTGTGGTGGTGGTGTGGTGGTGGTGTGTGTGGTGTGTGTGGTGGTGGTGGTGTGTGTGTGGTGGTGGTGGTGGTGTGTGGTGGTGGTGTGTGGGTGTGTGTGTGGGGTGTGTCTGTGTGTGGTGTGTGTGTGGTGGTGGTGGTGGTGGTGGTGGTGTGTGTGGTGGTGGTGGTGGTGGTGGTGGTGTGTGTGTGGTGGTGGTGGTGGTGGTGTGTGGTGTGTGTGGTGGTGGTGGTGTGTGTGGTGTCTGTGTGTGGTGGTGGTGGTGGTGGTGGTGGTGGTGTGTGTGGGGTGTGTCTGTGTGTGTGTGTAATTTTTAAAAATAGCCTAAACAGAGAGTTCAGTGAGGGGGAGCATGAACTCTCTCATTTTGCCTCAATTCCAGTTCATTTCGTTTGATCTATGCCAAACGCTCAGAAAGTTTCTTTTCTAGTCCTGACGTTGACTCTCCAACCTGTCATCACTCACCTGGGTCTGCCATCCCACCAACCAGTCAATTCGTGGTGAGTCTTGGGATTCAGAACGCCGTGACTCCACTACGAGCCAGCGTCTGCCCGGGATGACTTTCTTTGCGTATGTTATACCGTTGAACCTGTCACCTTCACCGCCACCGCCTTGGTCCCAGCCACCCTCCTCTCTGCCTCCACTGTGGGCAGTGGCAGCCTCTCTGCTCCACATTTGCAGTTTCTTCTCAATGCAACAGCTGAGCACCAATGTTAGTCGGTCCATGCCATTCCTCTGCTCCATACCCTCCAACGGCTTCTCAGCCTATTTGGAGTAAAAGCAAATAACAATGGCCTACACTATCTCCTTCACCCTGACCCCATCCGGTGCCCTCTGTCCTCCATTTCTACCCTCTCCCTCTCTTCCTTTTGCTCCCGTCGTTCTGACCCTCTCACCGTTCCTCAAGCGTGCCAGGCAGCCTGACCCACGTGGCTCAGTGGTTGAGCGTCGACCTATGAACCAGGAGGTCACGGTTTGATTCCCGGTCAGGGCACATGTGCTGGGTTGTGGGCTCGATCCCCAGTAGGTGGTGTGCTGGAGGCAGCCGATGAATGATTCTCTCTAATCACTGATGTTTCTCTCTCTCTCTCTCTCTTTCCCTTCCTCTCTCTGAAATAAAGAAAAGCATTCAAAAACAAACATGACAGGCAGGTTTCTTCTGTAGGGTTCACTGATCCAGCATAGCTGTCAGCACACATGTTACATTATGTGTATTAAGGTAGGAAAGTGGGAGATATTTGTTTCAAACAATTGACAACAAGTTAAGGATCTATGGGGTGGGGTTAAAAAAACCCAAAGCCTTTGGATTCATTGTCTTCAACAATCTGTCTTATAGGAAATTTGCCCAGAAACAGGTTTCCCTTATAAATGAAAAAAGTCAAGGTTAGTGAGGCAAAGATAGCATGACAGAATATACTTATTATTGGGGGACTGCTCATTTTCACTTTTATAAAATGTTAAGGGTTGGGAATTTTTCCACTATGGGGATCTAGTACCTGCAATTAACTTACTGAACCATTGAATGGACAGCAATACCCCCAAATTAAGGCTCTCTTGAATAGTTGGGAAAAAATGAATCATTTTGGAAAATGTGTTTCAGCTAATTAGGGATATACTTTTTGAAGCACTAAGCTTTAAAATAATTTTAGTCATTTTGATGGATATTAGAAATAAAGTATTGACCATTTTCCTGTCTTGAAAGCCAAACTACCATGTGTAGAGTTTTACACATGCCTTTTAAAAATATATATATATTTTTATTGATTTCAGAGAAGAAAGGAGAGGGAGAGAGAGAATGAAATATCAATGATGAGAGAGAACCATTCATCGGCTGCCTCCTGCAAGCCTCCTACTGGGGATCAAGCCCACAATCTGGGCATGTGTTCTGACCAAGAATCGAACTGTGACCTCCTGGTTCATGGGTTTGATGCTCAGCTACTGAGCCACACCAGCAAGCCTAGTCAGATGCCTTTTCATGAACCGACCCACTCTGACTAGGGGAATAAAATTGTGGGAAACTATCGCAGCCACAGTGCTGTAAAGAGATGTCTACTTGGAGCATCCCTAAATTTAATAGACAAAAATGTCCCCTCAAGAAATATCCCACTCAATTTTTGGAAAGTAACTATTTGTAGAACTCCATCACAACATTTTTCCGTGTTTAAAAGAGCCAGCACAGTGCCAAAGAGAATGAGGAGAAATCCATGTAGAAAAGCTGAGGAGCCCTCATTACTTTTAGCCAGCCCAGGAAGTAAAGAAGGAAGGTGGACTTGGGAGATGGCCCAGAGCAGTGAAAACAAACCGGTAAAGGAGGGGGTGGGGGAGTCACTGTGACTAAGAAGACTAAGCACAGAATAGCATGACCGCCGTACAATGACATCGATTTTCAGGCCCGGCTATATCCTGGAGATATAAGGAGAAAAAGGGAGGCAGAAACTCCTAGAATTAGGAAGGTTATTCATCTTCTGGTCTATTCCTTCTATTTTTCACATGAGTAGATAGATTGAAGAAGTCATCTGCCCAGACCATAAAGCCTTAATTATTTCATTGGCACAAATGGGAAAAATAATGACCCCAACCCTTGCCTATGTCAGGGGGTTATTCTTCCGAGGGAAATTGGAAGAAAGTCACCAGAAGTTGAACAGTGCGTTTTTCACCGTGAGGCTGACCTTTGCCAGATAGCAGGTATAGATACGCAGATGGCTGAGGAAGATGAGACAGATGATAAAAATAGGACAAGGGGATAAGGGAACGGTCCTGAGTCAATGGGTTATGAAGGCAGACTTTACCTCCTTCATGATCGATACAAAATTAGATCCTGTACAGCTTACGCAGGACAGTCCCAATCTTGTGAATCTTCTCCTAGTTAATAAATGCCAGGGCTGGTCACAGCCTGAGGGTTTTTCCATTCACCTGACTTTCTTTTCAAATGTCTTACACCAGTGAAATGTCTTTTCCAATATCCATTCTATCCCATAAGCAGTAATATCGTTTGGTAAGTTAATTTCAACGTAAGGGTTAGTTAGGCCCAATTAGTCAAAACATGATCTAATCCTCTTTGCCAGTTATTTGTTCAAGAATAAGCCTGTGGCCAAAGAGATATGAGGAGAGGTGTGCCGGCTTCTGGAAAAGTTTCTCTCTTGAGAGTGGTCTAGGGGAATTCATTCTAACCCCTCACCTGAATTGAAAGAGAAGTTCTGACGGCCCCTGGCCACCATTCTACAAACACAAGGCAACTAGATTTAGGATAAAGCTTGCATAACCTGGGACAGAGCAAAAGGAAGGAAAACATTCCATGATAAAGTGGTTGAATTGCTGGATCAATGACTCTGGAGTCTGATCTAGCTGGGACTTCCTTTTAGGCTAGTCATGTCAGTTATCAGTTGCTATATAACAAGCCTTCCCCAAACCCAGTAGCTTAAATCAACTTGTTATCATTACTTAGTTCAGGAATCTGCAATATGGGCAGGACTCAGTGGGGAAGGCTTGTCTCTGTTGCACAAGGTGTCATCTGGGGGCTGGAGGATCCACTTCCCAGATGGCTCACCCACATAACAGGAAAGTTGGCACGGAAGGGCTCAGTCAGATCTGAGAGTCATAACCCGTGGTTCCTTTTCATGTGGGCCTCTCCACAGACTGCTTAGGCTTCCTCAGAGCATGGAGGCTGGATTCCAAGGGCAAGCATTTAGAGAGAACCAAGCAGAAATGGTATTGCTATTTATGACCTGGCCTTGGGTGTCATATTCCAATATTTCCACACTAGAAGCCCAGTGCATGGATTCGTGCACTGGTGGGAGGGGGTGTGGCCTGAGGGTATCAGCCCGCTGTGGGAGCGCTGCTCATCCTGGTCAGCTGAGCTGCACTCCCACTGTAGGAGTGCACTGACCACCAGGGGGCAGCTCCTGCATTGAGCATTTGTCCCCTGGTGGTCAGTGCATGTTATAGTGACTGGTTGACTGGTCGTTTGGTCGTTCTGCTGTTTGGTCTCTGGGCTTTTCTGTCATTTCCACAGCACTCTCCTGGTCAACCAGGCACTATGGTTAGCCTACATACAGGAGAGAGGACATCCCAGTCTTTGAAGAGAGGAAATTCCAAGAATTATGAACATGATTGAAACCACCACACTTGCTAATACATTTCCTTATTTTTATGACCGTTTGAGTTGGGCATTTTATTTGTGGCTAAAGACACCCTTATTGATGGAGTTAGTGTCATCTTGGCTGTGGGCAGCAGAATGTCATAAATTAACAGTTTTCAATACCAATGCCAATAGTAACAGGGTTGCTAGTAATTTCCTAGTGATTTAATATCAAGGTTTTGAAACTCTTTACTTTTTTTTCTCTTGAAAATTGGAACAGAATCAAGCTTGCCACTATCATAGCATACAAGTCATTTATCTTAATTCTAGTAGACTTCTCTAAATGGGTAATAAGGGATGGGATCAGAGCAAGAATATGGTGTCTAAGAATATCAGTCCAAATTAGGAGCTTTTGGCTGGATGTCTCTTTCAGTGAGAGCTGGAGGGTACTTCAGAGTTCATGTGCTCAGGGTCAAATTCTTTTCCTTCTCCACATACACTCCAGTTAAGCCACTGAGGTTAAAGACTTGGGGGCCGACTGTGATATTCTCTTTATAGTTCTGCTGGTCTTTCTGTGGGCAAGGGAAAGAATCAAGAAATTCTTCTTGACCATCTGCATTGTCCTGCTCCATGATGAACTCTGTCTAGTAAAACAAACCTTTGTAAATGTCCACTGTGTGCTTAGCACTCGGCCAAGCATTGCCGATATAATGACCTGAAGGTGTGGTTCTCTGGGAACCTAGAAAATAAATGAAATGCAGTTGAAGAGCAGTGGGGGCTACTTGCAATGAAGGGCTACCCGAGGTATATAAATCAGCCCTCTAGAGGAAAGGGGAGTGAATGAGAGCTGAGCATTTACTGAACTTCAAGGTGCTTCCCCACCCACAGGGACAGCAGCAGATCACCTGGTCCTCTCCTTCCCAGCTCCCTCTGTCTGGCCCAGGGTGGACCTAGGGGTGCCCAACCATAGACCAGCCAGCAACCTGTGCCTCTTGTGGTTCAGCTGAAAAACATAAGCTGAGCCCATCAGATTCTGCTCCCAGGAATCTGGAAAGTGACCGCAGTTATTACTCTTAGGAGGTGGGCCCTGAGCTCAAAGGTCCAGTAGATTTGCAGTAAAGGAAGTCTTTGCAGAATTGGGGGCAGACTGCTGCTCTGAGGGACCAGAGACTCAGAGAAGCTGGTTGAGATGTACAGGGTGTGCAGAGAAAAGTGGCCTGAGCTGAGAGGCTGGGAGGTGCCTGGGCTGCCCCAGGTGCTGCCCTTCCTAACGCCCGCTTGTTCAGATTCCTGATTCCTGGATGTTCTGTTTCCTCTCCCATGTCAGGGCTGGGATGAGAATGCCATGCTGAGCCTTTTACTTGAACTACTTTTGGTGGGTTTCTGTGACTTGTAACCATCAGAGTTCTGTTCAGAACAAGTCAAGCATTCACACGAGAGATGATGATTTCAATCAGCCTTGAGAAATGAATTGAGTTTATGTAGAAACAACTGCTGTGATTCAATGAAAGCAGCTTGACCTTGGGAGTCACACGCGGCCTTGGGTTCAAATCCTGGCTCCTCGATCGCTTCTTTGTGATCTTGGAAAAGGTACTCCTCTGTAAAGTTTAGATAATAATATCTACTAGGATTAAACTAAGTATGTATGTATGGACCATTAGCACAGTGCTTGGCATGTGATAGGCCATTGAGGAATGAGTGCTATTATCACACCAAACAAGGAAGTAATCCTCAACCCTGTTCCCAGGAAAGTGAAATGGTTTTGATTGAGGCCTTTTGTATTTCTCAACACTTTAAGGCGGCTTTGTATGTTTGGGGTACGGGGAGTGTGGGGGTGTGCGCATGCGTGTTCTTTGGCGAGGGTATTGCTTGCCTCTCCTTGTCCCCTTTCCTCTTGAAGCTGTATTCACTGTGTTCTTGGACTCGCTGTTGTTGTTAATCAGGCATTCAGTGGGAGATGAACAGGGGCGATGAGTTGGTCAGGCTGCCAAGCAAGTTCATGTTTTGCAGGAAAAGCCAAATTGTTTCCTGAGGGGATGTTTTGCAGAAATGGAATGGTGTGCTTCGCTGGCCCTCACAGACCCCGTCCCATCCCGGGAGTGCTGTCACCTTTCAGGGTGACGCGATAGCCCATTCAGCGCCAGTGCAAGGGGTGCTGTGGAGTGGAGCTGGAAGAGTGTTGCATTGTTGTTGTTGGTTTGTTCTTCTCGTAAATGAAGCCCACATCAAGTAGGAAATGGACTGCAGACCTCCCACATTTCCTGAAAAAAAAAAAATATATATATATATATATATATCCCAACATCATCAGTCCCTCGCAAACTGGAAGGGTGGGGGAAGCCGGTGAAAGGCAGGGGGCGGTGGGGAAAGAAGGAATGTCTAAACAAATAGATTATACAGTGTTTTGAGGACCCCCTACCCCCAACAATGCTTCTAATTCATAGAAAGACCAATGCATACTTCAAACTAACAAATTAAGATACAGTTGTCATTAAAATATGTCTTTGGACATTTGGTTCATCTGCCAACCACATTTATTCGTGACTTCTCCTTATGGGCTTGGAGCAGATTTGAAGAGAGGGGAAGAACGTCTTGGCATCCTAAGCTGCCTGGGGATTTTGTTGGGTGTATTAGTTTTCCTAAAACTCTGATAAAAGCAAAAATCACAAATGATAGATTTCAGATTTGTGTGTGTGTGTTTTTTCAGATGGTGATTTAGAGTTGTATTTGCAAATGGTCCTTAATATTCAGAAGTAGCCTTCGAAGAGTTTTGTTTTAAATCTTTCTCTCCTCTGCTGCAACAATATTTAGATTTTACATCGGACCAAAAGGATAGAAAATGTCAAACAGAATTTGACTGAGGGCCCCAAGATGACCCTCTAGCTTACCATTGGCCCAAACTGGTGCCTCCTAGTGATTTGGCAGGAGAATCTTGGGCACGCTGCTCTAGAACTCTGGGGCCACAATGGGGTAAGAGCACCTCTCCCATCATCCCAGAAAATCATAATTGGAGAGTATCTCAGGTAACTACCACTGTGTATCAAACAGTCCCAAAATACCATGGCATAAAACAATAATCAGCTATTCCTTCTCAGCTGTCTGCTGGTCAGCTGGGGTCACGCTGATCTAGTCTGGGCTTACCTGGGATGACTCTGCTCCATGCCCCTCATCCTTCTTGGACCAGCTGGCTGGCCCAGGCAAACTCCTCTGATGGTATTGGCAAAAGCACAAAGAGGGAAAGCAGAAATATGTGAGGTCTCCTCTGGCCCGAGCTCAGAACTTTAACACTGTTGCTTCTATCTCATTCTATTGGCCAAAGCAAGTCACATGTCTGAAGTCATAATCAAGGGGTAGAGGAATATATTACACTCCTGGAGTGAAAGGAATTTCAAAGTCATGGCAAAGGGTATGGATACAGTAGGAGATGAAGCACTGGGCTAATACTGTAATCGACTACAGAGAAGGCCTATGGCTACGACTGTACCCTTGATGAGTGGAGCCACACACTTGTCTACAGCTGTGACAGGCCAGTGTGTTCTGTGGGGTTGATATGTCTATCATAACTGGATGCTATTCATCACTCAGTATCCTTCTTCACTCTTCTAATTTCGGTAACATATCCCTCCTCAGCAACCTGATTATCATTTAGCTTCCTGTATGGCTATTTCTGCAAGTGCAGGGCTTTGACCATAAGAGACAACTGTCTGGGGCCTGCAATAATTCTATTTCTCATGCTATATTAATAGGCCCTGTTAATAGGCCTTATTGTCTACTTCAGTGTCTAGTGAGCCTGACTGAGTCTTCTTCAATAGAGTTTAACCTAGTATGCTAAGTGGTGGTGGGTGGGGGGAGAAGCAAGTTTCTAAGCTTGCAAAGCTGAAAGTCAGTTTTCATTCTACAGTAAATTCACAGTAGGAAGCCACCCTCTCTTGGGGAGACCTCTATCAAGTAGTACTTCTCCCTCAGATTTCTGTAATTCTTGTAGATAACCTTTTCCTTTAATAGTAGAAGGGAAGAGAGGTACAAGTCACATAGCCTTCCTTTTGGGCATCCAAGCACATGCAAGGTGAATCGGAGGGCTTTGATCAGAGAAGATGAACCATTAGAGTAATACTGACATAGAATGTAAAAACTGTGGTAGAAACTGGGAAAGTCAAGTCCTGGAAGCCGGACTGACGGACCAGAGAACAGTCACTAACCAGCTCCCATCAAGCCCTGGTAGATGGATCTACAGGGTCAGAACTTTGGGATGAATCTAGGAAGCCGGGCACCTGGAGCTGCTAGAGTGGCATCCAGGAGGAGAGCTGTGGGAAGTCTGTGGCTAGCTCACCTCTGTAGGTCTTCAGGCAGCTCAGGATGTAGGCCTGGTGCTCTAGTGCTCTGCAGGGCCAGCGATTAGGAGGAAGAGCTAAGGAGCAAGGACAAGCTAGAACCTGGCAGTGTCTCTGTGTGTGTAAGCCACTGTGTGTAATTATGAGGATTTTCAGAGAGTAATAGCTCTGTTTCACTCCTACCTTCCAAGTCTTGTCCAAATTCCACTTTTTGGTCAATTCAACATAGAACCCCACAGGGAAAGAAATCTTGGGAAGGGTAGTTCCGGCTTAAGCAAGTTGACTCGTATTAAACTCTTGTAAAATGAGTCCAGAAAAATGCACTTGTTTATTTCAGATTTGAATCATTTCTTCCAATCCAGGAATTTAGATGTTTCTGTGCTTTATTCAATGAGTCTGGGGGCCTTTGTTCTAAAATCCTGAGACAGTTTTACACCACGTGCTCCATGTATGTCTCATCCTCTTTGGACCCGCTTCCCAGCCTGGAGGAGTTGATTTTGTACTTGGTAGAAAACCCTCTTTTTTCTTCCTTCCTTCCTTCCTTCCTTCCTTCCTTCCTTCCTTCCTTCCTTCCTTCCTCCCTCCTCCCTCCCTCCCTCCCTCCCTCCCTCCTTCCTTCCCTCCCTCCTTCCTTCCCTCCCTCCTTTCTTTTTTTCTTTTTTCTTTCTTTCTTCCTTTCTTTCTTCCTTTCTTTCTTTCTTTCTTTCTTCTTTCTTTCTTTCTTTCTTTCTTTCTTTCTTTCTTTCTTTCTTTCTCTCTTTCTTTTCTGGATTCTCTCTTTCTCCTTTACAATCTTCCTTTGATCCCACTGGTGCTATCGTCTCCTGTCCTAGGGGCTGGATGTTTTCCGTTTAGATCTCCAGGAAACTATCAGCCATTTGGTGCTATGAAGTGTCATTGATTAATGGGGTTTGGAGCAGGGAAGGTATTGTGGGGTGAGGGTATTGAGAAAAGAGGCCCTTGGTGAAGTATCTATAACCAACTATTTTCCCATTGTTACCTTTGCTTTAGTGGGTACTAGTCACTTAGGAAAGAATATGATGAAGAAGGGGGCGGGGAGAGAAAAAACAACTCATCCCACCACAAATAGTCCCTAGTTTATTCAATTTCTGTGTCCTGTAGATTAATATATAAACTTCTTAGTAAGACATTCAAGAGCCTATAGGGCCTCTCTTCTCACTCCTAGCACTTTAGTTTTGTGCCCAGAAAGAGGAATCAAGGTTTGGTGAGCATTCATGATTCTGCTGAAATGTCACTTTCGCTCTGAAGCAAGTGCTTAGGACTGTACCTGGTATACTATGGACACTCAGAAATGTTTGTTGAACAAGTAAATGAATGAGTGAATAAATACCTATGTATAAGTTTGTGATGCTGTTTTCCTAAGACAGAAAATGGGAAGGGGATCATTTGAGGGGACTCTGTCTCTCCCCCCCTCCCTGCATTGTATTCACGTAACCATTTATATTTGTGAAGTTATCCCCATTTTACAAGCACTCTAGGAATTCATATCCTTTTTCCTTCATTCAACAAATATTTTAGTGGTTTCTATGTGTCAGGTGCTAAGCTATGTGTCCAGGAAACAGGTGGAAATTTTGATTCCTGTGTATTGGTAACTCTCATGGAATGAGTTTAGTAGCAAGAGGAGAAAGAAGGCAATCACCACCGTTATTGTACAGGCGGCATTATTGAGATACGGAGGGATTGTGGCGGGAACACTGAGAAGGACACTTAATCCGCCCTGGGATGAGTGTTGTAGGGTTTCATCTTCAGAAGAGGAGATACTTCAGCTGAATAAACATGAATTTGCCAGTTGGTCCCCATAAAATAGAGTTAAGGGGAACAGTAGTGCAAATTTGGCAATGTAGGGAACTACAGTTGATTCAAAAATGTGTGGTGGGGGGTAGTGTCAGGGCTGGACTGAGTCACAAATCATTTACAAGCTGCACTGAGTGAAGGAAGAAAGAAAAGGGATTCGGACAGGGATTCAGTGATTTGTTTCTACCAAATGAAAGAATCGATTTGCACAACAAAATCTAAGCAGCCCCGTTACCCACAGCAACCCAAATCTTTTTTTTTTTTTTTTTTGCCTCAGATCTGCCTCAAATAATATGACATTACTATTAACACATTAATGTTTAACATTAAAATCCAACAGACAAAAACCCAAAACCTATTCAGAATGTTGCACAACCGTCTCTTTGTGGGAAGAGGTTAAACGCCGGGACACAAAGAAAGGTGTATATACAAAATCATTTCTACCAACGTAGCTCCGCCTCTGAAGGCGGAACAGGAAGGAGGCCCATTTCAAGGAAAATAAAGGAAGTGGCTTCAATGTTTTCAAAGAACTATTTCTGCCAACAGAGTGGATTCTTCTAAGGAATCCTTTTTAGATGGGAGATGGAAGAAAACTAAGAACAATTGGGGAGCTCTTGCTCTTGGAGCTTCTGCCTCAGTGAAGAGGTTGTGAAGGTTGTCCGGTTAAGGCACCAAGGACTCAGTGCCATTCAGTAAGCATCATTAAGCATTCATGCATTCATTCATTCTTCATTCACTCAGCACATTTGTGTGACACCTTTGGGTGAACTATGATGTCAGGTGCCGTTGGGAGTAAAAGCCCATCCTACACCTTTAAAAGGCCTTCAAGTCTGAGGTCCAGAGTCAACCTCGACTCTACACTTGGGCAACCACTGTTTGACCCTCAATACCTACAATTGTAAAATGAGGATAATTACAGCTACAATACATCATCACTGTGAGGATTAAATGAGATGACTCATGTGAAAGCTTTATGTAAACAGCACAGAACCTTGCAAACATTTGTAATAGGGTAAAAATTTATTCAAAGTGAATGTCCTTGGACGTTAAAGCAGAATTGATCGGAGTGTGTTGGTTGAAACACTAATGTCCTGGGATTGTAACTGGCATTTCACAAGAAGAGATTTGTATGGTCTCTAGGGAAGGTAAAACTCAACCCTCTTAGGGTTTCTGACTAGAAATTAGAATTAAATTGACATAAACAGATGAACAAGAGAAAAGCAAACAGATCTTTACATGTACAGGGGAGCAGCCATAGGAAATTGAAGGCCCAAAGAAGCAGTTAGAGCTGGCCATTTATATACTAAGGTGGACAAAGAGTAGTAAGTAGTGATAATGCGACAAGACAAGGGGACTTGAGTTCTGGTAGTTAACACATTGCGGACCAGTATTTTTCTTGCTAGCTTTACCAGTGGCCAAATAAGTTTCTATTGAACGAGCACAAAAAAATGTTTTACAGAAATGTTAAAGGCATGCTTTAAAATTAATACCCATTGCATTTTGAAGTTATTTATTAGATGTTCTTACAAGCTAATTTCTTTTTAAAGTCTGATACTTTGTAAAACACTGTGTAATATGAAGCGAGAATTCTCATGGTCCGTCCGCAATGTGTTAATTGTGAAGTGACGAGGAAGACAAGGGTCAGTTTAACAAGGTTTGTATAGATTTCCCTCATCCTTGACTTCCTTCTCTGGTCATCAGAATGTTTCTCTCCTTCTGGTACATGGAGGGCATCTTTCACACTGGAGTTTCATTTGCCTTCAGGAAGAAAAAGGAAGAGGACCCTGCCCTTCTTGCATCTGTAGTTTTTCAAGTGCTTTTTTAACTCGAAGTAATTCTTGTGCCCAAGCGGCATGTTTTGGGTTGGCATAGTCTGCCACCCTTCAGGTCAAATACATTTGGGAAATGCAGGATGACACAAAGTAAAACACAGTTTTTAGTCCTGTAAATGCTTCATCCGTTTCAAGGAGAGTGACTATACTGTGTTTCTTCCCTTAGGTCAGTGGTCGGCAAACTCATTAGTCAACAGAGCCAAATATCAACAGTACAATGATTAGAATTTCTTTTGAGAGCCAAATTTTTTAAACTTAAACTATATAGGTAGGTACACTGTTATTAACTTAATTAGGGTACTCCTAAGGCTTAGGAAGAGCCACACTCAAGGGGCCAAAGAGCCGCATGTCCGCATGTGGCTCGCAAGCCTCAGTTTGCCGACCACGGCCCTAGGTCAATCCGACCTTGGATTCTATACCCACCCCACCCCACCACCCACCCCACCACCAGCATCTCTAGGACCTAGAGATGAACAGAACCCACTTTGGAAAAGACTGCTCTCCAGGGAGAAAAGTATTACCTTTATTTCAAGTTATAATCCTCTCAAAAAGCTGAGCTTTTCGCCAACAGATAATCTAGGAATTCACTCAACAACCTTACAGGTAGCTTAAGACCCCCACCACAGGAGGCAAAAAGGACAAGGGCTAGTCAGCTCCTCGCCAGGCCCTAGACTCCAGCATAGGATGGGGACAGGGCCATGGTAGGGGAGACCGTTAGTATTCCTTTCAGCGTGCCTCCTGCTGGCAAGGTACTGGTAGATGCAAAACCACAAAAGCGAAGAGATGCGGCCGATGCTCAAGGCTTTATAGTTGGGAATAAACACTCAGTCTAGTAACTAAGCAAAGGTTCTCCGCTTCCAAGAAAAGGTGCAGAAACATCTCTGACAAGAGAGACTGCTCCTTCCTTCACTATTCAAAGAGGCTCATCCGGCCAGTTCGGTCCCTCTAGTCCCCCTTCTACCCTTTATCTCTGTTCTGATCCCTCAAAACACTCCAAACTCAAATGCCTGGCTTCATCTCAGACCTTTCCAAAGGGAGTAGCCGAGAGCTGGGGCTTGAAGAGGCCAAGAATGGGAAGGGGGAAAAAATAAATAAAATGAATGAGTGGACGGCGCAGGCGCGGTGCTCAGGTGCCCTGGCCTGCAGCCCCGCCGGCCCCGCCCACCCCGCCCGGCGCGCACCTCCGGAGGGGACGGCGGGGAGGACACGGGAACCGGGGCGGACTCTGGCGCTGCGCGAGGTGACCCGAGTCACATTCCCCCGGGGCGGCGACGGCAGGGCGCCCACTGGCCGGAGCAGGTAACCCGCCGGGACCCCCGGGAGCGCGGAGTGGAGCGGGCGCCCCAGAGCCTCGCGCGGAGACGCCGGGCCCCGCGGGGAGGGAGCCGGGGCTCAGGTGCGCTGTCCGGGCGCTTCCCGGGCGCGCGGGGCGCGGGGTCCAGCCGCCGCTGCCCTGGCCTCCGGGGTCTGGCTCGCGGGTTTGGGGGGTTGGGGGGCGGGGGTGAGAGCGTCCCGGGCCGGGGCCCAGCGGGCAGACCCCTCGCCCGGTGTCCCGCGGGCTGAGTGCGCCGCGACTGCTCTGCACGTTTTCTTTTTCGTCTCCAACTTTTTTTTTCTTTCAGTGTCGCCTTCTTTGGGGCCCCGGGTGACTGTTCCCGAGTCTCCTCAGCGACGCTTGCTCCCCGGAGGCCGGGGTTTGGGGGGGGGGGGTAGCTTGGGGTCCCGGACAGCCGCGATCACGTGGCCGGGAGGGCACTGGCGCGCCCTGCGAGCTGGGTGGGCTGTGGGGATCCGGAGGGAGGGAGACCCCGGCCCGGCCCTTCCTGAAGCCGAGAAGGGGTGTTAAAATGCCGCTTTCCTATGGTTTTTGCAGAACACGAGTTATCTACCCAGCTAGGTTTTAGATTTGTTATCTGTTTCTTCCACCTTTTTTCCCCCCTTTGCTAACACTATGGGTGGATTGTGGGGTGTATTGCACACAGAAGTCAGGTATAGATAGGTAAGATAGATGCCAAGTCAAAAAAGTTTAGAATATTTAAAATACAGCATGAGAAAGGATTGCTTTTGTATTTAAAATATTACACTGATTCTATCTCCAGGTGGGCGGTTAATAGAGTTGGGGGGGGGGGCCTTGAAAATATTGAGAGTTAATAACAACACCCCTATTTACCAATTTACTATTTTGTGATGTAACGTTATCGTGGTTAAAAAATGTACTTTTTAGGCGGAAATGTTGATTTTACTTGCTTTTGAGAGCTGGATTTCGAAATGTGCTTTTAAAATTATCTTTTGTATTTTGTAGTTTTTGCTAATGACAATGAGTTACCTTTGTAGCTGAAGAAAAGACATCATAAAAAATTTGCTCCTTTTTAACCCTTTCCGAAAAAATATTTTAAGTGTCTTGTATTTTTTTTGGCTCCTCTTGAGTTATAATAAATAATTCATTTCATGAATTTAATTTACAAATAAAACTAACACATTGATAGACTAATTCAGGTTGAGAGAAAATGAGTTTGAGGTTCTCACAAGACATCTGGCATTGCTGTCCAGCGGGTATCCCATCCTCTATAATAAGGAGCTCATATGCTAATTAGACTGAACAGCTGGATGACCCTTGGGAGGACTTCCCAGGTCGAAGCCGGGGCTGTGAGGGCCGAGCCCCTTGCACGAATTATGTGCATCGGGCCTCTAGTTTTAATATATTGGTGTGGGGGTTTTCTGCAGTCAGGAGCAGAGTTGTAGAACTTGGAAGCATCTGGATTGTGGATGTTAATTCTGTGAGAGCAGAAGAAACCATTCAAATAAGCAGAGTAAGAAAAGAGGGAGATGGAGGACGGGATGTACCAATATTTAAGTGACAGGTAGGCACAGTGAAGGAAAGGAGGAGCCATCAGGGAAGGAGCGAAACTAGCGACAGAGGCGTCATAGAAACCGGGAGAAGGAAGAGGCTTAATGAGAGGAATCTCAGAGTCAAATGCGTCAGAAGAATCAGGAAGATAGGAGCTGATAAAGTGCCCATTGGCTTTGCTAATAAGGAGGGGGGTCATCGATCTCAGCAAACATAGTTTAAGTGAAATGATTTGGATGGAAGCCAAATTTGAATGAATTTGAGGAGTAAATAGAAGATGAAGAAATAAAGATAGAGGGTATTGCGTCCTTACTTTGAGAAACAAAGATTAGAAGTGACAGAGTGGGAGAAGGCAGTTTACAGTCAGATTGGAAAGAATAGAAGGCAAATACCTCTATGTTAAAGTGTATCTCACAGCATTGTTCCTCTCTCCTGGCCAAGTGGCAAAAGCTGAGAACAAGTAGCTGAGCACACTGATAGAACTACAGTGTTTATAAGAACCTGTTTTATTTCAAATGGTGAGCGCTATGTTGGTGGTATTTTGGTCTGTTGGGTTCAAGTGCTGTTATCAGTGTTCAAGTCATATTGTAGCCAACTATTGGGTAGTATTTCACCTGAGTACATGGATACTCCCAACTTACTTTTTAAAAAATGTTATTGTTGACAGTGTTACAGATGTCCCCCATTTCCCCCTCCTTTGCCCAACTTACTTTTTAAAAAATAAAAGTAAGGCAACAGTAGGCTATTCACAAATCCAGATATAAATTTGACCCCTCCAAAACTTAACTGTGAATAGCCTACTGTTGCCTTACTGATTTCATAGAGGAAGGGAGAGGGGAGAGAGAGATAGAAACATCAATGATGAGAGAGAATCATTGATCAGCTGCCTCCTGCACGCCCCCTACTGGGGATGGAGCCCACAACTCGGACATGTGCCCTGACCAGGAATCTAAGTGTAACCTTTCGGTTCACAGATCAACACTCAGCCACTGAGCCATGCCAGCCGGGCTGCCCAACTTACTTTTAACTCATGTGACTCTTTCATGTATATCTCAGTGACTCTTCTAAAATTCTTATGGAGAAATCATGGTTTTACTAAATCAGAATCCGTGAGGTATACATCAGTTAGGGCCTTCGCTTCAATAATTATTATGCATTCAAGAGAAAATGCTCTTTGATTAAAATTTCTTTGTAATGACTTCAATCTCCATTGAACGTTTAATGTTTTTGTTATTCAGACAAGTAGTTTTATATGTATCTTACTTAGGAATATGCAAAAAAATGGTTAAAATGGAAAAGGCCAATAATCAAGGGTCTACAACAGTGGTTCTCAACCTTCTGGCCCTTTAAATACAGTTCCTCATGTTGTGACCCAACCATAAAATTTTTTTCGTTGCTACTTCATAACTGTAATGTTGCTACTGTTATGAATCGTAATGTAAATATCTGATATGCAGGATGGTCTTAGGCGACCCCTGTGAATGGGTTGATCGACCGCCAAAGGGGTCGCGACCCACAGGTTGAGAACCGCTGGTCTACAAGGTTGTAGAGCAACTGGAACTCTCATACTCTGCTGGTAGTAGTGTGAATTGGTACAGCCATTTTACAGAACTTCCTGGCAGTATCCACTAAAGTGAAATAGATGCATAAATTATGCCCAAAATATACCTGATAAATTCTACAAAATGCCAATTAGTGTAAAGTACAGAAAACAGATCAGTGGTTACTTGGGGAGAGGGACAAGGGAAAGTGAAGGGGAATGGCTTAAAAAGGGGCCTGAGGAAACATGGGGGGGGGTGGATGTGTTCATTTTCTTGATTGTGAAGATGCTTCCATCAATGTATACATAATGTCTGACTCATTTAATTGTCCATTTTAAATATGTGCAATTTACTGTAAGTCCATGGTACCTCAATAAAGCTATAAAGAAGAGTAAATAAAAAAAGAGAGCGGAAGAAAACACATCCTTTAAGAAGAAATATACAGTTGACCCATGAACAAAGTGGGGCTTAGCAGTGCCCACCTCTCATGCAGTTACAAATCCAGATATAAATTTGACCCCTCCAAAACTTAACTGTGAATAGCCTACTGTTGCCTTATTGACAACATAAACAGTAAATTAACCACATGTATGTTATGTGTATTAGAAACTGTATTCTTATACTAAAGTAAGCTAGGAAAAATGTTATGAAGGAAATCACAGGGAAAATACATTACAGTATTATTGAAAAAAGTCCATCTATAAGTCAACTCATGCCATTCAAAAGTGGTGTTGTTCAAGGGTCAATTGTCTTTATTTCTTTTAACTATTGTAGTCATTTCAGAATGATGGAATTATTGATATTTTTATTTTCTTCATATAATCCTCTATTTTTCATATTTTCTACCACAGCCATGTATCTACTTAATTTTTTTAAAAGATATTTTATTGATTTTTTTACAGAGAGGAAGGGAGAGGGATAGAGAGTTAGAAACATTGATCAGCTGCCTCCTGCACACTCCCTACTGGGTATGTGCTGCAACCAAGGTACATGCCCTTGACCAGAATTGAACCTGGGACCCTTGAGTCCGCAGGCCGATGCTCTGTCCACTGAGCCAAACCAGTTATGGCTCTGCTTAATTTTTAAATGAGAAATTTCACCCCCAGGTTTAGAGAATACAAATAAAATAAAATTCCTGTACCCATATTATACTTTAGAAATAATACATAGTCAATATTTTTGAAGAACTGATTATGTCTTTATCCCTGATTGTTTCTCTCTTTCCACGCTCCCTGATGTATTATTTAGTTGTCTATTCTATCACTTTTGGGGGGGCACACATTTGTGAGATTCATCTATGTTGATGTGTTTGTTTACTTTTTATGGCTGTATGTCATTCATTGTATGACTCCACCACTGTTTTATCCATCCTCCTGTTAATGGAGATTTGGGGGACTTTTCAGCGGTCTTTTTTAAATTTAATTTTTATTTTTTTGTCAGTAAAAGCTGACTTGTTATGACCGTTCTAATTCATGTCTCTGTGTCCACCCACGAGAATTTCCCTAGCTTTTTGCCTAGGAGTGGAGTTGTAGCTCTTCAGTCTTGCTAGATAATACCGAATTGTTTTATGAAGTGGCTGTACCAGTTTACGCTCCCACAGTGTGTTAAGTGTTTGCCCTGTTCCCTTTCTCAACCACATTGAGACAATGTACAGTTTGTACAGTATTTGTCCTTACCTGATTTTTTTTCTTTTCAACAATCTGGTGGGTGAGAAATGGTACCCCATTGGGAGTTTAATTTCTATTTCCTTAGTTATTAATGATGTTGATCCTTTTATAATTCCTCTTCTACGGGAAACCCATATAGGTCTTTTGCCTAGTTTGTATTGTTTTTAAAAATCTTTAAAAAATTGATTTCTAGAAGTCTCTTTATATGTATATTCTTTATATATATATACTAGAGGCCCGAGCATGAAATTCGTGCAAGAATAGGCCTTCCTTACCCTGGCTGCCAGCACCAGCTTCCCTCTGGCATCTGGGACCTGGGCTTCCCTCCGCAGCCCAGGCTTTGTCCTGTCTAATTAGCATATTACGCTTTTATTATTATAGATTCTGGGTGCTAATCCCTTGTCAGTTATACATGTGGCAAATATCTCTTTCCTGGTAAGTAACCTGTCTTCCTGCTTTCTTTATAGTGTTTTTTGATGGACATATTCAATAGTTTAATGCAGTTGAATATGTCATCTTTCTCCTTATGGTTAGTGCTTTTGGCATCTTGTTTAACACATCTTTTCTTTCTCTGAGGTCATAAAGATATAGTCTGATATTTTCTTCTAAAAGCTTTAAAATGTTGCTGTTCATATTTATGTCCTTAATCGTGTGCACATGATTTTTGTATGATGTGAAGTGGGGGAATCTAATTTACTTATTTTTTATTTTTTGCCATATGGCTAATCTTTTGACCAGTATTTTTTAATTGAATATTCTGCTTTTCCTTTTATTGATCTGTGTCCTATGTCAAGTTTCCATATGTGTGTATGTTTCTTCTGTTTTTTTTCCTTAGGTTTCTTTGTGTATCTTTGCTGCAATCTTACTTACTTTAGTTTTTTGAAGAACCTCGCTACCTAGAAGAACAAATCACCCACCCATGCTTCTTTTAAAACTTTTTATTGTAGTATGATGTGTTATTTAAGTCCTAAGTATCTCTACAGTAATCTCCCAACCTCACAAGTAATACTGAAGTTAGACTATCAGACTGTCTTTAGTTTTTGCAAATTCTGTCCTAACTCATTAGAGTTAACTTTAACTTGAAAAGCAAATACAGGATTTTCACTTTGGGGAATATAGTTAAAATATTTGCAAAAAACGTTCTTACTGGAAATAGCCAAGAATGCTGTATTTTTTAAAAAAATTAAATGGTAGTTAGGAATTCATATGTCAAAATCTAAGAGAAAGCTGAAACTCTGAGAGACTAAAGAGGGTGTTTGCTGAACTCCAGGGGGGGCGGGGGAGGGGCGAGAGGGCGGGACAACTTGATTGGCTTTGAGTAAGAACTTGGTGGATTTGCAGGATGGGAGGGATACTTAGAAGTCAGCACAGGGCTCAGTCAAGGTTCGCTAACCAGAGACTGTCTGCCCATAATTCTGGGATTCCAGATGTCTGTGCTATCATGTAAGGATGAAAATTCAGTCTACCTCCTTCAAGGATCTGCAGTGAAAGTTGCCTTGATGCCAAGTAAATCAGAGGGGTAAGAAGCCTGTCCTTAGGAAATGCAACCACCAGACCATGGGAGAAATTTGCATCCCAGTGGTGGTCATAAAAAATGTCAAAATGTGAATTTTTAAAATTCATGTTTTTGGGAGATATAATGTCCATACCATAAAATTCAGGCCAGAAAAGTGTACAATTTAGTGGGTTTTCTACCCACATAGTTGTGCAACCATCATCACTATCTAATTGCAAAACATTTCATCACTGTGGTAAGAAACCATGTACCCCCATTAGCAGTCACTCATTGCTTCCCTTCCCCCAAGCCCCAGGCAGTCACTAATCTACATCCTGTCTCTGGATTTGCTTATTCTGGGCATCTCATATGAATGAAATCATACAATATGTGGTCTTTTGTTTCTTGCTTTGTTCACTTAGTGCTATGTTTTTGAGGTTTATTCATGTTGTAGCATGAATCTGTACTGTATTCCTTTTTATACCTGAATAATATTCCATTGTATAAATATACTACATTTTGTTTTTCTACTCATTAATAATGGACAGTTGGGTTGTATCTACTTTTTGGCTATTATGAGTAATGTGCTATGAACATTACTCATAATGTGTGGAAATAAATTTTTCAATCTCATAGGTATATTTAGGAGTGGAATTCCTGGGTCATATGGTAACTCTGTGTTTAAGTTTTAGAGGCACTACCAAACTCTTTTTCTTTTATTAATTACTTAAAATGTCCACTTAATTTTATTTCAGACCTTGAATTTCTTCCAATTCCTCAAAATTGCTTTTTTCCTTTTAATTGAATTTATTGCGGTTTGGGGTGACACTGGTTAACAAAAGTATACAGATTTCAGGTACACAATTCTACAACATGCCATCTGTACACTGTATTGTGTGTGCAGCACTCCAAGTCAAGTCTCCATCCGTCACCAGCTACCAAATTGTTTTTCCAGAGCAGCTGCACCATTTTTCATTCCTACCAATAACGTATGAGGGTTCCAGTTTCCGCACACCCTTGCCAGCACTGTATCTGTCCTTTTTACTAGATCCATCCTAGTGTGTGTCAAGTGCTACCTCATTGTGTTTCTGTTTTGCATTTCCCTAATGACTAATAATGTTGAGACCTTCTCATGTGTTTATTGGCCATTTGTCCATCTTCTTTGAAGAAATGTCTATTCACATCCTCTGCCCATTTAAAAATTGGGTTATTGGTGAAAGCATGAAGTTAAAATCACCTGTAAGCAAATGCAAATATTCTCTGTAGGAGTATACTGTCATCTTTTATTTAAAGTTTTGAAGTCAGTGAATAATTTATTGTCAAAGATAACCCAAGTACACAAGGACATAAGACAACCTGAGCAAGAATCAGCAGAAACAACAGGCAATTAGAAGTAAACTTATAAAAGCCTTATGTATTGGAATTACCAGTCACAGATTATTAAAGCAACTACAATGGGCTATTTTACATATATAACAGACAAGTTTAAAAAATGGATGCAGGGAGAAGAAGGCTTAAAAGTGACAGAGATACAGAGCTGGTTAAAAAAGAACAGTGTAATTGCTATTCATGAAAAATGCAGTAATAAAAAAATCAAAATTCATTTATTGCATTTAACCCCTGATTAGGCAATTAGGCAAACCCCAAGAATCAGTGAACTAGAATATAGGTCAGAATAAATCATTCAGAATACAGCTCAAAAAGACAAATGGAAAAGAGAAAAAGTAAGAGGCATGGAAATTAGAGTGACCAGAAAGAGAAATTATGGTAAGAAAGCCTAATAAGTTGAGAATGGGCAAAGCAATATTTAAAAAGAGAATGAAGATGTTTCGTACTGGAGAATCTACTAGTACTGGCGGGAAGACAGCAGTCCACAGATGGGTTATTCCCCGATTGCGGAGCAGTATTTCATTGTATAGATTTTAGATAATGCGTTTACTCACCTGATGATGGAGATGGGATAGCTTGTTACTATATCAAATAGAGCTGCTATGAACAGCAGTGTACACGTCTTTATGTGGATATATGATGTCTTTTTCCCTGAGTATATTTACTCAAGGAATTGAATGTCTATCATATGGTAGATGTATGTTTAAGTTAAGAAACTGTCAAACCATTTTATATTGCCACGATTTGAATATGAGAGTTCTGCTTGTTCTGCACACTTGCAAGCACTTGAATGGCTAGACTTTACCATTTTATCCTTTTTAATAAGTGTATAGTACTATCTCATTGTAGTTTTAATTTGCATTTTCCTAATGACTAAGAGTGTTGAACATACTTTCATGTGCTATTTTGTACTATTTTGTCCACTTGTATATTTCTTTGGAGAAGTGTCTATTCAAATTATTTGCCTATTTTAAAATTGTGATGTTTTTCTTTTGTCATTGAGTTGTAATAGGCCTTTATATATTCTGGATATAAGCTCGTTCTTGGATTTATGATTTGCAAATATTTTCTCCCAGTCTCTGAGTTGCTTTTCACTTTCTTGATGGTGTCGTTTGAAGCACAAAGTTGTAAATTTTGATTACATTTGATATATCAATTTTTTTTTTATTGCAGTGCTTTTGGGGTCATATCTAAGAAATCAGTGCCTAATCCATGTTTACAAAGAACTAATTACTTCTGTGTTTTCTTCTAGGAGTTTCGTGATTTTAGCTCATATATATAGGCGATGAGTTTTGAGCTAATTTTTATGTGCAGTGTGTGGTAGTCATCCAGTTTCTTTACTTTTTGTTGTTGTTGTTTGCATGCGGATATCCAGTTGTCCCAGCACCATCTGTTGTAAAGACTATTCTTTTTAAAATTTCTTGGCACCTTGTTAAAAATTGATTGGCCATAAACATACGGGCTTATTTTTAGGCTCTCGTTTTTATTTCATTGATCCATATGTCTTTCTTATGCCAATATCACAGCCTTAATTATTTTAGCTTTGTAGTAAGTTTTGAGAAGTATATTTTTCAACTTTGTTCTTGTTTTTCAAGATTGTTATGGCTGCTCTGTGTCTTTAGCATTTCCATATGAATTTTAGGATCTCTTTCTAGAAAGAAGCTGGAAGGGATCATGTTAAATCTGTAGAAAATTCAGGGAGTGTTGCCGTCTTAATAATATTATATCTTCCAACCCATGAACATGGGATATCTTTTCATTTATTGAAAGCTTCTTTAATATCTTTCGATGATATTTTATAGTTTTCAGTGTACAAGTTTTTCACTTCTCTTTTTAAGGTATTCCTAAATATTTTAGGGTTTGTTTTAGATGTTTTTATGAATGGAATAGATTTCTTTCTTTTTTTTAATTAATTAATTTTTTAAATTAAATCTTTATTGTTCAGATTATTACATTTGTTCCTCTTTTTTCCCCCCATAACTCCCCTCCTCCCAATTCCCACCCCACCCTCCGCCCTCACTCCCCACCCACTGTCCTCTTCCATAGGTGCACGATTTTTGTCCAGTCTCTTTCCGCATCTCCCACACCCCTTTCCCCCCCAAGAATAGTCAGTCCATTCCCTTTCTATGTCCCTGATTCTATTATGATCACCAGATTATTTATTCACTTGATTCTTAGATTCACTTGTTGATAGATGCATATTTGTTGTTCATAATTTGTATCTTTACCTTTTTCTTCTTCTTCCTGTTCTTAAAGGATACCTTTCAGCATTTCATAATACTGCTTTGGTGGTGATGAACTCCTTTAGCTTTTCCTTATCTGTGAAGCTCTTTATCTGACCTTCAATTCTGAATGATAGCTTTGCTGGATAAAGTAATCTTGGTTGTAGGTTCTTGGTATTCATCACTTTGAATATTTCTTGCCACTCCCTTCTGGCCTGCAAAGTTTCTGTTGAGAAATCAGCTGACAGTCGTATGGGTATTCCCTTGTAGGTAACTGGGTTTCTTTCTCTTGCTGCTTTTAAGATTCTCTCTTTGTCTTTTGCTCTTGGCATTTTAATTATGATGTGTCTTGGTGTGGTCCTCTTTGGATTCCTTTTGTTTGGGGTTCTCTGCGCTTCCTGGACCTGTAAGTCTATTTCTTTCACCAGGTGGGGGAAGTTTTCTGTCATTATTTCTTCAAATAGGTTTTCAATATCTTGCTCTCTCTCATCTCTTAATTTCAGTTTTAGATTGTTCATTTTTAGTATATAGAAATACAGGTTGGGACAAAAATAGGTTTACAGTTCATATGGGAAATAACACAATAAATAATAATACAAGAATAAACTCTGTATTTCACATACTTACAACTGTAAGCCTACTTTTGCCTCACCCTGTACAATTAATTTTTGTATATCAACTTTATGCTTTGAACACTGCATGCAACTTGTTTATTGCATCTACTAGTTTTTAGTTGATTCCTTTGCTCTTTTTATTTGCAAGGTCAAATTTGTCTTTAAATAAAGAATTTTATTTCTTTATTTCCAGGATGTATGCCCTTTATAGCTTTCTAGCCTAATTGTGCTGGCTGGAATCTACAGAACAGCGTTGAACGGGAGTTGGTGAGTAGACATCCTTGTCTTTTGCCTGGGCTTAGAGGGAGAGCATTCAGTCTTTCAGCAGCTACATAGATGCTCTGTATTTTGTTGAGAAGATTCTCTCCTATTCCTTGTTTGATCAGCTTTCTTTCTTTTAGCATGAAAGAGTATTGGAATTTTCAGATTTTTTTTTAATCTATTGAGATGATCATGTAGTTTTTGTTGATTATTTTATTATGTAATGTATTACATGCATTGATATTCAGATGTTAAACCAGCCTTGCCATCCTAGGATAAATCTCACTTGGCTATGATGTATAATCCTACTTAAACGTTTCTGGGTTCAGTTTGCTAGTATTTTGTTGAGGATCTTTGTGTCTATATTCATGAGGGATATCCATCCTTTGACTATAAAATTATTTGTGTCTATATTTAAAGTACATTTCTTATAGCCAGCATATACTTGGGTCATGCTTTTTTATCCAGTCTTAACAATCTCTGCCTTTTAATTGGCATATTTAAAGCATTTATACTTAATGTGATTATTGACATAGTTAGGTTTAAATGTATCATTTTGCTATTTCCTATTCATCCCACCTGTTTTTGTGTTCCACCTGCTGTATAACCTTGCTATTTGTTTACTGTTCATCTCAGTTCTTCTTCTTCTTTTTTTTTAATTAAATCTTTATTGTTTAGATTATTACATTTGTTCCTCTTTTTCCCCCCCCATAACTCCCCTCCTCCCAGTTCCCGCCACACCCTCCACCCTCACTCCCCACCCACTGTCCTCATCCATAGGTGCACGATTTCTGTCCAGTCTCTTCCCGCATCTCCCACATCCCTTTCCCCCCCAAGAATGGTCAGTCCATTCCCTTTCTATGTCCCTGATTCTATTATAATCACCAGTTCATTCTGTTCATCAGATTATTTATTCACTTGATTCTTAGATTCACTTATTGATAGATGCATATTTGTTGTTCATAATTTGTATCTTTACCTTTTTCTTCTTCTTCCTCTTCTTAAAGGATACCTTTCAGCATTTCATATAATCCTGGTTTGGTGGTGATGAACTCCTTTAGCTTTTCCTTATCTGTGAAGCTCTTTATCTGACCTTCAATTCTGAATGATAGCTTTGCTGGATAAAGTAATCTTGGTTGTAGGTTCTTGGCATTCATCACTTTGAATATTTCTTGCCACTCCCTTCTGGCCTGCATAGTTTCTGTTGAGAAATCAGCTGACAGTCGTATGGGTATTCCCTTGTAGGTAACTGAGTTTCTTTCTCTTGCTGCTTTTAAGATTCTCTCTTTGTCTTTTGCTCTTGGCATTTTAATTATGATGTGTCTTGGTGTGGTCCTCTTTGGATTCCTTTTGTTTGGGGTTCTCCGCGCTTCTTGGACCTGTAAGTCCATTTCTTTCACCAGGTGGGGGAAGTTTTCTGTCATTATTTCTTCAAATAGGTTTTCAATATCTTGCTCTCTCTCATCTTCTGGCACCCCTATAATTCTGATGTTGGTACGCTTGAAGCTGTCCCAGAGGCTCCTTACACTATCCTCGCATTTTTGGATTCTTTTTTCATTTTGCTTTTCCGGTTGGGTGTTTTTTGCTTCCTCGCATTTCAAATCATTGACTTGATTCTTGCGCTCTTCTGGTCTGCTGTCGGGAGTCTGTATAATATTCGTTATTTCAGTGTATGCTTAATTTCTAGTTCGTTCCCCAATATAACATCGAGGGTCTCATTAGTTTTCTTGTAGATCTCATTAAGTTTATCGGCGGCTTCTAAACAGTTCTTGAGAGACCTTAAAGGTGTGGTTCTGAACTCTATATCTTCCATTGACAATTTTGTCCTGTTTCTTTGTCTCCGCATTTTGTTATGCTTCCTTGGTGCACCCCCTAGTGGTCTTTGTGCGCAGTCTTATAGTTAAATCTTGATTGTTGTAGCTAATTCCAGGGAGGGTTTGACCTCCAGGCTAAGTGGCTATGAGAATCAGCTGTGTCAGCAGTGAGAGAACTTCTGTCCTCTAGGGAGGTGCTAATCTAGCCTTTGCCTGAGGCTATCCGGCAAATGCCTCTGTGCAGGGCTTGGGTGGGGAGGGTCGCACAGGATCAACAGGGTGGACTGGAGAGAGCAGTTATGGCGGCTCTCAGTCCTGTCCCCAGAGGCTCTGCCTCTCTGAGTCCCAGCGACCACTGCAAAGCTCAGAGAGAAAGCTGCACTCGCTCTGACCGAAGCCAGACAGTCCCGCTTCTTCCGTTTGAATCTGGGTCCCTAAAGACTGGCCCGGATCTGGAGCTCAGAGTCTGCGACTCCCTCCCGATTGAAAACGCCAACCGCGCCCTCCGCCGCCAGCCCGCTCCGCGCACTCCGCACCTCAGAATTTGACTTCAGCACTGCGCCTCCTCTGAGTGTCCGTATGCGTTTCTCTTTCCTCCTAGTTGTAGGACTTCCACTCAGCCAGCGTTCCTGTGGTTCTGGGTGATGTCCGTTCCGTTTTTTAGTTTCACTTTTGAAGTAGTTGTTCAAGGCAGCAAACTCCGGCGTTAACCTATGCCGCCATCTTGGTTCTTTCAAAAGGGTAATATCTCAGTTCTTCTTTGCCCCTCCCTTTTTCTGCTTTCTGTTACATTAAGAATCTTTTCCTATAATTCCATCTGATCAACTTTTTAGCTTATTAGTTAAAGCCCTGTTTTCTTATTTAGTGGTTGCTTTACGGTTTACAATGCATATCTTCAGCTTTGCAGACTGTTGTAGACACATTGCTGTGCACAGATGCTGGCTGAGGTCGCCCACCATTGTGGCAGGCTTTGGAGAGGTCGTCAGGGAAATGCTAGGGGGCTGAACAGTATTCTCAAGGTTAATGGAGAGTCAGAAATGGCGCCTGCCAGCATCAGACCAGTTAGGTGGAAAGAGAGTAAAGCAGTGGGGGGAATGTGGTGCCCAGCAGCACTCTGGACTCTGGAGAAAGATCCCTGCCCCTGCAGCACATGCCCTAAAGTTGGTCCATGTATCTATCACCTTCATATATGACACAGATGCTTTTCAAACTGCTGCCTGCGTGCCGGAACTCAGAAAGAGCACAACCTGGGTTTCCCACAGCCCTTTGGCTCTCCCGGAATAAATCTTGCTGGTTTTCAAAGCCAGATGCTACAGAGCAGCGGTTCTCAACCTGTGGGTCACGACCCCTTTGGGAGTCGAACGACCCTTCCACAGGGGTCGCCTAAGACCATCGGAAAACACATATATAATTACATATTGTTTTTGTGGTTAATCACTACGCTTTAATTATGTTCAATTTGTAACACTGAAAATACATCCTGCATATCAGATATTTACATGACGATTCATAACAGTAGCAAATCACAGTTATGAAGTAGCAACGAAGATAATTTTATGGTTGGGGGTCACCACAACATGAGGAACTGTATTAAAGGGTCGCGGGACTAGGAAGGTTGAGAACCACTGCTCTAGGCTCCTCCTCCTGCTGCAGGTCCCCCAGGCTGAGGCTTGGACCCCTCGCTCTTGGTGGGGGACCTCTGTAGTTGCGATATCCCTCCCACTTGTGAGCCACCACACGGGGAATGGGGGTTAGGGTGGGCCCTGGCTACACTGAGTCTGCCCCTCTTACCCGTCTCAGTGTGGCCTTTTCTTTACATCCGTAGTTGTGGGAAACCTGTTCTGCTAGCCCTCAGGTCGCTGCTCTCCGAGATGGCTGTTCTGTGTGTAGTTGTAGTTTTGGTGTCAATGAGAGAAGGTGAGCTCAGGATCTTCCTAGTTTGCCATCTCAAACCCAAAAGCCAGGGGGAGTCTTGTTCTTGAATGCCAGGTTAGCTTGTCCATGAAATGTGTCATGTGATTAGTGCACTGTTCCTACAACAAATATGTCTCCTTATACAGTCTTACATTTCTGGTAAACTTAACAGACCCCCCTTTATTTTCAACATCTCTTATTTGTGACTTAGATGGCATTGCATGTAAGTGTTACAGTGTTTAAGGTATATTTTTCTGCTAGTGTAATTCTAAGCACTAAGCTAACTCATAAAGTATGAAATTATTTGTTTATTCGCCCCCATTATAAGGTCTTTGGGTTACCAAAAGAATTGATTTGGAGCAAGTGAATTTTTTTCACACTTTTTTATGAGGGCCATTTTATGTTTCAAATTTTGCTTGGACATCAATTTAGATATATGAGGCTAAAGAGAAAATGGAGAGTGGGGATTTTTTTTTCACATTTAACATTGAGGTTGTTCAATTCCATTTTTATTAACTTATAAGGAGCCCAGGTTATAAAAATTACAAATAGGAACAAAAAAATCTACCTTCCTCTGAATATTTGAATATCTTAGAAAGACAGATAATTTGATTTATTTGGTGATACCTAATGACGTTAGCATGATTATTTTAACTTGTTTTCTTTTCTACCAACAGATTAATATTAAAGTTGGAAGCGTGCATCTTTTGCTGAATATTGGAAATTGAGTGTAATGGCAACAGAATTTATAAAGAGTTGCTGTAGGGGATGTTTCTATGGTGAAACAGAAAAGCACAACGGTGAGTTTCGTTTTATGACTTCAGCAAACATTTATTTAATGTCCCCTTACTTGTGGCATTTGTAATATAAAAATAAATGAGACATATTTCCTAACTGCATGAGGGAGGCATAAACATAAATATAAGGCATGCGAGGTAAGTATTAAAATAGCCGGGGCACAGTGGGGAGAGATGAATTCAACCCAGGAGGCACCCTGAGACAATCCCACAAAGAAGGTGGTATTTGGTGTGGAAATATGAGGAGGATGTTAGCAAGCTGAGTGGGAAGAAGGAAGTAAGGGAAGAGAAGAATTGGACATGAGTATTACAGGTGGATTAACTCTGGGTGTCCCGTACCTCCCCATCCTAACTCCCTCATTTTAGGAATTATATATCAGTCTATCGAACAAAGTAGGTCAGAGAAGCTAGCACAAGGAGAGTTGCTATCATGTTAGGGTCAGTGTATATTTTACTTTGTGATTTGGTGAAGATTTTTGTAGACTTAGAGACCTAAAAGTAGCTTTTTCAGAATTGCTTTATGTATTTAAGACTGATGTAACCATTAGTATTGACAAGAAGAATTGCTTTGTTGAGAGTAGTTTTAAATGACTAGATTTCACTTGAAAGTATTGTGCAATTAACTTCAAAATAAACTTGTTTTTCCTTGTATGAACTCTTGTGGGAATGAGTCTTTGAAGCCTCCTTTCACCATTATGCTGTTATTATACTTTGGCAGTAGTGTATTAATTGCTCGAGTATTGGCTGGACGGAATTAATGTAGAGGCCAGAAGTGCTTGATAGGACCCAAGAGTAGTTTATGGATCAGCCGTTTCTTCTGAAATGATTGGATAAATACCAAAGCATGCTAGGTTTAGATTTTTATATATAAATCTGAGTACGTATTTGTGATTTTTTTCTTTTCTTTTCCCTTCTCTTCCATGCAGTTTCTGTGGAAGCTAAAACAGCAGTCTCAAGTAGTCAAAAGACTGCCATCTGTGTCCCTCCATTGACTTCTGTTTGTGTAAAGCCTCAGGTTGGCTGTACTGAGGATTATTTACTTTCCAAGTTACCATCTGATGGCAAACAAGTACCATTTGTGGTGCCCAAGTTTACGTTATCTTATATTCAGCCCAGGACGCAAGGAACTCCTTCACATCTAGAAGAACTTGAAGGTAAACAAGAAAAATGCCGGGGTTTAAAAATCAACATGTAGCCTTTCAATGCTGTTATCGCTCTATTTAACATAAAGGTATATCTTTTATACACAGATTTTACATTTTGCATTTTGTGTTTTGCTCTTTCTGTAGAGGAACTTAATGTTTAGTATTTTTGAAAGCTCTCATTGTGAAATCTGACCATAATACAACACATTTGTATCTAGATTTGGCCTTTTTTAAAGGAATAATCTCTCTATGTAAAAGGCTGAGTGACCAGCTGTATGTACGTCTGACCGTCCGACCAACCGACTTGCACATGCACTATACATATAAAGCTCTCGCTGGCACCAATTGCGTGTGACCGACCGTCTGGTACATATGATGCACACCGGCGATCTAAAAATAAACGTTGACTCGCGCATGTGCGATACATATTAAAATATTTTGTATTTTAACTTTATAATACTATATTATATATACTATTTTGACATGTAATTTTTTGCAGTAATGTAATTTCCACACGAATCTTCCTTCTAATTAATTTCCTTTCAATGTGCACAAATCTGTGCACCGGGCCACTATTATAATTATAATCAGTTATCCTTCATACGTGAGGAAAGAAAAAATAGAGGAATTACTCTGGATTTGATCAGTAAATAGAGGAAACATTCTGTCTACTGTTTTCTAAAGTTTGGTGTAAAGAGAAATAAAGAAGCAATGAAGTAGTCTTTCTTTCTTCCCATCTTTCTTCACCACTATGCTCCCCAGTCTATAAGTACACTTGCCAGTCTAAATAGCTGCTTGAATGAGGTAGGTTCATTGGCTTGAATTTTGGCTGATATTGTAGAGGTCAATGGACTAATGAAGAGGAAACAACATGTAACTCTTGTATTTTAAAAATAATTTGTTCTAGTGGATTGAAACAGTCACAATGATTATTTTTTCTCAAAATTTTATTATGAAAAGTTTCAAACATCCAGAAAGAATTTGAAAGAAAAATTGAAAGAATTTAGTGGTAAATACCTCTACATATCTATCATATAGATTTTTACATTTTAGTATACTTCCTATCACATATATTCATCTATTCATTTCTCTGTGCGTTATTAATACTTTATTGTGGAGGAGGATGCATGTCGGAGTAAATTATGGACATTAGTAGACTTTCCTCTAAACATTTAAGCATTTATATAATTTACTAGTCAGCATCTGTTTAGTCTTCTTCTTTCAACATAAACTTTACATGCAGTGAGCTGCCCAAGTTTTAAGTGTGTAATTTTTGAGTTTGACAAATGCATGCATGTACTAGTGTAATAAAACTATCAAGACCTAGAATATTTCTTCAAATATTTTTTTCTGTCCCTTTTTCTCTTCTTCTGGGTTTCCAATTACACATATGTAGGACTCTCTGATATTGTTTTATGTGTTTCTGAGACTTCTTTTCCCCCCCGATCTTTTTTTTCTTTTTCTGGTCTTAAGATTGGATAATATTGATCTATCTTCAAGTTATTTGTCTCTTTCCTTTGTTATCGCCATTCAGTTGTTAAGCCTACCCACTGAATTTTCTGTTTTAGACATATATTTTTCATTATTTTGAGCCATTTTCCTTTATATTTTTGAACTTCACCATGTTTGTCCAAAAATTCTGACATTGAGGTCATCTAGGTTTGAATTTGGTGTATTGCCTTTTTGCTTGAGAATGGGTCAGATTCTCCCGTTTCTTTGTGTTTGGTAACTTTGGATTGTATTCCGGATGTTAGATATTATATTTTAGGGATTCAGATCTGTTATATTACCCAGAGGGTTATTTTTTTCCCTTTCTTTTCTTTTTTTCAGCAGGCAATTAACTCGGTTGGATTCTGCGACTTGGTAGTGGCAGCTCTTACCTCAGCTTAGCTTTATTACCCTTGGCTGGAGTCTGTCCCACGCATGTGTGGTTCAGGGATCAGCCAGGTATTTGAGCAGACTTTATTCACATAATCTGGGGTTTTCTCCTTTCCAAGATTCCCACCTTACTTTCTAGCTGCTGTGATTGCTCTGAACTTTGCCTTCTGGTTCTTTAGGCCAGAAAGACTGAATTTTCTATTGGAGTTTTACCCGCCCTGCTCAGTGCCAACTTTGGCCTGCCCTTCGGCTAAAAGTTATTAAAAACAGGTAACTAATTTTGTACTGTTCTCTTTTTTTCCAACAGTCAAATCCTGTCCAGAATCTGCATTGCCTTTATTTATGCTCCAGTGCCTTTGGGTTTTGGTGTAGAGTTTAGTGTTATCTATAAGCAAATAAGGTCTAGTAGGAGTGATATATTTTTTTTTTTTTAAGAAACAAGGAAAGATGAACCTTATGTCTTATTTTTCATATATCTCTAAAAAATAGTTTTTAAAAGCTCTGGCTCACAGGATACCATGATTAATTGGCTTTTCTCTTTCTCTCATACCTGTTTAACAACATTGGGATTAAGCCATGTAAACAGTCTTGCAATTTATTTTATTCACATCATCTGTTATGAACATGTTTTCATATTCATTACTTTTTAATGGCTTTATAGTATTAAATTATATGGATGTACCACAATTTATAAATTATCTATTCTTAGACATTTAAAGTATTTTATGTGGGCGGGGGTGGGGGGGGTTGTAATCAGAAAATAAGTAAGAAATACCTACCTGGCAATATGTGGTCGTTTTTCTTTTTCTTCTTTTTCATTGTATCATTAATAAATATTACTTTTTTAGCTGACTGAGTCAGAAATTGGCTTATACTTAAATTATAGGCTCACGGAGGATGTGGTGAAGCCATCTGATTTTTAGCATATTGGAGAGAGAATTACTTTATGTAACTAAAGTCGGGAAAGTCTTCTTGGTACCTAATTATAGAAGTAAAATATGTGTAAGCTGTATGTGCAAATGCATGTGTGAGTGATGGGCAGATATGGAGATTTCGAGAAGAAGATAGAGCAGACCAGTATCAATTGTGACTTAAATTATGTTTCAAATATTTGAAATTTGTTTTGTCGCATTACTTGCAAATGAGTCTGATCACAGCTGTAGACTCCTGCTTTGATAGCAGACAGATCTGTCATTAAAGTTTTACTGTGCTGGCTTTATCACCTACCTACCTACCCATCCAGAGGATACATTTTGAATTAATATTGAAATTTCAAATAGGGCTTTTGAGATGTGTTGGCAGTTATGCAACTTTACAACAGTGTGGTTCTGTAAATTGAGAGAAATTCCTCTTGAACTTAAAAACTGCTATCACTGTGTACTGTTTGAGGGGAAAATTGGAATTCTGTAGTGGCTTACTTATAAAGGAAAAATGAAATCAGAATATTCCTTTTTAGGTATAGCCTATAAAGGCAGTGAGTCATACTCTTGACAGTGCTATTCTTGTTACCATAGACGTTGTAGTTGTTTATGTGTTGAATGAGTCAAGTGTTAGCTCATAGGGGTGCCCACTCTTTAGGCTCTCTGGCATCATAGCTCCCTCTTGGCACCCCTCTGACATGGGCTGTGCTTGGATTGTATACATAGTTTTTTTGAAACAGGATGAGGATAGAATCTCACCTCATAACCTCATATTTTATTTTTCTTTTCTGAACTCAATGTCAAGCTACCTGCTTTATTGTTTAGCTTAATTCAGAAAATACTACTTTATACTGTGGGTTCTGTTTTAAATGGAACAAAAAGAATGAAAACATGGTGATGATTTAAACATTTAAAAAACTTTATGTGTATATATTATTTCCACTGTGATTTTAAGCTTTGAAGAAAATTTGATCTAAATATAAAACACATGTAGAAAAAAGGAACAAAGAAATCTATCACGCAGTGATTTATTACAAAGCAAATCATGTGTATAGTCACCACTCAAGTAAAGAGAGTAAAGCCAGCAACCCCAAAGCTTCCATCTTTCCCTTTTCAGTCACTTCAGAGTAATCAGTATCGCTTTTTTGCTTTTCTTACTTTTTACCACCTAAGTACATATTCCTAAATGTTATGGCTTCGTTTTTTTTATTGTTTTCTGACCTTTATGTAAATGAAATAACATATTCAGTATATATTCTTTTGTTTGTGGGTTCTTTCAGTCAGCATTATATTTGTGAAATTTACTCAGATTGTTGTTAGTAAGCTTCAGTTTGTTTTTATATCTGTACAGCGAGTGTATTTATCTATTGTTGTCTAAAGGTAAGATACAGAAGTGTTTCTGTATAGCATACTATAAGGCAACGGTCGCCAACCTTTTGGACCTCCCAGGCCACCAGTGGTCCGCAGATCACCGATTGGCGACCATTGCATAAGATATTTTTATGTATCAAGTATATACTGCAGTTCATCTATTTTTACTGTTGATGGGCATTTGAGTTTTTTTCCAGTTTTCGACTATTGTGTATAATGATGCTTATGAACATGCTTGTACTTGTCTCTTGGTGCACATGTACAAGCATTTCAGTTGTGTATATGTCCCAGAATGGCATGTTGGGGTTGTAGGTTAGAAATATCGTTAGCTTTAGTGGAAGTTAGCAAACTTTTCCACAGTGATTATATCAGTTTACATTTTCATCAGCATTCACATTGTTCTGCTTTCTTGTCAACACTTGCTATTGTCAGCTTTTTAATTTTAACCATTCTGGTGAGCATGTAGTGGTATCTTATTAGAGTTTTAATTTCCCTCATGATCAGTGAGATTGAGCACCAGATCATGTTTATTGGCTATTTGAATAGACTCTCTTCTGAAGTGTCTGCTTAAGTCTTAAGCTAATTTACATATAGGCTTGCTTATCTTTTTCTTATTGATTTGTGGGAGTTCCTCATAAATTCTAGATATAAGCACTTTGTTAGTTATATTTTTGCACATATTTTCTCCCCTCTGTGGGTTACCTCTTTACTCTCTTAAATAGTCTTTGGAAATGGAAGATTTGGAAAATTTCAAATTTAATATAGTTGAGTTTATTAAAAACTTGTAATGATTAAAGCTATGTTCCCTTTAAGAAGTGCTTCTCTGCCCTAAGGCTAGGAAGACTTTCTGATAATTGTACTTAATGTAGAAGTTTTATTGGTTTGCCTTTAACATTATTTTAGAGCCACAATCCACAAGGAATTAATTTTTGTGAATATATTTAGTTGGGATGAAGGTTGTTGTTTCCTCTATATCCATATTCAGTTGTCTTATCCCTTTTAGTGAAAAGTGCCAGTGCCACACTGATTATAAATCAAGTTTCCATAAAATGGGTGTCTCTTTTGGGGCCTTCTATTCCGTTCCATTGATCTTATCATTGGTGCCAGTATTCCTTTCTTAATACCCAGTAGAGCTCATCTTTCAATCTTGTTTTTTTAAAGATGACCTTTTTTTATTATTTTTGGTCCTTTATGTTTCAATATAAATACTTCCTATCCGGTTTGCTATTTGATTTCTAGCTTTATTGCATTGGTGTTGGGGAACGTACTCTTTGTGATCTCAGTTCTTCATAATTTGTTGAGACTGGCTCTGTGTATCTCAGCCTACGGTCAGTTTCCTTTTTTTTAATTTAATAACACTTTATTTTTCAAAATGTACAGTTTGTTCGTGCCTCTTCTCCAGCGGTTGGGGCATCCCACCCATGGTGTTTGCAGTGTAAATTACTTGAGCTCTGTGCTTTGAAGCCAGTTTAATAAGTCCCTGGCCAAGGAAGCTCTCTCTACCTTCCGTCTCTCAGCGACAGCAGCTGGGCTTATAAGCTTCTCGTTGGGAACTTCCTTACAGAGTTTGCCATATGGTGCTTTGTCAGGCAAGACCAGGTTATTGAGCTTGTTCCAGACTGTGCCTTTGGACCACGCCTTCTTTTGGGCTTGCTCCCAGATTTGTTCGCTGGGTCTTTGTCTTTCTCAGCTGACTTTCTGGCATCCTTCTTCTTCTTGTCATTCTTGGGCCGTACAGCGAACTCGAAGAGCAGCTGCTACCACTGATGTCCTGATAAGATGTCAGACAAAGCCCTGACTGGTGGCCTCAGTGGTTAGAGCATCGGCCTGCACACCGAAGAGTCAATTCCTGGTCAAGGGAGTGAACCTGGGTTGCAGAGTCAATTCCCCGCCCCCATCAGGGTGGGTGGGGGAGGCAGTCAATCGATGTGTCTCTTTCACATTGATGTTTACCTCTCTCTCTCTCTCTGTCTCTCTCTCTCTCTCTCTATCCCCTCCGTTCCACTCTCTCTAAAAAACAATGGAAAAACAGTGAGGATTAACAACAACAAAAAGATGCCAGACAGAAATGAGCTTGTGGTCCGTTTTTATAAATGTTGTGGTCTTCGTGAAAAGAGCACATTTCTAAAAAGAGATAATCTTTTTACTGAAAAGATGTGCTTTGTGTAAGTAGAAAAATAAAAGGAAACTCCAGTCACAAAATACAGAATTGTCCACAGCATTTTGTAATAGTGTGCTTAGGGGCAAAGAAAAATGTCAAAAATTTACCAGACTGTCTTGAGAGCAGGGTTCATGGCTGGTCCCTGGCAGAATACTCCACACACTTAGAGCTCAGTAAAAGTGTGCTTATTTTTTTAGATATCAAACACATGCGAGTTAATATTACTCGAAACAATTTTTTTTCCTTTTGCCTTGAATGCACCAGCTGTTGGCTAGTAACTCCCAAGAAAAGGACGTCATAAAACTTTTGAAACATTTGCTTTCAGGATCGGCCAGAGCATCTTTTGGGGATCGAAAGGCAGAACTTTCCGGCTCCTCCCACCCTGGATCCAGCTATGACGTGTACAACCCGTTCTATATGTATCAGCACATTTCCCCAGATCTGAGTCGGCGCTTTCCCCCTACTTCAGAAGTGACAAGACTGTATGGATCAGGTTTGAAATTTTGTGTGTGTTTTTTTCCCCTCCTTGTCGTTCTTTCTTTTTTCTCAGAGTTCAGCTTTTTATTGAATGTGTTACAAGAGAGGTTTAGTCAAAAAGACCAAAGCCCATCAGACTCCCAGATCCTTCTTTCTGTGCTCCCACTTTCTCCTCCTCAGCTGGGGCAGCCATGCTGGCTCTCTGTGTTTCTCTTTTAGCAAAAAATGTCCAAGTCAGATTAAACCAGAGACCCTGGGAGAGATGATTCTTATTACGGGAAACAATTTACCAATAAGGGGAAAGCAGGCTTCAGAAGTGCCGAGATAAGCATCCTGATTCTTTGTGGCATTATATCTAATATACAAATGGAAAGACTAATAAGTTGTATGTGTTAGTGAGTTCTAAATTCCATTTTATTTGTCCTTTTTGGAAAAAAAAAAGTTTGTTTACAGATTATTTTGATATATGTTATATATCATCTATCCGTTCATAAATGTTCCTTTTCTGCTCTATGTAATAAAAATGATATATTTAGAAACATGATAGGTTTACAAATGTAAACAAAGAAAATAGGAAATGCCTAAGTGATATTTAGAACTTTCTTAGTTTCATATTTGAAACTGCATCAGTGATAGTCTATCTTGTACATATCTAATTCACAAATTTCTCACTGTTCTTCAGGTCACACATCTGTCTCAACATTGAATTCAGGCCCTAAAAATAACGCAGAAATATTTATCTAAGTACTTATTTATTTCAGTACTGTGCTAGAATACACATTAGTATGCAGAGTTCTATTCTTCCAGGATCTTACAGTCAGGAGGGAAACTAGCAATATAGGATCACCTAGGATTTGGTGTTGATTTTTTTTAAAAAAGTGCTCATTAAACAGTTGACTTGCATTTAGCGCAGAGGACACTTACCTCTTCGATTATTCTCATGAGATGAAGAATTGAGGAATGTAGCGAAAATAACGAATTTTCCCTGCTTGATGTTTGATGTGGATATAAAAATGTATTGTTTGATTTTTATTGGTTTTTGTTTCAAACAAAGTAAAATAATTGAAAAAATTTTTAAAATTTTGTTAGGTTTTATATCGTAAGTAGATTTGCGCATAATATTCATGATATATTCCTAAAAAGATTTAATTCATTGTAATTAAATAGAATTTCTTCTTTTTTACTATAAGTAATTTACTTACGTCTTTTTGTAGTTTGTGATTTAAGGACCAACAAACTCCCTGGTTCTCCCGGGCTAAGCAAGTCTATGTTTGATCTTACAAGTTCATCTCAGAAGTTCATGCAGGTAAATTATTTATATAAATTTAATTATATCCAATAATTTATTTTCAAGCTAAAAATTCAAAGGGGTGTAAATTACATTAGGAACAACGTGCTTTGCATCGTATGTAGATGTATCTATTCTTATACCTCTTATGATAAACACTTGATATTTCCCATGTGCATTATTTTAGCTTTCAAGTGAATAAAAAAGGCAGTAGTTTTTTTTTGTTGTTGTTGTTTTTTTTTTATGAGTCTTATATCTCTCATTTGATATGCACTCAGATACTTGGAATTTAAAATGGTATATATTTTAAAGTGCTTATTGATTTTACTTTCTTTAATGAACAAAACTAGTTAATAAAAAGTAGTATTTCTATTGAGATGTAGAACTTTAATTATTCATTTATATTAAAATACTGTCCTATGTTTCAAATAGAACTGACAAATTTTTGACATTTAAAAAATGTTTCTTTTTTAAATACAAGTGAACTGTGATTATTATTTAAAACTTAGAAAGTAGACTTAAGCAAAGTAAAAAGACAAATCACCTATGTTCCTATAACTGAGTAAAAACACTGTGCAAATATTGTTTTTACATATTTGTGAACTTTTTTCACATGAACATATATACATATATTTTATTAAAATGAAGTGTATTCTAAATAATCTTTAATAATCCCAGTTGAATTAAATTTTTGCAAACTTAACTCTTTATAGCACCAGTTCTTTAGCATGCATTGGAATTGTGTAGAGAGCTTGTTAAAATACAGAATGCCAGGCTTCACCCCCAGAGCTTTCGATTTAGTAGCTCTGCAGTGAGTTTGTATTTCTAATAGTTTCCCAGGTGATGATGTACCTCTCGGTCCAGAGGGACCATGCTGGAATAACTGTTACTTTACAGGTTGTTAAGTAGCAGGGCACTTGCAAATATATTCAGATTTTTATTAGTACCTTTAAATCTGAAACATAGCCATAATCTCTTCATCCTTATTACCAAACCAAACCAAACAGCAAAGGCTTTTCCATATATTATCTAGTAAGATATGTAAGATTTTCCTGATAGCACACACAGAAATCTTTTCTATCTAAAAGTGGAAAATTCTGATTAGTAACTGTCAAAATGGTTAGCATGCTTTTTGGTAGGAGGGTAGGTATTATTTCAGACGCTTTCAAGTTTGACATGCAGCTTCTGACTAAAGAACTCTATTTGTAGAGACATGATTCACTGTCCAGTGTGCCTAGCAGCTCTTCATCGAGGAAAAATTCTCAGGGGAGCAACAGAAGCTTGGGTAAGGAATAAAGTACCCTATTTTTATATTCTTAAGGGAATTATTTCTACCCAATAGTAATTTGAAAGTATATATGACACAGTAAGAGAAACTCTAGATAATCTACGTATATAAAAGCCTAAACGACCGTTAAGACCGAACAATTGGAACGACTGGTTGGCCGGTCGCTATGACCCACACTGACCACCAGGGGGCAGATGCTCAATGCAGGAGCTGCCCCCTGGTGGTCAGTGCGCTCCTGCAGCGGGAACGTAGCTCAGCCAGAAGCTGGGCTCATGGCTGGCGGGCGCAGCTGCGGCGCTGGGAGCCTCTCCTGCCTCCACGCTGCAGCAGGTGCAGCAGGGCCAGGATGAGAGGCCCCGGCTGGGGCTCCTTCCTGGCCGCCTGCCACTTTGGCACTGCTACATACCCCAAGGATGGAGGCCAGGCTGAGGGACCCCATCCATGCAAGAATCCATGCACTGGGCCTCCAGTTACATATGTGTTGGCAGTGTTACCTGTGTATGAATACGCACATCAGATGGACTCTGTTTTAGTGTTCAGACATGAATACATCTTTTTAAAAGTGGAGCAGTTAAATATCCATTGTTGGTTTGTTTTAAAGTATATTAGTAAAGAACTTGCTGAAGTATAAAGTATTAAGTCCATGTTAATATTATTTGGGGAAAGTTTTTGTTTTAACTTAAATTTCTCAGGTTATAATTGGGTTACGTTTTTAAGCTATGCATTACTTTTTTGTTTGTTTGTTAATCCTCACCCAAGGGTATTTTTTCCTATGATTTTTAGAGAGAGTGGAAGGACAGGAGGAAAGGGAAGAGAGAGAGGGAGGGAGGGAGGATGGGAGAGAGGCATACAGAAAGAAAGAGAGACACACACACATATCAGTTGGTTGCCTCCCACACTAGCCCCTGACTGGGGCCCAGGGATCAAACCTGCAACCCTACGGGGCATGGTGACACTCTAACCACTAACCCACATGAGCCAGGGCCCATGTATTACTTTTTATAGTATATCTTCCCCCTTGCACTTCAGTAAAACATTAAAGGGTGGTGTTTGTTATATTAAATTGTCAACTTTAAAAAATAATTGTAGCATTTTTCTATTTTGTCTTTAAAATCAAATTGTATCAAAGCTTAATTGGGTCAGAAGGGTTGTGTAGTATCTCAAACATCTTTGTCCTTTTACAATTCAGATACGATTACTCTGTCAGGAGATGAAAGAGATCTGGGGAGATTGAACGTGAAGGTGTTTTATAATTCTTCAGCAGAGCAAATCTGGATCACAGTATTACAGGTACATTATTATAGTGCACACCAACTTTTCTTACAAAATGGAATATTTAGACAGTATAAGCATATATTATTGCTCTCTTCTGGGGAATGGGTCATTACCTCTTAGGAATTTAGAGTTTTATAATATTTTGCAGAAAATAGCATATAATAAAGAACCTAAAGAAAATAAATCAGTAGGTGTGGTGGAAGTATTTGATTTTTACTCTCAAAGAGATTGATGTGATATTGAGAACTTTAAATGTCAAATTATTTTAATGTAGATGAAACAGGAGGCTTCGGTAAGTTTACTTTTACAGTTTGTATCTAAAGTCATTAACTTGAAAAATACATAAAATAATTGTATTGTGTCCTTTGTAAAACTCAAGCTGTATTTTTAATTTTTTTAGTGCAAAGATCTAAGTTGGCCCTCTAGTTATGGCGACACTCCTGCTATCTCTATAAAAGGAGTCCTGACATTGCCCAAACCAGTGCATTTCAAATCTTCAGCCAAGGAAGGCTCCAGTGTAAGTGGCTGTTGGTGTTTGAATTTCTTTTTATGTTTTTCTCATGTTTGTCACTTTAACTCATGTAAGGAATTGGAATTAAAAAAGTGTTTTATTTTAGGAAAACTACACATTATGTACCCCCTGCTTTTTAATGACAATTTTGAGCCTTACTAGTAAAAGTACTTGATACTTCATTGTCCAATATTAAGGTGCATTTAAAAAGAAAATTTTAATCACTAAAATACATAGAAGATGAACAATATATAAGAAAACTCTGTATAGTTCTCTTATGAAAGGAAAATAAATGTCTAGTTTTTCATCCTCTCCCCCCATATGGCTTTGAGAAATAAGTGTATTATTGCAATTGATTTCTTTTAAATATTTTTCTTTATTATCCTGAATTTGGTTTTATAGGCTCTAGATTTCACATTAACTTATCTTCATCTTTGTCTTTTGATATGGGTTGAAAGGTTAGTGTTTTCCATGCAAATGAAAGGTATCTTCTACAAAAACATCATTTAAAAATAAGGTAATTCAAATGTCTGATAAACATGAAATTACATATTGCTTTCTCTTTATTTTCTGTCCTTTTTGTTTATTAAAAGTAGAAAAAATGTTACAAGTACTCTAGAACATAAAACTTTCTGAAAGTTATTTTATTGACAATACACATCAAAATCTTAAGTTATGTGTACTTTTTAATATAGTTATTCTACTTGGAATCTGTTCCATAGAAATAATCTAATATATATGTAAAATACATATACAGGGTGGGGCAAAAGTAGGTTTACAGTTGTTCATATGGAAAAAGAGACGTGGGCTACGATTATTACAATAGCTTATTAACTCAAAAGCATGTCACAATGGCATAGTGCACTTGAGTACAATCTTGTAAGTGCTCAAACTGCCAACCTTCATTATTTATACACTAGAGGCCCGGTGCACAAAAATTCGTGCAATCAGGGGGGTCCTTCTTCCCAACCTACGCCCTCTCACAGTCTGGGACCCCCTCGGGGGATGTCCACCTGCTAGCTTAGGCCCACTCCCCAAGGGTTCGGACCTAAGCTGGCAATCAGACATCCCTCTGGCAGCCTGGGAGTCCACAGGCAATGTCTGGCTGACTACTTAGTCCTGCTCCCAGGGAGCGGGCCTAAGCTGCAATAGGATATCCTTAGCGCTGCTGAGGAGGCGGGAGAGGCTCCCGCCACTGCTGCTGCACTCAAAGCTGTCAGCCCGGCTTGTGGCTGAGTGGGGCTCCTGCATTGAGCATCTGCCCCCTGATGGTCAGTGCACATTATAGTGACCTGTCGTTCCCAGTGGTTCTGCTGTTAGGGTCAATTTGCATATTACCCTTTTCTTATATAGGATTCTTGTAGTCTACTTGCTATACTCAAGCATACTTTGGCACAGAGTTCTTGATTGTCATCTGTTTTTTTACATGCTTCTCCATCATTGCCTAAAAGATAAACCATAATAAAAGATTTGAAATAATAATAAGAAAACAAATGATACAAATAAATAATAGAATAATAAAAGGGTAATATGCTAATTAGACTGGACGTCCTTTCTGACGAAGCCGGGGCCAGAGGGAAGCCCAGGTCCCGGGTACCTGCCAGTGGCCGGAGCAAAACCCAGGTCCCGGGTGCCAGAGGGAAGCCGGTGCCAGCAGCCGGGGGAAGGAAGGCCTACTCTTGCATGAATTTCGTGCATCGGGCCTCTAGTTAATAAATAATAGAATAAATTCTGTTTCATGTACTCACAACTGTAAACCTACTTTTGCCAATCCTGTGTGTGTGTGTGTGTGTGTGTGTGTGTGTGTGTGTGTGTGTAGTATCCATAGTGGAAAAGTTGGAAACAATCTAAATGTCTCATAAAGGGGAATGATTGCGAAAACTCATGGAATACCACATGTATTAGTTTCCTAGGGTTTTGGCTTAGAACAACAGAAATTGACCTCTCACAGTTTGGAGGAAGTCTGGTCTCAAGACTTCAGCAGCGTTGGTTCCTTTCCTGAGGGGAGATCTGTTCCATGCCTCTCCTCGTTCTGGGGATGGCCAGCAATCCCTGGCATTCCTGGCCTTCACTCTGATCTCAGCATCCATCTGCACATGGCGTTCTCCCTGTCTCTCTGTGTCTTCTCAGTGTCATAGGATACCAGTCTCTCTACTCCGATACGACCTCATCTTAACTTCACTAATTACATCCTCAGGGTATATTTTTTGGGGGACACAAAACCGTAGCACCATGTGATAGGATACTAGAAAGCTATGAGAAGTAATGTTTAGGAAGAGTTTTTAAGGATATGGGGAAATGTTCTTAATAAGTGAGAAGGCAGAAATCAAAAGTGATGTATATGTAGTAGGATATTTCTTTATGAAAATATAGATTATAGGACGTCTAAATGGAAATGTCTTATACCTGGCTATAATCCTGACACTTACTTGTTTCACTTTTTAATTTTCAAGTAAACGAAGTAAACTTAGCAAAAGTTAGGGGGGAAGAGAAAGCTTAAGTGGTTCGGAGGTTCTCAAGAAACACAATTCTGACTACACAAACATAAAAATTACAATAAAAGAGAAAAATTGAGCACGATACATAAAATATATTGTTAGTTGCCCAGATACCTTGCCTTTTCAAAAGGAAAAAAAAAACCCCTCCTTTTTAAAAAGGACACATTAAAAATGGAAAGAAGGGAGTGTGTAGTCTAGTGTCAAGAAAATGTTAGCCCGCGGTAAGACCAGGTTTAAAAATATTAAAAGTAAATGGGAGGCAATCAACCGAAGACCTTGTATGCATATTGCATAACCCGTGGACAGCAGTGCACTTGAGTACAATCTTGTATTTGAATTGGTGAAGGCCTGGGGTGAGGGTTGGGAATGGGCTGGATGGGGGAGATGGGGGACATATGTAATACTCTCAACAATAAACATTTAAAAGTATATATTAAAAGTAACAAAAAGAACATTTGAAATTTTCTCAAGCATGGAAAACACGGGCTTGCAGCATAGGTAGATGCTCGTGTGAGAAGGTAGGACTTAATACTTCTTTGTCTTCTCTGTTAAGGAGATCGATTTTCAGATTGGAAAGAGTGGAACAAACGTTACCAAAAGAGAAACTGGATCCCAATAGACGGGAAGAACATTAGACAAACAATCGCTCCCTTAAAGAAATAATTCAAGCCTTGTAATGTGAACAAGTTAGATTTCGGGTACCGAGAGAGCTCACCTGAGATTCTGACACCGCTCTTATTTGCTGCGGAAGAATTGTAAATAGCTGAGAAGCTGCCCCAGAACTAAAGATGAAAAACAACCTCATTTTCAAAAAGGGGAAAAGCTATATATATATTCTGGTATGCTTGGTGTTGGTAGTGACCTGAATTTCTGACTAAGTAATTAAAAGGATGATTTGGGAAAATGAAGAAAGGCAGCAGCTAGGATAAATTCTGGAAAAACAAGTCATGGTCATTCTCATTTTTGTTCGCATTAAAAAGTGTTTTTTCTATTGTTGTAAAAAATCAAATCTACCTTTCCTAGATTAAAATATATTATTTTTATTTATTTTGTGTTGGCATATCACCCTTTTTTCAGTCCTTTTATTTATATACTTTCTATTTTCTTTTTAGACAATTGAGTTTATGGAAACTTTTGTGTTTGCTATTAAACTCCAAAGTCTGCAAAGTGTAAGGCTTGTATTTAAGGTTCAAACCCAGACTCCCAGGAAGAAGACCATTGGTGAATGCTCGCTGTCACTCAGAACTCTTAGCACACAAGAAATGGATTACTCTTTGGATATAGCACCACCTTCAAAAATTCCTGTAAGTGATAATAATATATAAATAACCCTAAAGTATGAGTAACTTTAAATTATCAATTAATTTTATAAAAAGTTTTTTTAGTAGCTGATAAGAAAAGCAAGAAAGAATCATAAACTGTAAGCTCAGTCAGAGATTGCCTTCAGATCGATTGGGAAAGTTGTTTTTAATCCTGAGCAAGCTATATAGCTCTTCATAAATTGGGCAAAAACAAGGTTCTTACAGCTGGTATTTTTTGTAAAGAACTTGATTATCTTTGAAACTTGACATTCGCTTAACTAGCCAGCTGAACACTTAGAGCAGCGGTTCTCAACCTGTGGGTTGCGGCCCCTTTGGGGGTCGAACGACCCTTTCACAGGGGTCGCCTAAGACCATCGGAAAACGCATATATAATTACATATTGTTTTTGTGATTAATCACTATGCTTTAATTATGTTTCATTTGTAACAATGAAATTGGGGGTCACCACATCATGAGGAACTGTATTAAAGGGTCGCGGCATTAGGAAGGTTGAGAACCACTGACTTAGAGTGTTTAGAAATCCCTAATAATTTAATTATATAGTTTCTATGTCAGCATAACATTTATAGAAATCAGCCATAAACTTTGATAAGGTCAAACCTTATATAATTTTAAATTTATGTAAGTTTTATATTTCACCTACTTTTCAAAAATATTTATGTTGGCTTAAAGTGGTTCTGAACCTGGGTACGCATTAGAATCACCTAGTGAGGTTTAAAAACATGCCCACATCTAAACCAACTAAATCAGAATATTTGGGGGGTGGGGCCAGAGGCATCTGTATTTCTTTATCCCGTGTCTGTTATTTTCTGTTCCACCCCCAATGTGTTTTTTATAGCATTTCTTACAACTAAGAATTATTTAAGTTACTTGTTTTAAACAAAACAAGGCTTGAGTTTTCATCTGTTTTCTTTATAATTTGCAGTGCTCTGAGCAACAGCCTGTCATGTTCTTTGCATTGAATATTTGTATGTAGATAGATATGAAAGAATAAATGAAGAATGGAAGAGTGCACAATTAGATTATCGTGTTCAAATATGTTTAAGTACATTTGTCTTATAGCTGTGACAGGAGTTCATCACTTGCATCTTTGAAACTAGCTCAGTAGACGGTAATCTGCAACCCTAGGTTAGAGAAGGCACAGATACTCAACTGGACAATTCATATATTAAAACCTAAGTTAGTGAGACTAGTAGAGCACACCAGACTCAGCAAAGGTATTTTCTGGGGCATTGAGACATTAGACTCTTACCTGCCTTGGAGAATCTGGATGAACGACTGTGGTTCAGTTTCTACCAAATGATATATCAGAGGTCATGTCAGCAAAGGTTTTATTTTATGTGTGGCTACAGATTTAGTTCATGTGAAAAGGTTTATTAACCCGATTTTATTCTGATTGAAAGAAAAAGCAGTACATTCACTTATTTATGAAAATCAGTGTTTCTTTTTGCCAAAATAGACAAGTTTTTTCATCACTTCAGTCATTTCACAGGGGAGTTTAACCTCTCAACAGTTGAGTTTATGCTTTTAAGTCAGGGGTGGGCAAACTTTTTGACTCGAGGGCCACAATGGGTTCTTAAACTGGACCGGAGGGCCGGAACAAAAGCATGGATGGAGTGTTTGTGTGAACTAATATAAATTCAAAGTAAACATCATTACATAAAAGGGTACGGTCTTTTTTTTGTTTTTTAGTTTTATTCATTTCAAACGGGCCGGATCCGGCCCACGGGCCGTAGTTTGCCCACGGCTGTTTTAAGTGATTCGCAGTTCACTGTTTATCTCTTGATTTCTTACGGCATGACCAGTTTCTTTTTATTTATTTTTCTTAATCCTCACCCGAGGATGTTTTTTCCGTTGATGTCTAGGGAGAAATGGGGGCTGGGAGGAGAAAGAGGAACATCAATATGAGAGAGACACACAGCGACTGGTTGCCTCTCGAGGCCTCCCAACCAGAGCCAGTGATAGAACCTGCAACCCAGGTAGATGCCCTTGCCTGGGAGTCAACCTCGTGGCCCTTTGGTGCGAGGGCTGAGCACCACTGGCCAGGGCGTGGCATGACCAATTTTTAAAACACAGAATCGTGTTTCAAGAAAATGCCCAAGATTCAGCCCATGGAATGTCCATAGAAAGGTCCTTTTTAGTGAGCCAGGAGCCAATTATTGGGACTGCTGGGCGATGACCAAATAGAAATCTCGTCATCAAGCTGTGCGGTAGCTTTGTCGGAGTTAGTATCAGCGAAGACTGCTGTGTCTGTCTGTGCTGAGCCCTGTGAGATCTCAACGTGATGTTCTCGCTTCATTTCCGTACTTACGTTTTTCAGCATGTGCCTGAGGAGTAATGTTTCTGTGTTTGGACAACCTTATGTTTCTCTCTTTTCGCTCCAAGGGTGTTGGAAGCCAGAGAAGTGGGCGGGGCCGTGTTCTGTTTCACAAACAAGTTACCAGCTTTATTCGGCTGTTAGTCAGCAATACTGAAGAGCACATTTTTTCTTTCCCCCTCTCCCCGTCTCCCTTTTATTGTTTGCCTCAGGTTTTCTTTGACCTTTTCCTTATTATTTACTGCCTCATAACTTTCACTGGCTCCCTTCCTGCCAGCGCTCTTCTCTGGCCCGCTTCCATACAGCAGAGTAATTCAGCTCCCAACCCACAAATCTTTTCAGTGTAGCAATCCGTTGTCTCCCGACTCTGCTCGCACCTACTCTGATTTCTACATGGAGAAAAAAAGGACGATGATTCTCATACATTACACTTGCAAATCATGTCTCTAGTAAAACTGCTTAGGGATTTAAGTTGCTTTTACTGTGAAGTGCCTTTTGGTCTCCCTGGCTTGGAAGAATCGGGATCTAGCTGTAACTTGCAGTGGCAGAATCCATGAAAGTGAATAGCTCATATGTGCAGAACCCATGGCGCTTACTTCTAAACCTTCTCTTATGACATATAAAAAGCAGTGATTTCAAGATTACTCATCTTAGCTCTTTAATTTTGAATTTTTGAAATATCCCAAAACTTTATTCTTAATTACCAAATGACACTTTCGTGATATGCAGGTGTGCCATGCAGAACTTGAGTTGGGGACTTGTTTTCAAGCAGTGAACAGCAGGATCCAGTTACAAATTCTTGAGGCACAGTGCCTTCCAAGCTCATCAACACCTCTGACTTTGAGTAAGTATATAGTGGTTCAAAGCAGAACCGAAAGACAATTATTAGTAAAAGATCGGTTTTTCCCTACATTTCCTACAGTGGAGATTAAAGTTCTAGTAACTTTTATTACTTAATGTGAATACTTATCTTTTAACTTAGAATCACTTTATTGGATTTCAAATTTTAACCCTTGTGTCTACCTGAACCCACTGGTCTCTTGATTCTTATCCAGTTGTGATCTCTGCATTTGAGGCTATTCCTTAGTTGGCTCATTAGTTACTGTAGCTTGAGTGTCCAGAGGACTGCCAGATGTTTCACCAGCCCAGATGATTTGTCCTATGCAACCTTTGTCGGTACTCGGCTAATGAGAAACTTAATTTTTAAAAAACAAAAATGTCAAACACAACCAATGAAACACATTTTCCTCCCTGCCCTTTGAGCACAGCCAGGGATTCTGATACTTTGGGTGCATAGGCCTGGTTCACACGGCTGCCCCTAGAGCTGGAGGTCTAGTCCCACCTAAAGGGCTAAGAGTGGGGAAAGAGCACTCCTTGTTCCTACTAGAAGAAGAGGAAATATCCGAAGCAGACAGAAGTAATGGATGTCCACTGTAACTAATGAGACTAAAAAATACAGCCAAGCACCCTAACCGGTTTGGCTCAGTGGATAGAGCGTCGGCCTGTGGACTGAGGGGTCCCGGGTTCGATTCCGGTCAAGGGCATGTACCTTGGTTTCGGGCACATCCCCAGTAGGGGGCGTGCGGGAGGCGGCTGATGGATGTTTCTGGCTCTCTGTCCCTCTCTCTCTCTCTGTAAAAAATCAATAAAATATATTAAAAAAAAAATACAGCCAAGCACTCAACTCACGAAGCTAGAAAAACAGCAAACACAAAGGAAAGAAGTAAGGAATTAGAGCCAAAGTTGAAGTTGATAAATATTGAGGCAACAACAAAAGACATAAGTAATAAAACTGAAAGCTTTTTCTTCGAAAAGGTCATTAAAATTGGCAAACCTATGGTAGGTTGGATCAAGCAACAAACAGAGAACGTAAACAAGGAGGAGAATATAACTTCAAATTCAGAACAGATTCAATAATAATAAGACAGTACCATGTATAATTACCGATTCATTTGAACATCTCTGTAAATTAAATGATTTTCTAAGGAAAATTGTTCAAGACCCCCAAAGAAGAGTGAAAATCTGAATAAAACAATAACTACTAGTATGTAAAGGTAGTTAAAGAACCAAGATGATTTTACTGGCAGATTCTACTAGAAGATGTTTTCTGTTATGGCAGTAGCTCATCAGACCTTGAAAAGTGGCTTCTTTATATTTTTTACAACGAAAGTATAGGTACATATCTTTCTATGGTGTTTTAAATACAATTTTATGTATCAAAATTTCTTATGTTTCAGGTTTTTTTGTGAAGGTGGCAATGTTCAGCTCAGGAGAGCTGATTTATAAGAAGAAGACACGCCTGCTGAAGGCCTCCAACGGGAGAGTAAAGTGGGGAGAGACTATGATTTTCCCACTTATACAGAATGAAAGGGAAATTTTTTTTCTCGTTAAGCTTTATAGTCGAAGCTCTGTAAGAAGAAGACACTTCGTGGGACAGGTTAGTAGGAGTGTTTATCTTGAATTCTTGCCTTGCACTTTTCTATGCATTTAAACAGTTGGTTAACAAAAGGAATATAGGATAAAATTGAAGTTTAATAGAGGACAGTTCTTTGGCATCATAAATTAAAATTCAGTGTTGCCACAAAAATTAAATTTTATCAGAATTTTTGTTTTAATACAGGTAGTTGGAATTTCTGAGCAATCAGACTTATCTTAATATAAGACTTTTTTTTTCTAAATGAACTTTACATTTCTCAAGGGGGGAATAAGTGTTTTTCTGAGCTTTTCAACTTTAGAAAGTATGAGAATAATGAGTTTTTCAGTAGTGCTCATTCCTTATGAAGAGAGAACACAGTAATTAAATTTCTTAAGGCTTCACATATCCAACTTTATTCTGTTTCATGTTCAACTTCATGTTTGCTATTAACTGAATTATGTTAGATTTGAACTTGTAGAAAACATCAATTTTAAAGTGGTTGTGATATTATTTAGATAGTCAATATGGGTGTCTGGGTTAATCTATGTAAAAATTCTCAGTAACTTGTCTAAAACAACATAGCACTTGCCCGCTTGCCAATCCTATAGGAACTTGTCTTCTTTTATCCTTTTGTTCTTTACTCTGAGTGGATCAGTGGGAGTTGTCTATTGTGTTTTACCTTAATTACAATCATGTGACTCACATTTAAATTCCAAAATCTATATTATTGGTTTAAAAGCTTCCATTTGACAAGATGTGACTAGCAGTCTACATGAAATCCTAAAATTATATGTAAATTTTCAAAGATTGATATTAACTCTTTGATTTCATATATTTTACCTACAATATTTGTTTAAAAATTACAGTTTTGTTCTTCACTTTTTCTTATTCAAAAAGCTTAAACTCAAGAATTCATACAACTAGCATACTTCTCAAAGCCATAAGACCCATGAAGTGAATTCAGTTAAAGTTTTCCTCTATCATCAAGCCTCAACTACCCTGTACGAAGGGAATAGGAGACTGACTTGACAGATGATTTTCAGAAAACTTTTTTGGTAATTCTACTTTCTCGGTTGAGATTCTAGTTAAGAAGAATAATTCTGGAAAGGTTCTTGCTAGCCCTCTGTTACCTGTGGCTTCTCCGGTAGTTTTGGGAGCCACCATGGTGGAGTAGCCAAATGTGGAGTCAAGATCACCCGCTCCCGTACCAACCACAGCACCCTTACATTACCTGTCTTTATGTCAGGGCTGTTTGTAAGGTTTTATGTGAAGGAAAGTTCTTCAGATCATGAAATTAAAGGGAAACATTGAGAAACCAGTGGGTGACCTGCCCTAATTTCTTTATTTAAAAGAATTAGAAACTGAGTTGCAGAGAGATTAATTCCAAAGCAGCAGCATTTGTTAGTGGCAGAGCTGTGGTGAGAATTCAGGTTTTTCTAACCTTGCCCACCTTACCTCCATGATAGGTAACCATGGTGCTATCCTGACTTTGCATAACGCTTTCCAGTTTTCCCAAATTCATCGCATCTATTTTCCGAGGTTACCTAAGTGAAGAGTACTGTTTACTGTGGATTATTATGAAATTGTTTACGGTGGATCAAGAATGACTAGATTTCAATGATTAGATTTCAATTAAAATTACAGTTTTCTATAACATACACAGTGCTTGAAAATGCACATTCCTTATCCATCTAATTGAAATCCAGAATAGTCAGAGTTAACCTTTACAAAAAAAATTTGTGAGTGATTGGGATCAGTTTTAAGTTGAGCTCCTAGATTTATTGAATAAGAAAGGACACTCATTATTTTGGGGAAAATGATTATGTAATATCTCACATTGAACTTTTAAATTGCATTGGATCATACAAAATAGTCCTCAGAGTGACTAAATAGGTTAAATGTTTTCACATTTAAGTTTCAAAGAGAGAAATAAAACTTTCGGAAAAGTGGAAAGATGTTTAATTGAAAATATGTAAACTAAATTTCCAATTGTCTTTCATCAATAAGGGGAATTAACTGAACTCATCGTTACTGTGTTAAGCAAACGGTTGTATTGTTCCTTTACAGATTTGGATAAGTGAAGACAGTAATAACGTTGAAGCAGCAAACCAGTGGAAAGAGACAATTACAAATCCAGAAAAGGTTGTTATCCAGTGGCACAGATTAAACCCATCCTGAAGACTTCACGCGTTACTTGGTGAAGAATTGGACATTCTTTTAGAAGACTTAAGATTTCAGTTTGCTACCAATGAGAAGAGGCAAATCAGTATATTTCTCAAGTCTTTCATGGAGGTCATAATTATAGTATTTAATGGATCTGTTAGAAAATTAAACTTGATAAAACATGGTATGAATTACATCAGGTATCCAAAGTAAAGGAAATGTTTAAGAACTGTGCCGAAATAGACAATAAAATAAAAGGGTTGTATTAAATGGGCAACTAAATAAATTACAAAACCAGTGAGGATATCAACCATGGATAGTTACAGCCACATTATGTTTATAGGGTCTTTTTTAAGCTTTACCTAGATATTCAAAATCTACATGTCATCCTTGATAGGACTATTAGGCATTTAGAAGACTTTACTACTGACTGTTTCAGTGCTAATCATTACTGGTTATATCTTGACTTTATTGTTTACTTTTAGCTACATATTTTCTCCCAGAAAGCAAAAATGAATTGATCTGCTTCAGCTCCTGGGGAAAGTTTGTGCCCTTTGTTTATCACTCCTTATCCATAAGGTATCACATTGCCAGTTTGTCTCCAAGAAACGTCAGATATAGACAACTACATTTTGGTAAGAATAATGAAAACACCAGAGGTTAAAGATTAATTGGAAACCCAGTATACACACATTTTGCTGTCTTTTTCTCTCTCTCAGATATTTTACTCCTTGTTTTATTAGGAGTTGAAATAAGATTATCATGCATATGGCCTGTCCTAATCAGCAGAATTAAATGAACTTAAATAGCAAATTCAGTATTTTATGATAATCACATCCTTGTTTTTAGCTCTTTTAAATATAAATTATTTGTTCTATAATTCACAATGTTCGAGTATTTTCCCATTTTTGAAATTACCATACCTGATAACACCATGTAGCAAATATTGTCTATTGCAGTGTTTCTCAGGTACTCATTAGAACTCAGTATGTGGATAATTTCAGTTTAATTGGCCATGCACACGGGCCCAAAAGAACAGCTCTTTGGATAAATAAATAAGGCTGACCTTGATCTTGGAAAATTTTATTTTATTTTTGCTAATGAGTAGACCAAGTGCTCTGTGTTCATGGTCTTTCATTTTTCTTTCTATCTTACTTTGTCTCACACGTGCCAAGAGATAGATGGTGATATTTTAGGCCAGAAGTATACTTTGCTATAGCTTAAGCATGCCCTCCCTCGTTATTCCAGTTCTTATGTTCTGTGTATTTTATTAAGATTTTCCCAAAGAAGCACTTACTCCCCTTATCCTAGGTATTACCTCGCCTCAAACTGTAAGATGTACATACTTCACCTGTCCTAGCTCTTCCTGCTTAGAGTTTGCACAACAACAGTGGTGTTGTCAGGTCTCTCTGTGCATGTTAAAATATTTGTGTTTTAGATTTGTGAAAAATGGCATAGTATTGATTAATACTCACATGCACTTTTTAAAAAAATATATTTTATTGATTTTTTTACAGAGAGGAAGGGAGATGGAGAGGGATAGAGAGTTAGAAACATCAATGAGAGAGGAACATCAATTCAACTGCCTCCTTCACACTCCCTACTGGGGATGTGCCCGCAGCCAAGGTACATGCCCTTGACCGGAATCGAACCTGGGACCCTTCAGTCCACAGGATGACACTCTATCCACTGAGCCAAACCGGTTAGGGCTCACATGGACTTTTAAGATAAATCACCTTGTGTGGTAGTCTTGAATCTTTGAGACAAATGGCAACTATTTGAAAATTTTTTAAATAATTTTTTTAAATCCTCACCTGAGGAACATTTTTTAAAAAAATTGATTTTGCAGAGAGGTGAAGGGAGAGGGAGAGAGAAGAAAAAAATACTGATTGGTTGCTTCCTGTACGTGCCCTGACCTGGATTGAACCCGCAACCCGGGTATGTGCCCTGACCAGGAATAGAACCCACAACCCTTTGGTCACAGGATGATGCTCCAAACAACTGAGCCACACCGGTCAGGGCTAAAAAAATATTTTTTTTAATAGACTTTATTTTTTAGAGCAGTTTTAGGTTCACACCAGAGTTGAGAGGAAAGTACAGAGATTTCCCTTGTGACTCCTGCTCCCACATATGCACAGCATCTCGCACCAGATGGTACGCTTGTTAAAATCAATGAACCTGTATTGACACATCATTATCACCCTACGTCCATAGTTTACATTAGGGTTCATTCACTCTTGTATATTCTGTGAGTTTAGACTTGCATAATGACATGTACACACCGCTGTAGTATCATCCAGAGTAGCTTCACTACCCTACAAGTCCTCTGCAAATGCAACTATTTCAATAGCCATCAAAGAAGGGAGTTATTGTTTTCTAGCTAATAAATAACAGATTTTGTTGTTTTAAGAAATTTAGGATTTTATTTGAGCAGTTTTTTTGTGTTCTGTTATTGCTTTCAATTCCTAAGTTTATCACATGTAGTTACGTATTTAACTCAAATTTTAATTATTTAATTTTCAGTATTTTTACAATATATGTATATTGTATAATTTGAGGGAAAGCTATAATTTCTTGTATGTCTTAGAATCTGAGATAAATAAAACAATAGAAAACGTTTTCATTTAAGAATCCTTTCAGTTAGAGAAATATTGACATAACTAAGTTCCCAGATATTTTAATTAGTGTATACTTAAGCCTTTTTCAGGTGAAAAGGTACTGAATAGAGGCATTCTGGTTGTGTCTTTGAAGCTTTATGTGGAACTATAAAAAGAAACATTGTTCTGTTAATAGCTACTCATGTTATGAGAAAAACATTAGAAGCTGGCAATAAAAAGTGAGATACTGTGCAAAAATCACTTCTCTTTGTATTAATTAGGCATTTCTTGACCTTTGCTCACTTATAAGCAGGAGAAGGGAACCAAAATGATGTGGCCAGAGGCAGCCATGGGAAGGTTCACGTTGCTAGCTGACAGTTTGCACAGCGCTATTTCCTAACAGTGTGTTTACGTGTAAGCTTGCAGATTAATACAACTAAATACCCGTAGCCCATGTCAAAACATCACGTCACTTCTGGCTTTCATTTGTTTTTGCGTGATGTTTTTAGCCTAATGCCCAGAGAAATTACCACTGAAGTGTATTAATTCCAGCTCTTATCAGACCCTGAAGAAGGGATCAGTGGGATTTTAAACATATGTAATTGTGGTCTGAAAATAACCTAAACTGAACTTTTGTTTGAATTCAGGTATGTGAATTTCTCTGATACTAATGTGTTGATAGTGTCTTTCCCAGCAAAAATTTCCATGACTTAATCAAATAATTGTTTACTTATGAAGGATTTCAGAAATTTGCAGTCAATTTCAACTTTTCATATTATGGCGGTTCTGGATATTTCAAAGACATATGTTTCTTCTCTTCTCACTCTTCATTATCTCTGGGCAATCTCATCTGTCCCCATAGCTTCAAGTGCTATTAACCGGCTAAAGGCTGTAAATGTATATCTTTCCCAAATCCTGCTGATGCGCTCCATTCGGGTAATGTGGACATCATTTCTTGCACATGTCTCACACCAAACTTTTGATTTCCCATTCCCCCCACAAACCTGGCCTCACTGTTCCCCATCTAGGTAAAGGCAACTACCCCCCACCTGGTTGGTCAGAGCCACTTTGGAACTCTTCTTTCTCTCATCTCCCATAACTCACTCAGTTACCCTATTCAGAAATGTACATCCTAAGTAGAAGCCCCAGTAAATTCCCTAGTCAGAGACATCATCTCCCACCTACAGTGCTATGCTCTCCCCATCACTGGTCTTCCTGCTTCCCTCTTATTTCCGTCTAATCCATCTCCATCAGCAGCCAGAGTGATGGTTTTAAAATGCTCTGTCTAATTCATCTCCATCAGCAGCCAGAGTGATGGTTTTAAAATGCAAGTATGGCCCAGCTGGCGTGGCTTATTGTTTGAGCATCGACTTAGGAACCAGGAGGTCATAGCTCTCCTGGTCAGGGCACATGTCTGGGTTGCGGGCTTGATCCCCAGTGGCGGGTGTGCAGGAGGCAGCCAATCAGTGATTCTCTCCTATCATTGATGTTTCTACCTCTCCCTCTCCCTTCCTTTCTGAAGTAAAAAAATATATATATCTACATACATAAAAGCCTAAGTGACCGTTCCACTGGTAGTTATGATGCACACTGACCACCAGGGGGCAGATGCTCCGACCAGTAGGTTAGCTTGCTGCTGGGGTCTGACCAATCAGGACTGGGTGAGAAGGGCCAGACACTCCCTGGAACCCTTCCACGGTCCCTCCCTGGCTCTGATCGTGCACCGGTGGGGTTCCTCGGCCTGGCCTGTCCCCTCTCCAATCCGGAGCTGGTTTTGGCCTTATCCCAGGCCAGGCCAAGGGACTCCACCAGTGCACGAATCTGTCCACCAGGCCTCTAGTATATATATAAAATGTAAGTATGACGATCATTCCTTTGTTCTGGCTGCAATCTGGTGTGAAATCCAAAATCCATAATGCAATGCAGTCTACAAGGCCCCGGCATGGCCTGAGCTCAGCTTTTCAGTCCAGCCTCATCTTGAACTGTCCCCTCCGGTCTTTCTTCAGTTCTTTGTTGTTGTTATTGTTCATCCTCATCTGAAGATATTTTTTCTATTGGTCTTTAGAGAGACTGGATGTGAGGGGGAGAGACAGAAACATCGAGGTGAGAGAGACACATCCATTGGTTGGCCAGAATCGAACCCGCGACCCTTCATTCCACAGGCTGATGCTCCAACACTGAGGCAAGTCAGCCAGGATGTGTCTTCAGGTGCTGGGAGATATTACACACCTAGCTTCCTCAGGATCTCACACATATTGTCTGTGTGAAACTGTTTTCCTCTTTATTCTTCCCGGTCCTAAACTCTGGCCTGTTTTTAGATGCTCGCTTAGATGTCTGTTCCTCAGAAAGTCTTTTTTTACATCTTAGGCAGTGAAAGTTCTATTTTCATTTTCATTGTTTATTTTCCTTTACAACTTTTATCATAATAGCAATGAAATCATTACATAACCTTGTCTAATGTCTCTCCTCTACTGCAATTTTCATGGAAGCAAGGCCCTATTGCAGCATTCCTGAGGGTAGCACAGTCTGTGGCACATAAGAGGCACATAGCAAATATTAGTTTATTCATTCATTTAACCGATAGGCAGTGTTTGGGGTGTTAGGGATATAGCAGTGAATAAACAAAGAAAGGAATGAACACACTGAGTCATGTTTTATTGCTCAGTAAAGTGGTAAAGGCCATGTCTTGTTGAGAGAGATAATGTTGGGTTTTACATCATTAGTACATTTGCTTTTTAAAATTCATTGACGTATTTCTTAATTGTAAAAAAGAGAGATATGATAGCCTCACGCTATGAGACATGGCCTAGGAAAAATACACCTAGGAAAAAAATTCTTCCTGAAATTCTGGGCAGCGTTTATAACATAACTAATGCTACATGTTGTAGATTGCTGAGATAGTCATCTGATTTTACCTTATTGTTGTATGTTAACAGCTTAATAGGTATTATAACCAAGCACAAAAAATGTATTAATTTAAAATATTTGTGTTTTGCAGAGAGCCAGGTAAGTTTGATTCCCGTATAAAACTGGAAAGATAAATTGTGTCCAGCTTTGAAAATTTCCCGTAAGATGTAAATAACCTTATATTTGAGTTACTTAGCAGCTTAAACAGGATTCATAAGACTTCCGTAGAAAAGAAGGTTGTTTAGGTGACATTGCTATCTGGAAGGACAGAATGAGAATGTTGGAGACCTTTCCTGATAGCAGTTAAGAAAGGGCTTCAGGGAAGTGGCTGTGAAAGAGGTAAGCCTAGCCCCATGCACACACACCTCAGCACTGAAGACATGTCCTCCTAGACAAGTCTGGGGATAAGGAAGGGGGGGAGGGTTGCTGAGTAATGCTTTCTTACTCAAAAGGAAAAGGGACCCTGGGAAGAAGGACAGATTGGCAACCAGAAAGAAGAGAGGCCTGTGAGAGGAAGAAAAGCTTATGGAGAACAGGTAAGGATGGAAAGGTAGCAAGGTAAGGGTGTGGTTGTACAGTGAACTCTCAGTGCGTTGCCTATGAGCTGTACACTTTTTTTTTTTTTTACATAAGTCACCTTGTCATAATTGAGCTTCCCTTCAGAGGAATGTATACAAAATTCTTATATTATTCCCTCTCCTTTCCTCCAGCCTTCCTCCTCTCCCCCTCTCTCTCCCTGCTCCCTGCTGTTTATCAAAGCGCATGCTCAATTTTTGCTTTCTTCATAGAAAATCTGAAGACTAGTTTGATCTATTATAATAAAACTAGAGGCTCAGTGCATGAAATTCATGCACAGATAGGATCCCTAGTCCTGGCTGGCAATCAGGGCCAATCTGTGGGGAGACCAGTGGGGCGACTGGGGGACCCCCGCTGGCACCCACTTGACTGGCCTCTGGCCTGCAGGATAGGGGCAGCTCTTGCATTGAGTGTCTGCCCCCTGGAGGTCAGTGGGCATCATAACAACTGGTCATTCTGCCATTTGGTCAATTTGCATATTAGGCTATAGGACTAGGGGCCCAGTGTACGAATTCATGCATCTTGAAAGGAATTGTGGGCCACATGGCTGTGGTGAGCACAGGGGCAGATCTCGGCCCATCCTCCACACCCCTGTCCTGCCCCTCCTGCCGCACCCCCCTCCCCCCATCCTGTCTGCCAGCAGCCCTGCTCCTGCCACTGCCGCTCCCATTTGCTGACAGCACCAGCCCCGCTCGCACCCGCTGATGGCATGGAGCGATTGGGGCTGGTGGCTGCTGCCCCGATCGCCCCTCGGGAGCAGGGGGAGGTGGAAAAGCCCTCAGGAGTGATTGGGGCCAATAGCCACTGCTTGCATCGCTGATGGCACCAAGCGATTGGGACCAGTGCCAGGTGCCAGCAGTGGGTGTGAGCAGTGGCTATTGGCCCCAATCGCCCCTCAGGAGCAGGGGGAGGTGGAGAAGCCCTGAGGGGCAATCGGGGCTGGCAGCCGCCACTCGCACCCGCTGACGGCGCTGAGCAATCGGGTCCAGAGCCAGGTGCTGGCAGCGGGTGTGAGAGGCAGCTCCAGCACTGGCAGCAGGTGCAAGTGCCCGGCAGAACCGCGGCACACAGGAGAAAATAATTTTCAGTAACCACCAGAGGCTTGCCCTGATGACAGCGACCGGTGCCCTGCCTTGGTCTAGCGCCCCTGCTCCCCTGCTCCAGCATTCAGCTGCAGCCGATGCCCGCCATGTTCCATGCGCACCCCCTGGTAGTCAACACACATCATAGCAACCAGTTGTTTGGTTTTTCCGCATATTAGGGTTTTATATAGATAGACCTTTGATTCTTATGTCTGGAAAAGGCCTGAAGAGTCCTCTAGTATAAATGCCCATCACCATAGGAATATTTATTTATTTATTTATTTATTTATTTTTACTTTGTCATTTAGTCTTTTTTTTTTTTATTATTAGTTAAGGTATTACAAATGTGTCCTCATCCCCCCCATTAACCCCCAACCTCCCCCCCACACACACACACAAACTCATGCTCCCATCCCCCTGCTGTCCATGTCCATTGGTTTGGCTTATATACATGTATACAAGTCCTTCGGTTGATCTCTTAGGAATATTTATTCAATAGCTGCTATGTGCCACTCATTTTAGGTGCTGGGGAAACACCTAATAAGCAGAAACTCTGCCCTCATAGAGCTTATGTAATAGTGAATATAACAGAACACAGAGAACATTGTTGAATACAATTTGATGGATTTCATGCAATGGATGAGCAAATAGATCAGAAAAATCTGTTCCTGATCTTCTGCATGACTGTTCTGTATACTAATCATCGTTTAATTTCCTTCTCTCGTAATTTACTTCAAAAATTTATATTCAGAATATCTTGATGAGTTATCTCAGTGTGTTTTTTCTTCCAAAAAATACATTTAAAGATATTATTTTCCTCGAGTTACTCTGAGCTAAAACAATTTTAAGAACAACCCACTTGTAAGTCCATTTTCAGCTGGCTTTAAAAAATAGTAGAGATAAGATTGATTTTCTAAATGTGATTTATTTTTATTGACTTTACACAAAAAAAAAGACAATGGGCATCCTTGTATGTAGTGAATTATTTTTAGAGTGCTTGGGAAAGCCAAAGAGAAAATATGTCCAATTTGCTTTCTTCATGTGTGTGTTCATATTTACGCTCCTTTGTGTAGTCACATATGTTAAGCCTTTCCTATCCTTTAAGGCTGGAAGAAACACAAAAGACAAAAAACACCAGAGACATTGTCTTAAAATGTCAAAACTAGATTCTTTATTAACTAAGTAGTGTTTCTTCTCTGGGATCCTGAAAAAGTACTTGAGTCTTTCTAAAAACATTTCATTCATGTTTCCTTAAAGATGTTTTTTTTAAAATTTTTTTTTATTTTTGAAGCATATGAGCAAGGTAAAAAGAAGGGTGGGCTAAAGATAGTGGGCTTTTTCAGGAAAATGCCATCAGGGGTCAAGAAAGTCACATTCGGCGGTAGAATTTGGTTTGTGGTGCGTCTGTGTGCGTGCGTGTGTGTGCCTGTGCACGCACGCACTGTGCCCATCCATGCACGCAACACACATGTCCTTTATCTTGTAGAGTTAGAAAAATAACATCTGTTTTCTTGAAAGTGAGGGGAACAAATGGTTCCAACAGGGTTGGGAGAGTGATGGAAATATTATGACAGATCTGATCACAGTCAAGTTTGTTTCTTTTCCCAATCTAGAAAAAACTAACCTTGAGAAATAACAAAGGGGAAACGTTTTCCCTTTTCGAGTCCAAAAAAGAAAGTAAGTTGCTGAAAAAATAACAAAAACAACAGGGAAATGTTTGGAAGATGGCTTTGCTCTCTGGGCCTCGAGCCCGCGGTCCTCTAATGGGCAGGCGTTGCTCAATGTGTCTGCCGTTCACTCCTCTCTGCTGTGAGGATGAGAAGTGCTCTGGGGGTTCCTCTTCCTGGTTTTTGAAAGCTGAGTTTAAAAAAACAAAAACCTTTTCCCCTAATGATATTACCTAGGATATTACCAAGGTAATAGTTTTTGACTTTTTTCTTCCCCAATATACCTGAAGGTTATGACACCCTTTCCTCACTAACAGTGAGTCACAGTGGTAATAATTTGTGCCCAGGTTGTGAATCTTTGAAAAACAACAACGCTAGGTGACTTTGTTATGCTCCTTATAGAATTAATGAAGTAGGTAGCCCATAGTGGGATTCATGTACATGCCTAGGCTATGTAGTATTGTGGGGGAAGGGGGTCAATTTTTTATGGTAAAATACACATAACATAAAATTTCCTACCTTAACCATTTTTAAGTGTATAGTTCAGTGGTACTAAGTATATTAATAAAGTCCTGCAGACACCACCTTCCATCTCCATAACTTTTCCATCTTGTAAAACCCAAACTCTATACCCATTAAAAATAACCCCCAGTGCTCCCTCTCCCCAGCCCCTGGCGACCACCATTCTACTTGCTGCGTCTATGGCTTGGACTACTCTAGGTCTCAGGTCTAAGTAGAATCCTACCGTGTTTGTCTTTCTGTGACTGGTTTACTTCACGTAGCACAATGTCAAGGGTCACCCATGTTATAGCATATGTCAGAATTTTCTTTCTTTTTAAGGCTGAGTGATCTATCAGATGTATATACCACATTTTGCTTATCCATTCATCCAACAAGACTTTGCTTTCCATTTTTTTGTGTATAAATGCAGAAGTAGAATATCTGGATGCTATAGTAATTCCATTTTTAATGTTTTGAGGAACCACCATACTATTGCCATTCCATCTTACATTCCCACCAACAGGATGGGGACAACGAGGGTTCCAGTTTCTCCCTATCCTCACCAACACTCGTTATTTTATTTTTATTTTTATTTTTTTAATAATTGCTATCCTAATTGTCAGGTGGTATCTCCTTGTAGTTCTGACTTGCATTTCCCTAATGAATAGTGATGGTGAACGTCTTTTCATGTGCTTATTGGCCATCGGTCTATCTTCTTTGGAGGAATGTCTACTTAAGTTCTTTGTGTTCTTTTTTGAATTTGGTTTTATTGTTCCTGAGTTTTGGGAATTCTCAATACGTTCAGGATGATCATCTACTAGTATCATATGTATGATTTGCAAATATATTCTCATTCTGTGGCTGCCTTTTTACTCTGTTGATACTGTCGTTTGATGCACACAATTTTTTAAGTTTTATGAAGTCCAGTTTGACTATTTTCACTTTTGTTGCCTGTACCTTTGTTCTTCTATCCGAGAAGCATTGTCAACCCTTGGCCATGTAGTTTTATCTTCAGGTAGTTCTCACATGAAAATGTCACTTGTCCTTTGGGTTTCTGGAGTGTGTGTTCCTTATAAATATTATTGCATAGGTATTTTTCATGTCCTAGGAGTGAGAAAAGTGAACTAGGTGCAATTTCCCCCCAAGCATTGTTCCCCTGCTTGTTCCTGTTCACTGACCTCAGCCACACATGTGTGCAGGGATAAACAGAGACCAGTTTGGCCCTGCCTCTGCGTTGCTGTCAGTCTCTCTCTGTGGCCGGTCCTCGGCTGCATCAGGAGGCCAGAGACAGGGTGCCTGACGCTGAGTGTCAAGTGGATGGGCTGAGTCTGGAACAGCAGGAAGCACCGTGAGGAAAACACCCTCAGTGCTTCCCAAGTCCTCCTAGGGCAGCAGTTCTCAACCTGTGGGTCGCAACCCCTTTGGGGGTTGAATGACCCTTTCACAGGGGTCGCCTAAGACCATCGGAAAACACATATATAATTACATATTGTTTTTGTGATTAATCACTATGCTTTAATTATGTTCAATTTGTAACAATGAAAATACATTCTGCATATCAGATATTTACATGACGATTCATAACAGTAGCAAAATTACAGTTATGAAGTAGCAATGAAAATAATTTCTTGGTTGGGGGTCAGCAAACATGAGGAACTGTATTAAAGGGTCGCGGCATTAGGAAGGTTGAGAACCACTGTCCTAGGGGAACCTCCCCAGGCACCCAGCACTCACCGTGCCTTGTATTCCCATCCATCAGCCAAAATAGGCCACCAATATCAAGGGGGAGGGGAGGTTTCTAAAAAATATCCAAGTGGCACAGGGCAGCCACTGAGTTTGAAATAACCAGCACCATACTACAAAGGTTGGCTCTGGGTGTTTTTAGCTGGATGAGCTTAGACAAGTCATTTAATTCTGAGTCTCTGTGTGCTCCATAGTGAATTAGAGATGAAAATACCTCCTTGTCTACCTTAAATTTGTGGGGGGGAAATGAACAATTTTTAAAACTGCACATATCATAATGTGCCATAAAGGAAGTAGTCAAGGACTATTGGAAAGTCGGGCATTCCTAGCAAGTGCCTGCCGCCATGCCAGGCAGTGGAGTGATAGTGTCCAAGATTCTGTACCTGTCGGAAATGAGCTCACCATCTAGTTGGGGGAGATATGTGGTACAAATATGCTCCCTTAGAGCTCCACTGTAAGTAACGTTAACAGCAACCAACACTTCACCCTACGAAGCTGGCTCTGTTATGAGTCCCGTCTTGCCCACGAGGTGCTGACATGCCGTGACCTTGAATAACCTTTGCAGGTCACACAGGTCTGGGGAAATGGCAGGTCCAAAAAATGAAACCCGTGAAGTCTAACCCCAGGTCTCAAACTTCACCTTGACACATGCCATCTCCCGTTATTGTTACTAAAGAGTTAGTGCACACAGTAATGAAGCGGACTGAGCTATGGAAGCGGTCAATGCGGGAAACTTCTCCAAGACCCCACGTGGGTGTCTTTCCCTCGGAACTCTGCTCTTAGCTGCGCGATAAGCCGTAGTAAGAGCATAAGTGTTAAAACCAGGCCTTCTTAGTGTGTCCTCCCTCGGGAAGTTCCCAGAATCTGTCGGCCTATTTAAAACCTGGCGCTCCCGATGACTGTCTTTATGATGAATGTCCACTCAGGACTGGAAGGTGTCTTCCGGGAAACCTCCAAGCACGTCCTATAGATGCCAGCATCTCTGCCCCCTGGAGCCGGCTCTGCCAGCGGACACCGTAGTCACTAGTGTATGTTATGAGGACTCTTCATCGTGCCCCACACAATTTGTTTTTAAAATAGGATGTTGGAAGGGGTTAAACCTTTTGGTCTTTGGGCCACGTTTGCAAAACATGGATTCAAATCATTCCTTTGTGAAGCAGAAATAACTCTTTTCGGGACCTTGTGTGGTTGTTGCTGCTTGCCGTTAGACAGGAGATAAACGTGGTTGTTGCTTGAGAAGAAAGGTGGGGAGACCAAGACTGCTCGGGACAGCTGCGCCTGAATGAAGTCTGCGAGGGCAGCGTCTGGGCCCACGGTTTTGCAAGGCCTGAATTTTCCTTCTGTCCGGACACTAATAAATTAGGGGGATTGGCTCAACCAGCAAAGCTTTCCAAAGTCTGGTGTCCAAACCACAATGCTAGTTTCCTAATTTATAAAGGGAGGAGAGTCGCTTCCCAGGCACAAATAGTTATGTCTGCCTTCACAGTTCATCTCTGTTTTGTGTCAAGGCACCTACGAAATTGAATTTTAGAAGCCAGATAATTGTACGGAGCATTAAATCAAAGCAAAGGGAAGTGGATGGTAGGCAGAGTTAGCCAGGCTTTGGTACAGACGGTTTAGCAACCTGCCCCAAGCAGGACATGGCTGAAGATCCTGACGGTCCGGCGCCCATATTTAGTGTCTTTCTCCCGGAGAGGACAGGACTCGCACAGTGTATCTGCCTCTTGGACTTTCGCTTTTGCTATGTTTCATTCTAATCATCTCCACCTATTTGCAGACTCCTTGTCCAGGCGTTATCACTTGGTCAGTGAAGTCTCAGCTTGCTAAGTTATGACCACATTTTATGATGCCTCCCAGACATCCCCAGGTCACTGAAGTGCAGTTTTAGGAGCCCCTCCACTCTTTGGTAATATATAGACGTATGCCTCTGAATATATAAATAAAGTCTCTAGGTTTGTAGCTTTTGTTCTACCAATAGCATTGGAAGTGTTTGACACAGTTGATTACTCCCTCCTTTTAAAAAACACTTTTCTTCATTTTTGACACTGTTTTTGATTCATTTATTACTGCGTTGGCAGGGATAGCGGTAAGCACTGTAGGCAACGGGAAGGAAAATACTGGACGGCTGTCGTTCGAAGGGTGAGGAAACCAGACAGGGTTTATAATGTGCTTGGTCGGGAGGCTGCATAGCACAGGGGGTAAGGGAAATTTATCAGCGCAGAATTCCTGGCCTGCTTGTCAAGGAACGCCTCCGGCCGTCGTCATCCTCACGGGAATCTGTAACCTGAGAATATGTCGGTCTGGATGCCTGGAGCTCAGAGTTTCCAAAAAGTGATCTGTTTTCCAAAGATACCGGGGAATTGTTGTTGTAAAACACCCACCTATCGCCCAGCCTGCATGGCTCAGTGGTTGAGCGTCGACCTAGGAACCAGGAGGTCACAGTTCGATTCCCAGTCAGGGCACATGCCTGGGCTGTGGGCTTGATCCCCAGTAGGGGGCGTGCAGGAGGCAGCCAATCAATGATTGCCTCTCATCATTGATGTTTCTCTCTCTCTCTCCTTCTCCTTTCCTCTCTGAAATCAATAAAAGTATATTTTTTAAAAACACACAAAACACCCTCCTATCTTAGTGTGCTCCTAAACTCTCTAGCAAGATCCCCATTTTTATCACAGGGCCATTTGAAAGCCTCAGAAGTATACTGTTGATACTGACTGGCATCTTAGTTTGCTTCTCTGAAAGGGACAATGTTCTGTTTTTCTGCCTTAGGAAGAAAATAATGACAAACAGCTTTTTCATTCCAAGTATGGTGTACAGCTGCTTTGAAAGAAATGCAGTCTTATATTGGTGTTATGTTAAAGATTTACTGGTATTCCCTGCACTGCCGCAATCTTTTCTGCACGTTTCAGAAGTAGAGTTTCTTCATGATGAGAACATTAATTAGTTCCTACTGTTATTAAATATGAAGAAAAGATACTCCTTCACTCAGTGCTGTCTTTACCCCTTTGTGGGGGTGGGGATGCTAAGCTACCTGCAAGCAATTTATCATCTGCATTATTAACCAACATGACAAGGGTGATCACTGTTGGTTTAACATATTATAGCTGTGTTTATTAGAGAAGTTACAAGCTTTTAGAGATAAAGCTATCGAGGAATTTACATAACCTGAGGTTAACCTTTCTGCTTAGTGTCTTTAGGATATGATCATAATTACAGAAGCTATCAATGATTTATTTTGTTGGTGGGGGGGGGGGGAATGGTTACTATAATATACCTATTAAAAAAACAGCAAGAAACTTATTTGCATTTATGGAAAAGGCTATGTCTGTTAAGATTTCAAATCATTTCATCACGGCGATGGAGTAATAATAATGAGGAAACAAATATATACAAAGTCTAGGCATGGAGATAAAATAGGAGTAAAACATCACTTACCATCACCAAGCCAATTTGGTCATAAGTCTGATCATGCTCATTTGAAGAGGCTAATTAATGTCCATACTCAAAGAAGATTATAAGCACATGAGAAGTGGTTTAGTGTCTTATACAGGTAAACTAGAAGCCCGTTGCACGAAGTTTCGCGCAATAGGCCTTCCTTCCCCTGGCTGATGGCACTGGTTTTCCCCCGGCACCCAGGACCCAGGCCTTTGGTCTGGCCACAGCAGAGAAGCCAAGCTTCTTCAGTCTTCAGTCTTCAGTCTTCACTCTGGCCGGAGCCTTCAGTCTTCGCTCCCCGCCTGCATATGCAAATTAACCACCATCTTTGTTGGGTTAATTTGCATAGTCGCTCTGATTGGCTGGTGAGCATAGCAGAATGACACAAATTTGCATGTTTCTCTTTTATTGGTGTAAATGACTTCACATTACTCCAGGTAAATGCAGCTTTCAAGTCAACTGATGGATCCCGGGTATCTCCTATATGTGGGATCCAGAGAAGCCTGTATTTCTGTGTGATTCTTCTGTTTTATAAGTAAGTCTATGTACCACTCATTTAAACTTTTAATTTTTCATGTATTTGGTCACTATTTATAGCCTGCCTCACATGCATGTCTATGAGAAAGTGGTGGGAAAAAGTGCTCAGCTGATTTTTGTGTAACAGAATGACCATAAATGGCTGGATGTCTTCCAGTTTGATCAAGTTAAATAGCAATAGTTAATATTAACTAAGAGAGATTAATTACATGCCAGAAGTCTCTTGAAATAGCCTGTCCTAAAAAAGAAAAAAGAGAAAGAGAGAAGTAATTTGATGATATGTAAATCCGTATTCCTTGGGAATGCTCATTTCTCCTTTTCTCAGGACCCAGAATGAGACACAGACTGTGATACAATCTCAGTACCTGGTATCATTAGCTTAGGCCTTGGGCTTTATCTGTGAGAGTCTCATACACATTCTTGCCCTTTGGGGCTGTGCTTATGTTGTTTTCCTTTGCCTAAAACCCTTTAGTCAGTGCCTTCCTTTCTCTTCCCCATTCTACCGACCTGATTTCTATGTGAGAGTCTCAGTTAGAATCAATTTCTCCAGGAGGCACTTCTGCATTAGAGTTCTCTAGAGAACAGAACCAACAGGATATGTAATATTTAATTATGTGTTTAATATAAATAGTAATATGTTTTATTACTATTTACTAATTAATACATTAATTTATAATTAAAAGATCTATTGTAAATATATAACTGTTAAGGAATTGGCTCACCCCATTATGGAGCCTGGAATCCCAGCATCTGCAGCGTGGCTGGCTGTCTCTAGACCAGCAGTTCTCAACCTGTGGGTCCCGACCCCTTTGGCGGTCGAACGACCCTTTCACAGGGGTCGCCTATCAGATATTTACATTACGATTCATAACAGTAGCAACATTACAGTTATGAAGGAGCAACGAAAATAATTTTATGGTTGGGTCACAACCTGAGGAACTGTATTTAAAGGGCCAGAAGGTTGAGAACCACTGCTCTAGACCCATGAGAGAAGGTGGTGCAGGTCTAGACCAGAGGCCGGCAGGCGAAGGCCCAGGAGAGTCGGTGCGACAGGTGAAGGCTGAATTCAGCCTGCTGGAGAATTCCCTCTTGCTCACGGAGGCTGGTCTTTGTTTTTCTCTACTCAGGCCTTTAACGGATTGGGTGAAGTCCACCTACATTACGGAGGGCAATCCACTTGACCCAAAGTCCACCCGTTTAAAGGTTACTCTCATCCGAAAACACCTTCCAAGGCGACATGTAAATTCACCATCGCACCATCCCTCCTCTCGCTCTAACCCCATTTTGGGTTTAGGATCCTGGATGCCTCCATTGATCTTGTCAGTGCAATGTCACTTTTGCTTTTGAAGAAGTATCTATATCAGTGGTTCTCAACCTTCCTAATGCCGCGACCCTTTAATACAGTTCCTCATGCTGTGGTGACCCCCAACCATAAAATTATTTCGTTGCTACTTCATAACTGTAATTTTGCTACTGTTATGAATTGTAATGTAAATATCTGACATGCAGGATGTATTTTCATTGTTACAAATTGAACATAATTAAAGCACAGTGATTAATCACAAAAACAATATGCAATTATATATGTGTTTTCCGATGGTCTTAGGCGACCCCTGTGAAAGGGTCATTTGACACCCCAAAGGTGCCGCGACCCACAGGTTGAGAACCGCTGCTCTGTATTATAAAAAGCAGTGGCTGTAAGGCCAGAACGACCGAACGACCAGTCACCAGGAGGTACACTGATGGGTCCCACAACAGCGCCAGTGGTGGGCAGGACTCTGGGCCCTGCGGTGGCGGTGGCGGGACTCTGGTCTCGCGTGATTTTGCATGCTGGGCCTCTATTTAGAAATAACTTTTTTTATAAAATTAAGACATTCCTGGTTCGCAATTATACTGAATGTTTTGGGTGTGATTTGACCAGCTCATAGCACTGGCAACAAGATTTTTCTTTTCTGTGGTCTAGCTGCTATACTTCTATTTTGTAAAAATATTTATTGTTGAGAGTATTACAGATGTCTCCCATTTTCTCCATTTTTGCCCCGCTCAAGCCAACCCCCACCCCACCTCAGGCCATCCCCATGCTATTGTCTGTGTCCATGGATTATGCATAGATGCATATATGTTCTTTGGTTAATCTCTTCCTGTCCCCTACCTCATCCCACCTCCCAACCCCCCCACATTGAGACCTATTTTTTTGTTCCATGCATCCATACCTCTGGACTTATTTTGTTCATCAGTTTATTTTGTTCATTAGGTTCCACATATAAGTGTGATCCTGTGATATTTGTCTCTCTCTGACTGGCTTATTTTGCTTAGCATAATAGTCTCCAGTTCCATCCATGCTGTCTCAAAGGGTAAGAGCTCCTTGTTTTTTACAGCCACAAAGTATTCCATTGTCTGTTATTCTTATACTCATGTGATCCAGGGTTTCATTCATTTTACCCCTTTTCATCACTCTTTGAACTTGCAATTAGATCGCTTAGTCTTTAACTCTACACGAACTATTGTTAGGCCAGTTTTTTTTTTGTCTTCTTCCAATCCTGTTTTTCAGCAATTGATAACATATAACATAGGTATAGATTTTCACATGATAGTTCTTATTTTAAAATATTCATAGTGATTTAACCTATCTGATTGATCTTAGAATCATAGAACCTTAGAGCAAAAGGAGCATTTTATAACAAAAACTGGGGTCCAACGTAAATGTTGTATAGATTTACCAGCTAATTAGTAACAGTTTAATCAAGGATTCATGCTTCCTGGTGTTTGGTGATCTTTGACTTGACAGACATCAAGCACCTGTTATATCTCCAGGTAATGTGTTAAATAATATATTTTTGTTAAAATAATTTTAGACTGTATAAAAGCTTTATAACATAAGTCACTGCCCATTTCAGTTATAAAAGAGGAAATATTGAGATATCAGGTAATAAGCTATATCTTTCTAGAATTCAAAATTTAATAGCCATTTTGTTATATCTTTGCCTTAGTTATTGATAAAACTCTTAAAGCAGCGAAGGTAGAGATGTTGTTCTACTGTCTGCGACTAGAACTTGTTCCTTTAATAAGTATGTTTTAGATCATTTATTTAACCATTATTTAACCAACTAGAGAGATACCTAGTTAAATTATATTTATCCCTTCCCTATCTCTTCTTTTTGAGTAACAAAATGAGGCTATTTTGATAAACTGGAAAGGAAACATCTTGCTATGAGGGTGTGCCTTGCCTTGACTTTTGTTATTTCTAAATCAAAGTAGAGATTGACATGGCAAACTGTGAAGAAGTAAAGGAAATCTTGTTTATATATAGATTATTCTTAAATGCCATGAGTGGCATAAAATAGCCTTTATTTGAAGCAGTAAGCTCAGTTGCCTCGCCCCTTCAAGAATAAGTACATGTCACTTAAACATGTTGGAAAATTGGAGTTGAATCTCAGTAAATGCCAATTCCATTCTCTTGGATGGCATAGTGTTCCCAGGGCACAAAAGGCATGATGACATAGGTTAAAAAAAATCATTGCTATTTAGTTTTAAAGTTTACCATTTAGGACCATAAGCAGTGTGAATCACAGCTTAAAATGTTTTCTGCTGACTAGAATATGGGCAGTTGTATCATTGAGAGAAAATACTCAACTTTGACACCTGGGATCTGAAAAATCAAATCTCCGTGTTTCTGTTAAACATGTATTGATTTGTCAATTGATAACAGGTAGCCAAAGTGCCTGGCGGTGTTCATTGTGGAAGGTGGCGTCTAGGCCCTTCTCTTAATGAGAGGTCTCCCAGAGACACCAGAGAGAGGAGCACAGGCCTCTGCCTGCCTGATTCCTGGTGAGCAGACTTGGGGAGGTGCAGGGTGCAAGTCACTCATCTCAGGAACCAAATGGAAACTTTTGGCTCCATCTCAGCTGTCACCTGCCTTTATTGCGAACAGCTAGTCTTTCAAAATTTTAAGTCCCTTGGAAGATTTTCTGACTCACATTTCAATATATCATCATCATACATGAGAGAGAGAATTCATTATGTCAGACCTTCTTCAAAAATTGTAAGTTTGGCCCTAGCTGGTTTGGCTCAGTGGATAGAGCGTTGACCTGCAGGCTGAAGGGTCCCAGATTTGATTCCCATCCAGGGCGCATGCCCGGGTTGCGGGCTCGATCCCCAATTGGGGACACGCAGGAGGCAGCCAATCAATGGTTCTCTCTCATCATTAATGTTTCTACCTCTCTCTCCCTCTCCCTTCCTCTTTGAAATCAATACAAATATATATTTCTTAAAAATTGTAAGTTTGTTCTTAATCACTTTGAAAGAAATCAGCAGTCCAGGAAGCTATGTTTTCATTTTGGCCTACCTGTTATGGTTACTGGAACAGGGCACCTTTCTGATACCGAAACTGAGAATCCTTCCATTCCTGGAGTTTCCTGTTGGAGTGTAGGGTTTTCTGAGCAATATGTAACATTGGCTAGTTATGTAACATGTTGGATTTTACTGCCAGCTCTTTGTTTAATAAGGGTGGGAGAGGTTGGGGCCAAACAGGAACGTAAAGACAAAGTTAAGTATGGCGTCATCTTACCACCTGTCACATGGATAAACCGGATTCCTAAGCAAACAGGTTGTACATTATCTGTATCAATTCAGATAAGCCAGCTACAAATAGTTTTCTCTAACTCCTACCTCCATAGGATTTGGGGAAACTTACCTTTTTGCTTCAGGAAAATGTTTAGAGGAGAAAACATGGCCCTGATACCATTTTTGTATTCCATTTTTCGAAGTTGACAGTCTTCTGCGTTTGTGTCTGCTCTCAGCCACCACCATTCCACAGAGCTGCTGACTCTCCATCAAGCCTTCCCCCCAACCCCCACCCCCGAGAGTAGGTTCAACTTCAGTAGGCTGGGGTGGACTGAACTGAGGTGAATTGAGCCCGTTCAAATGGAATGGTGTTAACAGATCAGCAACTGCAGAATCAAACTGTAAGCTGCAGAAGACTCGCGATGCGTCATGTTTAACAGCAAGCACTAGAAGCACTCCCATTAAAGTCAGGAATAAAGGTGAATTGAATTCATCATAATTATCTTTGTTCTGGAGGTATTGTCCGTTAGACTGAAGTAAAAATAAACAGTAAATGAAATTGTCAAACGAAGGAGGTTAAACCACTATTTGCAGACCCCTGGAATCAACAGAAAGGCTAAGTGGTGGGATGATTCAGTGGGATCAGTGAGACAAAAGGCACAAAACCAGAGCTTCGTGTAGTCAAACAACCAGTTAGAAGTGGAGATGGAAGAAATCCCACTGCATAGGTTTGAAAAGATGAAAAGAAAGGAATTGATGCATGAACCATGCAGAATCTATATGGAGAGATTTGTAAAACACCATGGAGAGAACGAAAAAAAAAGACTTAAAGAAATGTAAAGGCCTTGCCGCGTAGGGATAGGAAAACTCAACATCATAATACCGATTCTCCTTAAGTTAATCTAAGGGACCCCAACAGGGCTTTTTTGGTTTGTTTGAACTTGGACAAGCTGCTTCTAAATATATGGACAAATAATTACCATGAAAAGTCTGAAAAGAGAGTACTAACTATATTGAGTGTATTTAATGAAAGGGTGCTAACTACTAAATATAAAAACTAATGAAATACTTAAAATAATGAAATTCGTGAATGGATCAAGAATTCAAAGGAACAGGCTTGAAAACCCAGAAACAGACACAAATATACACAGCCATTAGCTAAATGTCTTCATTCAAAACAGTGGAGAAAGAAGTTAGTAAAGGGTGTTGGGACAACTGAGTAGCCACCTTAAAAAAAAAAATTGGATCTCTACTTCACAGATTATACCAAAATGATTTCCAGATGAATCAAAGAAGTCGCATTAAAAGTGAAACCATAAATTACCAAAGATAAAAGAGAAAATCTATTTATTTAACTATAAAAAAAATCACATCACCATAAAAACGTCAAATGACAAAGGACAGATGGAGGAAACTTTTTATAATTCACCTCACAAAGGGCTACTTTCCTTAACATATAAAAATGCTTAGCCCTGGCTGGTGTGCTTAGTGGTTAGAGCATCGGCCCGCACACCCAAGGGTTGCAGGTTGGATTCCCCATCAAGGGCATGTACCAGGGTTGCAGGTTCAATACTCACCCCAAGTTGGGCCGCTTTTAGAGGTCTATGTGTGTGTCTCTCTCTCACATCAATGTTTCTCTCTAGCGTTCTCCCTCTCTCTCTCTCTCTCTCTCCTTCCTCCCTCCCTTCCGCTCTCTCTGAAAAGCAATGGAAAAAAAAAAATCCTCAGATGAGGATTAAGAAAAAAAAATGCTTATAAATCAATAAGAAAACTTCAACAATCCAGAAAAGAATGGGCAAACCTACGAATTAACACTTCAGGGAAAAGGAGGCATACAGTAGCGGAAATGCAGAGGCGCTGATAATATAATTCTGTGGTTGGTGAGGGTGTGGAGAAAACGGCACTCACATGCCAGTGGTGGGACTGGACATTTCTACAACAGCGGCGGTGAGCAAATGGAGAAAAGCGACATTTTAAAAGCACTTTTCCTTTAACCTAGCCATTTTATTCCCAGAAATTTATATTATAGTTATATTTACTCATGTGTGAAATGACATATGGATGAGCATATTCTTTGGGGCCCTGGCTGGGTAGCTCAGTTGGTTAGAGTGTCCTACGGATACGCCGATGTTGCAAGTTCAATCCCCAGTCAGGGTACATACAAGAATCAACCAACAAATGCATAAATAAGTGGAACAACAAATCGATGTTTCTTTCTCTAAAAATCAATCAGCAAATAAAACTAGAATATTCTTTGTGATAGACAAAGATTGGGAACGGCTGATATGTCTATCAATATAGGTGGCTGGTTATAGAAATTATGGTACATCCATACAGTGGAATAAGCAGCAGCCACTAACAAAGAATGGGGCAGCTCGAAGGAAAAAGCTTCAAGATGTATTGTTAGGTTCAAAAATATAGAGATAACAGGATGTCTAGTAAGCTACTTTATTTTTTAATATATTTTTATTGATTTCAGAGAGGAAGGGAGAGGGAGGGAGAGATAGAGACATCAAGGATGAGAGAATCACTGATCGGCTGCCTCTTGCACGCCCTGTACTGGGATCAAGCCCACAACCTGGGCATGTGTCCTGACTGGGACTTGAACTGTGACCTCCTGATTCATAGGTCGACGCTCAACCACTGAGCTACACTGGCCAGGCAATAAAAACATTTTTTAAAAAGCAAACCAGAAAAGTAAATTAAAAGATGGAACATTACTTCATTATAGAGTATTTTGTTTTTCTTAGAGTTTATCGCCTTTTATTTTTTTCTTGTTGGTAAGAGAATAATGTGCCTCTTAAAGTTTGTCTGTCTTCTCAATCATACTTCACACGGTGAGGTTTCTTTCTTTCTTATTCCCTCCTCCTCCCCCAGCAGGAGCCCTCTGTCACTCTGTTCCAATCTGGACAACTTACTCTCCAGGCTCGCTGCCCACGTGTCATCCCCAGACTCACCTTCTCCTAGGTTGGCTCCAATTCCTCTGCATCCCATGTCTTTTGCTTTGCTTGAGTACATTCTCAAGAAACTCCCTAAGAATGATGCATGGGACATACATTTTTTATTCCTAGGTGTATCGGTCAGATACTGTGTGGGCCATCAGTGTGTACCTTCAACATTGTGCAGACGTTTCGGTGTTGATGCCTTTTAGGGAAACAACTTGTCACAGCGTTGCTACAGAGACCGAAAACTACCACTTGCTTCCATCAATAAGCTTGGTCACCTTCTCTAGTGGGAAATTAGCAACAAAAGAGAGAGAGTCCCAGGTTTCTGGGAAAGGAGCCTTTATTAGGAGAGAGATTTTGTTGAGTTTGGCACCTTATTTCAGATTAAGGAGTCACTTTCTTCTTGGGTCAAGGTCAGCAGAACAAGTGAGAGAAAGGTGTTTCTTACACAGGCTCTCCCAGGAATAGAGTAAACCCTGGTACCAGCTATCTTTCATCACCTGAGTGTAAAGCAGGTTCTCCATGGCCGCATGAAGGGACTTCTGAAGGAGAACATGAGTGTGAAACAGGTTTTATTACCAAGATTGAAGATATTCATCTGTTAGCCTCTGTGACCTTTCACGACTAGTCAAGGTGCTGAGTTAGAAAGGTTTCGTCTGGGCTCACTAGTCAAAGACAGCCTGAGGGGGTCATCAGCCCCCCAGGCAGCCACACGGTGAATCTGGACAACAGATGGGCATTTCGTCGGTCTTCCTGCTCCCCAGGTGTACACAGCTCTTTCCTATCTCGGTGCTTCATGTATTTACTAATCTCATTTCCTCTACCAACAGGATCTTCTCCAGTTCTTAGGGGCCCACTCTTCCTCAAGACACAGCTATGAAGCTCTCTCCGATTTTCTTCTCTTAAACGTCACTGTATGTAGTTAGCGTGATCTTTCAACGTCTCTGTTTTCTTCAGGCACTCAATAATCCTGTGAGGATTGGATTATCTTATGGGTAGTCTCGGGTGGGTTTCTGAACCTTCCTAGATGGCTGTTGTACTAAAGATGGTAGGTTTGGAGAAACGTCACCTCTTGTACATTTTTAAAGAAAATGACCTTGGCCTCAGAAAGAGGCAGTTAGTTGGAAATTCCAACTGCCTGCCCTTCAGATTTTCCGAGCAGGCTTCTGATCGGGGCAGCAGCTGATTGGCTGTTACCAAAGTTAAGTGGACTCCTAGACCAGTAAACTGAAAATTCAGCTTTTCAGGACTTCTTTCTCAACTTTTGTGGGAGAAAGCTTGGGAAAACACAAAATATAAAAGTGCAACCAGTCGGGCATCCCGTTAGGAGGGACTTACAGTAAGAAATAAGGACCCCCATAGTATGAGTTTACAATATATAACTGTTCTATGATAGTGGAGTAACTGCAAATGGTGGGGGAGGTAGGTTCTTTCTTTGGGGACAATTCCCAATATTCACCTGGTGCCAGAGAAGAAAAAATGCCCAGATATGTGACTTATATCTGACAATTATGTAAAACTCATAATAATTATATGGGAATGATAACCGGAGGTAATTTAACTACTAAGAGGCCAGGAGGCGAGTGTGATGAGGATAAAGAAGTTGCTTCGGTGTATAATGATATGGATTCTGAGCTAGTATTTATTGCATGCTTATTCATTGTAAAGTAGCTATTAGATTTTTTAATATATTATATTCATATTTTTATATGTTTTTATTGTTGATAGCATTACAGATATTTCCCATTTCCCCCTTCCTCCCAGCCTCTACACACCTCACCCAGGTCTTCACTATCCTAATTCTCACAATGACCCTGTGAAGTGTTATCCCTACTTTACTGAATAGGAAATGAGCTTGTAGAAATTAAGTAACTTTCCAAAGAGTCAACATGTCAGTGGGCAGGGCTGATCATAGCCGAAGGCTGTGCCTTTTCCTTACCATGAGATGATTATTGAAGGAAGATAGTACCACACTGAGAAAAGTTATAATATTAAAGAATGAGACTGATGTATGTATGGAGCAGAATTATGGTGGATGGATTTAGCTGTTTTGGTGAGAGTTCAAATCTAATCATGTATTTTATATCTTCACTTTTTAAAATTTTCACTTTGTGGCATCTTTGTATGCTGACTAGATCTATTGAATCTGGAGAAGTCGGTTCTAAACCACCTTTGTCACTAGTTAGTAACAGACTTTGAACATTTTACTTCATGCCTCATGTATCAACTCTAAAGTACTTTCCATCTCTAAATGTGTATGTGTGTGTGTACATATCTATAATAATAAAAGTGTATTTGCTAATTAGACTGGACGTCCTTCCGGACAACCTTCCAGTTGAAGCTGTGGCTGCGAGGGAAGCCCAGGTCCTGGGTGCCAGAGGGAAGCTGGTACTAGCAGCCGGGGGAAGGAAGGCCTACTCTTGCACGAATTTTGAATATATATATTGGGCTGAATAGCTAAAATAAGGAAACATGAAGCTGGTGGCATAAAGAACCCAATGATTGCACCTTAATAGTCTCTCTCTTGAATTACGTTTTCTCATGTTTCCTTTTTCTTAATGCAAGCATTAAAAAAAAACTTTTCAAAGTAAGTTTTTAGTTCTTTGGTCAAAGATAGAGACAACCAAATGCATGCAAATAAAATTAGAGATTTTAAAAAATATTTATTTGAGAGAATTGACGTGGAGCAACTTTGAGGATAACTTAATAACAGATCATCCAGCCCAGTTGGTGTGGCTCAGTGGTTGAGCATCGACCCATTAACCAAGTCACTGGTTTGGTCACATGCCCTGGTTGTGGGCTGGATCCCCAGTGGGCAGTCATGAATGAGGCAGCCAATTGATGTTTCTCTCACATCACTGTTTCTATCTTTCTCACCCTCTCTCAAAATAAATAAATAAATAAATAAATACATGTTTTTAAAAAAGAAAAGATTTTTTAAAAATTAAAATAAAATAATAGGTTATTCACACTGGGGTGTTGGAGCATAATACATTTTAGTCAGTTTTCCAGGGGTGAGGAATACTGAGGGGTTCTAATGGTGTTTCATCCCTGAACTTGAATGTTTAGCAAAATAATACAAGATTGTCCTGGTAAGGGCACTATTTCAAAGTTTGACTGTGATAACCTCTCCATTTAATTTTAAATTTATTCCTACAACCAAAATATAATTAAGTATAGCACCATGCTGATATAATTTTGATGAACCATTTATTTCCTCTTCCCTTGTGAAAATAAGTTTTCTTTTAGGTATAAAAAATGCACTTCAAAAAAATTCTCCCCTTTGAGGATAAATGTGATGGAAGGAGATTTGACTTGGGGTGGTGAACACACAATACAACGTACAGATAATGTATGATAGAATTTTACACCTGAAACCTATATAATTTTATTAAGCAACTAGAGGCCTGATGCACAAAATTCGTGCAAGAGTAGGCTTTCCTTCCCCCAGCTGCCTGCACTGGCTTCCCTCTGGCACCTGGGACACGGGCCTCCCTTGCAGCCCTGGCTTCATCTGGAAGGACGCCCAGTCTAATTAGAATATTATGCTTTTATTATTATAGATGTCACCCCAATAAATTCAATAAAAAATTCTTCCCTAACTATGTGATAAGGACCATGAATTTCAAAATCCAACACTGTTTGAGCTTTCATTGTCAATTAAATGCACTGAATCAAGCACATCAGTTTTGAGGGAGGAGAAAACATCAGTTAAATTTAATTTGCTCAGCAGTTGTCAGGAGCCGCACAAGATCTGGATTTTACTCTCCCCACAACTGAAAAGTCAGTGTGTTCCCATTTCTTGGACGCTGGCAAAAGACAGAAGACCCCCTCCATCACAGGCAAGGTCTTTATCACTCACAGCAAAAGCAACAGCCAGGCATCAGCATGATGCTCACTCCAGTTCCCCCGGCCCCTGAGGCCCATGGAGTGGCTATCTATTATGGGTGGTGCATTAATTTACCGGGGCCACTAAGCAAAATACCACAGAGTAGGCAAGCTTCAACAACAGAAATCTGTCGTCTCACCATTCTGGAGGCTCCGAATTTGAGGTCAAGGTGTTGGGACGTGGATTCCTTCTGAGGGACACGAGGGAAGGATCTGTCCAGGCTTTTCTTTGGCTTGTAGATGGCTACCTTCTCCCTGTGTCTTCACATCACCTTCCCAGCGTCCAAATTTCCCTTTCTTATAAGGACGCCAGTCATATTGGAGTAGAGCCACCCCAACGTCCTCATTTTAACGTAATCACCTCTATCACGACCTTTTTCTCCAAATACAACCACATTGTCAGGTACTGGGGTTTAGGACTCAAATATGAATTTTTGAAGGGGCGCAATTCCGCCCATAACAGAGGTTCGCTTACGCACATAGTGGGCGCATTACAGGAGAGGAACACCGACCTTGGGAGATTCACCATGGAAACAAGCCTGCTCTTGTCCGGGGAAGAGAGCCTCGTCCCTCAAGGTTTCCCACGACAAACACAACTCAGAAAAGGCGTGAGTGAAGAGTGGCCAGGGCCTTGCATTTTGGACTCATGTGCATTGTCTCTCCCAAACACACTGCAGTCAGAATCTCAGATTGAGGTACAGCTACACTGCCCTCGCGTCTTTAAGTCAGGTTCTGTGTGTACGCAGCTATAGAATTGATCACGCCTCTCCAGAAGCTATCTGCATTGAAGAAAAACCTGAGCCATACCTCTTTAGTTTGCAATAATTATACTTGTAAATATCTTTAATACCAAGTAGGGAGTCAATGTAGAGCTTAGTCATTACTATGTTGCCTGCTTTTGTCACATAAATATTGTTAACTTAAAGGAAGAGCTGTTTCTACACTGGGTAGCTGTTTAGAGCAAAGGAACGCAAAAATATGTTCAGAGTTATCAAATGGAAATAATTCTTATTTCTTCCAACAGATGGAACTGCTACTTTCATATGTTATAATTTTGCTTTTGAACATGTTTGATTTTTCATCAGGAATAATATATAATAGTAAAGGTAAGTTTACGACTCTCTTACTCTCTATTTTCTTCTCAGGAGTTCTTTATATCCCTTCCTTGCTAACAGTTACAATATTTTTCTTTTAGTACTTCTTCATTGCCATATCTTCCGCTGTTCCAAGGTATTATCTGTTGTACTCTGGTTCAGAGGTTTCTAATAATACCACTGTGAATGTGTTGTTAAGTTGTGTACGTAGAGGCTTTGCTTTTGTTATAGTATTTCATTACTTAGAAGTCATAGACTCTTTAAAATTTAAGGAGTGTTTTTTACTGACAGAACTTTATTTGAATAGATCTTTTGAATAGATCTTTTTTATTTTCTGTCCATGAATAGTTGCTGGTAGTATGAATTATAAACTGAATTATAAGGCTAGTAGATTAAGATGGAGAAATTTTCCTGATATACAGTGACCTTTAACAACGTGGAGGTTAGGGGAGCTGACCCCCTGCAATCCAAAAATCTGAGAATAACTTTTGACTCCCCCCAAATTTAACTCCAGTGGCCCCTCGGTATCTGCAGGGGATTGGTTCTAAAACCCCCATGGACACCAAAATTCACAGGTACTCAAGTTCCTTCTATGAAATGGTATAGCTTGTAGAACAGCAGTTCTCAACCTGTGGGTCGCGACCTCTTTAGCGGTCGCCTAAGACCATCCTGCACATCAGATATTTACATTACGATTCATAACAGTAGCAACATTACAGTGATGAAGTAGCAACGAAAATAATTTTATGGTTGGGTCACAACATGAGGAACTGTATTTAAAGGGCCAGAAGGTTGAGAGCCACTGGCTCTAGCAGGATAAAGAGAGGATGGCCCTTAGACACAGAAACATCTTGGTTCTACTCTGACTACTGTTGTGAGTTGGGTGACCTTTGAGCAATGCCTTAATCTTCCTGAGTCTTGGTTCAATCTTTTTTAAAGAGGAGACAATAAGTCATATGGCACACAATGGCATGTAAACCCAGAGTCTGGCTCGAAGTATGTTACTAAAAGGAGTTAATTTCCTTCTGTTTCGCTGCTCTTCCTTTAAGGAGTTTATTCATTAGGCAATGGAGTGTCAGTAAAGATTTTTTAAAAAGCAGATAAGTGATTTGGACTTTAGAATCAAATTATAGCTTTAAAAAATAGATCTGGCCCTAACCGGTTTGACTCAGTGGATAGAGCGTCGGCCTGCGGACTGAAGGGTCCCGGGTTCGATTCTGGTCAAGGGCATGTACCTTGGTTGCGGGCATATCCCTAGTGGGGGGCGTGCAGGAGGCAGCTGATCGATGTTTCTCTCTCATCGATGTTTCTAATTCTCTATCCCTCTCCCTTCCTCTCTGTAAAAAAACAATAAAATATATTCTTTAAAAAAAATAGATCTGGCAGCATTGTCAGGTGTGGGCAAAATAAATGTATGGGATGACCTTGAAAACTGTTTAACAGTATAACCTCAAAATGTACTTTAAGCCATATTTGTGATACTTGTATTAGGGTTTTCAGAGTCCCCTCCCTTTCATTAAACTACTAGAAGCCCGGTGCACGAAATTCATGCACTCGGGGGGGGGGCGGGGGTGGAGGGTCCCCTCGGCCCAGCCTGTGCCCTCTCGCTGCAGTCCAGGAGCCCTCAGGGGATGTCTGACTGCTGGCTTAAGGAGGTGGGAGAGGGTCCCACCACTGCCACTGTGCTCGTCAGCTGTGAGCCTGGCTTCTCCTGCTTTGAGCAGGATCGGGCTGAAACCAGCTCTCCGACATCCCACAAGGGGCCTCGGATTGTGAGAGAGCGCAGGCCAGGCCGACGGACCCCACTGGTGCACAATCAGGGCTGGGGAGGGACACAGGAGGTTGGCCAGACGGGGAGGGACCATAGGAGGGCTCCAGGGCGTGTCCAGCCCATCGCTCAGTCCTGATCGGCTGGACCCCAGCAGCAAGCTAACCTACCAGTCGGAGCATCTGCCCCCTGGTGGTCAGTGCACATGATAGCGAGCAGTTGAATGGCCTTAGCATATCATTGGCATATTATGCTTTGATTGGTTGAACAGATGACTGGATGGCTGGACACTTACCATATTAGGCTTTTATTATAGAGGATGGGAATGTCTTATCTACAGTTCTAAGAAGGGCTAAAGCTTCTCTATTTTGATTGGTCATCGATTCCTCTACCTGCTCCTAAAAATCCAGCTGTGCCTTCAAATTCTTTCTGCTCGGACCCACTTGCCACCCAGACCTTTGAGGGCAGGACCCTCGGTGACCCACAGCTAGTGGCCCATGGGAAGCACTCATGCGCTTTTTGCGCCAGAAAATTTGGTTTGTGCAGGACTCCAACGTAGCCCCCTCCTTCCCATAAAACCATCTCCTGTCCTCTCCACCAATCATCTCTTGTTTTTATCCAAGCAGGAGTCAGAGTTTATACCCCGAATTAAAGGAATACATGCTACATTATTCAGTGGTCCCATCAAAGCCTCTTTTCTCAGGTTAAAGGTAAGGAGAAGGACGAGAGGATTCTGGAAAGGTAGCAGAGCGGGAAGCACCAGGAGTCCATCTGTCTCCCCTCCAACTGTGCTGGCAGCGTCTGTCTGATGTAGCTATTTGAAACCCTGAAATCTCCTGAAGGCTTGGACAGTAGATTGTAGTTAATTTTAGTCATTGCCCACTCATCGCAGTAGAAGCTCCCCACTCACCCACCACCCTCACCCCATGGCAGGCAGCTGTGCGGTGTTTCTGGGGCAGCTGCACACGGCGTGCAGAAGACAGGGGAGGCGAAAGGGACCCTGTCTTGCAGATATTGGGGCTGTGTGCCCTGATTGCTGACTGCCGCCGCTGACCGTGGAAGTGCAGACACAGAAGCAGGCATGTTCTTAGCCACACACCCCCACCCTTTTGTAGCCAGAAGCTCTCCCTCTGGCTGAAATTATTTCCAGGGGACTTAAAGGGCCAGTGTCCTTTTCCCAGCCTCTTTTATTTTTTACTTTTTTTCCCTTCTGGGAGTCAGACATTAAGGATTAGGACATAAAAAAACAAAACTAAAAAAAAAAAATCTTCTTATATGGGAAAATTAGAAAGTTGCTGCACACGCCCAGGCAAACATGCTGGCTCAGAAAAGACCTGAGAGGACCTTCCGTGTACACTTCAGGCTGATCCTATACACAGAGACAGCCTCCAACAACATTAAAGCAAATAGTAAACAAAGAACAAAAAAAGCAAACACTGGGGAATGGGAAGAATCTGATTTATAGAGTTAACCCATAATTAGATTCAATTGTTTAGTTTTCAACAACAGCAACAACAAACCATAAGGTATACACACATAAGAAGAAAACAGCAACAACAAAAACACACAAGAAAGCATGGCCCATTCAAAGGGAAAAAAATAAATCAACTGAAACTTTTTCTGAAAAGCAGATCTACTATGCAATGGCTTTAAAACAACCATCGTAAAGATGTTCAGAGAACTAACGAAAGAGGTGGAGAAGGCTAACAAAACAATGTATGAACAAAACAGAAATATTAATAAAGAGATACAAAACCAAAACAGAAACCAAAAAAGAAATCCAGGAGCTGAAAACAATAACTGAAATAAAAAATTCACTAAAGAGATTCAAAGGCAGATTAGAGGATGTAGAATAAGGAATCAGTGAATTTGAAGATAGGACAAAGGAAGTTATTGAGGTTGAGAAGCTAAGAAAAAAGATTGAAGAAAAGCCAAAAGAATAAGAACCTGTGGAACACCATCAAATGGACCAGCATATACATTATGGGAATAATAGAAGAGAGAGAAAGAGGCAGAGAGAATATTTAAAGAAATAACTGCTGAAAATGTCCCAAATTTTATGAAAGGCATGAACATAAACATTCAGGAAACTCAACAAACTCCAAGTAAGATGAATTCCCAGAGTCCTACCAAAGACAGAGAATCTTGAAAACAGCAAGAGAGAGCAAATCATTAAATACTAAGGATTCTCAATACGATAATAGGAGATTTCTCATTAGAAACTTTAGAGGCCAGAAGTCAGTGGACCAAAATATTCAAAATGCTAAAAGAGAAAACCCATCAACGAAGAGTTTTATACCTGGGGAAACTGCCCTTCAAGAATGAGAGAGAAAAATGAGGCATTCTCAGATAAACAAAAACTGAGGGCGTTTGTTACCACAAATTTGCCCTGCAAGAAATTCTCAAGAGTGTCCTGTAGGGCGAAATGTAAGGACACTAGGCAGTACACTGAACCCATGTGGAGAGAGAAAGATCTCAATAAAGGTAAACAGATGGGAAATTATAAAAGCTAGTATTTTGGTAACATACTTTTTTTTAACATGATTTAATGAATTAATACGCGTTTAAAAAATTTATTAGTATAAAAGTTAGTATTATTGTAACTTTGGTTTGTAACTCAAGATCCTGTAGTCTACAAAATTTAAGAGATGAAAGTATTTAAGAAAGTTAATTTATGTTTTGGGGCACACAATGTATAAAGATGTAAATTTGTGGCATCAATAACTGAAAGGGGTGGCGATAGAACTGTAAAGGAGCAGTTTTTATGTCATTGAAGTTAAGGTGCTATGTATTCAAATTAGAGTGTTTACCTTTTAGGATGTTAAATGTAATCCCATGGAAACCACAAAGAAAATAGATAAAGAGCATATACAAAGGAAATTAGAAAGGAACTTAAATGTGTAACTATAAAAAAATCAACTCTCTCTAAAAAAAAAGACAGTAATACAGGAAATAAGGGTAAAATGTTATAAGGCATATAGAAAATTAACAGCAAAATGACAGAAGTCGCGCTTACTTAGTAATTACTTCAAATGTAAGTAGATTAAACTCTTCAATCAAAAGAGAGAGATAGGCGGGATGGATAAAAACACACAGGATCTGTCCTTGTTGGTGTTGTTCAGTGGTTAGAGCGTCAGCCTGCCCACCCTACGGTCACAGGTTTGGCTCCCAGAACATTAATGTTTCTCTCTCCTTCTCACTTCCCCTCGCCTCTCCCTCCCTTCCACCCTCTCTAAAAGTCAATGGGGGAAAAATATAACCTCGGGTCAGGGTTAACAAAAGCAAATAAACAATAAAACACACGTGACCCAACTTTGTTGTGTATAAGAAATTTCCTTTCCATCCAGATAAGGAAAAGGGCTCTTCCACGCCCCCTCCCACCCCCCTTTTTGCGAGAGGAGTCACCTTCACATTCATAGCTCTCTATTAAAACAATTTTTTTCCCAATCTCCAAGTCCTCTCCCTTTCATATGCTCACAAAGTTGAGAAGCTTAAGAGTCAAACACCGTTTTTTGCCCATCTCTGAAAAATCTGCACTGTGTCCTCGTATACGATATCGTTTATTTTAGTGTTCAGTCCAACCTTCCTTCTTCCTATCCTGATTTCGTATCTCTAAAAGGAAAAGTGGTCGAAGATTTAGAATGTTATCTAGAGGTACATGAATGCAAAGCATACCATCACCACTGTTATTCTTTTAAAAATACGTTGTCAGTTTAAAAGTATGATTTTTAATGGACATTATCCTACCAGTAACCCAAGATATATATATTTTTTTCGTATTGTTCAGTTGACGTCATGAAACACTTTGATTGTGTCAACCAAGGATTCTCCGCAAAGAATGAAATGCTCAGGTTGTATCTTACTTCAGATGACTTGGTAAGGCCCACTGATAGCACGCTGCGACCCTTCACCTTCCTTTTAGCTCCACGTGCAAAACCAGTCCACTCGCCTTCCACGGGGTTCGGACTCAGGGAGGTAACAGTCCATATAAGTGATCATGATCACCGGAACGGTGAGCCGGGGTGCTTTCCCCCGGGGGCGTGTCTCACGACGTGGAAGGAGGAGCTCCTCGGACCAGAAGATGTAAGCAAACGTGTGGGAAATGTGTTTAGCAGGTTCGAGTCGGACGCCTCGCAAGGGGAGGGGCACTCGGTAATGGGCGGCCCGTTAAAGCGCGTAGTCCCGGGGTAGACACCTGCTCCAGGCCGGCTCTGTGTCTGTCTGTGTCATCACCTGATGGTTCCGTCAGTTGTTTTGCCCAGCACGGACCTAACTTGCTCTGTTTCTCTGTGTTCTTTCTCTGTCCCTGTGCGTTCCTACGCCTTGTTGCTGCAGGCCCGCCCTTCTTTTCCCATGCCTCCTGCTGTTGTATCGTAAATCAGCTCAGAGAGATACGAGACGCCTTAATGAGCCAATTAATTAGGAGTCTGTATTCGCGCGGGCCCAGAGGGAGGTGTTTCCCAAATCTCTGAGTAAGCAAATAGAGGAAGTTCTCTGTATTTATACCTTTTTGAGCCCTTTGTCTGCAGATTTTACAAAGAGCTCTGTGTAGGTTACTGTTGCAGACAGTTTGTAACCTTGAATACATAATGGACCAATACTTGGCATAAGAATATGGGAATTACTATCAGTATCAGCATTAGCCTGTTACGTCAGAGGGCTAGCTTGCAAGGTCAGACCGCTAAGTTTTTATCTTTTTCTATTATTCAAACTAAAACAGTTATTTTACAGAATAAGGGACTATCAGAAAATAACAGAGTTGACCTACAGAATAAGAGGTTGTCTAAGAATATCAAAGTAGTTCAAACAGCAGTTTTCCAAAGGAGGAATTGCTATGCTTCACTGCTTTGAGTCCAGAAAATTTTATTATTTCTGCTTGGTTGGTTCCTGTGGCCAGGCTTGCTCAAACTGCCATGTCTGCCCCTGCCTATGTTCCACCTGCCTTTGTTTTCCACTGGACCCCTGCCCTGTCTGCCTGCATTTCAAGTTTACCCTCTCAATAATACTTTCTATTCCATTCCGCTTGGATTAGATAAAATATTTTACTTAGCCATTGAGTGCCCTGGGCGGTTTTGTTTTCTTTAAAGATGCCTCCTTCTTCACTTTTTTAAAAGATCAGCTATAACGATCTTCATTTTTTTGTGGATGTGATTTATACTTTTGAAGTTGGATAGATGTAGCCTGGTAGACAAAGAAAAGTATCTCACTGGCCTTGAGAAAGAATCTTTCCTTTTTATATAACAAGTGCCACCTTACAGTTGTTTTGGATAAGAGATTATTTAATCCCTTTGATTTAAATAATGGCAGATTTAAAACACATACACACACATCAAAATAAAATAAAATATACTATTAAGGTAGTCATGTAGCAAATGCTACCAAAAATGTAAGTTAATAAATAATGCACGGATTGCTTAAAAATCTATGATAAATATAATAAAAACAAAGAAAAACACCCACAAGAGCAAATATATTTAGCCCAAAGTCTGCTTTGACTTAGTTCCTAGTTTCTTCGTCATATGCCAAACATATATTAGCGTTTTTAATTTTTATTGATAATTATTGTGAAGCTCATGCCCTTTGAGTCAAAAAATGCCTTTCCTATTTGTGATTATATATTACTAGAAGCCCAGTGCATGAAATTTGTGCACGGGTAGGGTTCCTAGGTCTGGCCAGCAATCAGGGCTGATCATGGCCTTCCGGCTGCCGGCAGGGGCCTTCCTTCCATGGCTGCTGGCTGCCTGTGGGGCCTTCCTTCATTCCGCGCCACCCGCTGGTGGTCAGCGCATGTCATAGCGAGTGATCGAACTCCTGGTGTCCTGGTTGAACTCCCGAGGGGACACTTTGCACATTAGCCTTTTATATACTAGTATATACACTAGACGCCCAGTGCACGAATTCGTGCATAGGTGGGGTCTCTGCGGGGATTGAGCTGAAACTGGCAGTGTAATGCCGCCTGCCACTCTTACCTGCTGCTCCTGCTCATCCCAGCCCCATTGTGCCTGCTGCGGGCTCACACTCAGTCAATCCCAAATGGGAGAGGCTGGCACCGCTACAGCGGCACTCACCAGCCATGAGCCCTGCGTCTGGCACCCATCCTGAAGGTGGGGGGGGGCTGGGGAGGGAGAGGAGCCAGGATGCGATTGGCCCTCCAGGCAAGCAGTGGGACACCCTTGCCGGCCCAGGATCCAGATCCATCCTGCTGATGTTCACGTCAGTTGTCAGGAGCCACCTGGAGGCTGCTTTTATATTGTTTCTTTCTTGTGGAGCATCTAGGGAGGGGAGGCTGGTCTGTCAGTGCCTGGCTCGTTCTCCAGAGGTTGGACCTGCAGGACTACCGAGGGAGTGAGTGGCTCCCTGCCGGGCTGGTGGGCCGCCGGGATGGGTGGGTCAGCTGAGCAGCACTCCCACTGTGGGAGCGCACTGACCACCAGGGGGCAGTTCCTGCGTTGAGCACCTGCCCCCTGGTGGTCAGTGCACATCAAAGCGACCGGTCGTCCTGGTTGTTCCGTGGTAATGGTTGCTCAGGCTATCATTGTATAGGACTAGAGGCCCGGTGCATGAAATTCATGCAAGCGGCTCGGCCCTCGCAGCTGCAGCTGCTTTCCTTGGCCCTCACAGCCCCGGCTTCGTCCGGAAGGTCATCCGGAAGGTCGTTCGGCTGTCTGGTCTAATTAGCATACCACACTTTTATTATTGTAGATGGGAAAAGAAGGGCTTTAGAGGAAGAGAGAACGGCCAACCCTGGGTCAAATCTTGTTCCTTCCATGTATGGTCTGTATGCCATGGGGCAGGTCACTTAAATTCTCTGGTCCTCAGTTTTGTCCTCTGTAAAGGGGAATTATAACCTGCTGCTTAGGTGGTTGTGATCTAGTGGATCTAGCAGTGGTGTTAGCAGAAATAATAACTAACACGTACAAACTACTTATGTGTGTCAGGCATTTTCCAAAGTGTTTTGTGTTCATGGTGACACTTAATCTTCTGTAAGATAAGAACTGTAGAGTAGTACTGAAGCTACTTGGGTTTACTGTCCGGAGCCTGTAAAATAAAACGACGAAAGACAGATTAACAGGAGAGAGAGAAAGATTTTCTTTATACACGCAATGTGTTTAATCATGGGAAAACCCAATGATAAGCAATTCAAAGGGGTGGTTAGAATGGGGGCTTACGCATATACCAACTTAACAAAGGGCAATAAATGGTGGAGTGTGACAAGACAAAGGAAAAGGAGTGTGGCTTTTCCTTCCGACCAATCCCCATTGCATTGTAAGTTCCACGAGGGCAAGGATTTGTGATTTTTGTACACTTCTGTTCTCCCGGCACTGTATTGCTGCCTAATTTGTAGAAAGAGCTCAGTAAATCTTTTTAGAATGAATATGTCTCCCCACTTAGCTAGGTAACGTATCCAAACTATGGGGAGAAATAAATGAATTAAAACTCCTAGTATCCATCAGCATTTGTGATTGCTACACTTTTGCATACCTTCTTAAAACTGGGAAATACCCAATCAAATGCAGTAAAATGAGTTTTGCTTTATACATTTGTTTCTTTTTTATTTCGACACAAAAAAATGATTTTACTAAAATAGGGATTTCTACATGTGATAGCATATGGCTTTGAGTCTATGTTTATTAAGTGTAATAATTTTAATGACCATTTCTATGACAGAGATTATTATAAGGATTAATAACATTTATTGTGACGCTAGCATAATAGGTTACTGAGTTCTGAAAGTGAATTTTTCAAAATAGACTCTCTTCCAAGAGACTAGAATGACTAGAGATAGCAGTCTTTAGCAGCATCTACTTTTCATAGATTTTTTTCTCACTTTTAAATTAATGTAATATGCTTTCTTCATTGAATTGTCATTACTTGTTTGTTTTTCCTCTTTCCTAAAGAGAATCCAGTGTATTTTCAAATCTGACAATACCTTTACTTCAAAGGACTTTCTAAGTGTGTTCACATCAGGAGGAGTTGTTCCCAGCTTGAAAATCATAAATAGTACATATGCTGGCATCTTCCACTTTAATTTAAAGCTGGTAATTACATTTTACTTTGTTCTGTTTAATAGCATTAATAAGAAGCATACTCTTCTTAATAGGATGTGTGTTGTTGTTTTTAAAAAAATAGCTAGTCCAGTAATATTGCATCTATATATTTTAAAATTCAAAAATAATGTTATACTTTTTGCTTTAAACAGTCATATTTTTTAAAAGAAATTAAGAGAAGAAAAGAAAAACTACACATGGTTGTTTGCTATTTACCTACATATTTGCTATTTGCACTGCTCTTCATTCTTTTCTGTAGATATAAGTTGCCCTCTGGTGTCATATCTTGAAGAACTTTTAGCCTTGGCCAGCATGCTCAATGGTTAGCGCGTTAGTCTGTGCACTGGAGGGTCGCAGGTTTGATTCCTACTGAAAAGCATATAGTTGGGTTTCAGGTTCCTTACCTGGCCTGGTCAGGGTGCGTGTGGGAGGCAACCAATCAATGTGTGTGTCTCACATCTCTCTCTCTCTCTCTCTCTCTCTCTCTCTCTCTCTCTCTCTCTCTCCCTCTCTCCTTCTCCCCCCTCCCTTTCACTCTCTCTCAAAATCAATGGGGGGAAATATCCTCAGGAGAGGATTTAAAAGAACTCCTTTTAGCATTTCTTACAATACAGGCCTGCTGGCAACAATTCTCTGGGATTTTTTCCCATTGAGCATGTTTTTATTTCACCTTCTTAGGAACGCTTCATTAAGACATAATTTACATACAGAAATTCACCTCCTTAAAATGTACCATTAAATGGTTTTGAGTATATTCATTGATTGTGCAACCTCTGTGTTTTCTCCTAAAAAGTTTCTGATTTTACCTTTTACATTATGGATCCATTTTGAGTTCATTTTTGTGTGTGGTGTGAGGTCAGGGCCCACATCATCCTTTCACATGTGCAGAACCAGCTGCCCTAGCACCGTTTTTTAAAAATACTATTGTTCTTTTTCTACTGAATTGTTTTGGCACCTTTGTTGAAAATCACTTGACTGTAAATATGAGGTTTTATTTCTGGATTCTCAATTATACTGTATCGCTGCTCTATACATTGATATATATATATATGAATTTTTTAGAGAGAGAAACAGAAACATTGATTGATTGCCTCTTGCATGCCCTCCCCACCCCCACTGGGGATATATTGATTCTTTTTTTTTTTTAATGTTTTTATTGAACTAAAAAAGAGAGAGAAAAAAAACATCAATTGGCTGCCTCTTGCATGTTCCCTACTGGGGATCAAGCCCACAACCCCGGCAAGTGCCCTGACTGGGAATAGAACCAGAGACATTCTGGTGCATGGGATGCTACTCAGCCACCTGAGCCACACCAGCCGGGGCCCATACATCTGTTCCTAAGCCGGTGCCATGATGCCTTGCTACTATTGCGCTGCAGTAAGTTTCGAAATCAGCAGAATGAGTCCTACAACTTTGTTCTTCTTTTTCAAGATGGTTTTTGCTAGTTTCCATAGAATTTCACTAGTTTTCATCTGAATTTTAATACGAGCTTGTCAATTTTTGCAAGGAAGTCAGTGGAAATTCTGACAGTGAGTGTGTTCAACCTGTAGATCAGTTTGGGGGGCATTGCCATTTTAAAAATATTAAGTCTTCTAAACCATGAATGTGGGATATCTTTTTATTTAGTTTCTTTTTTCATTTCTTGCAACAGTGTTTTGTATTTTTCAGAATCTAAGTGGTGTACTTCTTTCGTTAAATATATTCCTAATATTTTATTCTTTTTTATACTATTGTAATGGAAATAGCTTTCTTAATCTCATTTTCAGGTTGTTATTTGCAAATGTATAGAAATAAAATTAATTCTTGTATATTGATCTTGTATGCTGCAACCTCGCTGAACTCATTTATGAATTCTAATAGTTTTTTAGTGGTCAGTTTAATGTAGTATACATTTCTAAGAATAAAATTACTGGTTAAAGGGCATATGCATTGGATGTTTTTGTTTTATTTTTGTTTTTAAAAGATAGAGTGTAGCCCTAACCGGTTTGGCTCAGTGGATAGAGCGTAGGCCTGTGGACTCAAGGGTCCCAGGATCAATTCTGGTCAAGGGCATGTACCTTGATTGCGGGCACATACCCAGTAGGGAGTGTGCAGGAAGCAGCTGATCGATGTTTCTCTCTCATCGATGTTTCTAACTCTCTATCCCTCTCCCTTCCTCTCTGTAAAAAATCAATAAAGTATATTTTAAAAAAAGATAGAGTGTAATATGCTAAAGTAAGTGCTGTTATTAACATTGTAAAAAACTGTTTTCTGATGTCTTTTTTAATTTAGTTCAGTGATCAGATTTACTGGTTGATTGATATTCCCAGAAAAAACATTACAAAAAGTACAGGTAAGAGTGATCTGAATTAATTATTATAATCATGGGTCTGGATTGCCAAGTTTAGCAAATAAAAGTATTTATTATATTACAAAATTGTTTGCTATCCCATGGATGACCTAAATGTATGACCTAAATATAGGTCATACTAAAAATTATTTGTGTTTAACCTGAAATTCAAATTTAATTGAGATTTCTGTATTTTTTCTATTTTTTTTATAGATTGTTCTGACATGTATAACATTTATATTATTCCTTTCTAGAACTTGAAAATTAAAGTATTGAGGAATTTGTGCACCAATTAATTTTACTGAAACTGAATCATTAATCTTAAAATGTTGTAGGCTATAATATATTATATGTTATTTTACTATGGAATCTGCTATTAAGTGCTAGCTTTTGTGCTTATTTGCCATTTGGTGAATTATCTACTTAAATCTTTCTTGTTATATATTCTATATACAAGTCCCTTGTCAGATATATGATTTGCATATATTTTCTGCCAGTCTATGACTTGTCTTTTTTCATCTCTTAAGAATGTCTCTTGAATATCAGGGATTTTAATTTTGATTGAGTCTAATTTATCAGATTTTAATTTATGGATTGCATTTTTTGGCATTATAGCTAAGAAATCTTTGCCTAACTCAAGTTTATGGTTCTGAGTTTGTTATTTAAGTTGGTGACTCAACTTGAGTTAATTTTTGTACCTGACACAAACTGAGGTTCATTTGGGGGGGGGGGCAGAATATGGATATGTAATTATTCCAACACCATTGTTGTTCAAGTTCTTTGTCTCCATTAACTTGCTATTTCTGAACTCTCTACCTTTTACCAATACCACGCTATCTTGATTACTTTAGCTTCATAAAATGTCCAACTAGCATAGAGAAATAAACATTCAAGCACTGGAATAAGCCTGGGGCTATTTTTTCAGGGTGGGACACAATCACCTTGGTCACTTATCTAATGGATACGTCTTCTTTCCCCAAAGTCACATGGGTTTTAACAGCCACATATCCCTCTTTCCTGTAACTCTTCAGAGAATCCTACTGCTGTTCTGAGTTCTGGAATAGCATGTGAGAGCACATAAACTTCCTGAGTACATTGGTCTGGAGTTTTGGCACTGAACTCTTCAACTTCCGGTTCTGGATCTACCAGATAACACAGTGTACACAGCCTCTTGGCTGTTCTATGTGCATCTTTCACTAACTTTCCAACATCACACGTGAGGTCAATACTCCCCATGTGTTTAGGGTGAGCAGGATGGGTACTGCCACCAAACAGAAATGTGTGCTGGGTAACCAGCAGGTGGAAAGAGATGCCGTTGGTATAAAACCAATCCGGAAAATATCGGATATTACTTCCCATGAAAGTATCAAACCAATACTCTTCCTGGTATTTCAATCATTCCATGTACCATTTATAGGACCCACATCATTATTTCTATTTCTGACTTTAATTCAGACATAAAAAGTGATTCAAGATGTGTGGATCCTCAGGGCTCTTATTTTTACGTTTTGTTTTGTTTGTTTCTCTTTATTGATTAAGGTATTACATATGTGTCCTCATCCCCCCATGGGCTCCCCACCCCACCCCCACTCATGCCCTCACCCCCCTGGTGTCTGTGTCCGTTGGTTTGGCTTATATGCATGCATACAAGTCCTTTGGTTGATTTCTCCCCCTTACCCCCACCCTCCCCTACCTTCCCTCTGAGGTTTGACGGTCTGATCAATGCTTCTCTGTCTCTGGATCTGTTTTTGTTCATCAGTTTATGTTGTTCATTATATTCCACAAATGAGTGAGATCATGTGATATTTATCTTTCTCTGACTGGCTTATTTCACTTAGCATAATGCTCTCCAGTTCCATCCATGCTGTTGCAAATGGTAAGAATTCCTTCTTTTTTACAGCAGCATAGTATTCCATTGTGTAGGATGTACCACCGTTTTTTTAATCCACTCATCTGCTGATGGGCACTTAGGCTGTTTCCAAATCTTAGCTATGATAAATTGTGCTGCTATGAACATAGGGGTGCATATATCCTTTCTGATTGGTGTTTCTAGTTTCTTGGGACATATTCCTAGAAGTGGGATCACTGGGTCAAATGGGAGTTCCATTTTTAGTTTTTTGAGGAAACTCCATACTGTTCTCCAACAGTGGCTGCACCAGTCTGCATTCCCACCAGCAGTGCACGAGGGTTCCTTTTTCTCTGCATACTCTCCAGCACTTGTCGTTTGTTGATTTGTTGATGACAGCCATTCAGACAGGTGTGAGATGGTACCGCAATGTCGTTTTGATTTGCATTTCTTGGATGACTAGTGACTTTGAGCATGCTTTCATATGTCTCTTGGCCTTCCTTATGTCCTCTTTCGAAAAGTATCTGTTTAGGTCCATTGCACATTTTTTTGATTGGGTTGTTTATCTCCCTTTTGTTAAGGTGTATGAGTTTCCTGTAAATGTTGGACATTAAACCCTTATTGGTGATAACATTGGCAAATATGTTCTCCCATGCAGTGGGCTTTCTTGTTGTTTTGTTGATGGTTTCTTTTGCTTTATAGAAGCTTTCATTTGGATGTAGTCCCATTTGTTTATTTTCTCATTAGTTTCCTTTGCCGAAGGAGCTGTATCAGTGAAGATATTGCTTCGGCATATGTCTGAGTTTTTGCTGACTGTGTATTTCTCTAATATTTTAATGGTTTTTCTGTCTTATGTTTAAGTCCTTGATCCATTTTGAGTTTATTTTTGTGTATGGTGTAAGTTGGTGATCTAGTTTCATTTTTTTTTGCATGTATCTGTTCAACTTTCCCAACACCGTTTATTGAAGAGACTGTCTTGACTCCATTGTATGTTCATGCCTCCTTTATCACACCCTTTCTTGAAAAAACCCTCAGCAAAATGGAAATAGAGGGATCATACCTCAACATAATAAAAACCTTATATGACAAACCTACAGCCAACATCATATTCAATGGGCAAAAACTAAAACCATTTCACCTAAAAACAGGAACGAGACAGGGATGCCCACTTTCACCACTCCTGTTCAACATAGCACTGAAAATGCTAGCCATAACAATTAGACAAGAGGAAGAAATAAAAGGCATACAAATTGGAAAAGAAGATGTAAAACTGTCATTATTTGCAGATGACATGATGCTGTACATAGAAAATCCTAAAGACTCCATCAAAAATTTATTAGACTTAATAAATGAATTTGGCAATGTAGCAGGATACAAAATTAGCTCCAAGAAATTTATGGCATTTTTATACCATTAGTGAACTTTCTGAAAGACAGCTTAAAAAAAATCCCATTTACCATCGCACCAAAAAAATTAAGATACCTAGGAATAAGCTTAACTAAGGAGGTAAAAGACCTGTACTCGGAAAACTACAGGACATTGAAAAAAGAGATAGAGGAAGATATAAACAGATGGAAAAACATACCGTATTCATAGATTGATAGAATCAACATCATTAAAATGTCCATACTACCCAAGGCAATCTATAGATTCAGTGCACTCCTCATTAAAATACCAATGGCATATTTCACAGACCTAGAACAAACTCTCCAAAAATTCATCTGGAATAAAAAATAAAAAAAAAAGACAATGAATAACTGCAGCAATCCTGAGAAAGAAGAACAAAGTAGGAGGGATCTCAATACCAGATATCAAGCTGTATTACAAGCCACTGTTCTCAAAACTGCCTGGTACCGGCATAAGAACAGACATGTAGACCAATGGAATAGAATAGAGAACCCAGAAATCAACCCAAACCACTACGCTCAATTAATACTTTGATGTTTTAAAATTTTTATATTTCATGAAAGTTATGCATATGCCAACTTTAATCCAGTCCTATTGAAGGCAAGTTAAGTTCTCCATCAGAAGACTGACTTCCCTCATTGTTTTATCCAGTTGCACAAGAAGCTCCATTTGTAGAAGCATATATGGTGTTTCTCACACCATTGCCCAGAGTCCAAAAACTGCTTGATAAAGAGTAGTGACAAAAAGAGCACAAATAGCCATTGATCTCCTTGGGTACCAGGTGCTTCAGTAGTCACTGGAAGAGCCATATCCTTGCTGTGATATAGATCCACCTCGAGGCCTGGGTGGATATGAGTGCTTGTGCAGCTAAGCTGTTTGGGTCAGGCATGTTGTTCATTGGTGCACCCTGGTTTCAGCCTTGGCCTCAGTCTTGGCCTGTGGGTGCAACTGCAGGGGCTCCCAGGCTGAGTTTATCATCTATGGCTTCCCCAGATACCACTCATACTTTTAACTCATCTATACTTTTATATTTAAAGTGGATTTCTTAGAGTTAGCATATAGTTCAGTCTTGATTTTTACCTCTAATATGAAAATCTGACTCTTAATTGGTATTTTTAGACCATTTACATTTAATATAATTGCGGGTATGGTTGTATTAAATCTCCCATCAGGTTGTTTTCTATTCATTCCATCTCTTCTGTTTTCCTTTTCCTTTTATGTCTTTATTCATATTACTTATTTTTATGATTCCATTTTATCTCCAGTACTGACATATTATTTGTGCTTTGAAGTGTTCTTATTGTCAGCCCTAGAGTTTATACTATGTATTTTAATTAATCACAGTCTACTTTTAAATAATATTATACCACTTTACCTAAGTGCATAATTTTCTTTTTACAAAGCCATGACTGCTCTTAGAGAAAAATTATGATCTAAAATATTATCTGGATTCATTGCTGTGGTGATAGAACATTTCACAATTCTTTTTTTCTTATTGTATCATCAAAATATTTATAGGCAGACTATAGAAAAATATATATAAATGCAATCAAAGTGATTGAGAAATGAAGGGTCATCATTGTTGGTAATGTTCATATGGTCTTAAATTTTACCAACATGACATACTAAAGAATAGTTAATTATTTGCCTTTTATTTCCAAATAGATATTGCAGCTGTAGAAGAATGGTTAGTAAGAATTTATTTACAACATGGATTAAATACTTACACTACTGAAGGAACACTATTGGATAAACTCCGAGGTAAATGCCAGCAGATAAAAGTAACATGGGATTTGTAATGTTCTCTCAACAAATCTTGTAACCTACTTAATGCCTAACTCTGTGCTAAGTACTAGAGATAAATAATTAAGAAATGATCATGACTCTGAAGGGCTCCCCATCCTAATGAAGCAAAGAATTAAAAACATGTGGGTGATTGTTAATAGAGTGCTATAAAGGGTGCTATAGAAATATGGAGATGGGTTTTCTCTATAGCCACAGTGCAGGTCATAATAAACAATGGCTTTCTAAAGTTAGTTCTTGCATCTTTTATAAAGACGTTTTAGAAGATACTGTTCATTGCAGCAGCCTTCTTTAGGAGGACCATCAGCAAAATTTCTTGTTCAGTCTTAGTAAGAACATTTCTATTTTTTTCATGAAAAATCGGTTGTTTAATTTTAAGGTCATAAACACTGAGTGATATAACTGACTAGGTTTCTTTTTCCCAGTTGTCTGACTCATAGCCCAATTTTTAAATCACCTATAACGCTATAGTATAAATTTTTAAAAAATCCTCAGTCCTAGATTTTGTATTTATCCTCACTTTCCTCTTTACTTTTATTCATTCACTTCCACTTTAATAAGGTGCTACGTGGAGGAAACATAAATAGTACATTTTATGAACAAGATCACCTGGGTAGCTTTAAGAAAAGTAATGATGTCTGCACCACCCCTTATACCAGTGATGGCGAAGCTTTTGAGCTCGGCGTGTCAGCATTTTGAAAAACCTTAACTTAACTCTGGTGCCGTGTCACATATAGAAATTTTTTGACATTTGCAACCATAGTAAAACAAAGAATTATATTTTTGATATTTATTTTGTATATTTAAATGCCATTTAACAAAGAAAAATCAACCAAAAAAATGAGTTCGCGTGTCACCTCTGACACGCGTGTCATAGGTTCGCCATCACTGCTTATACCCCAACTAAAATCTCATCTCCGTAAGTGGGGCCAGGCATCTGTTGTTAAGAATAAACATTTTCTGCACAGCTGGTTCAGATGTGCAGAGTTGCTCTAGAGAAGAGGTTGCATAGGTACCAGGAGACATGTACAAATCTATTTCGTGCGACATTTTTTATAATAAGAAAGATAGAAAACAACATAAATGTACAGCGAGAGGGAAAGGACAAATACATGTGGTATGTTCTGTTAAAATGAAGTAAATAGACCATATATGTCTTTGAGAACAGAACTCAAAAACATTGAGTGAAAAATCAAGTTTCAGAATAAAGTAGGAAAGCATTTATCTAAAATTCAGGAAATCCATGCCCAGCCATTGTTGCTCAGTGGTTGAGCATCAACCTATGAACCAGGAGGTCACGGGTTCGATTCCCGCTCAGGGCACAAGCCTGGGTTGGGGGCTCGATCTCCAGTAAGAGGCATGCAGGAGGCAGCCCACCAATGATTCTCTCTCATCATTGATGTTTATATCTCTCTCTTGCCCTCTCCCATCCTCTCTAAAATCAATTTTATATATATTTTTCCAGGAAATTTATTCAGTAAATAAAGCAATGCTGTATCTTGTTCATGGTTACATATATATTGTAGTGAAAAAATAAAAGCATGGACTAGAAATGCACACAGCAATTTCACGGTAGTGGTTGCAAATGGGGAGAATTTGGGAATGGGGCTGTGGAGGGGAGCAGGGTTATCTTCAACCATATCTGCATTATTTTATTTCCTTAACCAAAAGGAACATATATAAAACAAAAAGGACAAAAATGTTGTCTTTCCTGTTGTCATAGTGTCCAAGATTTTTATAAATAGCGAGTCAGTTGTTCAAGAGTCATTGCAAGTCTTTGAGACTGTGATATTTTGTCTTATGCTACTTTTAAATACTAAAATAACAACATAAAGTTCTTTCCATTTAAAAAATAATCTGAAATCAGAATCATCTACATATTGAGATGTACCCAGAGTATTACATGCTGCATTAAAAATGAATATACACTTATTTAGAGTGTACAGAACTTAACAAATGAGTAGTTCTTTTTATTTTTATTTATTTTTATTTTTTATTGTTTAAAGTATTACAAATAGTAGTACATATGTCTCCTTTTTTTCCCCAATTGACCTTCCACCAGCCTCCCCTCCCCCCTCCCAGTGTCTTGCGTCCATTGGTTATGCTTATATGCATACATACAAGTCCTTTGGTTGATCTTTTACCCACTCCCCACCCTCCCCGGCCTTCCCGCTGTAGTTTGACATCTGTTCAATGCTGCTCTGCCTCTGTATCTATTTTTGTTCATCCGTTTATAATGGTCTTTATTATCCATAAATGAGTGAGATCATGTGTGTTTTTCTTTCATTGACTGGCTTATTTCACTTAGCATAATGCTCTCCAGTTCCATCCATGCTGTTGCAAATGATAAGAATTCCTTCTTTTTTATAGCAGCGTAGTATTCCATGGTGTAGATGTACCATAGTTTTCTAATCCACTCATCTGCTGATGGGCATTTAGGCTGTTTCCAAATCTTAACTATGGTGAATTGTGCTGCTATCAACATAGGGATGCATATATCCTTTCTGATTGGTGTTTCTGGTTTCTTAGGATATATTCCTAGAAGTGGGATCACTGGGTCAAATGGGACTTCCATTTTTAGTTATTTGAGGAAGCTCCATACTGTTCTCCAACAGTGGCTGCACCAGTCTGCATTCCTACCAGCAGTGCATGAGGGTTCCTTTTTCTCTGCATACTCTCCAGCACTTGTCGTTTGTTGATTTGTTGATGATAGCCATTCAGACAGGGGTGAGGTGGTACCTCATTGTTGTTTTGATTTGCATCTCTCGGATGATTAGTGACTTTGAGCATGTTTTCATATGTCTCTTGGCCTTCCTTCTGTCTTCTTTCGAAAAGTGTCTATTTAGGTCATTTGCCCTTTTTTTTGACTGGGTTGTTTATCTCCCTTTTGTTAAGTTGTATGAGGTCCCTGTAAATGTTGGAGATTAAACCCTTATCAGTGATAGCATTGGCAAATATGTTCTCCCATGCAGTGGGCTTTCTTGTTGTTTTGTTGATGGTTTCTTTTGCTGTGCAGAAGCTTTTTATTTTGATGTAGTCCCATTTGTTTATTTTCTCTTTAGTTTCCATTGCCTTAGGAGCTGTATCGTTAAATATATTGCTCTAACAAATGTCTGCTATTTTGCTGCCTGTGGCTTCTTCTAAGTTTTTTATGGTTTCCCCTCTTACGTTTAAGTCCCTCATCCCAAATGAGTAGTTCTTAAAGGTTCCAGGTGCAGCACTGGGCTCCACCTGTCAGAGGATCTAAGAGGTGACCAGTGTGGTGGGTGCACAATAAGTGACAGGCAGAGTCGTGTATAATGGACTTGGAGAGCCTGGCAGGGATCATGGTAAAAAGTCTGGATTTTATTCTAGTTATAGTGAAAAGCTGTTGGAGTGTTTTAAGCAGGAGAGTGATAAATTCTGATTTATGCCTTATAAAAAGATCACTTTGGCTGCTGTGTAGAGAACTGAATATTGGGGGAAGGATGGCAAGAATAGAATAAAGGAAATTGGTTGGCAGCTGTCGCCCTATTCCACTCAAAGAATGGTCCGGAAGTCCTTGGGCTGTGGATTAGCAGTGGAGGTGGTGAGAAGTAGGAGTCTTCAGAATATGTTTTGAAAGTAGAGCTGATACAACTTCCTGGTGGACTGGGGGTGAGGGAAACCAGGCATGCAGGATGAATCCTAGATCTCTCACTGGAGCAACGCCCTGGAAAGTCAGCTGCCTTGCCCCAAATTCTCTGACTTTTGGAGTAGATTTGTTTGGTTATAAATCGTGTCTCTTTCCCTTCTTGGCTGTCCCTAAACTATGTCAACCCAGATGGAAATCTAGTTCCTTTCCTGGCTTTGCACTCTGTGAAAAATATATCCCGTGCAGTCTTTGGTTTTGTAGCAGATTTTATTAAAAGTTTGGGGAGGTGGAGGAGGTTTACATTGAAGAAATGTAAACAATTCAAGAATTTATTATCAGATATCTCTGTTCTTTAAAGTCCTTTGATGATATTTTTGAAATTCAGAGAGCAGTATTCTGTCAAATTTCCCTGGCTTATGTTTTTGGATGCTCTTTTCCCTTTTTTTTTTTTTTTTTTTTTTTTCAGAAGAAAAGAAAGCCTCCCATTTTCTTATGCAGTAAAATTTTACTTTCTCCGGCTCCAACCCTTTGCACATCCAAGAGAAGATTGCTGGGCTGAAGCCGTCCCACCTCAGATTGGTTTCTCCTGTTGGTTCCACCCTAACTTCTTTCTATCTCCCAGAAATCCCTCTGAGTGTCTTGGCCACTAAAGATTAACTTCCCTGTTCTCCACTGTGACTCTGGATTTATTCTCATTATATATCTACTGCTGTTTAGATAGTGTTGGGGGAAGAGAACAAAATGTAAATGTAACCAGGCCAGCATGGCTCAGTGGTTGAGCGTCGACCTACGAACCAGGAGGTCACGGTTCAATTCCCGGTTGTGGGGCTCGATCCCCAGTGTGGCAGCCGATCAATGATTCTCTCTCATCGTTGATGTTTCTATCTCCCTCTCTCTCTCCTCCCTTCCTCTCTGAAATCAATAAAAAATAAATAATAAATAATAAAACATAAAAGTAAATGTATGGGTTCTTGAAGCAGAATTTGTGCTCCAGTTTATAAATGTGCATATCCTGTGACCCAAAGACTTAGTTTCTGGGGGTAGATCCTGTGGCCAATTATATTTTCCAAAGATCGTGAAGGTGGTCAGCGTGTTCCATCTCACATGCACTTCTGCAATGTGACCTTGCCAGGCCTCCATGAAGGGCAATTAGCCTTCCTTCTTTCTCTTCTGAGAAATAAGAATTGACCTATTTTTAAGGGACGGAGAGTGAGGCAATGCCCCCATTTTTGGATCAATGGGATAGTTCATTTACATAGTTGCTCTAAAATCCTTCAAGGAAAGCAACAATGCTCCGTTTTCAAGATGGCTGCCACAATTTAAACACCTAAACTTGATTTTCATAGAACCCATTCTTCAGTGGACTCTTGGGACTGTAATAACAGAAGTCAACATCAGAAAGTTATTTCCACACGTGGTCGGCCTCAAAGCAACAAAATGCCCCTGTGCCAATGACGTGGCACTGCTTGGCTTCCTTCTGAACTCGGCACTTAATGGTAAGTGAGTGGCTTTATTGAATGTGAGAAGTGAGGTTTTGTATTTTATGACAGCGATGTTTAACGGGTGGTACATGCTAAACGTATAGACACAGGAGTGAAAACATTTCCTAAAAATACCTAAGGAGTTACCTTTCATCGCTGCACCCTGTCTACTTGCAAGTGTGATTTACTATCTTTCTCCCTGTGACTTTTTGCCATTTTGACCTGAGCATCTTTCCTAATTTCCTTTATCCTCTGCCTTCCATGAATGCATCACTTCCTGCCAGAGATTATCCACTGTGATTCTCATCCATCTATTTGTGCCTGGCTATTCCTGCCATGTATAAATAGGCCCTGTGATTCTAAGGTAGCACAGCATTGTTTTATTTATTATGTATCCATGATGACTGTAATACTTACTAGGAGCCTTACACATTTCAACTACTAATTGTATTATTCTAGTTGTTTATCTCAGGCCATCAATGACCTCCTGGTCCCCCAGAACCAATAAATATGAAAGTACAAGTAAATAAATAAATTTTAAAAATAAGAAACAAAATTTTATCACTCATAGTTAATATGTGTATCCACATACAAGTCCAAAGGACTCAACAGAAAAGCTCTCAGGACAAATATGGAAGTGCCACAGAATTGAAGGATATAGTAACAATTTATGAAAACCACTCCACCAAAGACAAAAGACTCTAATTTTTAAAAATTTTATTCAGAAAGTAATAAACCTCAAAAGATACCTAGATAGAAACAAAACAAACAAACCCTAAAGAGTTGCAAGGCCTGTTGTGCAGAAATTATAAAAGTTTAATGGAGGCCATAAAAATGACTAAATAAGTAAAATGTTTATGTTCATGAACACGAACTTCTAGTATTGTAAAGATGTTAATTGTTTATAAATTTATCCATCAATTCAATACAATGCCAAGAAAATTTGCAGCAGTATTTGTGTGTGTGTGTGTGTGTGTGTGTGTGTGTGTGTGTGTGTGTGAAAATTGACAAGCCAATCCTTGAAATCATATGGGAGAGGGAAGCAACATGAATAACACAATTTTTAAAAAGAATAAAAAGAACAAAAACTTGCCCTACCATGACTTATTATAAAGTAATAGATTCAAGCTATGCATTGGTATAGGGAAAGGCGATTAGACTTGCCCCAACTTTTTTTGCATTTCGAATGGCTTCCAGTCTTTGAGTTCTCTAGCTCGGTGCCTGCTTGTGCCGAATTGTCTAGTTAGAAATGTGTCTCTTTCCCCTCTATCTCAACTCACGGAAGCTCAGTCCTTTTCCGGTTTGTCCTATGGATGCCAGGCTAGGGCCCCTCCTCCTTCTCTTAAACCCCTCGTCCTGCCTTACTTCTGTGAGCCACAGGAGAGGGGCTGTGCTTAATTCATTGAGCTCAATCTTGCCACACAAGTGAGAGTCGCAGAGAGAAGGGACAGTCTCTGCTTGATAAGGTCTCTCTCAGCAGATCACCACCAGGTCTGGAGAAAAGACATCGCTTCTGCAATGTGTTCTTTAGATGAAACCACCTTTTCCCTCCGCTGGCCACCACTGCACTCAAGCCAAAAAGAGGCTCCCACAGTATCGAGCTGCCACTGCCCAAACTAGCAGTTGGTGAGGCCCTTGTCCAGCCCCCCAGCCGTCAGATCTCATGGAATTAATGGTGGGAGCGAGTACCCAGGGGCCCCCTGTGCTCCAGTTTGCACTTGTGACCCGCCTCCTCCTCAGTGACACTCCTAACACACCCACCATGCCTCTCATCCTAGCTTTATCAGTCACCCAGAAACCTACATCTCCTGGGTCACCGACGGTCACCCGCACACACAAACTGTTCTGGCTTCCTTTCATTTCACCCCAAATCTGTCTCTTTCCATCCAGCCAAATCCATTCAGTGGAATTCGTGATCTGTCATCTGTAAACTCCCCAACACTTCTCATCTTTACTCTGAATGCCTCCCTAACTTTCATGCCATAAAGAATAACCTGGCCATTCCCAGGTAAGTTCTTTCTCCTGTAGCCTCCCTTGCCACGCCACCCCCCTCCCCCACCCCCCTGCAGGGGTCACATATCTCAGAGCCCAAGGGCAGGATTGTCATCCCTGTTCCCTAGGGCTACTTCTTAATAATAATCACTCTTGTCCTCCCCTCTGAAATACCCAGTTCCTTTGAACTCAGACTTGCCTCCCTCTCCCACTCCTTATTGCCAGCCTGTGGTGACCTTCCCACCACTCGCACTCACTCACTTAGACCCCTGACTTCCTCTCTGCCTACTTTTATCACTGTTGTCCCAAACGCATGAACGACCCATGCAATACTCAGTTCCAAGGCCTCCTCTCCTTCACTGATCTTCCCCCATCTTACTTCCATGGTCAACTTCTTGATCTCATTGTCTCTAATAATGTTACGACTCCCAAATCTCCACTTCAAGCATCCCACACGCTCTATGCTGCCTCCTCCTCTCTCAGTCTCCTCCGGGACTCACATGCCAACTTTTCTTTGATTTTATTGAGACTTCACCATGGGGTCACTCCCACTTTTTTCATTACCCAGAATTTTTCCTTCTTTTTTCACCATCACTTGCTTAGTCCATCCTTATAAATACTTCTGTGACTTCCTCGCCCTTCTCTATCTCCCTTACCTGCATAAACCCGGCTCTGGTTAAAACCACCTCTATCCCTGCCCTGGAATAGCAGAATATTGCTAGAAAAAAAAAATGTGCACAGTAATCCCACTTTAATTCCACCAACTGGCCTGACTGTAAAATTCGTGATCACAAGTCTCAAGTGGGCACTCGGCACGACCCAGAAACTCTCTCTCTTCCCTGGTATTTTCCAACTCGGCAAAATGAGCTTATCACACCACTTCCCACACTCCAAACCGTCAACATCACCTTCCTTTTCTATTCACTCTCAGCTGCGCTTGTAATACTTCATGTAGAAAATCAAGACTGATCGCAAGGAACTCCGTCCTTGTGCCTGCATGTCTGCCATCCTGCCTGTATCTGTCCTCCCCTGCTTTGTCTCTTTGCCTGTTGCATTGTGGGAAGTGTCTCTGCTGCTATCAAAGGTCACCCCTCACCCCTTGTGTTCTGGATCCCAATCCCTGCCCAGCCATCGGAAGAGTCTTGCTCCTGCATCTCACTTGCAAATCTCACCTTTCGTGCATGTTCTCCTCCCGTATGGGATCAGGTCATCAGCATACAAGCACACTCCGCTGTCCCACAGCTTTCAGCAAAATCTTCACTTATCTCACTTTACGCCCATCCCCCATTTTTCTGTTTTCCCACAAAGCCAAAAATTCTGGAAAGAATTTATTGCAGATGGCGGCGCCACTGTCCACCACCCATGCATCTTCCTTCCAGTACACATCAGACCTGTTCCCACCACCCTACTGACTGGTTCTTCCCAACACCACCCACAGTCTCCACATTGCCGGTTCTCTTTCAGCAACATTGGACCCAACTGACCACTCGCTCCTCAAAAACATTTTATTCTCTTGGCTTTCTTGACACCACTTTCGATTGCTTTTATCTTGCCTCTTAGTCACTTCTTAGTTTTCCTGGCTGGCTCCCTTCAGTGTGACCCTAAAATGCCGATGACCCCCGGGCTTGGTCTTTGGCTTCCTTCCTGAGGGAACCATTTTCTCTCCCTGGGAAACCTAACCCAGTGCCGGGGCTGGTAATGCCATTTTCAGGCGGACAATTCCCACATCTGCATTTCTGGTGCTGGCCACACCTTTGAGACCAAACTCCTATACCAGATTGTCGAGTTTACAGTTGCTCTGGATGTCTAATGAGCATCCCCATCCAGAACTCTTGATTCATCTCCCTCTAAAATCTGTTCCTCTCCAATATTCCTCTTCCTAATTAATATCCAGTTACTCGAAAGTAGGATCTAGGACACATTCTTGACTGCTCGGACTCTCCTGACATTCCAGGATGGTGCTCTACCCAGCGTCTATCTCTAAGGCGGCCGCTCTTCACCTCCGCTACAATCTTATGTCAAGTCAACATTGTTTCCCCACGAGACTAATTGACAGCCTCTTCAGTGGTCGCCCCCTTTTCTAGTCTTGTCCCAGGATACTCACCCTCCACACAGCCACCAGAGTGACCTTCTCAAGTGTCAGTCAACTCACATCACTTACAAACTTCCCTTCGCCCATTAGAATAAAATCCAAACTCTTCACAATGGTCTACTCAGCCTCTTTAAACCTGGGATACAGTTGTGGCCAGTTTGCCATAGAGAGTAGCCTGTGACTTAATTTTAGTCTAAAATATTAACCAGAATGAAGCACGAACTATTTCTGAACTTCACTGGAGTCTGGTCATGTAATATCATGCTAGACACCTATCATCATCCCCACTTAGAATATAGTGTACTGTTACCTGTAGAACTAAATTTGTTGTTTAGAAAGGCAAAGCTTATCTTTAGCTTTTCTCTTCCAGGAAAAAGTAGATGGTACTAACACGTCTGTCTACATCTTTCCCTATACAGAAAAGAGCCAAGAGTTAAATGCATTCTTTACAATATGGCTGGTCCCACATTCGTCTTTTGAAAACAAAGTATATATATTAGATTATCAACTGTCTTCAGACCCCCTGTACTCCACTCTCCTGAACCCCCAATCATTATGACTTTTGACTAGACTTCAAATCCACGTTTAAAAAACAAAAGGCTCACAACATTCCTAGCAGCGTCGGCCAAGGAAAGGTGGGATCAGGGAACAATGTGCTTTTGGTGTTTGCAATATGTTTGGTCTTTTTAAAAACAGGTTCTCATGAGGCATTAGCAAATATTTTTCTATTTCTAAAACCACAAATATTAAAGTAAATCAAACATAATTTCTCCTCTCGGGGAGTTTACATTTTAATTTTTTTCTTTAGAGTTTTTTTTTTCATTGTTTACTGAAATTGTACTAATGATATAGGGACATATTAATGCTCAGAAGGATTTTAGGAAGGAAACACTCTTCATCTACTCTTTTAGGTTCAGTCTCAGGGGATCTGAATTAGACTCTCAAAGGTTACCAGGAGAAAAGGAGTGTCGTTTTTATTAATATTTACATTCAACGGAGTTCACAGAAAATAAGTGAATGAAACTCAAAGTCGTGGTTAAACTCAGAAGTTTATATACCATTTGAACCAAGGAAAGGATGATAAAATGGGGAGAAGTGACTAGAGTGTAAGCGGGGGCACTAATAAGAGTTATTTTGTAAGGTCTGTTTACACAAAGCTGTCTCAGTGTCGACGCATCTCTCCAGTGATCAGAGGTGTTCTCCTCGTTCTGGGACAATGGGGCACCTTTCTCACGGGAAAATGGATGCCCTGCTTTTAGGCAGAAAAGGGGAAGATAGAGAACTCTTCTTGCATCTATTGATTTCAGTTGCCTTCAACTCAAAATAATCCCCATGTTTTGGGGTGGCATATTCTGACCCCACTTCCATATAAAACAAAACACTTAATAGTTAAACCAGATGGTTGGCTAACATCCTGTGGCATAGCCCGAAGTGACTTCATCTTTCCAGTGCTTGGGGGAGTGAGATGCAATCTGAGGGGAGGGGAGTGGAGGCCTGGGCAGAGAATGGGTTGGAAGGTGGAGCAGGCTCTGGCCCATGAAGACCTAGCACCATGGAAGTGAGTTACTCGCTTTGCCTTAATTTTCCTTCCCTCTCATGATAGGTGTTTACATAGGCCTCAGCATTTCCGGATTTTGGCTTTATGATGAGACCCAGTGGTATAACCTGACAGAGATGATCTATTCCAAAGTTGGAGAAGGTAAACCCTCTAACAGTGCCCTCGTCTTCAGCATTTCCTCTATATCAACATTTGATCAATATTTCACCTTTTCCTCACTTTATAAACCCATGGCATAATCTCTTCCTTTAGGACATACAGAGCTTTCAGTGGTGGATATGGTTTTAACAAATCATTTCTTAGTTATCCTCACCTCTTTGGGACTTTTTGTAAGTGGAGATCTTCGTCGCCCACCACACTCTGATCTAAAGGTATGTGAACAGCTTCGTAATGAAGAGTTAACCTTAAATGTCTTTCAAGACATAAAGTAGAAACACTGAATTCTTGAATTATATGTGGTATATCTTAAAATTGAAATGCTTCTTCCTTTTGAAAAATATAAAAGCATAATACAGTGATTTCTTCCTTTGCCTTATTATTAATATTGTGTTGAATATTTTGAAATGGTGCTAGTGTTGTTACTATACCAATTTATAGTAAGTTTTAAATACATATAAGTAGAAAACTATCTATCTATCTATCTATCTATCTATCTATCTATCTACCTATCTATAGTTACATATGCTTCCAAAATGCTTTAGGGTGATTTGTAATGCTAAATATTATATTACAAAGTAACATAAATTAAAGTAACTCTTGGGATTGAGAGAAGGGAATATATATTTTGGTGAAAATATACAATATACATAGCATGAAATTCTTAAGCATGTTAATGAGTACCTCTCAAAAATTACCGCAACAGAAATAAGAGTAGTAATAAAGATTTAGGAGCAGTAGAAGAAAAGACAAGAGTAAGTATGGAAAGGGCAATTATATTGGTTGAGAAGTAGGTATTTCTTCTGCGTGGTAATTATTACCTTTCTTCAGCTATACAAATATTCACAGCCTCCCCGCTTTCTTCACTCTCTCTGAGAAAGTACCATTTGTTTCTCAGACAATTAATCTGGCCTTCCATGTGCTTATCATGGGGTTGCTGAAGCAGAGAGTTGTAGATGCCAGGAACAGTGACTCGAGTTCAAAGTACAGAGGGCCTGACCCAGGGGCTGCACTGGGCTGGGCAGAAGGAGGCCATGGAGAAAATGACAGATTTAGGGTGTGTCTGCCTAATCCCACGTGGGTGGCAGACTTCGTGTATTTCTACACACTTCTTAACTCCTCCATTTAAATCATCCGCCGATGGGGTTTCGATCCCAAATCCTTTCTGGAATTAAATTAAGGTATAAATCAGTGATGGCGAACCTTTTGAGCTCGGCATGTCAGCATTTTGAAAAACCCTAACTTAACTCTGGTGCCGTGTCACATAGAGAAATTTTTTGATATTTGCAACTATAGTAAAAGAAAGACTTATATTTTTGATATTTATTTTATATATTTAAATGCCATTTAACAAAGAAAAATCAACCAAAAAAATGAGTTCGTGTGTCACCTCTGACACATGTGTCATAGGTTTGCCATCACTGGTATAAATTAATCAAATGGTGAAACAAGGCAAAGACTGAAGATGAAATCAGTGAGACTCTCCTAACTGCTGAAATATTAAGGAAACATTGCATTGAGTGTCATTCACATTGCTGCGGTTTGTCATGCCTTTTCCTATCAAGCAAAAATTAAAGTTCCTTTTCTTTTCCTCCTAGTTTTCAAGGGCAGACTTCTGTGGTTTTGAAAGGGTAAGAAGCTTTACATTTCCAAGGGTTGGTTAAAAGATATGTTTCCTCGGTGCCCTAAGAGATGAGGTGCCAGGCAAGAATTCACAATATAGATTATCCCTGTTACTATCATATTATTTATCATTTGAGCTAAAAAAAATAGATATATATATATATATATATATATAAAAAAATAGATATATATTATAATTGGTATATCTACCAATTATCAAGCAATGATTCCTCTTCTGTTTCCAAGGGAAAAGTGCCCGCCTTGTCTCAGAGGCCGCCCCCACCCCTGCTGACCAGGATGGTGGTGGGTGGTCAGGTGTTTTCTGCCCAGGGCGCCCAGTTGAAAAGAGACTGGGGCTGAAATCTGGCTAACACTGTACGCCCCATCCATCTGCCCTATGCAGGTCTGTGCCCACCTGGAGAAAGTCACTTTCTAATTTGCACGAAAGGCCAAGGAAGCTAGCCACACCTCTGTGTCTGGCTTTTTGTGGGGATCTTATTCCATCAGTTCTCTTCCCTCTCTGCTACAAGGTCAAGTTTCATGATTCAATAGGTCATTTCCATCAACATCTAAGCATGCTTTCGTTTGGAAAGCACAACAGAAATTTTGAGTATTCCTAGCCTTTTGCCAATGTCCCCTCCTCAGTCCTTCCTCATACATGCAGGCATGCTCAAGCATGAAGTTATTCTTAAAAACGAAAAGGATTTACCTTCAGATAAGACCTTTTTTATAATGACCGAAGGAAGGGTGGTAAGAATGGGATGCCCGGGGCTGTCTGGGCAGGTTGGAAGGGGTTACTACTTGATGACTTACTCATTTACTTATTCATCCATTCTGCAAATATTTGTGGAGTACTTTCTATGGTCTATACTTTTTTAGACAAGAAGAATTCCATAATGAATAAGACACAGTCCCTGCTCTCAAGGAGCTTACCATTCTACTAAGGGAGATAGATCATAAACAAGCACACAAACAAATGCATAAAATGATTGCAGATAGTAATCAGGGCTTATTGAAATGAAAACAGGTCATTACAGCAGGTAAACCGAGAGTGAAGGGAAGATAGTATTCTACTTTAAATAGGGTGATTGTAGCAGACCTCTCCAAGGAGGTGAAATTTAAGCAGAGGCTTGAATGACTTGAGGAAGCACATTCAGACAGAGGTAATAGTAAGTACAAAGATGCTAAGTTGGGAAATTGGTTTAATAGAAATAGCAGGGACTTCGGGCCGCTTCTTCAAAGGTACAATTCTAACTTGTGTGAAACATACAAGATCCTTCAGGGCCAGGGCCTTCCCTACCTTCTTCATTCCTGTCATGCCTACCCCTCACCTCAAGCCATTCTTGCAAGCCATTAGCTTCATTCTCAGGAAGTTTTCTCCAAATGTGAGTAAGAATAGCCACCAGGTTCACAAGCCATCAGTTTACCAATCCCAGCAGGAATACAATATCTCTTTCCCAGTAGTTCCTTCAAGATTCAGGACAGACTCATTAGCCTGCTTTGGATCATGTGTTCATTCCTGACCAATCCTTGTGACTTGGAGTCAGACCTGGGTCATGAGCTCATCCTCCGGAATGAAGTCAACATGATCTGATGAAATTATCCCATAGATACTGACTGGGCTCTTACCTGTTTGATTCCAGGTAGGAGATAGATAAAAAGAAATCTAAAAAGGAAGAAAAGGAGAAAGTCAGGGCCCAATAAAGTTTCTATATAATTTGCTCAGGTATTACAATGATAAGTACAGTGTCCTGCAAACCTGAAGATTTATATAAGAACTCAAAAGTTTCATTTAGGATAACACCTTACCACACCATTCAAATAAATTGTTTATTCTGTTTTAGAAGCCTGTTTTGTTTGTTTAGCAGCTGTGTTGAGACATAACACACGTCGCATAAAATTCACCCGTTTAAAGTGTAAATTCCAGTGGGCGTCAGTATAATCACAGAGTTGTGCAACCATTATCACGACCAATTTAAAAGGATTTTAATGCACAGATTATTAGACAGATTTTATTACTGACCTCTAAAAATGCAAGGAGGTCTCTCTTTTGTTTCAACAATTAATTTGTAAGTCAGAATCTTCCTATAACAAAAAACCACCTCAAAGTCTTGCACATAATTCACATCCAACGTTATACAATCTCACTTTCTGGAAAGCTTCTCTCTCATGACCAATTTTTCAAAACCTATATTTTTGTGGCTTTTTTCTTATTGCTTCTCGCCTCTGTCAGGCTTCTGTGGAGAGTCCTTAAGCCTGGCTGCAGCTAATGAAGAGTAGAAGATAAGCATGTGACCCATCGTGACTGTGGTGAAAGGCTAATAATTTCTCTAGCTTCCAAAAGACTAGTTCAGAGGCATCTACCATCAACACACGCTCATTCAGATGAAATTTCTTTTTATTCCTGTGTGTGTGTATGTATGTGTGTGTGTGTGTGTGTGTGTATGTGTGTGTGTGTGTGTGTGTTGTTCAAAAGCATTATTCTTGTTTCGTGTCCTCATTCTATAACCTTTTATTTGCATATAATATTTCTCTCTCTATTTGCCTCACATTCCTGAAATATTGAACTTTTAAATTTTTTAAAGAGTTTGTAATTTATATCTTAAGTCCACATAATGCCTAAATGATATTTTTATTTATTTGTGTAGGGTGACTATGCCAAAGGAAAATTGTGGTATAATGAAAGATGTTTTGCTAACAGAGAACACTTTGAAGGTAAATTTTAGGTAAAGGGATATTAACAGGCTTCCCCCCCCCCCCAATATGAATAGCACATATAGATGAAATGAAATGACCAAATAAAAATAGAATAAAATGTAAAGATAGGTTTGTTTTGTGTAAGTTCATGGCTTAAAACTAAGGAGAGCAATTCATTTAAATCTGAAACAACAGACATGTCCTGATAGACGTGCAAGAAAACTGATTCTCATATATTTAATGATGCATTTAGAAATATAGATACTGCTTGTAATTTCTATACATTTATATTTTATAGTTGACTATGTTACTGTCACCTTTGAGAGAAACAGGACTTTAAGTGAGGTATGGCATTGCATAATTTAAAAGGTAAGAAGTTCTATGGTGCGTGATTTTTATGGGTTGTTATTCATCTAAAACAATAGCCGTTCTACAGCCTGAAAGGCTTAACAACTCCTCTTTGCTCCCAGTGGCTCCTCTCCGTGGGTCTGATGGTGATTACCTGGTTATGTTCAAGCTAGACCTGCACAGTGGTTCCAGAAAAACAACCCGTGCCAGAAAGGGGGGCTTTCTGAACTCACATCCCCCGGAAGAGAAGCACAGATGTGAAAGATTTAACGCTCTTATTTGTCGCCAGCCATTAGTTTGTTTGCTTAAGAGGACTAATTAGAACTTATATGTCAAAAACAACATTAACTTGTCCTTCCTCTTTTTTGCAGGCAAGCTCTTGTTTTTATGGGAGAGAGCCATTTCTTGAATGGTTACCTTGCTTACCTCAGTTTGCAAAAGGAATGAAAATTGCCCCTTCAACTGTAATAACATTTCTGGTTGACCAAGATCATAATGCTGGAGTGTACCTCTTACATAACCAGGTAGGCCTTACGGCCCAAAAGTGATCGCTCTTGACGCTACAACCATGAAAATTTAACTAAGTAAAACTATTTCCGAGGTCTTGTTATCTTTGGCAGTAGAAATTGATAAAATTAGCTACAGCAAAATGATTTATGGCTGATACTATAGATTAGGACACTTTAGAGGTTTCTGGCCTCCGATTGGCATTCAGTTTGATGAAAATGGAAAATATGATGCTATTTGCATAATGATTCTTCTTTGCTTATTCTCCAAGAATATAAACTGAGTTAGGTCTACAGAAATGTAAGGTTTCATAAAAGTGGTTAGTTTAGATTAACAAATAATGGAACTAAGTTGCCACAGATCTATGTTTCCTATTCCAAAAGGTCTTAACCTCAACTGTGAATTAGAGCCATTAAAAACATATATAAGCCTTAGCTGGTTTGGCTCAGCGTCGGCCTGCTGATGGAAGGGTCCCGGGTTCGATTCTGGTCAAGGGCACATGCCCTAGTTGTAGGCTCGATCCCCAGTGGGGGACATGCAGGAGGCAGCCAATCAATGATTCTCTCTCATCACTGGTGTTTCTATCTCTCCCTCTCCCTTCCTCTCTGAAGTTAATAAAAATATATTTTAAAAAAACATATATAAGTTCAGCCCTACCCTTTGATTTTAGGAAGAAAAAAATAATTTTGCCTACCCTCTTAGGTTCATTAAGCAGGGTCCTTTAAATTAAACTGACAAAAGAGAGTAACAGGAGAAAAGAAAACTATGTGTGTAGCACATCTATAGGCAGGTATAAGTCAGTGATGAGTAACTCAAAAAGGTGGTTAAAATTGTAAGGTTATATACCATCTTAATAAATTAAGGGGGGTGATAAAGGCACTTAAAGAAAAACAAATGAAAAGATAATGGTTTTGCAGGAGATAATAAAGTGTATTTATATAGGTACTAGAGGCCCAGTGCACAAAATTCATGCACTGGGGGGAGGTGTCCCTCAGCACAGCCTGCATCTTCTTGAATCTGGGACCCCTCGGGGGATATCCCCACAGGGATCGGACCTAAACCGGCAGTCGGACATACCTCTCACAATCTGGGACTGCTGGCTCCTAACTGCTCGCCTGCCTGCCTGCCTGATTGCCCCTAATTGCTTCTGTCTGCCAGCCTGATCACCCCCTAACCACTCCCCTGCCGGCCTGATTAACAACTAACTGCTCCCCTGCCGGCCCGATCACCCCCAACTGCCCTCCCCTGCCAACCTGATCTTGCCCCCAACTGCCCTCCCCTGCAAGCCTGGTCCCCCCCAACTGCCCTCATCTGCTGGCCAATTTGGTTCTGATTGGTTGGTTTCTATGCCAGTCAGCATCAAAAGCTCCACCTCTTAGGCAGCAATTGGCTCCTCACAGTTGATCCAGATTTAGTTCTGATTGGTCAGTTTCTATGCCAGTCAGTGTCTCTGGACCTGTCAATGGGGCCTGATCAGAAAGGCGGGGCTGATCAGCAGCCCTGGTGGAGGCCTGGAGAGAAATGGAGGCCCGGCTGCTGGCCAGGCCCGGAGCTAAAGAGAGAGGCAAGTGCTGATCAACAGCTGCCACACAGGCTATTGGTCAGACCCTGCTTCTCTCTTCCGGCCTCTCTCTGGGCCTGATTCGCAGCCCCCGCAGCAGTCAGTGCTGGGTCACCGTGCCTGCAGCCACAGCAGTCACCGCTGACTGCAGGACTGACTTCCAGTTGGTCGAGCCTCCCCCTTGGTTGCGGATGTGATGGACCCAGGGTTTTTATATATCAGGATGAGTGGTCTTTCTGTCTTCTTCAGCTTATAAATCTTCCATGAAGCAAGGAATTGGGGTAGGTTTTATTCATATTCTCCCTTCTGGGAGTACATCCGCCCTGAAGAGGAATTGGTGGTGATCTTATTTCTCAAAGTTGCTGCTTTTAGTCAGATAAGAGAAGGCCTTTTTTCCTGCATCTGTTGAATCTCAGATGTCTTCCGCTTAAACTCATCTTTATAACAAAGTGGCATATGTTGGGGTGCATATTCTGATCTTCGTCAGGATCATGATCCAATAGAATTGGAGTGTGGCCCAGGGGTCCACACTTTTAAAACATAGTTTGAAGTGATAGTTATGAGCCTGGGCATTGGAGTCTTTCTGCTGAGTTCAGTCATTCTGCCATTTAATATAGAACCTTGGACAAATTATTTAATCTTCTAAACTTCGTGTTCAATAGCCATTAAATGTATGTATAGTGGGGAAGGCAGAGTAAAGAGATGTCAGTGGTTGCTAATCCTTCCAGTTCTAGGCTTTGTTAGGGGTCCCTATCTTAGTCAACATCTGAGTAACAGGAAACTCTAAAAATTGTAACATAGACTAGTATTACTAACAGAAAAATTCTGATGATTGCTCATGCTTTATTTCTAGAAAGAGACCTCTGTCTCTGTGCACATCCTAGAAAATGACAAACCAAGATTAAAAGAAAAATTTCCTCTTTTCACGTTTCCTCCATCATTCTCTTCTCCTGTTGGAATGAAATTCCATCCACGAAGCCATTTACTGTATGTCTATGGCAATCAGGTGCGTAGACGTGACATTTCACTTGATGTGGGTATGAATCATGCTGAGAGGTTATGCATCAAGTAAAAAATTGTCACTGGTGATCAGGAAGGTGGAAAGCCCGATGAAGAGTGATTGAGAGAAGCCCTGGCCAGTTTTTCTCAGTGGTTAGAATGTCGGCCCTCGGATTGAAGGGTCTCGGGTTCGACTCTGGTCAGAGGTATGTACCTCACTTGCAGGTTCTACGGGGAGCCTGCGGAGGCGACCAATCCGTATGTGTCTCTCACACTGATGTTTCTCTCTGTCTCTATGCCTCCCTTCCACTCTCTCTAAAAATAAATGGAAAAATATCCTCGGGTGAGGATTAACAAAAAAGTAAATAAATAAGGGAGCCTGAGAGGAGAGGAATCTGAGACAATGAATACACATGCCTTTGCAACATTTTGCTGAAAAGTGGAGCTGTGAAATAAGGCAATGTTTGAAGGAGGAAGGGTGTTTAACAGAAAAAGGTCTTTTTTTTTAATGATTGGAGAAATTATGTTGTGTGCTGATGGGAATTATTCAATAGGAGGGGGAAATTGATCCTGTAGGGAAGAGAGAGAGAGGAAAGATTTCTGGAGTGATGGATATTTCTAAATGGGTGAGAGAAGAGGCGATCTATGCACTAGTGGAGAGGTTGGCCTTTGGAGGAGAATTATTCTACCGCAACAGGGGGAAGGAAGAGTTTGTGGATTTAAAACTGGTAGGTGGGTAGATGTAGTAATGGAAGCATGTGGGAATTATTTTATCAATAAAAAAAATCAAAGTCATTATTTGAGAGTGAGGAGGGAGGAAAAATGTTGGGGGTTTGAGGAAAGAGAGAACAGAGTAGAATGTTTGCCTAGGAAGAGGGGAGGATGAACTAAGGGAAAACAGTGTTTGTGCCCATGATTTAAAGTGTGACCAGTGCATTATTATTGCATGCTCTTCTCCATGTTCAATTGTGGGGTATACACATAGTACAGAAGACAGAGAGTTGTATTTAACGAATGTTGGAGTTCTAACAAAAAATTATTTATAAGAAAAGAGTGAAGAAAATCAAAATCAAAAAAGCAAGAACAAAAAAAGTAAGAGTGTACAGATGGGAATGCAATAAGACAAAGAAAGAAAATAAGTCTTAAAGATTAAAAAGTAGAAAACAAACTCTAAAAGATATGATAAAAAGATATGATGGAAGAGTAAATTACCACAACATTTTAGGAAAGCAATTTGGCATTATTATCATCCTGTAAATTTTAATGTTGCCTATTCTGTGACCTGCCAATCTCACTTTTTTGAGCAAGGAAATATATATATGGGGAAACATTTAAAATTTTTCATCACAGCACTGTTAATAATAGCATTGGATAACTAAATATAATCCAGATGCCCATGATCAGCAGAATGGATAAATTACATGTTATTCACATAATTCATGAAAAGCAAATTAACTGAACCATATTAAATTATCTTGGGGGGAGACTATGTTCTAGAAGATAATATTTTCTAATAAAGAGGGAATATGCAAATTGACTGTCACGCCATAATGGTCAAGATGGCTGCACCCACAGCGGAGGCAGGGATTCCATAACACAAGATGGCTGTGCCCACAGCAGAGGCTGAGTTCCCATAATGAGCTTTAATGAGCAATCAGTAGGGACCTGAGGCTGCATGGCGCTGGGTCAGGCCAGGGGACCTGAGGCTGCACCTCCCTCTCTGGTGGGGCTTGACAGGGGACCTCAGGCCGCTCCCCGCACGCTGGTACCAGGCCATGGGACCTCAGGCTGCACCCCCCGCCCCGGCGCCAGACTGGAGGACCTCAGTCTGTGCCCCCCACCCGGCAGGGCTTGACAGGGGACCTCAGGCTGCATCCCCCACCTGGCACCGGGGCAGGGGACCTGAGGCCGTGCCCCACACCCTGGTGCCAGGCCATGGGACATGAGGTCATGCGCCATGCCCAGCAGGGCTTGACAGGGCACCTCAGGGCACAACCCCTGCCCAGTGGGTCTTGATGGGGGACCTCAGGCTGCACCCCCCACCCCAGTGCCAGGCCGGAGGACCTGAGGCTGCACCCCCCCCCCACACCCAATGGGGCTTGATGGGGGTGGTGCCGGCCGAGTCTGGGTCCCGCGCGATTTTGAGGTGCACGTGGGTGGGCAGGGACTTGACTCTAGTTCCTGTGGCGCGCCCCAGACTCTAACAGGAGGAAGATTTTCATATACATTTTACTAATTTTCTTTCATCTCTGACACTTCTATTATAGAGAAAGGGCAAATAGCAATATTAAAATATTTCCTCTAATTAATTCCCTTTTAATGTGCATGAATTTTGTGCACCGGGTCACTAGTATATGTATAATACCTTTGGATCAAAAAAAGAGTATAAAGAGTGAAAGTAAAATCAAACAATACATTAAACATACACACGTGCTAAAACTAGAAAAAATAGCAAGGGAATGAAAAACACATTTCAGGACATTGAATATCTCTGCAGAAAGAGGTAGGGTAATGGAATTGGTAAGAAACATAGGAAAAGGTAATTAGCAATATGCTAATTCTTGGGTTAGGTTGTCAGTTCACACATATTCATTATAATAAATAACATAAGAAAAATAAAAGTGAGCATAAATAGATTAATAATTTAAAACATTTAGAACAATGCAATGAGATACCATTGCTTTCATTCAAGTAATCAGTAACAATTAAAAATAAACTTTGGATGAAATCAAGTATTGGTGAGGTTTGGAGAAATGGATACTTGCATATTACTTATCTATCGATCTATCTATCTATATATAAAAGCCTAAGTGACCATTACGACTGGTCGACCGGTCATTCAGTCAACGGGTTGCCATGATCCACACTGACCACCAAGGGGTCAACGCTCAATGCAGGAGCTTCCTCTTGGTGGTCAGTGCGCTCCCACAGCCAACCTCCTACAGCCAGCCAACCTCCCGCTGTCCCTCCCCCTGGCCAGCCAACCTCCCGCGGTCCCTCTCCCTGGCCTGGCCGGCTGGCCCTGATCATCCCCAATTGCCTCTAGTAAGACTATAAACTGGCAATGTAAAATTTAATAACGCTTCTGCAGTATCTATTAAAATTATAGATATACTAGTACTAGAGGCCCGGTGCATGGATTCGTGCACTGGTGGTGTCCCTTGGCCTGGCCTGTGGGGATCGGGCCAAAACTGGCTCTTCAACATCCCCAGTGGGGTTCCAGATTGTGAGGGGGCAGTTCTCAGGTGACACACCCTGGAATTGAGCTCCCTCCTCTCTGGTTCCGGGTGCATCACCCAAGAACTGCCACTGCCAAGTGACCATGTCTTGGCAGCTTCTGCATTGAGTGTCTGCCCTGGTGGTCAGTGTGCATCATAGCTACTGGCCAGTCGGCCGGTGCCTTAGGCTTTTATATGTATATAGATATATAGAGATGCATAGCCTGACTCAGCAACTTGGTTTTTCAGTACCTGCTCTAGAGGTACACTAGCAGGATAAATGAGCAGGCAGAATGGTCATTGTCGTATTATGACAGTGAGCATTTTTATATAACCTTTAAACTTTCATTAGTAGGAAAATGGAGTATCTCAAGTATAATATATCCATAATTATTGTATACTATGCATCAGTACAAAAGAACATGAAGATCCACGTGAGCTAACAAAATTGTCTGAGATATATTGAGTGGCAAGTGTAACTTACAGCCCAACCAGTACAGGAGGATGCCATTTTGAACATGTTGTTCAGAGCTCCTCCCCTTCCCACTGTACCTCCCCACCCATCACCATGCTCACCGGTAACATTTGCAGGGCCCAAAGCAAGAGTAAAGATGCAGGCTCCGATATCCTATGTTTAGGACATGGATTGTGCTATGCCAGCAACGAGTGCTATACCCCTGAGTGATGGAAGCACCTACGTGCTCTTTTGTGCAGAGCCAGCTCAGCCAAGGGTTCCGCAAGCCTGAGAGAGAGTGGCGATGGATGAAGAAATGACAGACAGAGAGAATAATCTGGGTCTAGGTGGGTCTTCCTGTGCCTGGCTGAGGCCACAGAGAGAGATTCAGAGGCAAGCTGAGCCTTTATTTTATAGCAGAGGTAAACAAGGTAGTGGTCACCATAGTTACAATGTTCTTGTGAGTTTCACTTGTTTTGGCAGCACTTGCTACATCTCCCTCAGCCCATTAGCTTCCCAGATAAGATCTAGGGAGCGTCATAAGGTCAAGCAGAATTATGCTAAGAGGGCTGTGCCCTCTGAGCTGGGACTTGTTTGTGGCTTTGTCAACAGGTCAGTCTGAGGCTTAACCCTATAGCTGCGCCCTACACTATTTAATAAACTTTCTCTGTGTGTTTGTAAGATGCAGACACACTAAGTGTGCAGTCCAGGACAAGGGTCCCTCTTGCCCAAGTGTAAAGGTGGTGCTGCACCCAAATACATGCTTCCTCTCCTCCTCACCATACAATGAACTGTTGTAGTGTGTGTGTGTGTGTGTGCATGCATGTGTGTTCATTTGTGTGTGTGCGCGCGCGCGCGCGTGTGTGTGTGTGTGTGTGTAAAGGTGTAGAAATTTCAAATTGATAACAGTAGTTACCTCTGGAAAGGGATAGAGGAGACCACGATTATATCAGATGATGTATAAAAAAATTATTTAGATGGTAGTCAAAGAGACTTCAGCCACATGATAATGTTTTAAATTTAAGAAAAGCCTGTTTTAAATTTAAGAAAAGGTATAATTTACCACTAAAATTAATTTTAAGAAGAAATTAAAAATCAGAAATACTCAATTGAATAAGACATAGGCCATTAAAAGAAGTACCAAGCAGGATTCATCCAATACAAGATCTGATTTATCTTTAAACAGCCCTTAACAAATGATGAGGAACTAGAGAAACTTACATGCTATGTGTGGTGGGGCATATTCGAGGATTTACTAAGGTACCACAACACACTTTTGCAAATGTCAATGGCTCTTCCACACAAAACATGTTTGCATACATATTTGCCAGGTGCCTGGAACGTGAAGTCTCATGTCGATATGGGGTAAACTCTTTCCCCCATATCCAAATACACCCAGCGCTCCATCCTTTTATGAACAAATAGATGCCACTTGGGAGATGGTGGGAATAACTTCATTCTTTATGCATTCACCATGCGTACTGTGCAGACCTGAGCCCACACAGACACTGTCATACAAACTCTGAGAAGGAAATACAGGGTAGACAGAATAAGTAAGAGTCGGTATGTGTCAGGGGGAGGCGAGGGGGCTAGATGGGTGTGGGAATATGGACAAGACCACTTAGGAGGCTAGGCTGATAGGTAATTGCCCACTGTCACAGGGCAGCTCTTGAATGAGGTGTTATCTTTTTATTCCCTTAGGTGTGGTTTTCAATCGATGGTGGCAACACTTTTGAGTTGTTAGCTGACTTTCACGACGATATCATAAAGAATACTTATCATAGTTTCTACAATTCCGAGATCATCTTTGTTTCCCAAAGTGGACAGGTTTACTTGACGAAAGCAGGTGAGGAATTCACTTTTGCTGGTGTAAGCACTATATGTGAGCCAGGGATTCGAAGACACGTGAAAAAAATGGCTATATTAATCAACGAATCTTAAAATCTAAAACCTATTAAGAGTGATATATTTTTTAAAAAAATTTTTTTAAACTGTGGTAAAATACACATAAATTTTACCATCTCGGCCATTTTTAGGTGTACAGCTCAGTCATGTTAAAGACACTCAAAATGTTCAGTATCCATCACTACCATCCATATTCAGAATTCTTTCTATCTTGTAAAACTGAAACTATGCCCTTTAAACATTTAATTCCCCATTCCCCATCCCCACAGTCCCTGGCAACCACCATTCTACTTTCTGTCTGTACGATTTTGACTTTCTAGGTCTCTCATATAAGTGGAATCGTAGTATCTGTCCTTTTGTGACTGGGGTATTTCATTCAGCATAATGTCCTCGAGGTTCATCCATGTCGTAGCATACCTCAATACTGTATCCCTTTGTATGGCTGAATAATGTTTCATTGCATGGCTCTAGCACAATTTGTTGATCCATTTATTAGGATATTTGAGTTGATGGATATTTGATGTTTTTTCCATGTTTTGTTCTTATGAATAATGCCATTATGAACATTTATGTACAAGTTTTTGTGTAGCAATATGCTTTCATGTACTCAGAAGTATATACCCAGGAGTCCTGTGTTAACTCTTTGTTTAATGTTCTGAGGAATTGCCAAACTGAAGTTGTCCCATTTTACAATCCTACATGCAATGTGTGAGGATCGTTTCTCCACATCCTCACCAACAGTTGTTATTGTCTGTCTTTTTTAGTGTAGTAACTCTAGTGGGTGAGGAATTGTATCTCGTGTCTTTGACTTCTATTTCCTGAATGGCTAATGATGTTAAGCATTTTTTCCATGTGTTTATTGGCCATTTATATATCTTCTTGGAGAAATGTCTTCAAATCCTTCGCTCATTTAAAAATTGGGTTAATTGTCTTTATTGTTGAGTTGTGAGGGGACTTTATGTATTCTGGATACAAATCTCTTATTAAATATATGATCTGCATGTATTTTCTCTAATTCTATGGGTAATTTTTTTCACTTTTGTGATGGTGTTTTTTTGAGGTACAAACATGTTTAATTTTGATGGTTTAATTTACCCGTTTTTCCTTCTGTTTTTTTATGGCTTTGGTGTCATATCTAAGAAACCATTGCCTAATACAAGGTCTTGTTTTCTTCAAAGAGGATTCCTAAGATGATGAAGCTACCAATTACATAAAAGTAATGCTGAAATTCAGTAACGTAATGGGCAAGGGATATTACCTTCTGAAATACAGTCTCCCCAACAATGCTCAAGGAGCACTTTTATAGAATACTAGAGGCCTGGTGAATGAAAATTCATGCCCTGGACGGGCAGTCCCTCAGCCTGGCCTGCCCTGTCTCACAGTCCGGGAGCCTGGAGGGAGGCAACCCGGCAATCAGGGGAAGGCAACACCCCCATCACACCTCTGCTGCTGCCACTGCTGGCAGCACAAGCCTCAGCCTGCCCTGGTTACCTGAGCCTCAGGCAGTCCTGGGCGTCTGGGCAGCTGCCACCCGAGGTTTGCCTGCGCCTCGGGCCAGCCCTGGGCAGTTGAGGGGGCTGAGGGGGTTGGGAGACTCCGGAGGCAGGCACGTGGCTGAGGGGACTGGGTTCCGCCATCTTGTGGCTGTAGGCACCACTAGCTTTGAGGGCATGACAGTCAATTAGCATATCCCTCCTTATTGGCTGTGGGGCACCACCATCTTTGTGATGACATGATGGTCAATTTGCATATTCCCTCGTTATTACATAGGGTTGAGTACGTTTTGGAGATTGGGGTAAACTCGGAGATATCTGATAAGGTCTAACCAGCGTGTCTCCTTTTGGTCGTTTTTGACATTGTCAGCATTCTTGACTGTCCAGCTTACAACCAATTTTTTTCTGGTCTGGTAAGTCTCTGACACAATTTGAAACAGCAAGCTTTCTAACGGTTTCTGATCTGACTTCAAAAGCCTGGTTTCTTGGACCTCAGTATTGTGTCCTTGGGGTTCACTGCCAGGATCAGTGTTATCACCATAAAATCTCTGTTGGTCCTTCCTAATCCAAGGATAAGGAGAGACCACAAAATTCTGATTCTGTTTCCCCACATCTTCACCATGGTGTCTGCTTACTCTCGGTGATGTCAATAAGACTTTCGCTCATTTATGCTGGTGTCAAGGTTACCTTTGTGGTTAATTTGTCTGAGAGACAGCATTCATGTGGTGGCATATTGAATCTGACCATCGGCCATCATATGATTGTGAGATCAGCAAAAATGACTCTGAGAGTCATTAGGAGGGGCTGGAAAGAGAATGAGACATGGGCCACTTCCCGTACTCCAGAAAGCTCCCTCAAGCCACTCTCCTGCCAGTGTACCTCTAAGGCTAGCCAGTATTCTGACTTCTAATCCCATAGTTTTGCCTGGTTTTGAACTCCATATAAACAGAATTATGCAGTATATATTCTTGTGTGTCTGACTTTCCTCAGTTGACATTACGACTCGGCGATTCCTTCATATTGTTGCACGTATTAGTACTTCATTCTTTTTCACTGCTGTGTAGTCTTCCATTGTCTGAATATACCATCATGTGTTTATCCATTCCACTGCCTGTGGATGGGTATTTGAATCATTTCCATTTGGGCCTATTATAAAAAAGTAACTATGAACATTTTTGCAGGAGACTTTTTCTGGACACAGTTTTCCTTTGTTTGGTATATGCCTGGAATAGAATTGCTGCATTATCCAGTAGAATTTTGCTTAATGAAGTGCTGTCAACACTTTTCCAGAGCGAGTGTATCAATTTACTGTCCTGCCAGCAAAGGGAAGGAATTCCAGTAGCTCATCCTTCTCACCAGCACTTAGTATTGTTAGTCTTTTCAATACTGAGTTGTGGTGAATATGTAATATCATCTTGGTGAAGATTTAGTTTGCATGAGTAATAATGTTGAGCACATTTTCATATGTTCATTGGCCAATTTTGTTTACTTATTTATTTTTTGGTAAATTATGTCTTCATATCCTTTTAAACCAAGTTTTGATTGAATTAACTTTTTCTTATTGACTTCTATGAGTTTTTAATATAGTATGGATATGAGTCCTTTTTTTTTTTAGAAATATATCTTGCAAACATCTTTTCCCAACTACTTGCTTGTCTTTTTTTTACTCTCCTCATTCTATCTTTTAATGAGCAAAATTATTAATTTTTAAAAGTTAAATGTATGAGTATTTTATTTTATGATTAGTGCTTCTTGCTTCTTGTATCCTGTTAAGAAATTTTTGCCTATACCAAAGTTAATATTGTTTTCAATTTCTTATATAGGTCAATAACTTTGTGTGTGTGGTATGAGGTAGGTTTATTTTCCCCATAAAACTCTCAGGTTCTCTACTCTGGCCTTGAGTTGGATATTCAAGGTCATAAACTTTTATTTTTGGAGGCTCTCCAATATATCCATAAAATTTATACCACCCTCACAATCTTTGTAAAAAGCGTGATTGTCACTGTAATCAAGAACACCACCCCCTGCCCCCTAAAGTCTTGTCCTCCACAAGCACCCTAACCCATCTCCTACCAGTCATCATCTGAGTACCTGTGATGCCCTTGCTTGCCAGGGATTGCAAGTGTTACAGTGCCTTTGCATTCCTTAACTGTGTGAGCTACTCAGTCCCAGGATCCCGCCTCGATATTCTATTTTCTAGGGACGTTTCTAATTTTAAAACACATTGTGTCAGTTGTATTCCTGGCTGGAAACATAATTCCACTCAAGTGTTTCACCTGAAGAGCAGTAGACAAAGCTAAAGGAACCAATAATGATAGCAAAATATCCCAACTAGCAATGGAAGGAAGTCATCACAGTCCCTTTGATTAAAGGGGTAATGCAAATCATACATAGTAGATGATAGATAGGTAGATAGATGATAGATAGATAGATAGATAGATAGATAGATAGATAGATAGATAGATAGATAGATAGATGATATATAGATAATAGATAGATGATAAATAGATGATAGATAGATAGATAGATAGATGATAGGTAATAATAGATAGATGATAGATGATAGATAGATAGATAGATAGATAGATAGATAGATAGATGATAGATAGATGATAGGTAATAATAGATAGATGATAGATAGATAGATGATAGATAATAGATTATAAATAGATGATGATGATAGATAGATAGATAGATAGACAAACATCTCTCTCCTTCCCTTGTTCGCATCTCCTGCTAGTGCCTTTCATTGGTCAAACCCACCCAGAAGCCAGCTGGAAACAGAGCACAAGCATTGCGATTCATAGGGGCCAGCCTTCCAGTGCACTGGGCAAGAAAGAGAAAGCCCAAGAATGGGTCTGGGGGAATGGGCAGATAGATAATAAACAGCACATGCTGTGCAATAAAAATCAAAATAGACTAAACAAGATGACTTTGGGAACAGTAAAAATAATTAACAGCTAAGAAAACTAAACTAAATTGGCAATATGAATCCTAAACTCTTATAAATTATAGATATAATCTATAACACATGTCCATGTGCAGAATGAAAAATCAGTTAGTGGAAAGAATCTGAAATGACAAATATAGGTGCTAGAAACTGAAAAACTGCAAGCTGTAGCAATTTCCGGGGATGCACAGAGGTGGTGGCTCATTGAGGAATTCACCCCTTTTGCTTCCTACATGGATAAATGAATAAATACTGAAAATAAGAATAAAGAAAATCCAAATTGATCATGAAACATTACTTTTTAAAAACTAAAAGCAACACCAACAGCGCTGGGAGAACCAAGATGGCGGCATAGGTTAACGCCGGAGTTTGCTGCTTTGAACAACTACTTCAAAAGTGAAACCAAAAAACGGAAGGGACATCACCCAGAACCACAGGAACGCTGGCTGAGTGGAAGTCCTACAACTAGGAGGAAAGAGAAACGCATACGGACACTCAGAGGAGGCGCAGTGCTGAAGTCAAATTCTGAGGTGCCGAGTGTGCGGAGCGGGCTGGCGGCGGAGGGCGCGGTTGGCGTTTTCAATCGGGAGGGAGTCGCAGACCCTGAGCTCCAGATCTGGGCGAGTCTTTAGGGACCCAGACTCAAACGGGAGAAGCGGGACTGTCTGGCTTCGGTCAGAGCGAGTGCAGCTTTCTCTCTGAGCTTTGCAGCGGGTGCTGGGACTCAGAGAGGCAGAGCCCCTGGGGACAGGACTGAGAGCCGCCATAACTGCTCTCTCCGGCCCACCCTGTTGATCCTGTGCAACCCGCCCCGCCCAAGCCCTGCACAGAGGCATTTGCCGGATAGCTCAGGCAAAGGCTAGATTAGCACCTCCCTAGAGGACAGAAGTTCTCTCACTGCTGACACAGCTGATTCTCACAGCCACTTGGCCTGGAGGTCAAACCCTCCCTGGTATTAGCTAAAACAATCAAGGTTTAACTATAAGACTGCGAACAAAGACCACTAGGGGGTGCACCAAGGAAGCAGAACAAAATGCGGAGACAAAGAAACAGGACAAAATTGTCAATGGAAGATATAGAGTTCAGAACCACACTTTTAAGGTCTCTCAAGAACTGTTTAGAAGCCGCCGATAAACTTAATGAGATCTACAAGAAAACTAATAAGACCCTCAATCTTATATTGGGGAACCAACTAGAAATTAAGCATACACGGACTGAAATAACGAATATTATACAGACTCCCGACAGCAGACCAGAGGAGCGCAAGAATCAAGTCAATGATTTGAAATGCGAGGAAGCAAAAAACACCCAACCGGAAAAGCAAAATGAAAAAAGAATCCAAAAATGCGAGGATAGTGTAAGGAGCCTCTGGGACAGCTTCAAGCGTACCAACATCAGAATTATAGGGGTGCCAGAAGATGAGAGAGAGCAAGACATTGAAAACCTATTTGAAGAAATAATGACAGAAAACTTCCCCCACCTGGTGAAAGAAATGGACTTACAGGTCCAAGAAGCGCGGAGAACCCCAAACAAAAGGAATCCAAAGAGGACCACACCAAGACACATCATAATTAAAATGCCAAGAGCAAAAGATAAAGAGAGAATCTTAAAAACAGCAAGAGAAAGAAACTCAGTTACCTACAAGGGAATACCCACACGACTGTCAGCTGATTTCTCAACAGAAACTTTGCAGGCCAGAAGGGAGTGGCAAGAAATATTCAAAGTGATGAATACCAAGAACCTACAACCAAGATTACTTTATCCAGCAAAGCTATCATTCAGAATTGAAGGTCAGATAAAGAGCTTCACAGATAAGGAAAAGCTAAAGGAGTTCATCACCACCAAACCAGGATTATATGAAATGCTGAAAGGTATCCTTTAAGAAGAGGAAGAGGAAGAAAAAGGTAAAGATACAAATTATGAACAACAAATATGCATCTATCAACAAGTAAATCTAAGAATCAAGTGAATAAATAATCTGATGAACAGAATGAACTGTTGATTATAATAGAATCAGGGACATAGAAAGGGAATGGACTGACTATTCCTGGGGGGGAAAGGGGTGTGGGAGATGCAGGAAGAGACTGGACAAAAATCGTGCACCTATGGATGAGGACAGTGGGTGGGGAGTGAGGGCGGAGGGTGGGGCGGGAACTGGGAGGAGGGGAGTTATGGGGGGAAAAAAAAGAGGAACAAATGTAATAATCTGAACAATAAAGATTTAATTTAAAAAAAAAAACTAAAAGCAAAACCAATAATAAAAGCAAAAACACTTCTTAATTATTTGACATAGAAAATGTAAATCAATTTTAAAGCCACCAAAAAACCAAGCCAGCCTTGTATTTTCTGCTGCAACAATGAATGTCACATATTCATCTAAAGAACTTTCAGAGAAAAATAATATTACCTAAGCATTTAGAGCCACCTCAACTAGTTTATTTATATGCAAAGCCAATAGAAGAACGTTATAAACATTATAGTTCATCAAATCTGAGGTTCATTGACTGTAAGATGCACCTTTAAAACAAAAACTGCAAAGTTCTTTCAATTAAATTTTAACACGGAGTTTTAACAGTGATGTCAGGTGATGCATCGATTATTACTATGATATTATTTCCCCTGCCTATAGTTGCATTGCTTGGTGTATAATAAGGCAAAATATTCCTGTCATCTCAGTAGTAAAACATAACGCAATTTCATCTACTTGTGAGTTTCCACCTGTCTGAGGTCCTGTGAAATACTTGGTGGTGGGTCTACAAGAAACTGTGGAATTGTGGTCATTCTTCCAGTCACATCTGGCTTCATTGATAAATATATGCTCTGCTTTGTTTTCCTCTTGGTAATGCACCCGCAATAACTGTTTCAACGTCAAATTACAATGTAATATTTTAAAGCATTTTAAATAGCAATACAATTCAGCATGCATTACACCAGTGATTCGGGGACACTCAAAGTGATGACAGTGTAAACGAAGAGCCCAAAATACATACACGCACGTATAGCCAATTGACCACTATGGCGTGAGTGCCACCTGCTGGACAATGATTGTAAGACACATCCAGGTATCAATTTACCAGTTGTTAAAATGTGAACAAATGGATAGCTTATGTCTATAGATGAAATATGGCATATTGAGCCTTAGCAATTGTAATGGTTAATCTTCTGTGTCCATTGACGATGGCCAAGAGGTTCCCAGATGAAACACTATTTCTGGGTGTGTCTGTGAGGGCGTTTCTGGATGCGATGAGCATTTGGATCGGTGGACTCGGCACCGTAGACTGCCCTCCCCAGTGTGGGTAGGCATCATCCAGTCTTTTGAGGGCCTGAGTAGAACAAGGTGGAGGAAAGAGGAAGTCACCTTTTTGCTTCCTGCCTGTCTGCTTGACTTGGGGCGCTGCCCTTGGACAGGGACTTGCATCAGTGGCCCACTGTTCTCTAGCCATCGGCTCCCCTAGTGCTCGGGCCTGTGGCTCTCTAGCTTGCAGATGGCAGATCGTAGGACTTCTCAGCCTCCATAACTGCATGAACTAGTTCCTCACAATCTCCTCCTTCTTGTATCGTATTGGCTTGTACAGGGCGATGGTGGTGAAAGTGGTGAGAAGTGGTTAGGCTCTCTATACACTGTGAGGCTAAAGTCAATAGCAAATTGCTGATGGATTAGATCTAGGGTGTGAGAGGAACTGAGAACAACACCAAGGTTTTCGGACTGAGCAGCGGGAATACTGCAGTTGCTGTGAATGGAGATGAGGAAGCCTAAGGATGAAGGAGGTTTGCACAAGGATTGGGAGTTCCGTTTGGGATGAGTCCCGTCTGAGATGCCTGACTGACCTGGATCCGGAGCTGTCAGTAGACGGTGCGCTATACATCTGGGGTTCAGGGAAGCAAACGACGTGCGAGTTTTAAATTTGGGGGTCGTCCACATAAAGATGGAGTTTTACATGCTATCACTGGACGAGACTTCCAGAGGCAGTGAGAGACGAGATATAAGATCTAAGTTTAGGGGTCAGCGACAGGAGGGCGGACCCCTCAGGAGAGCCTGGCCCGGCTTGGGACGGTCAGGTGTGTGTGTGTGTGTGTGTGTGTGTGTGTGTGTGTGTGTGTGTAAACCAGCCTTGTTCATCCTGAGACCTCAGCTTTCTGGCTCCATCCTCCATCAGGGGGCCCTCTTCTTCCCTGGACCTGTGTCTGTCTGGCCACGGGAGTGCTGCTCTCCTACCAGAGAACTCCCAGTACCTCTCAACGTGTTGCCTTAAGGCAGTGGTTCTTAACCTCCCTAATGCCGCGACCCTTTAATACAGTTCCTCATGTTGTGGTGACCCCCAACCATAAAATTATTTTCGTTGCTACTTCATAACTGTAATTTTGCTACTGTTATGAATCGTCATGTAAATATCTGATATGCAGGATGTATTTTCATTGTTACAAATTGAACATAATGAAAGCATAGTGATTAATCACAAAAACAATATGTAATTATATATGTGTTTTGCGATGGTCTTAGGCGACCCCTGTGAAAGGGTCATTCGACCCCCAAAGGGGTCGCGACCCACAGGTTGAGAACCACTGCCTTAAGGCATGAGGGGAACACAGGATCCCAAATTTGAAACAATATCTAATATAGTTTATGGCCCAGGGGGTCTTGACTATAATTCCCCTTGCCTGCCTGAGGGTTATTTTCTTGTTACTTTCTATCTATTCAGGAATCTGGCATCCTGGTATTAGGAGGCACCACTGCTAAGGGTGTTCTAGACACCTGTAACATCAGCTCACCTGTCTGTCCTTCACCCACTTCAGCAAACAGGTTCTGTAATGAAATGGAGCCTGGAAAAGACTTCTGAGGGACTTAACAAACACCGACATGTATTTTACTAATTCCCGAGTCCCAGAGCCCTAGCCCCAACCCTTACTTTAAACGAAGGAGTTCTTACGAAGGACACTGTTAAAAGTTCTCTAGTTGTATTAGATCAATATCAAGACACTTCTGTTTTTTTTGTGTGTGTTTTTTCTAACAGGATTACACAGATATAGTAAAATTGGATCTATTGCTGATAAGATTTTCACATTATACTATGACCACATGGGATTCATACATAAACTGACTCCGGGTCGTTTTGAAGCTAATGGAAATTCTCTAAGTATTTTTGGACAGGTCAGTGATATACTGCATTGAAGCAGTTGGCCATGTTTTAAGAATAAACGTCATATTTTATGTACAGGATGGGAAAGTAAATTCTTTGGGACAAACTCCTATCAGTGCACCTTGCTTTATGTAACTAAAGGGAAACACCTCCATATTCCAGAGCAGATCTCCCATGTCCTATTTGGGGTTACATAGATTTAACTCTACCCTGGGTAGCTACACACCAATTTCCTCACGGCAAAACACCACCAGAGAGTCTAAGCCAGGCCCATTGTTGCCCACCCAGGGTCACCGTGGACTCCCTTCCTCCTAAGATTGGCCTTTAAATAGACACAAGCGCTGTTTTTCCTACTGGTTTGCCCTTCTTGGTATTAACGTCACCCTCCTCACCTCTTCTTTTTCTAATGCTAACACAGGAAGGAGTTGTCATCCTTTTCACAGATGATACTACAGGCAGACTTTTCTAATGATTTTGGTGGATAACGTGCCCCTTGTGGAGGTACATATGCCTAAGAACGCACAGACAGGCATGAAAAGGAGCTCTCCTCAACACACGGGCAAAGAAACAGACAGCTTTTCTTTTTTTTTTTTTTTTTGCCTGGGGTGTAATGAAACCTGCCCGAAGAAAGAAAATAAAGGATGGAGAGCATTCCAAGTCACCGGGCCAAGCAGGCAGTGGGAAAGATGGTGTTTTCATCTGCAACAACATGGATGGCCCTAGAGGCTACCGTGCTAAGTGAAATGAGTCCGACAGAGGAAAACAAAGGCCATGCGATTCCACTTATATGTGGAATCCAAGAAAACACTATAAACCCACAAGCAGAACAGAAATAGACGCATAGATACTGAGAACATGTCGGCAGTTGCCCATGGGAGAGGGGCGGGAGCGGGGTGAAAGAGGTGAAGGGATTAAGAGAGGTACAAACTGGTAGTTGCCGAATAGTCACGGGGACATAAAGTTACAGCATAGGGAATACAGGCAATGATGCTGTAGTGACTATGCATAGTGCCAGGCGGGTACTAGATGTATCAGGGTGAGCACTTGGTAAATTATATAAACGTCTGTCTAATCACTATGCTATACACGTGAGACTAACATAATATTGTATGTCAGCTGTGACTGAAAAATAAAAACGTCATTTCAAGTAGGGGGGGGGGGGGGAGAAAAGACAGTGTTTTAGCTTCCCGTCTGAGAGATTGGTAGAGAGTAAGGTGGGAACCTCCTTGTGACAATAAGATGCCGCCACGTGGCTCCCTGTGTGTTTGCCAGTCGGTGGTGTGGGCCCTTCATAAATGCAAATCAAAATGATGTGAACAGGAAGGTAGCACTAACCCCCCAAATAAGCAGTTACCTCCATTTTTTTGCAGCCTTCACAATTTATCAAAAATGCCTTAGTTCTCTTAGGTAAAGGTTTAAATAATAAAAATCAAACGCCAATAGAAGTTGCTATTGTCAGGATGAGCTTAAGGAACTTGCACTCAGTATTATGACCTCCCCCACCCCCCCAAACAAACTACGTCTGCATCCTGTCTGGATAGAAACAAGCACCAGGCTTCACTGGGCCCTGTTGGGTGCCAGGCACTGTTGTGAGCTCTTAATGTTAATAACAACTGTTTATTTTCTGATGAGGAAGTGAGGCACAGCAACACTAAACAATTCATCCCAAACGACATCTACCCCTGGTTAGTGATGGGAGCCAGGCATCTGTCCAGGCCCCTGGTGCCAGGGCCTGTCCTTTCAGTCCTCACGATGCTGCCTTTCGCTGGATTGCACACACTTTCCATGGCATATTCTTGGCATCCCCCGGGGCCAGAATGTCATGCAGAAAAATTCTATAGCCGTTCAGCTTTTTCAGAGTTCAGCCCACATCGACTCCCCTTGCATGTGTTTCCCATTCTCTCCCCTTCTCGGCATGTTCCCCAATTTACAAAACCAGGGAAAGGCATAACAGACAACCAAGTCTGCACCCCCAACCAGGGGGCATCCCACACCCCTCACTGCATGGCAACAAAGGTCAGTTCCAACATCCCCTTGAGGGCTGGTCTCCACCTCCCTTCTCACCTCCTAAGAGTTCCCAAAGCGACAGGATCAAGATCTGAGAGGGGGTGTTAAAAAGGAGACCCTGAAGGTCAGAAATCTGGGCTGAAGGTGCCCGTGTTGACGGCCAGGGAAAAGGCTGGTGAACCAGGGGAAGTGAGAATGGCGTTTGCCCCCAGAGCTGGGGACTCAGCTGGGGACAGAGCTGTGCAGAGTCACTACCCCGGGACTGGGAACAGCAGCTTCCCAGTGAGGAGAGGCACTTCCCAGCTCCTTCCCCAGATGAAACTCCGAATAAGAACCAAGTTTAAAATCTGCACCTCCGGTCCCTCCTCCAGTGTCCACACACCCTTCGGCTCCAGCCTTCTGCAAAGAGCCCTGGGGTCTGAAAGGAAACTTGGCTCCTCAGGATTCCTTTTCCTCCTCAACAGAAAAACCCATCTTCCCGGGCACACGCGGCCATTCAAACATACTGCTCCCGTGGCTTAGGCAAAACAGCCTTGTTTGGCTGTGGACTGGAAACAAATCCGTTACCCACCTTCTGTCATAATTGAAGTATAAAATAGTTCATAAATGCATTATTTTTTTCTCCTACTCCAGGCGGTGGATATGGGCTTTGAGACTGCGCTCGCCCCAGAGTATATCACCATAAATGAAATGATCTTCTATGCATATGTGCCTGCGAATGAACCTCAGGACTCTATACATACCAAGAAGTTCAGCAACATTCACTTGGGAAAAGTGATCAACTCCAAGTAGTTAACTGATTGTGCTTCTCGTTTACTCAGATTGCACTCTGGTTTCTAGGTTCTCAGTTTTGAGATTGCTTTTTTGAGTGATTTATTTCTGGGTCAAATAGAGTGAGTCTCTTTTGGACACCCTCACAAGCCCAAATGTATTTGTAGACTTTACAGCTTTAACACACGTATATGTATCAAAATGTATTGTTTAATTTTACCAAATGTATTATTTAGCTATGTATACCTCCTCCTGTGACTTGCCTTTTTCATACCACATTATGCTTTTTTAAATTTGCATAAGCTTCATAAATTACTCGATATTGATATATGCATCTATAGCATGTCCCAAAATTCACGCAAGAAGTAATTTTGATAGAAAACACAGGTTTATAATTAAAAATTGTAAATTTTTTATTTATTCATAAAGTATACAGTATAGGGTTATGTATGGAATAGCACCTCGGGTAAATGGCCTCCACAGCTTTGCTGGCACATACGCAAAGCCGTGGTCTTCATTGGCCTTCATTGTCCCTGCTCCTGGGCCATAATTGGTACTTGGTAATGCTTATCAAATTGAAGGGATTAAAATCAAAGGGCAACAGATATTAGAATCTGATTCAATAAACCAAGTAAAATTAGACTTTTATTTTTTGTTGTTGTTGTTAATGCTCAGGCAAAATTCAAATCTTGCGTGAATTTTGGGACACCCTATATAATTCACTCTCATGAACATACCACAATTTATTTAACTATTCTCCTATATTGTCTGGTGGTAGTTGTAAACTTTTGCTATTTGTTTTTAAGTTTTTAATCTGTCTAGAATTGATGTGTGTAGTGTGAAGTGGGAATCTGAATCCTCTCTCTTTTTCTCTTTCTCTATATGGATAATCAATTGTCCTAGGGATCCCCACCATGTCACCCATGATAGATCATAGTTTCATATATGCATTGGCCTATTTCTGGCCCCTCTTTTATTTCATTACTGATTTATCTTCCCTATGTCACGCTTCTATTCTCTTAACTCTGTAACTCCTCAATAGCACCCCCTCCTGGTTTCTCTTGGCCTCTGTTCTTGCATTTACATGTGAGGTTCAGCATGGCAGGTTCATTAACCCTTTGAGTGCCAACCAATATCCTAGGAAGTATGCTAAAATTGCCAAGGCATTTTTGCTGATTTTACAGCAGTTTAGGGAAAAAAAAATTATGAATCGCAAGTAGCTGTAAAAAATTAGGCAGATAAATGCCACTGGTCAATTTTAGAACTACGAACATCCGGCATCATAAGTATCAATCTGCACTTAGGTGCCATCGGTCAATAAAGAGTGAACTACTAGCATCTACCAGTGACACTGCAGGAGGAGCGCGATCGCGCTGCCCGGCACTCTAGGGGTTAAGAAAAAACAACAACCCACAACTGTGAATAGAAATGACCTCTTGCAGCCATCGTCTGCCTTCCATCTGCAGTTAGATCCTGGGTGGACATTTCTTGCTCTTCTAGCAGTGAGGCCGCTCTACTTCGTTCTCTTAGAATCGCAGGCCTGAGGCAGCGTCCCGACCGTCCTGCAGGATCAGAAGAGAGTTATTCGTCTGTCCTTCCCTCCTCTGCAATGTTTCTTGGCCTCTGCCCCGTGGGTGGGTGAGTGGCTTTGCTTCCTCTCTCGGTAGCTTTTGCTTCCTGGAGAAGGCGAGGGAAGGAGGAGGGCCGGGCTTCAGCACCAGCACCCTCCAGACACGTTATCCCAACCATTGATCACCTCTTTTGAGGCCTGGGTGCAAGAGTGTCTAATGCCCAACCCCCTGCGGCTTAAGGCTTTTGCTTTCTGCGAAAGAAGGTTCAGGGAAGTGGGGGATGCTGCCTGCTTCCTCCTCATCCTCTGATTCCCGGTGCTGCCTGCACCACCAGCAACGGTCACTCTGGTCCTCAGCTGGCACTGACCCTTCCCATGAGCCTCAGGGAAGCCCAGGGGAAGGAGCTTTCGAGTACAGACCCCCCCTTATAAAAGTGCCACTCCCCCCCCCACTACAGTTGGCATTCACTATCCTATATAATCCTATATAATAAAGAGCTAATATGCTAATTAAACCGAACAGCAGAACGACCGTCCAGATGACCTTCCAGATGAAGCCGGTGCTGTGAGGGCCGGCCCAGGCTGCCAGGGGCTGCCAGGGGCTGCGAGGGCCAAGCCCCTTGCACGAATTTCGTGCATTGGGCCTCTAGTTATTTTATATTAGTTTCAGGTGTACAGAGTCATGGTTAGATATTTATATAATTTACAAAGTAATTCCCCCCATACATCTAGTACCCACCTGGCACCATCCATGGTCATTAATGATATTATTGGCTCTATTACCCTATGCTGTACTTTGCATCCCTGGAACTACCAATTTGTACTTCTCAATCCCTTCGCCTTCTCCACCCAGCCCCCCAGCCTTCTCCCTGCGGCAACCATCCGTCTGTTCTCTGTACCTACAAGTCTGTTTCTGTTTTGTTTGTCCCTTTATATTGCTCTTTAGGCTCCACGTGTAAGTGAAGTCATGTGGTGTTTGTTCCTCTGACTTATGTCACTTGAAGGTGCCTCAGCATTTCCGGACTCCTGTGCCAGCCTTTGGCAGTTTTTACGATTTTAGCTAATCCTTACCTCTTGCCTTGTGGCCAGCATTGTGTTCCTGCCTCCCGCGCTTTTACAGAGGGAAGACTGTGCCAGTGTTCAGACTTTCCTTGGAGTGGCTCATTCCCCTGGATTTCAAGCTAGTTGGTTATCTTGGGACCTTGGTTCAATGACGGGCTTACGTGTTGACTTTGTGCTTTCTCTCTTTCTTCTTGTCCGGTGTGCATCTTTCTGCATTTAAAACAAAAGTACAAGTCTTGTAATTGACTTTGTATATTAAAAATTTTCAGCCGAAACCGGTTTGGCTCGGTGGATAGAGCGTCGGCCTGCGGACTGAAGGGTCCCGGGTTCGATTCCGGTCAAGGGCATGTACCTGGGTTGCAGGCATATCCCCAGTGAGAGATGTGCAGGAGGCGGCTGATCGATGTTTCTCTCTCATCGATGTTTCTGACTCTCTATCTCTCTCCCTTCCTCTCTGTAAAAAATCAATAAAATATATTTTAAAAAAAAATTATATAAAAAAAAAATTTTTTTTTCAGCCCGAACCGGTATGGCTCAGTGGATAGAGCGTCGACCTGTGGACTGAAGGGTCCCAGGTTCAATTCCAGTCAGGGGCATGTACCTTGGTTGCGGGCACATCCCCAGTAGAGAGTGTGCAGGAGGCAGCTGATCGATGTTTCTCTCTCATCGATGTTTCTAACTCTCTATCCCTCTTCCCTCCTCTCTGTTAAAAATCAATAAAATATATTTTTTAAATTTTTTTTCAAATTTGCTAAATTATTTTAATAATTCCAGAACTGTTACTATATACTCCTTTGGGTTTTCTGAGTAGAAATTTTTCTAAGTAGATAATTGTATCACCTGCAAAGAGCTTGTTTTGTTTCTTAACACTTCCTAGGGTATTGTCCCTTTGTCCTATTGCAGTGTCTAGGACCGTATTAAATAGAAAGGAAGCAAGTGGGTGTCTTAGTCCATTCAGCTCCACCCTCATGACCCAAATCACATTCCAGAAGCCTCACTTTCTAGCACCATCACCTTGGCATTAGATTTCAACCATCTTTATTAAGATGCTAGATAAGCTGCAAGTTCTAACCACCCCTTTGAGTTAGTCATCGCGGAGTTTCTCCTGTGTGTAAGCATGACACACATGTGTCTTTTGTCGGTTGGATTTACAAGGCCCCAGCCACAGAACCTAGGAGGGTGGAGGGGAGAAAGGCTTCTTTTTTCCTCTCCTACAGTTTACTTAGGTTCACAGCCTTTTTGTCAGATAGGTCTCTTGCAAATATGTTCTCGCCGTCTGCGGCTTGTCTTCTAATTCTCTTGACAGTGTGGTTCACAGAGAAGTTTTTAATTTTAATAAAGTACAGCTTATCAATTATTTTCTTTCATGGATTGTACCTTTGGCATTGTATGTTAGAGGTCACTGCCATACCCAAGGTTATCTAGATGTTCTCCCTAATCGCTTCTCGGCCTTTTGGCTAAGATCAAGTGTAGATGTTCTCCCTAGGTTACCTTCTAGGATTTAATAAGTTTGAATTTTATATTTAAGTATATGACCCATTTTAAGGTAATTTTTGTAAAGGATGTAAAGTCTGTATCTAGATTTTTTTTTTGCATGTGGATGTCCTAGGTTAATATTTTAAAATAGATTGTTTTTCTTGATTAAAAAGTGCATGCCCATTGTAGAAATTTCTTAAACATGGATAAACATAAAGAAGAAAATGGGAATAATAACTGTTAACACTTTGCTGAATTCCTGGTTAGTTCTTTCAAGATGCATTTTAACAATCTGCACCCTGCTTCTTTCCTTTAGACATTGTAATGTAATCACCTCCCATATATAATTAAAAACTCCGTAAATACCATTGTAATAGTAGCATTTTGTCTAAGTAGATCATGTAGTAACATCTACTTAATTTTCCTGTTATTGGTAATTCTTATTTCTAACTGTTATCATAATTCTATGATGGATGTCTTCATGTGGACAGATTCCGCTCTCGCATTACCCGCCTGCCGTGTTATTTCCTTAGGATGGAGTCTCTCCAGTAGATTTATGGCATCAGAGGGAAACAATTAATGCAATAGCTTTAAGTGATATCAAGTTATCAAATTGCTTTCTGGGAAGTTTGCACCAATTTATAATACCATCACTAGTGGATGCATGCCTTTCTCCACTCAATTCTTACCACTCCTGAGCCTGTCATTTAAAAGATCTTTGCCAGTTTGATAGGTGAAAAATTGTGTCCCACTGCTGTAATTGGCATTTTGTTAATTAACTAATGAGATTGAAGAAGTACTAATCAAATGTTTATGTGGTAGCCATACGTGTGTCACATTTTGTTTGTAAATTATGTATTCATAAACTTGCTCATTCAAGCCACAGTTTTATCCACATTCCTTAAATGTGTGTTGGTTTGTTTAGGAAAACTGGAAATGCTTACATAAGAAAGCTATTGCAACACAACACTCCTGAAGGATTTTTGTCTGCAGTTATTGCAGAAATAATCGAACCTTTTGACTTAGAAGACGTGAAGGAGAGCTCTTGTTTGTCTAGTTCCCTTTCCATTAATCAAGATGGAAAATTCTACAAACTCACTCTTGACCTACAAAGTAAGTGTGATAACATAATGTAGCTCTTATGGCTAATAAAAATGAAAAATTATCTTTTGAAAAGGTCATTCATGTTCATTTATGGAACAATAGATTTCAAAATTTAGTCCAATTGGCAATCTACAGAAGTATACATCTATGTAGGTTTCTGGAAGAATTTTATATTTACTATGTACTAAAACCTAGCTATAACTTCATTGATATTTACATCAACGGTGGAATTTTTCATTTATTCCTGATGTTATTTTTTTTATTAAATAGTATTCAGGAGGGACAAAAGAAAATAGGAAGTCCATGCAGATTTTGCCTGCCATAATAAAAAAATTTTTAACCAGTATTATGTAGGATATTTCTATTTCAAAGGATTATATGATAGATACATAGCAAAACAATATAATTTTTGTAAGAATTTGGGTTTTACTCTGAGTAAGTAGGAAGTCATTGGAGGAGCTTTGAGCAAAAAGTAACATGACTGGACTTATGTTTTAATAAAATCCACTTTGGCTTTTGTGTTGAGAATAGACTGGGCAGGTGATGGAGAAAGGGCAAGAAAGAAAGCAGAGAAATCAGGAGGCAATTACAATAATCAGGTGCGGGATCATATTAAATTTAACATGCCTGTTGCTCATCCAAGTGGAGATAAGGTGGCTATTTAGAAAGACAAGTCTGGCACTCAGTTATAACATCTGAACTGGAGAGATAAATTTGAGCAGTCAGCATACGCATGATAGTTAATGCTATGAGACCAGATGAGAAAATGATTGTAGGTATAGAAAGGAAAAGGTCTGAGGTCCAACCCCTGGAATTCCAACAATTAGTCGTCCAGGAGATGCAGAAGAATTAGAAAGGAGATCGGAAGATATGCTCAGAGGAGAACTGAGTGAAGATGTTTAGGTGCTACCAATAAGTCAGGTAAGATGATGAAAGAAAACTGGCCAGTGGATTTATATGAAAGTCATTGGTAACTTTGACAATGGCTGTGGTTGGGTGGAGTAGTAGAGACCAAAATCTAATTGGATTAAAGTTAAAAACTTGTGAGAGGAGAGAAATTGAAGACCCATGAATAAAGGCAACTCGGGGAATTTCCCTATAAAGGGAAGGAGAGACCTTACATGGCAGCCTGGCGGGGGGAAGGAAGGGGGGCTGGAGGAAAGGATTTGTTGGTGTGTCTGATATGGGAGAAATTAGGCAGTGATGGCGAACCTATGACACGCGTGTCAGAGGTGACACGCGAACTCATTTTTTTGGTTGATTTTTCTTTGTTAAATGGCATTTAAATATATAAAATAAATATCAAAAATATAAGTCTTTGTTTTACGATGGTTGCAAATGTCAAAAAATGTCTATATGTGACACGGCACCAGAGTTAAGTTAGGGTTTTTCAAAATGCTGACACGCCGAGCTCAACAGGTTCTCCATCACTGAATCAGAGCATGTGTGCATAGTCAAGGCAATGATGAGATTCTTTTCCGACTACTTCTAGTTATTATTTCAGAATAAGGCAAGTGTTGTTGATATGATTCATGACCTATTCAAAACCCTTGATAATGAAAGAAAAAAAAGAGAAACATCTGGTAATGATGCCCTCCCTCTCCTTGAAATAGCCTTCTTTTGGCTTTTCTCCGGTCATTTCTTCTGTCTGCTTTGTGGAACCTTTCCATTCCCTACATGATGGTGTTGCTTACGTTCCCGCCCTAGAGCTTCTTTTCTTCTAAATCTTCATGCTCTCCTTAAACAATCGATTATTCATCCGTTCAACAAATATTTATTGAGCACCTTCCGTGTAGGAGGCAGGCCTTTAGGTACTGGGGGAACACTGATTACATTATCCTTCTCTTATAGAATCACGGTCAAGATTCAAGGTTAAAGCTCTTGGCAGTTTTACAGTAAAGAAATCAGCTTTCTTATAATTACTTAGCCCTACATGTTTCCCCCCCCCCCCCCCGCTGATAATTTTAGAGAATCCATTTCACCCTTCACACTGTCTCATTTCAGAAGGTAGAGACTTTACCAGCCTGAGTGTCACTGAGAACAAAAGAAACAAAATCAAACCCCTAGCCAATCTGCTGTGGACATACAGCTTGAGATAGAATATATCGTCACTTTTTGAAGCTAAAAACAAACAAAAAATAAAAAGAATCCATTATAGTCAAGTGTAAAGTACAGGTTTGTGCTTGACATATTCGTGACACACTTTCTATAAAATAATTTGATTTATAACCTGAAATCTGGCCAATGTGTTTTATGGTTAAGACCATAGTTTAGCCCTAACTGGTTTGGCTCAGTGGATAGAGCTTTGGCCTGTGGACTGAAAGGTCCCAGGTTTGATACCGGCCAAGGGCATGTACCTTGGTTGCAGGCACATCCCCAGTAGGAGGTGTGCAGGAGGCAGCTGATTGATGTTTCTCTCTCATCGATGTTTCTGACTCTCTATCCCTCTCCCTTCCTCTCTGTAAAAAATCAATAAAATATATATATATATTTTTTTAAAAGACCGTAGTTTTAAAGCTTGCCCTGGCCAGTTTTGCTCAGTGATTAGAGCGTCAGCCCCCGGCCTGAAGGGTTGCAGTTTCCATCCCAGCCAAGGGCACGTACCTCGGTTGCAGGCTCGATCCCTGTCCAGTAGAGGTGCATGCAGGAGGTAATCAGTTGCTGTGTCTCTCTCACATTGATGTTTCTCTCTCTGTCTCTCCCCCTCCTTTCCACTCTCTAAAAACCAAGGGGAAAAAATATCCTCAGGTGAGAATTAACAAAACACACACACACACACACACACACACACACACACACACACACACTAAGAACTCAAATAGTGTGTTCGTCAGTTACATCTGCCAGAATGCTTGAGGAACAGTAGCTGTTTTATTTCATAGCAAATCATTTCTGTTCCAGCTCCAGGTGTTGTTTCTTCATTTCAAGATTCGGATATAGAGAAGACAGTGGTGATTCCTGGCTACAGCAGCTTCCTGATCACAAGCATTGTAGATGGCAATAATGCGTTAGCGATGGCCACCATGCCTGAAAGAGTTCCCAACAACATGACTTTTGTAAAAGACTCCTGGTTCTTATATGACTTTGGAAAAAGGAATGGACGGCAATGGAAAATATACACAAAACCGTGTAATTATTTGTTTCAGCAAAGTGATAATACACTATCCCTCAGTGTCCTGAGATACATTGATCTGGGGAAATCTCAGACCTTAGAAATTAAGGTCATACCTCATGGTAAAGGTAAGTTTGTTTTTATTGGGAAACATCAAAAGAAGATGTTTTTGTTTACCCTGAATGTGAAATATACGCTAATATTTTTCTTCTTTTTTAAAACATGTTTTATTGATTTCAGAGATGAAGAAGAGAGGGGGAGAGAGAGAGAGAGAGAGAGAGAGAGAGAGAGAGAGAGAGAGAGAGAGAAGAGAGAGAAACATCAATGATGATAGAGAATCATTGATCAGCTGCCTCCTCACTGGGGACCCAGCCTGCAACCTGGACATGTGCCCTGATGGGGAATTGAATCATGATTTCCTAGTTCATAGGTCAATGCTCACCCACCAAACCATGCCAGCCGGCTGGGATATTTTTCTTTATCTTTGGTTTCCAGATGGCTGGCATTCTACTTATAACAGTATTAGCTTCTAATTATTGAGCATTCACTATGGGTGAGGCTCTGTATTAAATGATTTTTATATATTTTTTTAATTTAATGTTTATAACAACTCTAAAAGGCTAGAGCCAGGGGGGTGGGCAAACTTTTTGACTCGAGGGCCACAATGGGTTCTTAAACTGGACCGGAGGGCCGGAACAAAAGCATGGATGGAGTGTTTGTGTGAACTAATATAAATTCAAAGTAAACATCATTACATAAAAGGGTACGGTCTTTTTTTTTTTTGTTTTTTTGTTTTATTCATTTCAAATGGGCCTGATCCGGCCCGAGGGCCGTAGTTTGCCCACGGCTGGGCTAGACTGTAACCCTCATTTTACAAATGAGGAAATGAGGGTCCGTTAGCAGGCCAAGATTACATGGGACTTTAGATTTTTTTGCTTACCTCTGAAAATTAAACCTTTTAATTACCTTGGATTTTTATAATTATTTCAAGTATTTATTTAAAGCCAAATAATGGTTTCTAAATAAAATTTTAAACCTTTCCCTATTTTTTTCAGTCATTTATTTATTTAAAAAATAATAACAATTCCTAACTGGTTTGGCTCAGTGAATAGAGCATCGGCCCTTGGACTGAAGGGTCTGGGTGTGATTCCAGCCAAGGGCATGGACCTTGATTGCAGGCTCGATCCCTTGTGTAGGGGGCAACCAAGTGATGTGTCTTTCTCACATCGATGTTTCTCTTTCTCTCCCCCTCTCTTCCACTCTCTCTAAAAATTAATTCTAAAAAATAAGGAAATGTTAATGATGATGGAGAAACGGCATACTGGGGGGAAAAATAAAACAAAAAAATTAAGTATTAACGGAGCCAGAAAGAGAGGCAGGACAGGGGGAAGGAAGGGAAGGGAAGGGAAGGGAAGGGAAGGGAAGGGAAGGGAAGGGAAGGGAAGGGAAGGGAAGGGAAGGGAAGGGAAGGGAAGGGGGAGAGAAGGGAAGGGAAGGGAAGGGAAGGGAAGGGAAGGGAAGGGAAGGGAAGGGAAGGGAAGGGAAGGGAAGGGAAGGGGAGAGAAGAAAAGCGTGTCACCAGAAATGAAGAGGAAACCCAAAGCCAAAAAGGGAGCTCATGTGTGGCTTCCCGCAGGGTTTGAGGCTCGGGCATAGGCTATGTAGGCAGAGGGATGATTTTAATTCCCAAACCCTGGCAGAAGATGTGGCTGCCTCCTACTTCGTGTTAGGACATTGGAACTGAGACTGTTAAGCCATAAAGAGGGGATTAGGAAAACTGTACGTATCGCCACCCAAAGAGGAGCTGGGGAGCTGATCGTTTCCATGGGACTCGGAGTGGAGAAAAAGAATCTTCGGTAAAAGACCCAAACCCCAAAGCTGAGCAACACCAGAGAGTACCCACCAGGTGCAGGAACCTGAAGCTGAGAAATGATTATAACCCCAGAGAACCAGCACGAGCTAGGATAAAACCCTTCTTAGGATATTTTCATAAGCCAGGTAATGTGGACTTCCATGGAAAAAAATTAATCTTCACTGAACATGAATGGAGGAAAAGAATGGTAAAGCTATGCAAGAAAATGATCCAGCAGAAGAGAAGACCAATAGGCACAGGAAGTAGAAAATTTTAATCTCCAAGAACTTGTCATAATAGAAAAATTCGAAAGACATTAAAAAATCAGCATACATAAAACTTTTAAAGAGGTAAATGGAGATGTATGAACCATAATGACAGGAAAAAAAAAAAACACTTTTCATAGAGGCTTATATGAAAAACAGAACCAAATACAATTTATGTGAATGAAGGCTATAGATGTTGTTTTTTTTTTTTTGGGGGGGGGGCCTTTATTGTGTTGATGTATATTCCTTATATACCTAATTTGTTGAGATTTTTTTTTATCATGAATGAATGTTGAATTTTGACGAATGCTTTTTCTGCGTCTGTTGAGGTGATCAACAATTTTTATTCTTCATTCTGTTAACATGGTAAATCACATTAAAGACCCCGAGTGGCCAAGGCAATATTGAGAAAGAACAAAGCTGGAGGCATCACACTTTCTGATTTCAAACTATATTGCAAAGCTATGTTAATGAAAACATACTGACTTAAAAACAGACAGACCCATGGAATAGAATAGAGAGCCCAGAATTAAACCCATGCATATCTAGTCAGCTAATCTTTGACAAGGGCGCCAAGAATGCACAATAGGGAAATAATCTCTTTATTAAATGGTGTTGCACGTGAATAAAACTGGACCCGTACATCACTCACAAAAATGGACTAAAGACTAAATGTAAGACTTGAAAGCATAACATTCCTAGAAGAAAACTAAGAGGAGACGCTCTTTGACATTGGTCTCGTTAATGATTTGTTTTAAAATGACACCTAAAGCACAGGCAATAAAAGCAAAAGTAAATATGTGGGACTACATCAAACTAAAAAGCTTCTGCACAAAAAAAAAAAGAAAAAAATCAACAGGATGAAAAGACAATCTATGGAATGGGAAAAATATTTGCAAACATGTACCTGATAAGGAGTTAATATCTAAAAAAATATACTGAACTCTTATTGAATGACGAAAAAACAAATAATTCAATTAAGTGGGCAAAGAACCTGAATACAGACATTTCCCCAAAGAAGTCACAAATCGCCAACATGAAAAGGTGTTCAACATTGCTAACCGTCAGAGAAGTACAAATCAAAACCACAGTGAGATATTGTCTCACAGCTGTTAGAATGACTATTATCTAAAAGACAAGATAACAAAAGTTGCTGAGGATGGGGAGAGGAGTAGGAATGTAACTTGGTTGGGCCACTATGGTAAGCAGTATGTAAGTTCCTCAAAAATTAAAAATAGAACTACCATATGATCCAGTAATCTCTACCCTTCATTTTCTCTATTGAGTTATCCAACTCAGGGTGACCAGTACTAACCAAATGACCTTTACATGCATTGGAGAAACTGGCTGAGGACTAAGGGGTGGAGAGGAGCAATATTTTTATGAGAAATTTGGAGAAAATATTTACAAAGTTAATGTTTTCTAATAACTATTAAAGTTAACTCTATATTAACTGTATTCACAGCCCTTATGCAGTCTTGATAATAGATTCTGTATTAGCCAATCATTATTAAATTGATTAAAACTTTTATGATTTAACTAGTGGCCCAGTGCATGAAATTCATGCACTTGGGGGTGGGGGGTACATCAGCCTGGCCTGCACCCTCTCCAATCTGGGACCCCTTAGGGGATGTCCAACTGCTGGTTTAGGGATCAGGCCTAAACCGGCAGTCGGACATCCCTCCTGCAATCTGGGACTAGTGGCTCCTAACCACTCACTTGCCTGACTGCTGATTACCCCTAACCACTCTGCCTGCCGGCCTGATTGCCCCAAACTGCTCCCCTTTCTGGCCTGATCATCCCTAACTGCACCCCCCCACCAGTCAGCTCACCCCCAAATGTCCCCCTTGCTGGCCTGATCACCCAGCCTGCACCCTCTCCAATCTGGGACCCCTCAGGGGATGTCCAACTGGCGGTTTAGGGATTGGGCCTAAACTGGCAGTCAGACATCTCTCTCGCAATCCAGGACCGCTGGCTCCTAACCGCTCATCTGCCTGCCTGCCTGATTGCTCCTAACCACTCTGCCTGCTGGCCTGCTTGCCCCCAACTGCCCCCCACCGGCCTTCTTGTCCCCAACTGCCCCCCCACTGGCCTTCTTGTCCCCAACTGCCCCCCCCTTTGCTGGCCTGCTCGCCCCCAACTTCCCCCTCCACCAGCCTGATCATCCCAACTGCCCCCCCCCCCGCCCCGCTGGCCTGCTTGCCCCCAATTGACCCCCCTGCCAGCCTGCTCGCCCCCAACTGCCTCTGCCTCGGCCCCGCCACCATGGCTTTGTCTGGAAGGACGTCCAGAAGGTCTCCCAGTCTAATTAGCATATCACCCTTTTATTAGTATAGATATTAACCATTAGCTTTGTTTCTATAGGTGCTCATACACTTGAAGTACCACTACTGAAAGTAATTGTTGGAAACCCAAATTTGTTGGATGTTAAACTTAAAGGCTCTTTTGATAATACTGATAGATACGGAATGGAAATTTCTGCAGCTAGCAAAACTTTCCTTCAAGTAAGATTTTCTTTAATTACAGAGAAGTCATTAATTAGAGAAAATGTAGAATGTAAGCTAAGGAAAAGAAGAGTTAGGGTTAGGGTTTAAAAGAAGGAGCTCAGAAAAGGCCACCTGAATTAGATCTCATTTCTGGTACTTTCTACGTGAACTTGAGAAAGTTACTTTGCTGTAGTTAAGTTTCCTTGTCTATAAAATAGAGAAGATAATAATAATACCTACCTCGTAAGGTTGTTTTGAAAATTAAATGTGATGATTCAAGTAGGGCATCTAAAGAAGAAAATATTCAATCACTTTGAGCCTACAGTATTTTCCCCTAAAATTGGGAAAGTGTTATATATACACTTTCGAAAATTTGCTCCTATCATTTAACTATGTTTTAATCCTTGAGCCAATAAATTTTTTTCTACATATTCTAAAGTTTTTTTTATCATGAAAACATTAGCATGTAGTCAAAAGTAGAATTTCCATCTATCTTTTGCACTCGAATTAGTCAAGATTTTGCTAGTTTTATCATCCCTGTCTAATTTTTTGTTTAGATTCTGACATTTGTAAACAAATAGCAAACATGTCATTTCACTCCTATATGCTTCAATATACATCTCTAAAAACCTGTGTATTATCGCTCACATAATCACAATGCCATCATCATCCCTAAAACTTTTAAAACTGAAATTTTGTCTTACAACTTATAAGTCCTATAAAACTTGGTCTATAATCAAATTTTCCCAATTCTCTCAAAAAATTTTATAGTTGGTTTGTTTGAATTGAGATCCACATAGTATATAATTACTTTATCTCTCAAGTTTTTTTTTTTAGTTGAAAAGTACTATTCCATTTTCTTCCCCTGCCACTGAATTTTTGGCAACTGGGTCAGACGTGTTATAGAATGTCCAACATTCTGGCTTTTTCTGTTTGCTTCCTTGTCTCTTATTTAACTTGTGCTTCCCTGCCACCCCCAAATTTCCTTTAATGGTATAATTCTGCTTACATCTGGTTCAATGTGTTTGGGCAAAAATTCATTAAAAATACATCAATTTTAATGGCTACAGAATATGGGAATAGAAGCAAAACTACCACTACCAGAGTTTACTACATCACTGGAGTTATTAGTATGTCTACATTCTTAAAATTCCAAAAATATTTTAAATGTCAAATCGAATTTATCAAATTTTATTGGGTGTTTAATATTGTTCCAGGTTCAAATATACTTATTGTGCATAAATTCCTACTAAAAACAGATCTGTGAGAAATACAGTGATTGCTAAGTGGGTAACTTTTTTTTTTCAAAATGTATGTCAAATCTGAGTTATTTTATTCATATCATCAAAGCAAATATCCAGGTGCCCCTCAGTGACTGGGGGAAGCCCCATCAATGTGAGTTGGATGTGACTATGCTGTTTCTTTAGTAAGGCCTTCCTGAGTCTTGCTCATTTCCAAAAGTTGTCCATATCCAATTAGATTGGAATGTTTTTCTTCCGGGAAAACAACGTTATGTTTTCTGTTATGATTTATTCTGAAACAGATCTTTTTGTCAAACTTATCACTCTATTTCTGTTGTGTGTGTTTTTTCTTTTTCTATTACTTCCTATATTCTTTAGTTGGTTTCTGTGTTATTTTGCTAGAGCTACCATAACAAAATACCACAGACTGAGTGGTTTAAATACCACAGATTTATTTTCCCATGGTTCTGGAGGCTAGAAGTCCAAGTTCAAGGTGTCAGCAGGGCTGGTTTCTTCTAAGGCCTCCTCGCCTTTTCCCTGTGTCCTCACATCATCTCTGTGTGTGTCTCTGTTCAAATTTCCTTTTGGTGTAAGGACACCCATCCTGTGGAATTAGGACCGATGCTAATGACCTCATTTTAACTCAGTTACCTCTTTCAAGGGCCTGTCTCCAAATGCAGTCACATTCTGAGATGCGAGGGGTTAAGACATCAGCATGTGAACTTTGAGTGGGCCTCGTGCAGCCTATAACAGTTCCTTTAAATAACCTTCCGTTCTTTGGATATTTCCAGGGCTCAACGTCACTGGCACTTATCGTCTGGGGAGCCTCGACTGACTGCTTTGTTACAACCTTTATACCAACGTTGAAAAGCAGCTGCAGTTATCTCAAGTCTATGCGCCACAAACCTAGCACCGTTATCTCAAGGGACGACTGGCTGGAAGGATTTTACACAGGCAGTCGGGATTTTAATATGATCAAAATTTTGCCGGTAAAAAACAAAAAAATACTAGAAAGCCCTAAGCCGGTGGTTTTAAGAATACCAGTGATGTGTTACTTCTGTGTGGTTGGCTAGCCATCCAGTCTTAGCGTTTCTTTCTTAAGATGCTCACTCTCCAGGTATTTTTCAGTCCTCCTGTCATTTGAAGGATGTGATTATTATTTATTTCTGAAATGTAAAAACTTTCTGATATAATTACTTTTCTTGGTAACTTAGTTTCATCATTATGAACATCATTTATGTATATTAATAGTGGCATAATCTTAGGATTTTGCAAAATATGAAGTTATTTGCCCTTATTTTGACCCATCCTGAGTGTGTGTGTGTATATATATGTGTGTGTGTGTGTGTGTGTAATATATATGCTCCATTTCAATGTAGTAACAATTTTAATTTTTGCCTTGTCAGAATCTGTGACTTTATTTTTTTATCTTTTTAAAATATAAATGATTACTCTTCTATCTAGCTTACTACTTATAATTTTTTTGACAAAAAAAGCAAATAACCAAACTTGAAGAATTATTTACTAAATATGTCACTAGGACTTTTTATAAGATGTTTAAACTACAGTGGGGCCTTGACTTACGAGTTTAATTTGTTCCCAGACGGAGCTTGTTAAGGAGCCCGTTAACTCAAATTACTCTATCAACTCAATGCAAAAAATCAGCGGAGAGACAGCTGGTATCTCAAAAAACTCGTTAGTCGGGACACTCGTAAGTCAAGGCCCCACTGTATTTTGCATTGACTTAATGGCCACTGTTTTAGGTACTAAAAAGTTTTTAACTTATTTACAAGGTTCACATTATATTGCCATGGACTAGGGTTGTTGAAATTCCAGAAAATACTGAATTGGGAGTGCAGGGTGAATAGAAATTTACTTTAATACCTGGAACCAAAAGCAAAATATTTGCTTTGAATGCTTTTCTGGAAAGTTAAGATATTTAAATTGAAGACATAGTAAATAATGAGTTATACATTGTCTTTGTTTAATCACCTGCAGGTAAACTACAGGCCTCCATCTAATATGGGAGTTGCTATTCCACTTACAGATAATTTTTATCATGCAGATCCTAGCAAACCCATACCAAGAAATCTATTTCCCAAGTCAAAGGTAAGTAATTTTTTTACAACTAAACTAGTATTTATTTGAATTCAAGAAATCATCGAGTAAAATTACAGTTGAACATAGCTACAGGGATTAAATGGAAAGGTGCATTTAGTACAATGCTCTATCTGCTCTCGATGGTGACGATGATGATGGTAATGATGGTGATGATGGTGATGGTGGTGATAGTGATGATGACGATGATGATGGTGGTAGAGATGATGGTGATATGGTGGTAATAGTGATGATGATGATGGTGGTAGAGATGATGGTGATGATGGTGGTGATAGTGATGATGATAATGGTTGGTGGTGGTGATGATGGTGGTGATAGTGATGATGATAGTGGTTGGTGGTGGTGATGATGGTGATAGTGATGATGGTGATAGTGATGGTGGTGGTGATTAATGGTGCTAGTGGTGGTGATGATAGTGGTGATAATGATGATAATTAATACTTCTGCTGCTACCCATTTCTCCTCCTACTACTTTAGTTCCTTTCATTTTATTGCTACTCCTGTTTATGGTTTTAGAATCAAGGACTCTAAAGAGGTCAGAGAACAAAATAGATTTTTTTAAAAACAACACACACACACCAACCCTGCCTTATGTAGTTCACTTTTTTTACGGAATACAATAAATAAAATAAATGAATAAAGTATGTAAAATTGTAATAAGTACAAAGAGGAAAAATAAGGCAAGGAATAAGGCAGGGGGTAGGGATGAGTAATGTGGAGATGGGAATTACAACTCTGAACAGAGCGGTTAAGGGGGGCTTCGCAATGAAGGTAACATTTAAGCAAAAACCTAAGAACAGTGACGGCGTGTGCCGTGTCGTATCTGACAGAAGAGCATTCCAGACAGACGAATTGTTTGCAACTGCAAAGGCCCAGAGTTGGAAATATGCCTGACATATTTGAGGAACAAAGAGCATTCCAGGATGAGGAGGCCAGTGCGGCTTGAGCAGATCGACCTGGGGGAAATCAGGTCCTATGTAATGCCAAGGCCAAGTCACAGACGACCTTATAAATCATTGTAAGAATCTGGCTTATACTCCGTGAGATGGGAAGACAATGGAGAGTTTTTAACAAAAGAAGCCATTTTATGTCATTGTGTGTGTGTGTGTGTGTGTGTGTGTGTGTGTGAGAGAGAGAGAGAGAGAGAGAGAGAGAGAGAGAGAGAGAGAGAGGGAGTTCATGAATGGATATGAATGTCTGTTTGTACGCATAAATAGGCAGGTAGGTGCATTTTTCTAGAGAGAGATTCCACCGGCATCTATACAATTTCCTCAAGAAGCTACCCTATAATGTACTTGTCCTCTAGTCTCTACCCAGTTCACTCCACACTCCAGAGAGAGAGAGTGCTGCTGGGTGGTTTTCCAGGCAGAACCTCTCCAAGAGTGTAAATGTGCCTATGTTGCGACAAGCACTCTCCTTTGCTATGGACACCATGCTTGTCCCTGTGCTGGAGATGTGTGATGGGTCTGGGGGCTCTTCTCATTTGAGAAAAGATGCTCTCATCCCATTTAGCCCACTTGAAATCCTAATGGGAGCCAAGGAGAGGTCAGGTGTGAAGACTCCTATTTTGCTCTCTTCTGTGTCTTTAGTACCAAGAGCAGTGCCAGGCATGGGGAATGCTTACAAATTGTTGAACAAACTAATAATACACATTCACATACATATTGTTACACACACATACAACATGAGGAGGTTGACTTCCTATCGAATCTTGGATTTCAAGATAAGCTCTACTCTAGGCGATGAGCAACTATAATACTAAGTTCTTCACTTCCAGTTTCTCACAAACCTTGTATCACTAGAGTTAAGCCTCATCTATTGAAATATGACCTTACTGTATTTACATGGGAATCTTTTTTTTAAAATATATTTTATTGATTTTTTTACAGAGAGGAAGGGAGAAGGATAGAGAGTTAGAAACATCGATGAGAGAGAAATATCAATCAGTTGCCTCCTGCACACCTCCCACTGAGGATGTGCCCGCAACCAAGGTACATGCCCTTGACCGGAATCGAACCCAGGACCCTTCAGTCCGCAGGCCGCCGCTCTATCCACTGAGCCAAACGGGTTAGGGCTTACATGGGAATCTTTAGGGGTTTTATCAGGTTTGGGGCGGAGGAGAGTTGAATAAGAAATGTATTTAATATACACCTAAGTAGATGAGAGTTTTTTATGCAGCTTTTGAAATTCAACAAATGTTCTTTTCAGCATTTCCCGTGTTATCAGGTGCTGTGCAGACATTCTCTGAGGACACAGCAATAAACATGATAAGCATGATACCTTTATGGATCTACATTCTAATGGGGGGAGAACGGGCATTAAAGAAAAAGTTACACAAACTAAATAGCATTACGTATCCAGTGCAGTGTTTGTGAGCAGCATGGACCTGCATACCCGGAACCAGAATCACCTGGGAATATTTCTAAAAACACAGCTTTCTCATTCTCACCACATAGCTACTGAATCAGAAACGATGGGGTGTAGTCCCTGAAATCTGAATTAAAAAAAAACAAAAATCTCCCAGTTGATCCTTACCCTAAAGTTTAAGCTAGACATATAGTGGAGACACACAAAACACACATTACGACTGTGGTCCAGGGATGCCTAACCTAGTCCGAGGGAACCAGACTGAAGATGAGTAGGGTTAACCAAGCAAGGGGAGATGAGGAGGCGTGCAGAGGGTGAAGGGCAGACAAAGAGCGTTCCAGGATGAGGCAATACCACACAGAGTTGGCGAAGGGCTCAGTGACTTTGCTTAACAGTATTAGTTAAAAGGCAAATCAAAACCACCATGAGACCTCATCTCACACCCATTAGGAAAGTGATCACAATTTATTACTGGCAAGCAACTAGTGATACTTGGGATCAAATTACAAAGGGGAGGGGGGAGACCAAATTCAGAAAGACTTGTTACTATTGGACTTTTCCCCCTTTCTCGGGGACTTCATTTACTCAAGGGACAAATATTTATTGAAGTTTTACTCAGTTTATAGAAATCCTGCCACAGGAAAAAAAGTCAACCTGTATTAATTCTATTTGCAGAAATCTGGTAAATTCAAACAGTGTGCTAATAAGTCTAATCGGAAGCAGTGTAATTGCACAAAGGATCAGAAGCTTTCATATGCGGTTGCTTTCTCAGATTGCAGAGAAAAGGTAAGGTAATTTTTAATTACCTGAAGACAGAATGCTTTCATATTGCTTAGATTTTTTGAAATGTGCATTTTGGTTACATATGAAAACTATGACTTAGAAATAATGTCTTCTTATGATATAGAACTAAATGTGATACAGAGCTAAAAAGATCTGGATTTAATTGTCCCCACACAAGTTAATTAACATCACCTGTAAAACAGAACAATACTTGCACTGCCCTGTCCATTTCGCAGGTTCTTATAAATATACCCATTCATATCTACATGAAAACAATTTGTAACTTATCAAACACCTCATCCACTACAGTACGGCGAACACTGATTCATTCAAAAATATTTAGTATATCAGGTCTTGGATAATAGAAGTTGAAACCCTTATTGTCAAGAAGTTCGGTCTGGTAGTGGTAACAAAATACATCCTATATAATAAAAGGCTAATATATAAATTGACTGAATGGCAGAATAATTGGTCGCTATGACGTGCACTGACTACCAGAGGGCAGATGCTCAACGCAGGACCTGCCCCCTGGTGGTCGGTGCACTCCCACAGCCGGAGCACTACTCAGCCAGAAACCTGGCTCACAACTGGCAAGCACAGCAGCAGTGGCGGGAGCCTCTCCCGCCTCCACAGCAGCGCTAAGAATATCCAGCTTTAAAAATGTCCAGTGCTTAGGCCGAGTGGGCCTAAGCCATCAGCTGGACATCCCCCGAGGGCTCCCAGACTGCGAGAGGGTGCAGGAGGGCTGAGGGACTCCCTTGCGTGCATGAATTTTGTGCACCAGGCCTCTAGTGACAGTATAATACGTTGGTGAAGAGGATGGGTTGTCTCAAATATTTCCTTCTGTTAGTCTCAAAGCATTCAAAGATGTATCAAGTTCATGCTGGTGTTTGCATTAGCTAAGTTCAGTGTGTACTTAGTAGTGCTTTCAAGTAGATCTACTTCAAATGTCTTATAAGACTATATATATTTTTTTAAGTGATTTATCTTTACATGTAATAAAATATATAGCATTATATTAAGTGAATTATCTCAAAATGGGCATAGGGTCATTGTCAAGAAATTATGAGTGCTGATGTTACATACCTCTACAACTCCCCCCTTGCTGAATTACAATAATTTCTCGAGCATTTTACTGTCTACTAAACACTGCTCTGAGCTGTCACCATGATTTCATTTGAAGAACAGCAAAGCCAGGTAATTTGTCAAAGGTCACATCATTCATATGTGATCGAGTTAGATTTGAACTCTGACTCCAGAGCCTGAGTAAATAAAATCCCCAAGAAGGGGAAAAAGTCCAATAATAATAAGTCTTTCTGAATTTTGTCTCCTCCTTGCTTTGTAAGCTGCTTACCAGTAATAAATTGTGATAGCTACCCTAATGGGTATGAAATGGTGCCTCCTGGTGGTTTTGATTTGTCTTTCGCTAATAACTAATAATGTTGAGCACAGTTACTGAACCCTTCCCCATGTCTGCCCTTTGTGCATGGTATTTGACTGACAGGGAGAGAGGTATGCGGGAGCCAGACAGTATCCAGGCCATGCAGCGTCTTATGGGATATAGGTTAGTCAAAAAAGTCGAGTCCTGTGAAAAAGGCCCATAGAAAGTTATGAATTTTGTTAGCACATGTTTGCATATTACTTTTGGAGCTCACATCGATTCTGCTGTATATAAGAATCCCACTTCATTTAGAGTAGCCAAACTCTTGGGAATGTAGCTTTGCGTTCTTTACCAGGAAATCAAATTAGTATTGAAGTTTCCAAATTTACATTCGTTCTTGGCACTTGTCTTTTAGGTTCCTCGTTTTAAGTTTCCAGTTCTGCAATATCCAATTATTTTGAATGTTTACAGTGAGGATGGACACTTCCCAATGGAAACTCCATATCTGGTTACTGTGATGGAAGTGAATGGGAGGAAACACTGGGAAATCAGTAGGGTTTGCTTCTTTTCTATAATTATGTTTATCTTATAAGTGGTGGTGTTATTACCTAGATAAGTGGTTTACAAGAACTGCACAAAAGACAGCCAGGAGATCTTTGGAAAAGAATTTGAATCAGTTGACACATTGCTATTCATTCTACTTCTATTATCTTCCACTTATTTCATCATCACTTCCAGTGACCTAGACTCTATGGCATAAAAGCATTTTTGAAGAATTTAAATGTGGAATATTTGAAATCTCTTTTGTAGATTTGTAGCAAAAATGATTGATTGGATTTCTGCTACATGTTGGCCTAAGTGTCCCCTTTCACAGGAGACTACAAAAGGTGTTGCCAGATAATCTATTGGATGTATCTTCTAATTATATAAGGAAATTTCTTAAAGATTTTATGGTAAAATAATTGGAAAGATACTGAAAAATTTTGAAATAAGAATGAAATTTTCCACAATTCAATTTTACCTCAAATATGTAGGCGTTTGTTGCATGTTTTGTGATTGTTTATGTATGAATACTTTAAGGCGATCAAGTGATAGATCAATAAAGTTAAATGAAATTTTGATCAGTCATTAATGTTACCAAATATCAAGACTTTTGATATTCAGTGAGTCTTACTCTACCCAACATATGCATTTTTGTAATGAAAAATTAATAAAGAAAACTAAATATTTTGCTTTAACTAACATCCCATTCTCTATGGTATGCTGGAAACTGCTATTACCAACTTTTGAGCCCTGATTCTTAAGCCTTCAAGCATTTTGAATTCTGGTTGTTAAACCACTGGTAGCTTGAAATTAGCTATGGTGAGAGTATTTACACCACAGCAATTGGCAAATGCTACCATCATAGCTTTTTTTCTCTTTAGATCCTGCAATTTCTAACTCCAACACTACACATCTGGGTTTAGAAAGAACTATAAGAAAGGCAGGAATAACTGATAACTTTTTTGGGGAAAAGGTTTCAATTATCCTATTGTGAAACTTTCCAGCCACCTTATTTTAAATCACTTGCCAACCACTAAGGCAGTGGTTCTCAACCTTCCTCATGCTGCAACCCTTTAATACAGTTCCTCATGTTGTAGCGACCCTCAATTTCATTGTTACAAGTTGAACATAATTAAAGCATAGTGATTAATCACAAAAACAAGATGTAATTATATATGTGTTTTCCGATGGTCTTAGGCAACCCCTGTGAAAGGGTCGTTCAACCTCCCAAAGGGGTCGCGACCCACAGGTTGAGAACCGCTGCACTAAGGTGATGCTGAAGTTATCTCATTGCCAAAGACACAAAGTATGTGTAGGTTAGGACTGGTCATGAGCATGGAGCTGGAAAGAAAGGTCAGCCCGAATTTAGGTGATCAGAGGTCTTGTCTGTTTCAATAATGCCACTGAAAAGATGTAATGCAAAATATGAGGCCTAATCTCCCGTAAATGTGTACTCCACAAAGTCAAATAGAACTAAAAATACAGGATAGCTAAGTCATGTCATGGAGTGAAATCTTTTGTTGTATCTCAATGTCTGTAACAAGTTTTATACAAAGTGAGGAAATAGCATACGTGGGCCTAAAATATACTTCATGTACCTTTAGAACACACTGTACCAGGAAATGTAATGAGACTGAAAAATTACTTAGAATCTAGTCTTCATGTTCCAGTATATAATCCTGTAGGCCTCAACTTAAGCATAAAGGTAAGTTGGCAGCATTTTTGTCTTTCTTGTTTTGAGTTTAAATAAAATGTATATGGCTAGCCCTGGCCAGGTAGCTCAGTTGGTTAGAGCATCATCCCAATACTCCACGGCATGGTTCAATCCCTGGTTAGTGCACATACAAAAGTAAACAGCTCCTCATGTGTGACCCAACCATAACATTATTTTCGTTGCTACTTCATAACTGTAATGTTGCTGCTGTTATGAATCATAATGTAAATATCTGATAGGCAGGATGGTCTTAGGCGACCCCTGTGAAAGGGTCGTTTGACCGCCAAAGGGGTCGCGACCCACAGGTTGAGAACCGCTGGTCTAAACTAAGATTGGTCTTAGTTTTAACATAAATGGATAAACAGCATCCTTAAAGTATATGGAGAATGTTTATTTTTTCTCCATTCCCTTCGATGTTATTATTTCTAAAGGTATCTGAAAGTTGAATTTAGCATTAACTTATGATTTTTTGAGCTGATAGACAAGACCAATACGTTATCTATCAAGGTGGAGCAGAAGGGTGTTTCCAAAAGTTAGGGGGAAATGGGCTCCGGCTCCAGCTGCCTATTCAGACACATGAAGTTGGTATGATCTAAGTAACTGTTGAGACAGCCAATAAAAGTTAGGGGACCTATTAAAACCATGAATATGAGGATTAGCTCAATGTACACATCGAGGGCATGTTGGGTTTCATATCCCTGTTTCTTCATTCTAAAAGTGCAGGAGCAGCGACTTGATCCCTCTGTTTCAAACTCTTGTCCTTCTCCCTCCATTTTTATTTTGCAAATACAGTATATGCTCAGAGCCTTCAGGGGACTGGAATCTTTAATGCAGCATCTGTGGGGAAAGGGGCCCCGGTGTATACTTCTACTTAAAGGGACATACATGTCGATGCCGCTAATGACCCGGTATGTTTATTCCACAGGGCTCCGAGCTTTTCCACTTCAGAGTGTCCGTTGTGCCAGGAGTCACTTTTTGTAACTTAGTTGAAGAATTTCAGGTACGGTGAATACACAGGCATCCCGTGGAGTGATGGCTGAGGAAAGAGCAGGGCAGGCATCTGTCCAAAAGACACTGGAGAGTAAAAATGGCAGGATCTGTGTGCGGACAGGGCCTGGAGACAGCGGACCTGAAGAACGGTGGTGACATTGTCAGAGATGATGTAGCTGGGGCGTGCCACAGGTGGCAGGACCCATCGATGCTGGGTCACTTTAATAAGCATCTGTATTTATTTTTGTTCCCTCTCCACCTGCCATATTTATCTAGGTTTTCTGACTTTTAATGCCCTTCCTCTCACCCTCCCCTTCCCATAGTCCCATGCGTCTGTAAAAATTAGTTTCCAGTGCTCCCCTGCCTCTGGGTAGGTGCATTGTAAGAGTCAAGTGTTGAATCTTCCCAAAGCTGTCAAGGTCTAAAGAACGTGGAACCAAAGTCAGCCTCCCCAAATCAAACTATGACAGTGATGGCTAACCTTTTGAGCTCGGCGTGTCAGCATTTTGAAAAACCCTAACTTAACTCTGGTGCCATGTCACATAGAGAAATTTTTTGATATTTGCAACCATAGTAAAACAAAGATGTATATTTTTGATATTTATTTTATATATTTAAATGCCATTTAACAAAGAAAAATCAACCCAAAAAGATGAGTTCGCGTGTCACCTCTGACACACGTGTCACAGGTTCGCCATCACTGGCCTATGATGTGCAATGACTCGTTTTTGCTTACTCATACAATGACATCTGCCGCCTGTAGGGAATGGGAAGGAATGAGGATTTGATTGCATCACTTGACTACTCATTCATTGCCAAATTCTGATGCCACATTATCAATAACAAAATCAGCCTTCCCCCGGCCCCCACCTCCTTTCCTTTCGCTGTCCTGGCCCTGCCCCTGCCCCAAGCCCAGCCCCAGCGACGAATCTCAGACCTGCGGTGCTGAGAGGCCATGGCAGCAGTGCAGACGCCCAAGATCCTGAGAGGAAACCCACCCCACCAGGGAGAGGAAATAGGAAATAGGATCTATGAAGCACGTCGGAGGAAATCCCATGATTTTCCTCTTTCTTTTCTCACCTCTTTGTTCCAAAGGCAGCCCCAGGTTCAGGGAACAGCACAATAGTACAGGGGACCACGAGGGAGCTTAGCCAACACTGAAGAAGCAGAACAGAGGGATGGAGGGGAAGACGGATTAATTACAATGTTCCCTCTGATGTCCCCTAGCCTTAGCACAGAAAAGAAAGGTCATTTTTGCAATTACACGTAGCACACGATTGTCTTTCCCATTGGCTGCAGACTAGGTCTTTCTTAATAAAACTAAATATCCAATCCCCTCTGATGGCCCAGCTCAGGAGAGATTTCTCTCATCTGGGAGTGCCGTAATGAAGACCACATTCAAAATCTAACATTTTTCTCTCAAATCCCCAACAATTCCAGTACCATTGGGTACATAATCAGAGCTCTAAAGTACCACAGGAGGTGGTGAAGCCAGTTAATCCATTATGAGGACGATAATGATCTTTCCAGATTAGAAAGGGGTTTCTCACTGCTTTCCACACCACTTGGCCAAATCTACCTTTTAAATTGTGTTGCTTATGACACCTACTTCTGCTACCAGTGTTCAAGATTCTTTTAGTTGCATAAAGCAACCTCACCTTTTTTTTTTGAGACAGGCTGGTAGTTAAGATTACTCCGGCAATGTATTGCGCCCATATGGACTGACAGCTTGAAAAGGAGGCTGTTAGACTGGTTTATTTATGCAACGTGAGGCAATCAAGCTCGCGGTGGCAATATTGGAAGTGGACTGGACATGGTGAATCTGAAAGGCATTGTGGGAGAACTGACGGCAGATAGGGTCTGTTTCTGAGGAATCAGCTACCTCCTTGGGTCCCTGGGAGGATGGTGGTACCTTTCACTTGCGTTTCACCCCTATCAATCCTTTTTCTGTGCTAATCCAATTTGCATTTCCCCACATGCCCCACTGTTCTGGTTCCACTCAACTCCACTTCCTTCTGCCTCAAAAGATGATCTTGCTTCCGACTTCACCCAGAAAGCATACGCCACTGGGCTGGAAGCACCTTCGTCTCCACAGGCGCCCGCTTCTGCATTTCACAGGCATGGAACCCATTCTTATCCAGAGGCTCAGAGGAGAAGGCGCCTCTGTGCCGCCCGGTCAGTCATCCCATCTCTCCTCTAGGAACTTGTCTACTAATTATCCGTTCAGGCAGAGAAACCATTTTGAATACAGAGAAATGTTTCTCTATTTTAGCAGGCAGATAGAGGACTTTCTAAAGAAAGGACAGCTGGAATGTTCCTTCTGCTCCTTCTCTTCCGGGAGCTCACTCATTGGTTGAGATCCTGCTCAGGACACGCCTTCCCTGACTATGTGAGACCATTCAACGTGTCCTGGCCCTGTTCCCACGGCACTGGGCTTGGTCCTCCAGGAAGTTGTCCCGCCATCTGTGGTGCTATCTGCCTCCTCTGCCCCTAAAGACACAGGATAAAGGCATCGGACGATAAGGAGAATTCTTCTTTCCTGTCTATTGTGCGCAAGTTCCTACTTAACCAAATTATCAAGAGACTGTTTCCAAGCTTTGTGGCTGCTGAATAAGTCCGGGCAGAATTTTGCTAAATGCCTACTAGTGTCCCCACCGTGTGGGAACCATAAAGTTCGGTGTTTTGAATGATTAGATTCAGAAAGCTTAAAGACTTTGCTTTTTTCTGTTGCAGATTTACGTTGATGAAGTGCCGCTGCAATTTCCAGGACACACACTTATTGCCATCGCCACCGCTGTGGTGCTGGTGTGCTTAATTTATGCAACATTTATGTTTCGAATACGTACTGTAAACCCAGGTGAAAGATACCGGAAATTCATTATAAGAAACAAACCGATCTTATCAAATATCAGTACCACTCAGTTGCCTAAATTATGAAAATCTGAAGAGTGAATTTAGGATTACCTTCATTTTCTCTTTACTTTCTTGCTTTATTAGACAATTCCTGGAACAATGTATTTACCTGTTAATATAAAAACTAGATAAAAGTCTACAGAATTGGCGTTGAAACTCAAAATTGCCATCTGTCAATGTGTTTGCCATTTTGTTCTCTTATTTTAAACCCATCGAAAATTGTTCTGTCAACCCTTATATCAAGGATTTTTCCTTGAGAGTCTTAGAAAAATATGAACTGATAACCATCTCTGGGTGAGTTGGGTTTTCTGTATTTTCCGGCTTTTGTTGACTGGAACCCATTCTGTGGGATCTGAACGCCTGAGCCTTGCTCTCTTCGAGGGGAGCAGGAGCGGCCCGCGGGCCTGCTGGGGTACGACAGGTGGTGCAGGAGTCTAACCTGCCGGTGAGCTTTCAGAGCATCGTGAGAATTAAAGTCGGAGCCAGTTGGGTTCCTCAAAGCAATTTCACAAGCCGATTGTAGTACTGGTGAGAGGGGACCATGACCTCCATCACGGGGGTGTTGGAAGGACACGGCGTCTGGGCGCGTATTGCTTTACAAACCTCCACGCAGCGTGTGTAGAATTCCAAAGATGAACCTCTGTGTGCTGTCCGGCTGCCTGTTCCCAAGCGGTCAGAAGATGGCCGTCCATTCCGGGAGCAGTCACGCTCCTGGAGAAGCTCAGGAGCAGCAGCACCGGAGGAGAGGCGGGGATCTAGCCCAGAAGAGCCGGTTCTGAGAGCTGGGAATCATGGCTGTGCTGTACATCATGAAAGTTCTTTGGAGAAGTCTGGGAGCTTGGCAGACACAAGAAGGAGACTCGGGAGCCAGGCATCTGCGGTGTGGCCCTGCATTGCCACCTAGCATGGTGCCGATCAGTCAGTCCAATCCCCGAGAAGCCCAGCTACAGCCTCAGCTGGCACACTGAGTACAGTATCACTATGACAATGAACTGGGATCATGTTACGTTCTTCAGTCTTCGATCAAACATCTCAAAACTCCCAGCCCATAAAAAATTTCCCCAGAGAGTAGACCAGAAAATGAACACATTTCTATAACTTGCAAGTCCATGGTGTAACTCTTTTCTGTCCTGATTATGCTTAACACCTTCCCACTTATTTTGCGCCGGAATCCACCATTCGACTAAGAATGGGGCTCAGGAGGGATTTTGAGATTTAGCCTGCAAGGGAGGCACGTGGGGACGTGGCAAAGGTTTCACCGAAAGAAGCATTTTTTTTTTAACTTATTTATTTATTTATTTATTTATTTATTTATTTATTTATTTATTTTTTACTCAATGTCTCCCCACTCACAATACAGACCAGGTAAAGAGCCTGAGCTGAGGTGTATATGGGTAAGTTTACTCTGCCTCCTATTTCTGTACAGTCAGTGTAAGAACACAGCCTGTGGCAAGCACCAGGAGGCCCCGAAAGAAGCATTTGAATGTTATTTGGCTGGCCGAGTGTATAGTCAGCTTTTGCAGCGGCAGCACCCTTCCAGTCTCAGTTCTCAGTGGGGGTGACAATAAACGTGTTTCTTGCTCACCGGTCCGTGGGTTGGCCTTGGCAGGCCTGTTCCAGGCAGGTCTGTCCCATATGTTCACCCTCTGGAACACGGGCTGAAGGGCAGCAGTCACCTGGCAGCTCTTCTCATGGCCCAGGACCAGACACCAGACCCAGCCAAACCATCTGAACGGTCTGAAGCAAGGGATGCACATCATGTCCCATTAGCCAAATCAAATACGCTGCCCCTTGCCCTGTACCAGTGGGACAGGGATGTGTACTACTCTCACTCCAAATATCAAGTTTTTAGGATCCCACTCTTACCTGGATGCTTTCATAGCTATTGCCCCGTGACCAACTCCACAATTTAGTGACATAATAACCATTTTATTGGCTCAAGATGGTGTAGTCTGGGCTGAGCTTAGCTGCCTGGTTCTTCTGGTCTTGCCAAGAGTCACTTGCACATGGCCTTCAGCAGGCAGGCGCTGGGCTCCACTGAGCACCTGGTGTCTGAGCTTCTTTCTCTATGTGGTCTCAGGGCCTCTCCCTTCTCAAAAGACCAACCCACATGGCCTCCCTATGTAGCTTCTCTATCAGGGCAGCTGGAGCCCTTATCAAGGCTCCTAAAAATGCAAAAGCGGGAGCTGCCACACTTCCGCCTAGTGCCGGCACAATGTTACCCACACCCTACTGGCTGAAGGACGTCTAGCCCAGATTCAAGGGGAGAGGACTGTGCATGATCATGACTATTGACAGGTGAGGTTGGTTCATTGAAGGCCACCAGTGCAACAGACTATCAGAAACCACCTGCTCCGCAAGCCCAGGCTCCTTTGTGTGCTGGGGCTTCCTAACTCCCCTATCTGGCTCCTCAGCAGGTTTGACTGGAGTAGCTGTGGGCTGGCCAGGCATCTGTCTCCCCACATGGCTTCTCCATGGAGGTCGGTTAAGCTGACTTACAGGCTTGTGCTGTCATCGCAAGTGGACTTCCTACGTGGAAGTTGGCTTCCAAAACACAAACATGGGAGCTGCCTGATCTTCTTTAATATTTGGACAAGGAAGTCTCCGAATGTCTCTTCTGCTTCATTCTATTGGTCAAGGTGTCCCGACGCCAGCCCAGATTCAAAGGGAGGAGAAATACACTCCGTCTCTTTGGAGCAGCAAGGTGACACTGCAAAAGAGCCGATGGGGCCCTAGCCAGTTTGGCTCCAGTAGATAGAGCAGTGATGGCAAACCTATAACACACATGTCAGAGGTGACACGCGAACTCATTTTTTTGGATGATTTTTCTTTGTTAAATGGCATTTAAATATATAAAATAAATATCAAAAATATGCCTTTGTTTTACTATGGTTGCAAATATCAAAAAATTTCTATATGTGACGCGGCACCAGAGTTAAGTTAGGGTTTTTCAAAATGCTGACACGCCGAGCTCAAAAGGTTCGCCATCACTGGGATAGAGCATCAGCCTGCGGACGTAAGGGTCCCAGGTTCGATTCCGGCCAAGGGCACATACCTGGGTTGCATACCTGGGTTGCAGGCTTGATCCCCAGTGTGGGGCATGCAGGAGGCAGCCAATCGATGATTCTCTCTCATCATTGATGTTTCTATCTCTCTCTCCCTCCCCCTTCCTCTCTGAAATCAATAAAAATATATTTTTTAAAAGAGATCCTATGGGTCAGGAGGAATTGTTGCAGTCGTCTTTGGAAATGTAACCTGCCACTTTGATGTTCACCAAAGAAATCTACTTGGGCTGTGGACTCAACTAGCAATCTACTTCGGAGATCCACACTATCAGTTTTGCACCAGCTCATCATCGTCTCAGCTTTTGACCACCAGGCAATGAAAGCTTCATTCCAAAGGATCACAAAATAGCTCGGACCAAGATTATTTTGTATAGACTAATGATTTTGAAATTTGAGTTTGTCAGCACCATCAGAAGCCACCATTCAAACCTGAAGAACCAACATTTCTCTTTCAGTATCCGCTTCCCTCCCCCCAACCCAAACCCATGTCATGTCACACTCAGTGGGCCCAAGACCCTGCACTACCCCAGGCAGCTCCAGGCTGCAGCAGCAGGCATCCCTGGTCATTTTCACACACGGCCATTGTGTGACTAAGTTCCACCCCACCAAAACTTCCATCTCTGGGTCTCTGCCCCAAGTGAAAATCCTAAGTGAGAATTGGCTGAAGGAGCCTAAAGCAGTTGGATATTCATAGATGGATCAGCTATGGTCAGGGCACAGGGTCACGCAACGCAGACCTAGCCTTCTGCTCATTGGGACCATTTCCAAAGAAGAAGAAGAAAATCATTTTTCAGCTTGGCAATGCCTCCACTTGGTGAGGAACAGGAAACGTTGCATGCAGCCCATGGAGAGCAGAGAGGATGCCTGAGAGGTGAGTATCAGGGACTGTGAAAATGGAAGCAACTGCTAACTGCAGTGCTGTACCGATGGAAAGGGGGTGGGGGCGGGCGGGGGAAGAGCTGGGATTGGTGGACCAGGCTGGAAGCAGGACAAACATTTCTCCTTTCACCTCCAAACAAGGTAGTGTGCCCACCCCATCAGCCCCATCAATGCACCAGCCTTTTCACCAGTAGCTCCCAATGTGCAGCCGTGGCCCAGGCGGGGCAGGGCAGGGGTGCTGCCAGTCACCTAAGCTCAGCACCTTAGTTTATCCACCTCTCCCCCAACCCCGCTGGTGTGAGGAGCAAATATCGAAGGACAGGTATGCCCTGAGCATTGAGCTGGTCTGGCAATAGATGCCAACCACCATCCTTAGAACTTCAGTCTGTCTTAGAATTGGGACCCAGTCCCGCAGCTCACAGCTGCCATCCTCCTCCCTTCCTCCCCTCCTCCCACTCTTCCCCTGTCTGCCTCCTCCTCCCCTGCCATGCTGCTCCTCTCCATCCTCCAGCTCCTCCCCTGCCTGCTTCTCCCCTGTCCTCCAGTCCCTCCCCTGCCCTCCTGCTCCTCCCCTGTCCTCCAGCTCCTCCTCTGCCTGCTCCTCCCCTGTCCTCCAACTCCTCCTCTGCCTGCTCCTCCCCTGTCCTTCAGCTCCTCCTCTGCCTGCTCCTCCCTGTCCTCCAGCTCCTCCTCTGCCTGCTCCTCCCCTGCCCTCCTGCTCCTCCCCTGTCCTCCAGCTCCTCCCCTGCCCTCCTGCTCCTCCCCTGTCCTCCAGCTCCTCCCCTGCCTCCTGCTCCTCCCTGTCCTCTGCTCCTCCCTGCCTGCTCCTCCCCCCCGCCCCCTGCCTTCCAGCTCCTCCCCTGCCTACTCCTCCCCTGTCCTCCCTTGTCCTCCCCTGTCCTACCCTGCCAGCTCCACCTGCCAGTCTTTTTTACTTTCTGTCCCCTGTCCCAATTATAAATGTAAACAACTTTGTGAAGATCCTTCTACCTTTCTTTCAGTTCACATGCAGTCCTATCTGCCAACCCACTACAAATTAACTGAATGGCCATGGAACGATTGATTCTGGAAGCAAGGAAAGGAATGATTACAGGCTCTATTGTCAGAGATCTGGTGCTTTTTCCATGTGAATGAAAATATACCACAACATCTGTTAAACCTTAAACCTTCAAAGGTTCACGTGGGGTGAAAGGCTTTGACCTCAACATTTGTAGTAGGACCTATGCATTTAAACCTCCAATAAAGTGGCTGCTGTCCCTCTCATTGAAACATTCAACTCTACCCTCAACCTCACACCAGCTTTAACAAGTACTTACGGGCACTGTGCCTCCACATTCTCTTGGTATCTGTTTGGAAAACCCAAGAATTCAGACAACAGCCATTGCCTGTGAAATGTTGCTTAGTTACGTTTTACGAGTAAATCTTGGTTCGTTCCATATTTAAAACAGGGCTATTCTCATGCATAATTTTTCATTGTTACACACATTATAGTTAAAAGATATTAGCATCATTGGAACACCTTTAAAACCATGAGAAACATGGACAAATATGTGGTGTTTAGGGACATTTACTTTTTTAGCATAACGGTAAAACTTTAGGGTAATAACAGTATTGCTATAAAGGCAACGATGATGATGGCTAACTTGGTTTCTCCTTTCTGGAATGGCAAACATTGTCCCCTCTCCAATCAAGACATAGGAATACACTCATGCATTCAGGGCGGTCAGAGTAGCAGCTAGTGGTCGCAGGTGGTTGCTTGTGTGCATGGTGGCAGGTGTCTCTAATAGGGGGGCCTCCTGGAGAGGTTGCTGGTAGTTGTGCTGACTGGGGGCTTCTGGACATGTTGGAGCAAAGGTGTCTTTTTCTGATGGAAAAGAACTTTTCTGGCAGAGAAAAGTGATAACCATAGTCTCTCTGCCTCTAGACTTGTAATTTGACCTTCCTCGGACATTCTTGCATTCCTAGAATAAGCCCTACTGGATCGTTGGGCTTTGTTTTTCTCGTACACTGTTGAGTCTGGCTAACTAGTAATTTCTTCTGGACCTGGCAACTGGAAGTGTAACTGAAATGAGCCTATAATTTTCCTTTCTGGAACTGTGTCTGGTTTTGGCATAAATGTCGTTCAATCATAAAATGAGTTTGGCCACCGTCCCTCTCCTCTTCCATGGAAGTGTTCACTTAGGACATGGATTGTCTGTTCCAGAAGGATGCTATAACTCACTGGGAAAGTGACTGACAGCGGGCCTCCCTGGGCTTCGCTCTTCTTTCTACTTGATCCAACCTCCTGGGTTTACTGATGTTTAATTTTGCTGAGTACTCTATTTTTCATTCTCGTTTTCTACCCCAGTGCCTTCTAAAAGCATTTCTTCTCTTGGTCTTCCAGCTTAGTACTTTCTTCTTCCATCATCAATTTGACCATCTATTTATTCCGTACGCTGAGTTTCTTGATTTGATATTATTCACTTATTTGACAGATATTCATTCAGCCCCAGGCGCTGTTCTGGGCCCCCACTAATCTGTATCGCCTGTATAAGGGACAATGAGCAGATTGTTTTTCCCTCCTCCAATAGATGTCTTCCCCTCGGTGATGGAAGGGGCATTTGTTTCTTAGTGCAGCCCTTGTTTAATATTAGAACAGATATGTTTATTAGTGGTACTTCAGTTTTTAACTTTATTCTATACTAAAGATGGCTCCTTTTTTCTAATACAGTGATATATATGTCAGCTTTGAGGTGCCTCTTATCTTTCACTTTAGACTTCAGAAATAGCATATACATCTTGAAGCAACAAAACTTTCAGATTCTAATAATTTGTTTTAATTTGGTAGAGAGAATGTTCTCTTTGTTTTCTGTCCTAATTTGAGAGCATGAATATCTATTCATCACAGACGTTCGTTCATTCATAATAAATAAATACGTAATATTTACTTGTTTGTTTAGCATGTGTGTTCCAGGCCATATGCTAGGTGTTGGGGCTGTAAAGATGCAGAGAGCGTGTCTTCTTCCCTTATAGAATCTGGGATCTACCAGGTGGAAAATTGTAAGTTTAGCCAAAAATATTCAGGTATAGTGCCATGACAAAGAAGTTCTTAGCAACATGAATAGTAAATGTAAAGGAAAGAAGGATTTAAACTCAATAGAATTAGCAAAGAGTTTGGGTAGGGGAAAGGGCTTGACCTATCTATAATTACAGGGAATGGTGTGCCTGTGAGGTGGGTCTTGAATAAGAAGAAGGAAGGGTATTGACACATGGGAAGAATAAGTTATTGTTGTCATCATTTTTCCCTTTTCCCTATGGTATTTTTTCAGATTATGGTTACGTTTTGAATAATGTTTGGGCCTTGCTAACTTTCCTAGAAATAAAGAGTCTCATAGGTTGATAAGCCCTCCCATTCAGGGTAATGCTGACCGTCATCATGGCCCTCGTGCTCATTTTTATCAAAATATGTCCCTTCCCCACCACTTCATACAGACCAAAAGAGTAGTGCTTAACACCCGATGTATTTACTTTTTAACATTTTCTTTAAACAGGTGCCATTAAGATTGGAAACCTTTTTTTTTTTCCCCATGATGTGTTCTTTGTTAAAGAAAACTGATGGTGTTACCTGATTGATATTCCAAGAGAGAGAAAAAATCAATCACAGTACAGGTAAAAATAATTTGTGTTACTTCTCTTATAAGTAGGTTATAGTTTAAATGTTAATTATATATGTATTGAAATTTATTTTGACTAAACTATTTTGAACCAAACTTTGAAGTTAATAATTGGTTTTAATCACTTTGCAATGTTAAACTTAAAAAATTTCAGTCTAGCCCAGTTGGTATGGCTCAGTGGTTGAGCATCAACCTATGAACCAGCAGGTCCCGGTTCAATTCCTGGTCAAGGCACATGCCCGGGGTTGTGGGCTCATATCTTCTAAAAAAAGTGTCATGTAACCCAAGTTCCTGAGACTATAAATATTTCAATTTGTTCTCAAAAGTTGTTTAATTCACTATCTCCATATGGATCAATGAAGAGATTACCTTCAGATAAAAATTTTTATTAAGAGGAGTAAAATTAAATAATCTTTCAAATGATAAAGGCAATGATGCCACTGAGCCACGCCGGCCGGGCATGATGGTAGTTTTAGAAGTTTAGTTATAAAGGAACAACAGGGAACAAAAAACTTTAGATGTAAAGTATTTAACTTGTCAATTTTTTTCAGAATGAAAGGCAATGTGGCGAAGAAGAGTAATATGGAATCTGTCGCTTGAGGAAATAATCATTTGTAGTTATTGAAGCTCTGAGACATACAGGATGTTAAGATTATAAAATAAGTCTAATGAGACTTGGCAAAGATTGAAAATGTAAGAATGTCTAGTGTTAATGAGAACAGCTGTTTGAATGTAGGTTGGTAGAATCTGACAGGACGGTAATTGGGCAATATACTTATAAGCTTTGGATATATTCATACCATTTGTCTCAATAGTTCTGCTTCCATGAATTTATACCAATGAAAGAAACTTAACTAACCACTAAGAATTAGGGGGAAGCAGGACTGATATCCAGAAATTTAAACAACCACTGTGGCATAGGACCAACCACTCAGCCTGAACACCTTCCTAATCAGAAGAGTCACTGTTTATAAACAACCACTTTTCTTATACTAACACATACATGTGAGCCAAATGTCAGCCTGTATATGAGGATGTTCCCCTACAGGATTGCTTAGAATAGTAATAATTAGAAACCACTTAAATGTACAATAATAAGAAATTGCTTAAATTAGTGTTGATACATCCGTATGGTAGACTACAATAAAGTCAGGTTTTCAAGGGAATGACATAATAAACTTAATGCAGAGTTAAAGAATAAAGTAATTATAAAATACTACGCACGCTATGATCCAAATATACAGTACAATCCAACTTTTATTTAAAACATACAAATTGAGAAAACAGACTGCAAAATTACCAGCGGTTATATGCAGGGTAAGAGAATAACAGCTGTTTCCAATTTTTTTAAGTTTTGTAAATGTTTACAATAAATTTGCACTAATTTTACAAAAGACAAATGTATTTAACAATATTATGAGAAGAGATATTTTTCATATTTTGTGTTTTCTCTAGGGAACTAGGCTTTATTTGGAGACATTGATGATGAAAACATTATGGTGATTCCTGGGTACAGTGATTCCTGGTTGAGTTTCCTTATTACTGGAATTAGGGATAAGCAGAAAGCTCTGGTATTTGCCACATGCCTAAGAGAGTGTCAGTTGCAAAGACTTGATCCTTCTGCGACTTTAGACGTCAAAATGGCATTAAATGGTTGGTTCATTCCAGCAAATGCCAGCATTGGATTGAAAAGACTCTTCTACAGAATGAAGTGGTCTTAGTATATTGGCCTGTGGTCATTTCAGGATTTTATCTTTAAAACCATCCCAGCTGGTAAAGGTAAGCTTGATATGTGGACTCGAGCTTTCACATCTACCCCAACTTCATTCAAAAAGTCTTTTTACTATGTTTACTAGATGCACAATGACATCTGGTTGATTTTAGGTTAGTTTTAGCAGTTATACTAGTAATTCCTTCCGAGAGCACATTTTTCTTATTCTCTTGAATTTTCAAAACTCTTTCGTCTAAAAGTGCTAGTATTATTTTCATACATAGGTGACTTTTTAAAAAACAGCTTTATTGAAATAGAATTTATATACAAAAAAATTTTTGATCTGTTTAAAGCATATGCTTCAATTATTTTTAGCATATTTAGAGGGTTGGGCAACCATCACCATGATCTAAGTTTAGAATATATCATCACATTAAAAAGAAACCTTATACCCAAAAGCAGCCGATCCCCATTCTGTACTTCAAGCCCTATACAACCACTAATCTATCTTCTGTCTCGACAGAGTTGCTTTTTCTGGACATTTCATATACATTGAGTCACACAGGATGTGACATTTTGAGACTTGCTTCTTCCACTTAGCATAATGTTTTAAAGTTTCACTTCTTTTTATTGTCCAGCTAGAGCAGTGATGGCAAACCTTTTGAGCTCAGCTTGTCAGCATTTTGAAAAACCCTAACTTAACTTTGGTGCTGTGTCACATATAGAAATTTTTTTATATTTGCAACCATAGTAAAACAAAGACTTATATTTTTGATATTTATTTTATATATTTAAATGCCATTTAACAAAGAAAAATCAACCAAAAAAATGAGTTCGCGTGTCACCTCTGACGCGTGTGTCATAGGTTCGCCATCACTGAACTAGAGGCCCAGTGCACAAAATTCGTGCACAGGTGCAGTCCCTAGGCCTGGCCGGTGATTGAAGCATGGCAGTGACTCCACTGCCAGCACCACGTCACCAACACCCACCATGTTGCACGCCATCCCCTAGTGGTCAGCACACGTCATAGCGAGCAGTCAAACTCCCAGTCTCTCTGTTGAACTCCTGGTCAAGGGGATAATTTGCATATTAGGCTTTTATTATATAGGATCCTATTCTATTATTTTGGATAACACCACATTTAGTTTATCCATTCGTCAGTTGGTGGATGTTTGGGTTGTTTCAATCTTTATGCTATTATGAATAATGCTGCTATAAACATTCACATCCAAGTCTTTGTGTGGATATATGCCTTCATGTCTCTTGCATGGAATTGCTGAGTCATATAGTAACTTTAGATTTAACATTTGAGGACCTGCCAAATGTTTTTTCAAAGCGGTTGCACTGTTTGTACATTCTCACCAACAGTGCTAAGGGTTTCGATCTCCCCACATCCCTACCAACACTATCTATTGTCTGTCTTTTTATTGTAGACATCCTAGTGGGTGTGAAGTGGTATCTCAGTGGTAATTTGCATTTGCATTTGCCTAATGACTATGATGTTGAGAGTCTTCTCATGCGCTTTTTAACTGCTAATATAACCTTTAGGAAGATGTCTATTTGTTGAAAAGACTATTCTTTCACAGTTGATTTTTAATACTAAAATTTACTAGATATGTCTGTATTATAAAAAATGTAAACTTTTCGATGACTTAAAATATGTAGGAAGGAATAAAGAAGAGAAAAAATCCATATTGCTACTACCTAAAGACAAGTGCTTTTAACTGTTAAAATATGCAGTATGTGCATATACTGTATATATTTAATTTACATGGTATTGTGCTATAAATTTTATTGTTTCTTTGTGTACATCTAGTCCATTGCTTCTAACTAGTGCATAGTAATTCATATTATAAATATACATTTAGCACATTTTACCCATTTCCTTAACGATAAAACCTAGATTGCCTCCTATTTCCATGACCATAAACATCGCCATCACAACAAGCATCCCAGTACGTGCCACCTGAAGGGCATGAGTGGAAATTCTCCTGATATATATACTTAGAGGTAAACAAGCTGGATCAAAGAGAATTCACATTTTTAATTTCATTAAGTATCTCAAACTATTGTTTCTAGAATGTCCTTACCGGTTTCTATTTTCATCAAAACTGCAAGAGTTCCCATGTACCCCATCTTATTCAACATTTAGTAACATGCATCTTTCATATTTTTGTCTTCTGGTGCATACAACATGGCGTCTATTGTCTCAAAATATATCTCCTGATTACTAATAAGAGTGAGCCTTCTTCATACACTTGTCAGCTATTCGGGCTTCCCTCTGTTTACCGTCTACTGCCAAATTTTCTTTTGAATGAAATTATTTCTTTTCTCAGTAATTTGCTTTAGCGCCTTTCGTATTGAGTGGCTTTCATTGTTTTGACCATAATTGACAATAGAAAATATATTTCATAACACAACCAACACATACACTTTATATAATACATTGATATATTTACATAAAGACTAATAATATACTGTAAGTATATTATTAATTATAGTATATGTTGATATCAACCATATATAATTATTATATTATATATATGTTAATATGTATTAATATGCTATATATGCACATGTAAATATATATTTCCAACCAATATACAGTTGATGTAGACATGTCTATTTTTATTTATTTATTTATTTATTTATTTATTTATTTATTTTTAATATATTTTTATTGATTTCAGAGAGGAAAGAAGAGAGAGATAGAGATAGAAACATCAATGATGAGAGAGAAGCATTGATTGGCTGCCTCCTGCATGCCCCCTACTGAGGATCAAGCCCACAACCCAGGTTGTGGCATGTAATGCGCCCATGACAGGAATCAAACCCAGGACCCTTCAGTCCATAGGCCGGTGCTCTCTCCACTGAGCCAAACCAGCTAGGCCAGACATGTCTATTTTTAAGTTTACATTTTTATTTACATAATATAAACAAGAGGTTGATGAGTATATTCACCTAATACTTGTTATGCACTATTCTATTCTACACTCTTTTATTTTGTTTTTACCTTTTTTTTTTTTTTTACTTTTTTTAAATGCTGATTGCAATCCACTAAGTTGAATGGTCGTCTGTTCAACCAATCAAAGTGTAATATGCTAGTGATATGCTAAGCCCACTCAACCACTCATCTGATGTGCACTGACCACCAGGGGGCAGACACTCCAACTGTTAGGTTAGCTTGCTGCTGGGGTCCGGCCCATCAGGACTGAGCAAGATGGGCTGGACATGCCCTGGAGCCCTCCTGCAGTCCCTCCCCAGCTGGCCAACCTCCTGCATCCTTCCCCAGCCTCGATCATGCACCGGTGGGGGCCCTCGGCCTGGCCTGAGCCCTCTCACAATCCAAGGCCCCCCAGGGGATGTCAGAAAGCCAGTTTTGGCCCGATCCCCCAGGCTAGGCCAGGGACCCCACTGGTGCATGAATTCGTGCACCAGGCCTCTAGTTGGTAATAAATATGAATGTATTGAATAAGACCTTTGCAGGTCTTAAGAATATAAATTGGATCAGATTTGAATCCCCTGTACTCCAGCAAGAGTAAGGCATCCTCATTGGCTTGACAGCAAATATTTTACAAAGAGATCATCAAAGTTGAGAGTAGAGTGAGGACCAAGGACCATCATGGCCAATGGCAAGACTTTGGGCTGAGTTAGGTGAGTTCCACAGAGTTTGGCTACTTCAAGTGAAAGCACCATTGGCCCATTCTATTTTTTGAGAATTGAGGATGGCAAGGACTGTGCAGTTTTAAGAGTGGAAGTGCTCACTGACTATTCTGAATAGCCTTAGCAAGAAAGTCAGTTTCTCCATCGCCAGAGAGGAGCAAAGGGCTTTCCCTAGTAGGAAAGTTCCTTCAAGCAGCAGCTTAGCTAGAGTTGTGGCAGTCGCCTGTTTGCAGGGAAAAGCTTCCAAGCTTTAGAATGCATTTTAGAATGCAGACTGTGGTTAGGACTTATTTGTATCCACGAGACTTTGGGAGTTTATCACATCCGTTTGCCAGTGGAGAAAGGGACCGGAAGGAGCTGGCTGTCATCCTTGCTCCACTTTTACATTTTTACCAGGATGATGTTCCTGGCAGGTGGGACATATTGAGGGACAATGCAAGTGCCTAAGTGTCCCCGCTGATATGTATGGAGGAGACCTTTAAGATTTTCTCTGTCCTGATGTGTGTAATCTTATGGAGACTGTGGACCAATCTGGCAACTTCTCCCTATAAATAGGAGGGAAGTACCTGAGACACTGGGTCAAAAATGAGGATAAAGTACCAAAAGGCCGATGTGCGGCGGGCCGGCACGGCCATGGCATACTCAGCACCACATTGGGCGCCTTATGTGCCGTGCCAGCTCAGCCAGGTTCCGTGAGCCCGAGTGGGGGCGGTGAAGGATGGAGAAAAAACAGACAAGAGAAGAAAGCTGGGTCTGGGTGAGACGCTATCCTCTCTGATGGAGAGACAGTGCCACAGACTACAAGCCGTGTCTTTATCTTATAGCCAGATTCCACGAGGCAAAGTAAGGGCGTGGTCAAGATGTTTACAACATTCTCGTGGGTTTCGATCCTACTCAATTACATGCACCTGAACTCTATCAAGCCCACATCACTCAGACACGTGGGGCCACGCGTTGGGATCATAGGTCAAGCTTACAGCTATAGCTGTTGGCTATGATTGTGCTGGGAGGGCCCTGCCCTCCAAGCTGGGACTTGCACGTGGCGATGAGAGGACTGTGCCTTCTCATTAGTCCGAGGCTTGGACCTGTCCAAACACTGTAGCCGCTCTCCACCCCGATGGCTTGTTGTGTTCTCAAGAAAGGATGCCTAACACATGTTCTTCCCTTTCATGTTTAACAAGGGAAGGGGTAGTGGGGTCTCACTTAGCATCCTGGAGAAATAACTCAGGGCCTCGGTAAACCCCTGAGGCAGGGCAGTCCATGCATAGTGTTGATTAGTACAAGTGAAGGTAAAACGGTGTTGTGAGTTGGGGTGATAAAAGCAGAACATAAGTCAATGGCTATGGAGTGAGTGGCATGTGAGACTGAAGCCAAAATGGTGTGGGGCTAGGAACTAGAGGACAACTGGGTTTGACTTTTCTTGTTCACAAGCCTTACACTGGCCAGTATCCCTTGGAAGAGGCTTTACTGGGAGGATGGAGGGACTAAGAGCCCCTTGTCAAGGAGGCGTGAAATTACAGGTTGAAAACGAGGGCTTCTGCTTTTAGAGGATATTGTGGAGCCCTGCCTGGGTGTTGTCCCCATACACCAAGGTTTTGGGTACCATCCCTGGTCAGGGCCCATAGAAGAATCAACCAATGAATGCATAAATAAGTGGAACTACAAATCAATCTCTCTCTCTCTCTCTGTCAAATCAATAAATAAACGTTTTAAAAATATTTTTTAAAAAGATAATCCCAGAGTTATTTGAACATTTGCACAGAAAAAAGAAAAAAGTGAAAACTGCCCAGTTCTTTTATAAAGTTTATATAACTTTAATAATAAAAATGAGCACGTTTACTTTTGAAAAATAGATGCAAAAATTCCAAGTAAAATATTGGTAAAAACACAGCTGTGTATAAAAAATACATAATCAAATAGTATATTTCAGGAATACATGGATAATTCAGGATCAGGAAGCTATTTCATTACAATTGCACCAACAAGTTAAAAGAGAAAAATTGACTGATCATATTTAATCCTTAATAAGCATCTGATAAAGTTTGGCAGTTCTTTATTGGATGGAATAGTTATGGAGAAAGCAATGGCAAATTACATCTTTAAATGGCAAAACACCGAAGCCACATCAATGAAAATCAGGAACATAAATAAACATTTTTGGAACAAAGGCACTAAAGTCCCCTCCATGGAGACCTTCCAGAATGTAGGCATCATGCATTCAGGGACATTGCAGTTTTCAGTGTTTGCAACTAATTCAGAATTTTTAATCTAGCGTGTGGCCAGATATATAGTAGGGCTCCAGTTTCTGGCCTCTGCTCTAGAATTCTGCCGCTGAGAAAAATGTTAACTTTTTCAAAACATTGTTGTTTTTCTTATTATCTTACCAGGTGAACATTAGTAGTTGTTCTTAGTTCCACAACAGCTGCTGTGTGTTGTGTTGTATGTACCATTTATTCAAGTGTTCGTTGGAATTCCCAATGTGCTTAAAATAAAAGTTAAAAAAATTATTTGGATGATATGGATAGCTACACAGTGGAAATAATCACTTCTAGTAAACTCTACCATCTGGCAACGTGCCTTCCTGGTACACCACAGTTCAATATATATTTTTTAAGATTATTAATCATTTTATAAAGAAAAAAAATGGCCTTGGTAAAGATTTTGAATTACTTTCCTCTAATTCTTAGTATTAGCTCATTTTTCTATTGTTCTTAGCAAAAGGAAAACAGATAGATGGATGAATTAACTAACAAGAAATTAAGAAACTTTGAAAGTGATATAAATCACACAACCTAAGAAATTTTTATTCTTTTTAAGTCTGCTGAATTTTTGGAACCTAATTTTCTGGCAGATATACCACACACACAAAATTTTTTAACTGATCTGCTTCCTCGTCTAAAATGTTGTTATCTGTCTTGGTAGCAAGGCACTTTATTGATTCGTCTAAGAATAGTCTGGAATTTAAGATCTACAGGGGCCGGCCGGCAGTAGGAAAGCAGGACAAGTGAGACCTGCCAGGCATGGCACGGGCTCTCTAAAGTGCCTGCTGTGTATCGCCAGCCGTTGTTGTTCTGTAGGAATGTGAGCAGTGTGGCCAGATTTCCCAATCCCTCAAGAGAAGTCAGAAATCCATTTTGATGTAAAATGTCCCAGTTTATAAACTACACAGGCAAACTGAATAGGGCAGTAAACTGGATTTGACCGTCAGATCAGTGCTTTGCAACCTCTAATGTGCAGATGAGAAGGTTCTCCTGGTAAGGGACGTAAGAGGTGAGGCACACAGAAATCAGAAGTATGTTGGTTATTAAATTTTAAGTGACAATAGTGGCCCGGTCGTTCATTGGGCCTTCAACTCTGTTCTTCATCCTCTTCTCCTCATTTATTTTTTAAAATATATCTTATTGAATTTTTTACAGAGAGGAAGGGAAAGGATAGAGAGCTAGAAGCATCGATGAGAGAGAAACATCCATCAGCTGCCTCCTGCACACCCCCCACTGGGGATGTGCCTGCAACCAAGGCACATGCCCTTGACTGGGATCGAACCCGGGATCCTTCAGTCCGCAGGCCAACGCTCTCTCCACTGAGCCCAACTGGTCAGGGCCCCTTCTCCTCATTTAGAAACATAAAGGTATTCTCAACTTCAAATCTGTTTAAAATACAGCTCTCCGCCAGGCATTCTCACATGTAGTTTATCGAATGAGCCAACACTCTTTTAATGTTTTTTTCTTTTTAATTAAGCTCATTGGGGTGACCTTGGTTAATAAAATTACATAGGTTTCAAGTGTACAATTCTACGATACATCATCTGCATATTGCATTGTGTGCCCACCACCCAACTTTTTTTTCCTATTGTTTAATGTTTTAAAACTCAAGAAGTGAATGCCATTATGAATTTTCAAAAAGCTGACTCCTGAATTCAAAGAGAATGTTTGTTGCACGTCCTGGGTCAGGAACTAGCGAGGGGTATTGGGGGATGATCATTCCAGTGAGGAATATCTCCACCTTCTGGCACAGATAGGAAATGCAACAGAAAGCAGTATAGGGAGCCACTAGATGTGACACGCTCAAATATTGAAATATTGAAATCCTTTGAAAATTACTATAACATTGCAACTGTTTCTCTCTCTCTCTCTCTCTCTCTCTCTCTCTCTCTCTCTCTCTCTCTCTCTCTCTCTCTCTCTCTCTCTCTCTCTCTCTCTCTCTCTATTTCAGTATGTATACATTTTGACTAAGTGCTTTCATAAAAAGTCCTGAGAATGGACACTGATATTTGAGTCACTGGCGATCCATAATACAGGACGGTCCTCAGTGTATTCTGAATGGATATCCCGTTCTCCTGAGAGCAATCATTGCTCACATTTCAGAGATAACATGCCCAAAGTCCATGCAGCCTTGTTTATTTTTGTACGGAAGACATAGTGCACATGTAATCACTCTTTTTGGTACCTGGTTGTAAAAGGAGGATATAGCATTCATGGTTTAAGGGGCACTGAGGGAAGGTGGGAGAATGAAAAAGTATAAAGAATAACTTGGACACTTTATAATCTGACCTAGAGCAGCCCTGATCATGTCAATTGTTTCTTGGTGTTTGTTTGGTTGTGTTTTGTTGTGGTGGTGGTTTGTTTGTTTTTAGATTCCACATATAAGTGAAATCCCATGGTATTTGTTTTTCTGTGTCTGACTTATTTCATTTGTCCATCCATGCTTTTGCAAATGGCAGGGTTTTATTCTTTTTTATGTCTGAGTAATAGTCCATCGTATATATGCACCACTTCTTCATGCATTCGTCTATCAATAGGTACTTAGGTTGCTTCCATAGCTCAACTATTGTAAATAATGCTGCAATAAACATAGAGATGCATATGTCTTTTCGAATTCATGTTTTGGGTTTCTTATGAAAAAACACCCAGAAGTGAAATCAATGAATCCTTCTTTCTCTCTTGTTATAATCCTTGTTTTAAAGTCAATTTTGTCTGATTAGAAGTATTGCTACCCCAGCTTTTTTTTTATTTCCATTTGCATAAAATGTCTTTTTCTATCCCTTTACTTTCAGTCTGTGTGTCTTGATCTGAAGTGGGTCTCATGTAGGCGGCATAGGTATGGGCCTTGTGTTCTTATCCATATAGCCACTCTATGTCTTTATTGGAGCATTTCATCCATTTACATGTAAAGTAGTTATTAATACTGATGTAGTTAATGCCATTTTAGTCATTTCTTTTCCCTTCTTCATCTTCTTAAAGAAGGCCTTTTAACATTTCTTGTAATACTGGTTTGGAGGTGCTGAGTTCCTTTAGCTTTTTCTTGTCTGATCATGTTTTTATTAAGAGTGCTTCCTAGCCCTAGCTGGTTTGGTTCAGTGGATAGAGCGTTGGCCTGGAGACTGAAGAGTCCTAGGTTCAATTCCGGTCAAGGACACATGCCTGGGTTTCCGGGCTCGATCCCCAGTAGGGGGCGTGCAGGAGGCAGCCGATCCATGATTCTCTCTCATCACTGATGTTTCTCTCTCTCTCTCCCTCTCCTTTCCTCTCTGAAATCAATAAAAAAAAAAATTTTTTAAAAGAGTGCTTCTTAGATATTGTTAGGCTAATTGTTGAAAACTGTAACAAATAAAGTTCCAGTCATGTTTTCACGGGAGACTTACAGGATATGAAATTGTGAAAACCCCTTTAGCCTTTGAAGCATCATATCCCCAGAGAATGTGAAGTGTGTAAACCTTAGAAAGAATCTTACATATAAATTACATTCCTCTTCAGAAGTTACAGTATTTCCAAAGAATCTTTCCAGGGAGTTTTTTTTCTTAAGTAAATTAACTGTAAAATTTTAAATTAAATATCAACATTTTTGAGTATTCAAGTAGTTGCAGAACATAAGTTTTTATCATTCGTAGGCTACTAAAAAGAATGGCAACTTCTGAACGCATTTGTTCACTATGTGTTTATTGGGCTTTTCATTTAGGGCTATCAGTGGATTAGTCATTGCGTATTACTATGACACGTAATTTACACTACGAAATGACATGTTGGCAGTACTTAACAAGTAATTTATTAAATGGTGATTATAAACCGGATTCTATGTAATATTAGCAATTAATTAATGTTTAACATTCAATTTCTGGTAAGTCAATATTCTATTTGACCTTATGATTTGCTAATGTTTAGAACTCAATATTCTTTTTCCAAAAAAAAGAATAATTTTCCTTTTTCATTATAAAGAGTCATAAAGATATCCTTACAGTCAAGTATTTTATATTGAACTTTCTCTTCCTTAATTGGCATTAAATGTAGTTCGTTTATGGTATTTTTCTCAGAATTCAGCATTACTAGTACTTGTCTTGGTTGCATGTTCTCACCTGCATGTTTTATATAAACAATTGTTTTGAACTTGAAAAGCATCTGTAGTTATATTGAAACCTTGCATTTTGTTTCCAGACATTCTGTTCCTTTAAGGGACTGGAATAGGGTTGTACACTGAGACTAATGGCTTCAATATGATCAAAACACTGCTGGTAATAAATGTAAGTAAACTGATTCAATTACATTAGTAATGTAAATATTAGGCTACTCTAATTTAGTTCCTTTTCTTTGAGATACTTAAAACCCTTTATGACTATTAATATATAGACTTTTAAAAATTCTATTTATTGATTTTAGAGAGAGAAGAGGAAGGGAGGAAGGGGGAAAGAGAGAGAGAGAGAGAGAGAGAGAGAGAGAGAGAGAGAGAGAGAGAGAGATGGATTTGTTGTTCCACTTATTTATGCTTTCATTAGTTGCTTCTTGAATACATCCTGACTGGGGATCAACCCACAACCTTGGTATAATGGGACAACACTCTAACCAACTGAGCTACCCAGCAAGGACCTAGAGAAAGACTGCTTAAGACTTTCAACTTAACTAGACAGAAAACAATGCTAATATTCAAATTGGCTTCCTCATGACTCTTAATCATCTTAAGATATTATCCTAAGAGTAGCTATATTTAATTTTATTTTGCATCATATCACCTGTAGTGAGGTCAGTGGTGGCCCTTAAAAACACAGATCCATGTCCTACTTCCTGGAACCTCGGAATGCTATCTTATTGGGGGGAAGGGGGAAGGCCTTTAAGTTAGTGATTTTGAGATGGGGAGGCTGTTCCGGATTATTTGAATGAGCCTTAGAAGCCATCACAATTGTTCTTATAAAAGAAAGGCAGAGGCAGGTTTGAGAGACACACAGAAGACACAGACGAGGAGGAAGCGATGTGACCATGACAGCAGAGACTGGAGTGATGCAGCCACAAGCCAAGAACACCTGCATCCACCAGCTAGAAAAGGCCAGGAACAGATTCTCTCCCCTGGAGCCTCTGGAGGGAGTGCCACTCAGCTGACACCTCGGTTTCCGACTTCTGGCCTCCGGAACTGAAGAAGTGGACTTCTGTTGCCCTAAGCCAGGCAGTTTGTGGTAACTTGTTACTGCAGCTCAAGGAAAGGAATTAGATAATTATACCCATAACCAGCATCTGGTTGGTGTCATACAGGTAGTTAAATACACGCATAACTGTTCTCACTGACAAAACATCTTTTCATCCCATTTACAAGAGCCATTTCTTAGAATGTAGGATGTAGAACATTTTTAAGAATGACATAGATGGGATTTAGTTTTGTGTTTTAAGAAACTTTCTTCTGATATGCTCCTTAGGTTTTATAGAACTCGTTCCTTAAGTAGATACCATGACTGTTTGAAATAAATTTTTGAGCACAGTCTAGATTTCAAACTTCTGACACATTTCACTTGGGAAATATTGATCAGATCTATTAAACCAACCTCACAGGGACTGTATAGATATTTTATATTAGACTTTTATATGTCTCGCCGTGTTTTACATGTGTCCTTGAAATTTTTGCTTAAACTTCTGTTTTTAGCAGTGTCAGCTCCTGCCCAAGTTCTCAGTCTGCTGCAGACCTGCCCTATGTATTTCAGATTTGCTTAGCCGAACCCTACTATTATATAAGCAATTCCTCGAAATCTTTCTCTGTACAAATATATTCTACTGGTTGTTTCTCTAATAGGACCCTGACTAATACAACTCAATTGTTTTTTTAAGATCATATTAAACAGTTCATTTAAACATAATATTTTTTAAAAATTTAAATTCTTTATTGAGTATTACATATGTCTCCCTTTTCCCCCATTGACCTCTCCCCAGCCGTTCCCACCCCCAGCACACGCCCTCACCCCCTTACTGTCTGTGTCCACGGGGTATGCTCCTATACATGCATACAAGTACTTTCATAATTAATATTTCTTATAACATATATAACTTTAAATATTTTTTTATTCAACAAATAATCCCTGATATTCAAGTCACTTTAAAAGTACATTATAAGAAAACATGATTTTTCCACAAATTATTTCAGGTTTGGTTTGGGGATCAAATAAGCAATAATGTGAGTACATTTAACAATGTCTTTCTGTGTCAAAGCGGACAAAATTATTGCCATGTCTTGATGCTTGAAATGATTGCATTTTACTTTTTATAACAAAAAACAATTACTTTGTTTTTTATAACTTTCCAGGATTTTTTAAAATAAACTTTATTTTCCATCCACTTTCTTTCCATTCTGAGTTTGTGGAAGAACAGCTCCGGACCACTCTGGTTGTTCCTACCTGTTCGGTGGCCTGAGCAGTGGGGGCTGCAGACCGGTCTTCCTGGCAGGCTGAGCGCTCCAGTCTCCGGTAGGAAACTGCTGAATGGGCACCGAGGGCACCTGCCCCCTCAGACCTGCCTGCGCCCTCAGGCTGGGCAGCAGCCAACGCAGGAGCGGGAGTGGCCCCTTCACCCTGAAGCTCCTCCTCGGCCACAGCCTCACAGGCTTTTCAGCAGCCGCCTGCTCTTCCTCTTCAATCTCTTCAGGATCTCTAATTTTCATGTTGTTTGTAAATGAGGGAACTCTCAAGCTGCCCTTCTTTGTATTTGACACGCTGGGGGAGGAAGAGTTCAGGCCTCCTTCTGAATAGATGGTTAGAACTCAAACTAAGCTGCAAGTTTGATGTGAAATTCCTGTTAGTGTTCACCACCTGAACCTGCCCTAAGGGTAGACATAGCCACATGTGGCTACTGAGCACTTAAAATGCGGCCAGAGGAACTGAATTCTAAACTACACTTAGTTATAATTAAATTTTAAATTAAAAAATTGGTACTGTAGTTGATTCCGTTTTGGAAACATTTTAAGTATGTTTGAAATAACGAGCATGTGAGACGGCCCATGTGAGGCTGAGACGGCCCTGGTGAGGTCAAGACGGCCCCAGTGAGGTTGAAACGGCCCCCATGAGGCTGGGACGGCCCCCGTGAGGCTGAGATGGCCCCTGTGAGACGGAGACAGCCCCGGGAAGCTGAGAAAAATACCACATGAACTCACTCAGTTATGGATAATAAGAAACATTATAGACTGATGAACAAAAATGGATACAGAGGCAGAGCAGCATTGAGCAGAATGTCAAACTACAGTGGGAACCCTGGGGAGGGTTGGGGGGAGTAGGAGATCAACCAAAAGACTTATATGCATGCATATGAGAATAACTAATGGACACAAGACACTGGGGGGTGGGGGAAGCCGGGGGAACGTCAAGGGGGAAAAAAAAGGAGACATGTGTAATACTCTTTGTAATACTTTAAGAAATAAAATAAAATAAAAAAAGAAATAACGAGCATGTGAATGTTTTTTGATGGTAAATTTAATTAAATCTAAATACAGATCAGGTATTTCCAATGAAAAGTTAGCATCCAAATAGAAACTTACACCAAGGGTAATGAACACATTGCATTTTAAACTTAGTACAAAAAAAGAAATGCAAAATGTCTCATTATTTATTAATATTTTTAAGAGCTTGCACTCAAGAAAATAATTATTAAAATAAATGCCAGCAGTTTCTTTATCCTTTTACAAAGTGGCTACCATAAATTTAAAATTACATATACGGCTCGCATCTTATTTCTAGTGGACACCCGTCATCTAGACAGCCTGGCACATGGAAAAAGCCCCTCACATGGTGACTTGCAGGAAAGGAATAATCAGAATGCTATTTCTTATGAAGATTAACCGTGCTTAACCTGTAACTTTGAGAATTACTTATCCTGACTCTTCAGTAGCACGTTTTATTCTTATGTCCCTCAAGTTCTTTTTGCAACATGGACAGCTAGGAAATAACTGTGCTGATAAAGGATAATGAAATGGAGGTAGCAGCTGAATTGCAAGGTGAGGTTTCAGACTAGTCACTTTCTGGTTTTTAATCCTCACCCAGGATATCCTTCCCAGTGATTTTTTGAGTAGACGGGGAAGGAGGGACTAGAGGAGACAGACAGACAGACAGACATGGATGTGAGACACGTCCATTGACTGCCTCCCCTGCACCCAGGTACGTGCCCTCGACCGGAACCGAACACGCGACCCTTCCGTCCGTCCGTGGGCCCACGCGCTCTAACCACCGAACACACCGGCCAGGGCAAGACTAGTCACTTTCTGGACTTGGTCCCAGGCCGAGAAAATGTCCCCAGTTTCTACACTCGCAACACCAGCGAGTGCCCCACACAGCTCCCAAAGCCATCGGCTGTCCTCTGCCCAAACCTGTGGCCTTTCCCAGAAGGTTTTCAATTTATTCCCAAAGGAGAACGGCCTCCAGTTCGAGAGGCTCCGGGTCCCCAGCCCAGCCCCAGAGGCGGCCGGGAAAAGACAGTCGTAGAAGCGGGCGCGCCGCCGCACGGCCCCAGGCCGAGTACCGCGGGCTGCACCGCGGGCCGCCTCTGAGTCCCCGACAACCGAGCTCGCGGAGGGCCCAGAACACGAGCACCACCGCCCGGCAGGAGGCGGGTCCACCACCCCGCCGAATCCCCGAGCCGGGCTGATGACGAACACAGGGCGCGACGCACGCAGACGGATCGACGCACGCACGCACGTACACGCCGCCCCGCGCTCGCACGACGGTGCGTGCAGGGAGCGCGAGGGAGCCCGGCCGTCACCGGCGCGACCAGCGTTCCCCCTCCTCCGCACCCTGTGCTCCCGCCACCTCCGCCCCTCGGCGCCCGCCTCCCGCCTCCGTCCGAGGCCTTCGAGGCAGCGAGGCTCCCGGCCTCGCTCCTGTCTCTTTAAATGGTGGGGTCAGCGGGCCGCCCCTGCAGCTGCTGCCTGGGTGGCCCCGCGCGCCGCTATTGAGGGGCGAACCAAGATGGCGGCGGCTTTGGCTCTGTGAGGAAGACGGAAGAGGCGGTGGCAGCGGCGGAGGAAAGAGGTTTCCAATAGCCTGGGGCGCTCGGCTCCTGGGGCTGTCGGCGTCTCCCGCGCAGGGGAAGCAGCTGCGGCAGGGGCAGGCGCCTGTCGGCGTGGGACACTCGAAGCAGGAGAGCGGAGCGGAGCCGCCGGCTGCGGTGGCAGGGCCAGGTATAAGGAAGGAAAACATGGCGGCGGCCGCCTGAGGAGGCGGCGGCGGCGGCGGCGGCGCGGGAAGCGGCTTCGCGGACGACATGGTGGAAGCGGGAGCAGGACAGTGACCGGCGCCCCGAGTTGGCACCGCGGCCGGGCGGGAGGCTGCGAAGAGCTGCGCGCCCCCCTCGGGACGGCCGGGCTGGCCGGGGCTGGACAATAGCGCCGAGGCCCCGGAGGCGAGGAAAGGCGGGGGCCCACAGCTCTGCCCGGGAGCGGGCCATGCCGGCGGCTGCGCGGCCCCGCGGCGGCCTGCGGCGGCAGTGAAGCCGGGGAGCCCTCCGCTTGCGGCGTCTTTCCGCCTCGGCGGCCGCCTCGCCGGCCCCTCTTCCTGGGCGACTCCGGCGGGGCCTCTGCCCCGGCCCCTGGGCGGCACGATGACCGACACCAGGCGGCGGGTGAAGGTTTACACGCTCAACGAGGACCGGCAGTGGGACGACCGGGGCACCGGGCACGTGTCGTCCGGCTACGTGGAGCGGCTGAAGGGCATGTCCCTGCTCGTCCGGGCCGAGAGCGACGGTGAGTGACCCCCCTGCGCGGCGGGACCCGCCTCCCGGGTCCCCTTTGGGCTGGGGGCCCGCTTCCTACGAGGACGGAGGGGGCGCCCGCCGCCTGGGATAGGGCGGGCCGCCGGTCCCCCGGCCCCGGCGCTGCTCGGCGAGCGGTGGAAACGTTCTTGCTCCCAGCGCCCGGCGGCACCTGCGGGTACGAGCGGGGCCCGGCGGGTTCGGGCTGTGCCGCGCCGCCTGGGAGTGAGGGGAGGTCGGAGCGGACCGGGAGTCCGGGCCGGGCGGTTCTTGTGCGCGACAGTGACCTTGAGAAAGGCCCCGATCCATCCGACCTGCCGCCGCCGCTCACCCGCCTGCGAAGCCGGCCCGCAACCCCGCTCGGAGCTGGGGCGTTCTCCGCCGTTGCCCTCTTGGGAGAACACTTCGCTCCGCTTTTTTCTTTTTTTTTTTTTTTCCCTTTTTGAGCACTTGTGCTACATCTTTCTGATCCTGTTGCAGGTGGGCTACCCTGGATCCACGGTTCAGGCACCTCTACACACCGTAGAGGAAAAGTGCTCCTTTGCTGTGAGAAAGTAGAGTCGGGTTCCGCACTGTTAGTTTCCTTTTCAGTAGCAGTGCGGAATCCCGTGTGTGGCTTCCCTGTGTAAAGGTCTTGCAAGTTCGGAATCATTCGATGCCAGCTGTTTTGATTGCTTAAAGGTATATTCGTTATTTGGTTCAGTTAACAGGTGGGGGAAAGTTGGCAGATAATCTTTAAAACCGTTCGAATCTGCCCTAGGCTTCCAATATTTGGAAACAGCCCTCAAGGTTCAAAGACCAAGTTGTTAAAAATAAATGAATAAAGGTTTCACCTTTTTAAAGACTTTCTTTTGTGATTGCCAATTCCCTCGGTGACCTACGGTGAATTTCACTTAAAGACAATGTTCGTGTCAGGTAAAACTGTTTTCAAATTGCTTTTAAAATTTTTTTCCTTTTTATTGAATTTGCTGGGGTGACACTATTAACAAAATTATACAAGTTTCAGGTGCAAGACTTTTAATTGGACTCTACCCAGAATTCCACTTACATAAAAAACAAAGACTCACCCTTGTGTAATTGAAGATTCTAGGAACATTGATTTTCAATTTGAATGGAAGAATGGTAATTTGGAGTATATTGCCAACAGGTTAGCTAGGTTAATATGGCTACCAAAAATAAAACTGGAGAAAAATTATTTCCTTTTGGTGACATTTTAAAGGATTTTGAATGCATTGGGTATATTTTTTTCTGAGGACTATTAAAATATAAGTTTGAATGTCAAGTGTTAGTGTATGACTTTTAACCTCTACATTTTGGGATGCTTGGGAAAATTTTTACATAGTAAATTGGAAGGCATGGGCTTTGTTTGTAGGTTCAGTTAACTTTTGAGATGAAAGCATGAGTAGATTTGCCATTAAGATTCTGAAATCTTACAATGTGAGACAAAATCCTATTTCACATCATGTATTTAGTTGGGCTAAAAGTCTTTAAACTGTTTTTAAGCATTAAATCTCAAAGTCATAAACGTCTTCTATGTATGTGGAATCATACTCTTTTAACATAATAATATGGGAATCCCTCCCTTCCCCCTCATTTTTATTTTCACTACTTTAGAAATAGCCCCAAACCTCCTCCCTCCCTTTGGAAGGTTTGGGATCTAGTAATAAGGCTGGTTGAATGGCTGAAACAATGGACTTAACTTATTTCATCTCTTTCCCTATTAGAGAAAAATTAACTGATGTACACTTGTTAAATTTACATTGTAAAGAAAACTAAATCCAAAGAGTGGGTTTAGAAAATTGTAAATACTTGTGAAATATTGTTGTAAATAATCTTTAATTTGATGAGTAGTCGGGGTTTTTTTCTAACAGGAAAATTGCAAATAGGAATAACCAATTTTTTTTTTTGAGTGCCTACTATGTGCCAAAGACTCTATTGGTATCCTCTGGTATAGGACCTATTATTAGCTGTATTTTACAGATAGGAAAACTGAGGTTTAGAGAGGTTTCTTAACAACTTAGTTAAGAAGCAAGGTCAGTGTTCAAACTGAGTTTGATTGAGATATCTAGTCTATGACTTAAAACTAGTATCAATTATTTTATTATCATTAATTGTTCAGTCTTAAATTCCCATATTGTCTACTTGCATTTGCTGCTTTATGCTTAGATTCAGACTTATCTCAAAGAAAATGAAAAAAAAAATTTAGCCTGAAGATTTTATCTATCTACAAGCCACACATGGGAGTTTTTGTATTGACTGCTAGTTGGGGTTATCGGTTATTGTGTGCTTTCCTCATTCTCCATTTAAGATCATTGAGAAGTTTCTTTTTATTGTGATGAATAGAAAGTATTTACGATTTTCTATACAGTGAGTCATTTATCTTGTTAGAGTAGCTTAGACACTCATCTGAAAATCAGGAATGCAATTTCTGAATGGAAATACTCTGGCCTCCCAATTACAGGGCACATCTGTCTGGGTAAGTATGCTCTTTCCCCATGAAGCTGAGTGGCTTGGCTAATCTGTAGCCCATTTTACCTTGAAAAGGATAGATGTCCCAACAAGCCACTGAGCCCATTTTCTGCATTGCATCCTTATTCAATAGGTTCCTATTGGCAAGAGATTGTAGGAACATGTATTTTTCTTAAATAAGATAGTTTACCTCATTTCATAAAGTATTTTTTACATTTCAGAATAGTTTTATCTATTATCTGACTGGACTATTTCAGAGTTTAAAAGGTTACATTCTCATTGTAAATCAATAAAAAGTTGATTGAAATTCTCAATGAGGCATGAAGAAAATGAGACATGGGGAAATGTTTTGGTCAAGGTAGCACTGCTAACTAATGGTAAAAATTGGAGTTCTGTCCTGCCACTGGTAGAACTTGGTTGCCTCTACTCCTACTATAATTAGAAAAGGAGGTCAGAACACTTTGGGGTGGGAAAGTCTGTCTTGTTTTGGCTGCTGTGGTGAGAGAAATGAACAGAGAAAGCATCAGTTTTTTGTTTTTGTTTTTTCTCACCAGAGTAGTGAGGATATTTTTCCAATGATTTCAGAGAGAGTGAGTGGAAGGAAGGGGGAAGGAAGAGAGAAATATGTTAAGTGACAGAGACACATCAATTGGTTGCCTCCCACATGTGCCTGGAGGTGGGGAGGGCAGGGATCAGACTTGCAACTGAATGGAACCTGAGACCCTCCAGTGCACAGGCTGATGCTCTAACCCAGGGGTGGGCAAACTTTTTGACTCGAGGGCCACAGTGGGTTCTTAAACTGGACTGGAGGGCCGGAACAAAAGCATGGATGGAGTGTTTGTGTGAACTAATATAAATTCAAAGTAAACATCATTACATAAAAGGGTACGGTCTTTTTTTTTTTTTTTTTTTTTTTAGTTTTATTCATTTCAAACGGGCCGGATCCGGCCCGCGGGCCGTAGTTGGCCCACGGCTGCTCTAACCACTGGGAACGCCGGCCAGGTGGCATCGGCATTTTTCATTGCTATTCTTATAAATCTTACATACAGGAAGCATTTCAGATTTAGCTACCAAGAAGAGCTTAGTATCAGTACAAAGAAATAGTTCATTTGAAAAGTTGATTTAAATACTTTTTTTCTTGTGTAGACCTATATTGTAGAAAATTAATAGGTTTAGGATAACCAAACCCTTATTTATCATCTGTTGCAGGTGATAAAGTTTTGAGGGGCATTAACTATATTGGATATAGTTGATGGGGAGTGTAGTGAAGACTTGACATAGGTGTGGCCTATGCTACCGATGTTTTTTCCTAACCCATTTCAGTTTTTATATATCACCTGTAATTTGGTGGACCACAAAATCAGGAAGAGAGGGACTTGGAACACAGACCTGCTATAGGTATAAAGCATTCACTAGTCTATCCAGATGAGATTTGGACTTCCATTAACTCGTTTTTGGTGGTGGTTTTTCTTACCAATGAAGCATTGTACCTGAGCCCCTGCCCTTAGCTTTGAGTATTGATAAGAACTATATACTGGAAAAGCCTAGAGCAGTGGTTCTCAACCTGCGGGTCGCAATCCCTTTGGGGGGTCGAACGACCCTTTCTCAGGGGTCGCCTAAGACCATCGGAAAACACATATATAATTACATATTGTTTTTGTGATTAATCACTATGCTTTAATTATGTTCAATTTGTAACAATGAAATTGGGGGTCACCACAACATGAGGAACTGTATTAAAGGGTCGCGGCATTAGGAAGGTTGAGAACCACTGGCCTAGAGGTTTAACTGCTTACTCAGGAGTGACAAGGCTGGAGCTGTTCATTCTGAAATAACCTTAAGTGTTTATCCAAATCAAAAGTAAGGATGAGACCTAAGATAATCCCATACTGCCTGAATCTGATTGGTTATTGGTTGATATTAAAAATAGAACCACAGAAGTTATAGAGACTGTAATATCTCAGTTCTCCAATAAAAGGAAATAACTTATAAATAAATGAATTTTCTAGCTCAATAAAACTGTATACCAGAGATTAAAACGCAACAATTTTCATGTAATGTTTCTTAAATATATGCTTGAATTTTTTTTTAAGCAGTGTAATGAGCCTGTTAACCTTTCATTTGTAATGTGTTTCTGGATCATCATTTTCAATACTAATTTTTCTATTATATTTACCAGTACAGTGATGCCAGTGAGGTGATACTCTCTTCATGCCCTAAAAAAACAAGAGTGCTAATTATTAATTATGTACTAGATACTAGGATAGGCATTTTAATATAAATGTTCAGTTATTACAACATCCCTATGATGAGGTATTATTTTTTCCAACCATAAGTCTTGGTGTATTGAATTTTTTTAAAAATCCTCACCCAAGGGTATGTTTTTGTTACATACACACACACACACACACACACACACACACACACACACACACACACAGAGGAAGGGAGAGGGATGGGGAGTTAGAAACATCGATGAGAGAGAAACATCGATCAGCTGCCTCCTGCACACTCCCCACTGGGTATGTGCCTGCAACCAAGGTACATGCCCTTGACTGGAATCGAACCCGGGACCCTAGAGTCCTCAGGCCGACGCTCTATCCACTGAGCCAAACTGGTCAGGGCTAAGGATATGTTTTTATTGATTTTAGAGAGAGAAAGGGAGAGAGAAACTTCTATCAGTTGCCTACCATATGAACCTGAAACATTTTGGTATATAGGACAATGCTCCAGCTAACTGAGCCACACGTCCAGGGTGTATTGGTTCTTTGATTGGATAGTTGTGGTCTTTTCCTGCACCCAGCAAGAAATCTAGATTTATTATAATGTAAAATCTTTTCATTTTAAAATTTTTACATACGTATATGAATATGTTTGTTAGACTAGGAATCAAACAAGCTATCTGTGGGCTGCATCCAGGCTAATTTAAACTTTTTGGAATGATAATTTGGTCTGCACTACCAACTACCCTTCACCCCACCTCTGGGAGGTGTTTGTTTTGATGAGGTTTATTGGGGCTTGGCAACAGGATACAAAAAGAAAAGAAAAAAGCTCTCACATTGCATTTTATAGGAGGAACCAAGGTATCGGGAAGCAGGGAGGAAACATTTTTAACTATACTCAAAGTGTACTATTTGTTTTATTGTGAGTTTTTCTTGCTGTCAATGTATGACTGCTTTGACCCATAATTGTCTTGGTGGTGTTCTGAGTGGCATTTCCCCTCTACTACCATTGTTCCCCCATTTCCTGAATGTAGTATAGACCTCCTTTTTGTCAGTATATTTGGTGCATCTGTTAGTGTCAGGATACACAGATCTATCTCATCTAAAAGTAGAATAATATTCCACTGTATGTTTAATTCACACAGTCATTGTTTGTGGCACTTCTCAAAACTTTTTCCTCAGGACACCTTTATACACTTAAAATTGAGGACCCCCAAACGCTTTTGTTTATGTAGGATGTATCTATTGATATTTACCATATTAGAAATTAAAACTAAGACTTTCAAGAGCTTTTCTAAAAAGAAATTTAATGAAAAAGAGTTATTATTTTATAGTTTTACAAATCTCTTTAATGCCTGGCTTAATTTTTTTAAAAGATTATTCTCCTCTTCAGTTAGCCTGTTACAATATCACAGTACGGACACTAAGAAAAATAAGGATAGAAAATTCAAATCACCTTTTAGTAATCCTATATAATAAAAGCCTAATATCGTGTCTGGTTGACCTGTCGGCTGTTCAACCAATCAGAGCGTAATCCTATATAATAAAAGGGTAATATGCAAATAGACTGAATGGCAGAACAACCGAACAACCAAAGCATAATATGCTAATGATATGCTAAGGCTGCTCAACTGCTCACTATGATGAGCACTGACCACCAGGGGGAAGACAGTTGACCGGTGTACCAGTCGCTATGACGTGCACTGACCACCAGGGGGCAGACGCTCCGACCTGTAGGTTAGCTTGCTGCTTGGGTCTGGCCCATCGGAGAGCTAGACAGGCTGGATACTCCCTGGAGTCCTCCCATAGTCCCTTCCCCGGCTGGCCAGCCTCCCGTGTCTCTCCCCACCCCGGTCGTGCACCAGTGGTGTCCCTTGGCCTGGCCTGCTTCCTTTTGCAATCCAGGACCCCTCGGGGGATGTCGGAGAGCCAGTTTTGGCCCAATCCCACAAGGGGAGCACTGATCAGCCAGAAGCGGGACTCATGGCTGGCGAGCGCAGCGGTGGTGGTGGGAGCCTCTCCTGCCTCCGCAGCAGTTGAACATCCCCTAAGGCAGTCGTGGGCAAACTACGGCCCGCGAGCCGGATCCGGCCCGTTTGAAATGAATAAAACTAAAAAAAAAAAAGACCATACCCTTTTATGTAATGATGTTTACTTTGAATTTATTTTAGTTCACACGAACACTCCATCCATGCTTTTGTTCCGGCCCTCCGGTCCAGTTTAAGAACCCATTGTGGCCCTCAAGTCAAAAAGTATGCCCACCCCTGCCCTAAGGGCTCCCAGACTGTGAGAGGGAGCAGGCCCCGGGCTGAGGGGATCTCCATATCGCCCCCCCCCCCACGTGCACGATTTCATGCACTGGGTCTCTAGTATAAATATAATTTTGATTTTCCAGACCCCTTAAGATTCCCACACTTTGAGAACATCTGGCACAGAGACCCCCACACTTTGAGAACATCTGGCATAGAGATTGTTTCTAGTTTTTTATTATTACAAACACTGCCAATGACGTCTTTTTTTTTTTTTTTTAGTGTTTTTATTGACTTCAGAGAGGAAGGGAGAGGGAAAGAGAGAGAGAAATTTCAGTGATGAGAGAGGATCTAGGACGGGGGTGGGCAAACTTTTTGACTCGAGGGCCACAATGGGTTCTTAAACTGGACCGGAGGGCCGGAACAAAAGTATGGATGGAGTGTTTGTGTGAACTAATATAAATTCAAAGTAAACATCATTACATAAAAGGGTACGGTCTTTTTTTTTTTTTTAGTTTTATTCATTTCAAACGGCCTGTGGGCCGTAGTTTGCCCACGGCTGATCTAGGATCTGCTGCCTCCTCTACGTTCCCCACTGGGGATCAAGCTCACGGCCAGGCACGTGCCCTACCAGGAATTAAACCATGACCTCCTGGTTCATTGGTCGATGCTCAACCAGCACCGGCCAGAGCAAACGTTTTTAATTTTGATCATTATTTTTCCTTTCGGTTAGGTTGAGCTTTTGTGCAGTTTCACTTTTAACGAAGCATTACTTATTTAGTTGCCTTAGTTCTATGACACTAGACCTCTTGCATCTTCTGAAATGTTACAAAGTAATCCAGTTGTTTTGTTCACTCTACTGTCTTATTTATGTAGATTTCTAGAGATGAATTTTTTTTTTAGGGCATGATATATTTCAAAATAGGTTTTTTGGGGGATGTATTTTCTCATGGAAACCATGTTGTAAGTGTAATTACATGCCATGATTCATCTTTAAAAAGGAAGTTTGATTCATAATATACCTAACATACTCTGATTTCTTTGGGAAATAATAGAATACAATTTTTGTTCTGGTAGTTAAAACAGTACAAGAATATTTACAAAGTTAGTTGAAGACTTTTGATAAGCGCCCTTTTCTCAACTGTCTAGTTACTATTTGGGATGGGTAAAGCAGCTGTTAAGTGTTATATGAGAAGAAATGGAAGCTTTGGGTGAGAGACAGGTGCAAAGAAACCTGCTTCTTCTCAAGCATTTTGGGCCAGAACCTGACATTAGATTAGTGTTTTGGGGGTTAAACGAACTGGTTGACGAGGAAAAAGAAGTTTAGTTTTAAAATTTGCTTTTTGTCACAAAGCAGTAGTTATTTTCTAAATATCATGAGTCTTATGCTACTGCTGGTGGGAGAGTGGGGGGATCAGAAGTGTGCAAATTAGCTTACAATGAGATAAATTATTTGAAGATGGAGAAGTGTGGTAATTCCTGTAATAAGAAATTTCCTTAGCTGAAATTGTGTGTGCATCAAATGTTCAGAAAAGAAAATATGTGTGTATGTAAAGAATATATCGTTTTGCTGCTTTGCAGTTACATAATGGAATATATTTTCTTTTGTTTCCTAGGCTCTCTACTTTTAGAATCCAAAATAAATCCTAACACTGCATACCAGAAACAACAGGTAAAAATATGAAGATGTGTTTTATTTTGCATATTATCTTCTCAGTTGGTGATTGGATGAAAATTTACTCTCTGATTCCTTATAATGAAAAATTAAGAACAGATTACAACATACTTTGCCAGTCTAATTCTAAAATACAATTTCTATCAATGTTTAGCATATGAAACAATCATTCTAAATTTAAAAAAAAAACTTGATTTGTATTAAGCCAAGTTTATGTTCCAGGTAGTCTAGCAGGTGAGCTTCGATACTCAAAAGGTAAAACAACTCAGTTTTATTGTTTCTGCCTAAAGTGTAAAAAAACTAAGTGGCAACTGATGTAATCATCAGCCATTAACACAAGTCCTTCGTTGTTGTAGATGCTAGTGCAGAAGAAATATTTGTATCCCTCTACAACAAATCAGTGTAGATAAGAATCTGATTTCTTCATTTTTAAATTTTTACTTATTGATTTGAGAAAGAGAAAAAGAAACATTGATTTGTTGTTCCATTTAGTTATACATTCATTGGTTGATCTTGTATGTGCCCTGACCAGGGTTCAAATCTCCAACCTTGGCATATTGGGACGATGCTCTAACTAACTGAGCTACTAAGATTCCGGCCAGGGCAAGAATCTGATTTCTTACATAGCCTGAAGAGGACTTTATACTGATGTTACAGTTTTTAAGGCAACTTTCAATTTGAGTATATTCTTTCTTGTATTTTTCTGATATGTAAGAGATACCAGAAAGTAAATCTTTCCCTCACTTAGTACTACTAGCACTATCGACAAATGGTATTAATTTAGAACTCACACACATATTGCTCTACAAAGCCAGTGAAATCAGTATCAGTTTCCTCATTGCCCTGAAGGTGCAGAGATAAAATAAAAGTGCTTTGCTTCATCACCAGCACTAAAATACTGCTAGAAGGAAGTCAGTATTGTCTTTATTTTGTACATTAATTGATGCCTAAAGATTGCGACTTGCTTGAAAAGACACAGAGAATACATAGGAAAGCTGATACTAACTCCTAAATTTACTTAATGGTGATTTATTTGTCCCAAAACATCGGTACAATATGAAACATTTTTCTAGTAGTTTAATGGTCTTTGTTGTATTTAGTGTTTTTAAGAAAACTTTAGGTTTGATTTGAGTGGTTGGAGACTAGACTATTTGGCTTTGATATTTCATACTTAAATACATAAATTCATGTTTTGAGGTTTTAGCTGAAATGTAAAAGCATATCCTAAGAAAAAGGAAAGATTGAGTCTATTTTGAGGATGAATGAGCAAATCCATGTCTATTAATGATTAACCTATTGATTAACAGGCAAGGTGATTTGATGAAAATTAGGCTCTACAAGGAAAACAGAAGGGCAAGTTGTAAAAATTTTCTAACTTCCAAATTGCCACATGGATAATTAGCGGATGAAATCTCCCAGTGATTCTGAATATACATTGTAGCAGAGCAGTTGCTTATAGTTTTATTAAATCTATCTTATATACTAATGTGATGGTTTTAGATTTGTTCCAGTGGGTGCTATCGCCACTTTTCATAACAGTTTGCATCAGTACTCATTTTAAAGTTGAAGAAACTAAGGCTCAGGGAGAGAATTTCTGGCATGTTGATCTTATAATGTTCATGTAAATTATTTTGAACCTGAACAGCTACTCATCAATATGGAACAGATTACCTGCCTGGGATCCATGATCTCTAGAAGTTCTTGAAGATAGTAAAGAGGGGGATTTGAGCTATTTTTAAAAATTCTAAATAAGATTATAGATTTCCACTAGTCAAACCTCAGTTCTCAAACGTCTCCCACCTTTAGCAATTTGGTTCTCAACCAAGTTGTTCATGGAAAAACATCTTGGTTGTCGAACAAAATTTCGGTTCTCGATCCAACAACACAATCAGTCATGTGTCTTTCAGGAGTCAAAGAAGAGAATGTGGGAGTATGAGTTTACTGCTAAATCTTGCGTTGTTAACATCTCAAGAAATTGTGCCATGAATATTTTTGGGGGTTTTTTTTTGGCTTTTGTTGCTGATTACTAAATATATACAGTAAGTCACCATGGATCTGAAGAATCTTAGGTTAGTAATAGGAGAAAAGTGAAAAGGAAAGTTGTAAGAACAACAATAGAGCTTAGATATGTACTGTATATAAGAAAGGTTACGATGGAATCATTTGGGGGTCTGGCAGATTAATTCAATTTACATTATTTCTAATGGAGAAAAATGATTCAGTTTTCAAACAAATCGCTTCTTGAACTGCCTTCCAGAACCAATTAAGTTAAAAAACTAAGGGTTCACTGTATTAGTAATGCTGCACAGCCTGATCAAGTGTACACTTCTGGCTAACATCACTTTAGTTCAGTGAGAGAATATATTGGTCTTATGATGGACAGTTACATACTTGACTGAACAGAGTTAATATGCAAGTGTAGCAGACAAATTTTTAAACATGGGATCCATTTATGTATAGTAAGAAGTGTCTTTGATAATGAAAAGTATTAGAAACTGGCACAGTGTTAATAGATATCCTTTAAGGTACCTTAAATATAATCTAATCATGTTTCCTCCTCAATACAGGAACTTTTAGTACCCTAATAGATGCTTAGCCAGCCTTTGATCGGCTCTTTCCAGTTTCTTATCAGTTGGATTTAAATGTAACTCTCCCTAGTGTCCTTCAACATTTCATAGACTTCTCTCAATTGGAGGACCCTTTTTTTTGAAATGGTTGATTGCTGTGAAACAGTGTGCATGTCAGTGTGCAAGTTTGAGAAGATACCTAGACCCTATAAATATTTTATTATACCATGCATATTGTAGAACACACATTATTTTATATTACAGGGGATATAAAATGGTCTCTGTGTTTTAAGTGTAGTGTCTTGCTGAGATTATATCTTAATAAAAACTGTTGATTGAACTTACTGTTATTAAAAAAAGTGAGTAAGTGTAAAGTGGTGGTAGGACCTTGCTTCTTGAACCACAACACTGGTGCATGTTTAAAAACTGTCTAGATGAATACTCACATACTACACATTTAGCCAATAGTTCATGGGCCCCAGATAAGGAGCACTTGATGTTGACAACAGGAGGAGGAGCTAGGTTTAGCAGTCCCATCCTCATAACATGCCCTAGTTATTAAATGCTCAGACTTTTCTCTGAGCCTAAATTGTAACTTAATGTGCAAGCATAGGACACAGTGCTCACCCTGTATTTTAGCACACTTAGTTCGTATGCTCATTTTGTCATGCTTTCCATATATTGGTTAAGTTTCTAAAGAGAAAGTTTTCAAGTGAAGTATAAAAAGGCATAGTTAATTACTGATACCAGTGTTTCAAAAAGTAAAAATGAGTACTCTTCTCAATTCTTTGTTTTCTTAATTTGCTTTATACTTCGAAGCAGTTCGTGGTAATGTATGTTAATAATTCAGGCTTCTTTTTTTCTTCCAAGGATACTTTGATTGTGTGGTCGGAAGCTGAAAACTATGATTTGGCCCTTAGCTTTCAAGAAAAAGCTGGATGTGATGAAATTTGGGAGAAAATATGTCAGGTAATTTTAAAAACTAGAAAACCAACATATTCTTAAGTATTTTGTGGGGGGTTTTTTGCTGTGCTTTCAGCTAATGCCCAAGATTTTAAATAAATCCTATACACAAGCATTTCATATAGATCTTTTATATTTACTGCTTTCTGTGAAAAGCTTGAATTATAGAAAAGTTCAGTTTCTTGACACCAGATATCCAGCCCAGACAGACCTTTGCTATATGCCAGAGTTTTCTATTTATTTATTTATTTATTTATTTAATTTCTTACTGATTTGAGAGAAGTTGATTTGTTGTTCCACTTATTTATGTATTCATTGGTTGATTCTGGTATGTGCCCTGACCAGGGATTGAACCCACAATCGTGGTGTATCAGGATGAAGCTCTAGCCAACTGAGCTACCCAGCCAGGGCTGGATGCCAGTTTTCTATTCAGCTGCCTTTGAGAGCTCATCCATTAGGGCTCACTTGCATCTCAGGTTTAATAATTCAAAACCAAACATAATCTCACTTAGATCTGTTCATTTTCCTATATCCCTCATCTCATCTGAGTAAATGCCATCCACTTGCTGAAACCAGAAACTTGAAGGTTGTGTTTATCCTTCCTTTACCCCTTATATTCATTCAGTTGCTCAATTCTAAATCTTAAATCCATTCACTTATCTTCATTTTCACTATCACAGTTTACTAAGCCACCATCATTTTGCTGTTTTTTTTTTTGCTTTCATCTTGACTGGTCTTTTCAAATCTATAACATAGCTAGAGTGGCCTTTTTAAAAATGCAAGTCTGATCATATCACTCTTTGTTCAGTAACCTTTGTGGCTCTTCACTATTTCTTCAACTTCATCTTGTATGTTCTAGTTGATTCTGGACTTTCCTAGTGACAAGTACCTCAGTCTATAATCTCCATAATTTATTGTGAATGCATTTTATGTGCTCCAATGATTTAAGTCATTGGCTCTTGTTATGGACTCATTTAGACCATTGCATCTTAAGGATAGTTTCTCTATCTCTAAAATTTCTTTTAGATGGAGAACAATCGAGCAGATTCTTTAATTCAGTGGTTATCGAGGTTTAGTCCTCAGACCGGCAGCATGAGCATGGTTTATTTTTGTTTGTTTGTTTGTTAATGTTTTTATTGATTTTTAGATAGGATGGGAGAGGAAAAGAGATAGAAACATTAATGATGACAGAATCATTGATCAAAGAATCATTGATCAGCTGTCTCCTGCATACTGGGGTTTGAGCTTGCAACTCCCCCTACTGGGGATCAAGCTCACAACCCGGGCATGTGCCCTGACTTGGAATTGAACCAGTGACCACGTAGTGCATGGGATGATGCTCAATTCACTGAGCTACACTGGCCTGGTAGAGCATGGCTTTTATAAGAATTTTAGGTCAGATTTTCTCTGTAAAAGGCGAAAACTAAGTATTTTAGACTTTCAGTTTAACAGCTATTCAAATATGCTGTTTTAGTGCAAAAATAGCCATAGATAACACTTAAATAAATGGGAGTGGTTCTCTTCATATAAAATTTTATTTACAGAAACAGGTGGTAGGCCAAGTTTGGCTATAGTTCATCAACCCTTGCTTTGGGCAATTCTATTGCACCCTGAAATTTGAGAGCCACGGCCTTAATAGAAGCTACAGTGTCCTTGAGACCGTTTTTCCTTAACTTACAGAATTTATCTCTGCTATGCATTCTACTCAGCTGTGTTTTTCAGAAATTAACTTACCTGTCAAGCTGTCGCTTCCTTCTAAGAGACTAACATCTAAATGCCTTCTTTGTTTTCTGTTCCATTACATTATTTTTATAGCATATTCCTCAAGGTTTTGTCCGTAAAGTTCTCTCAAAAAAGGTGAAATTAATGAGCTCAGGTATGCTAAAATTATTAGCACCCATTCAGACAAGTTTTGTTCTCGTTCACCTTTCTGAGTTGAGCAGTCACACCCTGGGCACAATCTTCTATTAAGCCAATATTTAACTCAAACCTGCACTCAATCTGTTGCTCTCCTTTAATACAATTGTCTAGTTTTTACTGTACTTTTCCTTAGTCATCTTCATTTGGGGCACAGCTAATATAGTAATTGTATGCTTTCCTAGGAATCACTGGCTATTTAATGTTCTTTTCTGACCTTCTCCAACTTTTACATAATGTGTTCAGTATTTTGTTTCTAAGTCACTCTTTTATGATCCTGTTTATACTTTTCAATCATATTTCTGGATCCTGGCGTATACTAGGGAATTCATTGTATTTTGCACTCTCTGAGATCTTACATGTTTCTCAAGATCTCACCATTTTTTGATCTAGAAACCATTTTCTAGTATACTCTTTGATAGCAGTTATGTTTGGGCGCATCTCTTTTCCCTTTTATATTTTTTATGGCCTTCACATTCTCATTATCTTCTTGTCCAGACTGCTAAAATTTATACTTTCTCTTAATGAAAGCTCTTTGCTAGTTATACCTTTTGTTTCCATTCTTCCGTTGTTTAAGTAAGACTGAAACATATTTGTCAAATTTTACAATTCCATCTTAATTCCCTGAGCAGATCAAATTCCAAGAGTATCTTAAGTGCAGACCCTTTTCATTCATTACCTTCTTAAAGGTTATATTTGCAAATTACCTCAAGAAGATAGCATTTTCATTACAATAAAGGCTCTTGTTCCTTTTTTAAAAAAAAAATCAAATGCTACCATTTTTTTTTTTTTTTATAGGTAAAACCATGGCTTGAAAATTAGGAATCTAAAGTTATAATGAGAACTTATGTAATTAACAAATCCAGAGCTAAACTTGAGGTCGTGCCAGGTACAAGCTGTAAATGTGCCTAGCCTCCTGTGAGTGGTGCTGCCCACTGGGTTAAGGTCAAGATGATATCACCTTATAGCATATTTCAAGACATATTCCAGGCCTTCTTCCCTTCCAATATTTGTCAACAATAGCTTTTTTAAAAACATTTTTATTGATTTTTTTAAAAAAGAGAGGAACGGAGGGAGAGAGACAGACAGACATTGATTTGTTATTTCACTTATTTATGCATTTATTGGTTGCTTGTATGTATCTTGACCAGGGATCGAACCTGCAGCCTTGATTTATCAGGATGACACTCTAACCAACTAAGCTACCTGACCAGGGCACTATCTCTTAACTATGCTTAGTTAGCAATTTAAGTTTCTTGGCCATTTCATGTAAGGCCTAATTTTTCCATGCTTCCACCATTCAATTTGGCCTATTGGGCAACTCTAGTGGCAGTTTTGCCAAGAGAGCAAAATAGTTTTTTTTGTTTTTTGTTTTTTTTAAAATATATTTTATTGATTTTTTACAGAGAGGAAGGGAGAGAGATAGAGAGTTAGAAACATCGATGAGAGAGAAACATTGATCAGCTGCCTCCTGCACATCTCCCACTGGGGATGTGCCCGCAACCCAGGTACATGCCCTTGACCGGAATCGAACCTGGGACCTTTCAGTCCGCAGGCCGACGCTCTATCCACCGAGCCAAACCGGTTTCGGCGAGAGCAAAATAGTTTTGTTTCAACGTATGTCTTTGACCTTTTGTAAAAATACTGTTTTACCTTAAAATGTATTTAGCTGTGAAGAGTTATCTTTTTATAATTAAAGCCCTTACACTGACATAAATTTGGGGTTTTATGACAAAATTAAGGACTTCTTCTGGAGGATCATGAAAGGTTTATGTATGTAGACAGGAAAACTCTTCTGTGGTTTGGTTATCTAACTTTTAGTAGATATTCTTGGGGATAGCAGGTTGTGTGGTTCCATTTTTGTATGGGTGCACTTGTTTCCCACTCGGTTTTCTTAATCATATTTTTGGATCTACCAACCAGTGTGTACATCACATCAGTGACCCACTTTGGTTCAAAGCCATTTTGTATATGCCCTTTGGCCCTTGATTTTTTATAATTGACATTAAGTATTTTCTTTGTTGCTTACAGTTATATATATTGTCTATGGTTTCAGCATTATGATATTTGTTTGAATTTAACTCAAAGCTTAACTTTGAGGAGTTTGATGACTAGCCTGGAAGCACAGTGCTATGAGTGTTCCTGAGACTTGCCCTGGTCTGTTGTAAAAGAGGGCCATGGTTATAAGATGTGAGTGGATGTTTCAATATCAGGCCTCTACACTGAGGGTCTGAAGGTAGGGTCTACAGAGCACTCTGTTCACAGGTAGGTTAGCATATCCTAGAATGTTTCTGTTATTGGTAAACCTTGCACTTATGATCTCATTCCATATCTTAAAATAGAAAGTATATATTATTTGTAGAAATGTAACTTAGGAAAGTAGGCAATTGGAGTCTTAAACTTGAAAATTATCATCACAGTTTTTTTCATGTTTTTATTGATTTTAGAGAGAGGAGGGGAGAGGGAGAGAAACGTTGATGAAAGAGATGTTGATCTGCTGCCTCCTGCACACACAGCCGCCCAACGCCCCCCTCCCCAGGAATTAAGCTCACAACCCAGGCATGTGTCCTGACCGGGACTTGAACCAGTGACCTCCTGATTCATGGGTCGATGCTCAACCAGTGGGCCACGCTGGCTGAGCTTATTATAGTTTTCTTAGAACATCTCTTGTATTTATGTAAGAATATCATTTTAATTTGCTTGATTATCTTGTCAGCTATCATAAATCTGATTTAATAGGTTCAAGGAAAGGACCCTTCAGTGGACATCACTCAGGACCTTGTAGATGAATCTGAAGAGGAGCGTTTTGATGATATGTCATCGCCAGGTTTAGAATTGCCATCTTGTGAATTAAGTCGTCTTGAGGAAATTGCAGAACTTGTGGCATCATCTTTACCTTCCCCCCTGCGTCGTGAAAAACTTGCACTAGCACTGGAAAATGAGGGTTATATTAAAAAGCTCTTAGAGCTTTTTCATGTATGTGAGGATTTGGAAAATATTGAAGGACTGCACCACTTGTATGAAATTATCAAAGGCATCTTCCTCTTGAATCGAACTGCTCTTTTCGAAGTTATGTTCTCTGAGGAATGTATAATGGATGTTATTGGATGCTTAGAATATGATCCTGCTTTATCACAACCACGAAAACACAGGGAGTTTCTAACAAAAACAGCCAAGTTTAAAGAAGTGATTCCCATATCAGATCCTGAGCTGAAACAAAAAATTCATCAGACATACAGAGTCCAGTATATACAAGATATGGTTCTACCTACCCCTTCAGTCTTTGAAGAAAATATGTTATCAACACTTCACTCCTTCATCTTTTTCAATAAGGTAGAGATTGTTGGTATGTTGCAGGTGAGTTTGATCATTTTTTTCCTACTTAAAACAATACCCGTTGGATCAGTAACATTTAAACTTTTAATTGTCTTCAGCAGAAATAATTTTGTGATCCTTTTAAATAACTAAGTTTTCTTTTAACAGTATGCCCAGTGTCAGGTCTGGTGTTTTAGGGTGCTTGTATCAAAATGGCCTAGGCTGCAATTTTCTGGATTCTGCACAAAATACGATTCAAAATCTCTGAGCTGGCCAGTAGTCTGCATTTGTAACACTCCTGAAACCAAAAAACCTCTCAATATCATATCCCATAGCATGTGAATTAGTCTACTCTAACTGAAATAGAAGTCTGCATGGTGGAAAGGTTTGTGAGTTGCATACTTCCCGTTTTTTGTTTCTTTGATGCCCATGATATTATAAGAATAACAGATAGGTGATATGACTTGAAAGATATATTATAAAGCCTTACCTGAGATCTACAAACAAAATAATTATTTGAAACCTGAATTTGTTAAATAAAAAAAGGAGGCAAATAAATATCAGTAAAAGCTACTTGGTAGTACATGTTATAAATGAGGCAGCAAATTTAATTTTCACGAGTGTATCTTTTTAGACACTTGCTGTATTTCCAGTGTCTTTGGCCTTTGTCACCCTTTAAAAAAAGGGACTTCAAATAGAAGTAATTTTACCAAAACTACTTTTCTGGAACTAGTAATAATTCCAGTTCATGTTGACTAATTTGACATGTTTTCCATTCATTTAAAACGGACACAAATAATATAGGCAATATAGTCCGGTAAGTATACTAGTAATCTTCTATACAGTGTATTATAATTGACAGTGGAGGAGGAAGAAGGGTTTTGGTACCAATTTCCATGTGTTCTTTGTTATGAAACTAGTTTTTGCTAGCTTCCTAGTAGAGCCTGTATTCTGGTCCAGTTTTGATTCCTGGTTTCCTTGGATAGTACTGAGTGCTATGGGGCTTTTTCTTTAGCTCCATGTGGTTCTCATCTTGGTATGCAGTGATTTGTCCGTTCTGTGTTTTCTTGGTCTTTATACCTGTAAAATGCCAGTTTTACTTATTAAGTAATGAATAATTGCAGCTTGTTAGTGCTTCTTTGAAGAAGAGAATTTTACACATTTTTGACAAGGAGTGATGGAGGTATAATTTAAAACAGGTTTTTACCACCTTAAGTACACAATCATATCTCTTACCATTGACTACTCTACATAATGCTATTAAATGTTCTTATTCTTTCTACTTCTGTACCTCAAATGTAGCAGTTCAGAGAATCTTTTTTTAATTATTTGATTGCCTTTTGGTGGAATACATTATATCTGGGATACATCTTGAAATTGGATGTTATTTTAGGTATGGCCTATTTGTACATTTTAGAAAAAGTAAAGGTGGGAGTAACCAAACTACTTCAGTATCATAAAATGTTTCTTGAGCATCTAGAACAGGGAATATGGAGGTTATAATCTAGTGCAGCTGTGGGCAAACTACAGCCCGCGGGCCGGATCCGGCCCGTTTGAAATGAATAAAACTAAAAAAAAAAAAGACCGTACCCTTTTATGTAATGATGTTTACTTTGAATTTATATTAGTTCACACAAACACTCCATCCATGCTTTTGTTCCGGACCTCCGGTCCAATTTAAGAACCCATTGTGGCCCTCGAGTCAAAAAGTTTGCCCACCCCTGATCTAGTGGGATATTATATGTGTACGTACATACATACCTATATATATATATATATATACATACCTATATATATATATATAGGTATGTATATATATATGTATATATATTTAGACTTAGGCATGTCTGTAGGGCTGAAGTAATGTTGAATTTACTTCTAGCCTGAGGTAGTATGGAATTAAAACAAAAATCTTTAAAATAGTGATGGAAAAAAATTAAATGGGCAATCAAGAAGGCTCTACTACTACCTATTGTGATTGGGCTTTGGTTAAATTTCTCAATCTCTCTCAGTTATAAAATAAGGAGGCAAGATAATACCTGAGGTTCTTTCCAAGTTCTTACCCTATGAGAATGTATTTTGAATCCTTTTAAAAATTTAATGCATATTAACACATTTCGTACCGCTCAGGAGTTTTCTCGTGTTTCGCACGCCATCTGTTAAGGACCACTCACGAGTGTTCTCGTTTTTCACGCCCATGGAAAAAGGAGGGAATCTAGATACTTATGTAAATTTTGTTTGGTCCCTCTTCGTAGAGGAAAATGTTTTACGCAGTACCATATGTTAAAAAAGTACTAGGAACTTTAATTGTTTTTGTAAATAAAAATGTTATAATTATTGAAAAACAACACCTAAAATGCATTATGATGATTTAAATAACGTGCAGTTTGCCCAAAAACGTGCGGTCCCTGGCGGATGTCTTAGAGATTTCTATGCGGTACACAATGTTAAATTGTGTATATGGCTATCTTCAAATAATAGATGTTTCCTTAAAAGCTCTGAATGTAGCCTTTTAAAAAATTGAGTCATTTCTGTGTCTTTAAACATCAAGGAAGCTTTATTTTCATTTTAATCTTTATTTGAGAGGTTGTAGAACCTTAATTTCTAAAGTTAAAATTACGAAACCTTATGAAAACCAGGGTCTATAAATATGACCCATACCTGCTTTTGTAAATAAAGTTTTATTTGAACACAGCACACTCATTTACATACTGTATGGCTGCATCCTACTATGACAACAGAGTTGAGTAGTTGTGGCAGAGACCATCTGGCCTGTAACAACAGAGTTGAGTTGTTGTGGCAGAGACCATATGGCCTGAAAAGTGTGAAATATTTAAAATGTGGCCCTTAAATAGACTTAGGAAATAGAGTGCTGCCAAAATATAAAGAACAATCTTTCTGTATAAATCTCCAATTTATCCGTTAATAGTTTGGTTTTTCTTTCTCTTTTAAAAAAAAATAGCATCACCAATACCTTCTTCCCTTTTTGCAGTTATTACAATTTGTATCTTTTATTATAGCATCTTGAAATTTTTTATTATACTTTTACCATTAAGTAGCATAATTTATCCTTTGATTTCACAGGAAGATGAAAAATTCCTGACAGATTTGTTTGCACAACTAACAGATGAAGCAACAGATGAGGAGAAAAGACAGGAATTGGTAAGAACTTTGATATTATAGAGGACGCGAAACTAAAACAACTGATTTTTTTTTATATTCACTGATCCTTTTTCCTAATTTCAGGTTAACTTTTTAAAAGAATTTTGTGCGTTTTCCCAAACGCTACAACCTCAAAACAGAGATGCTTTTTTCAAGACTTTGTCAAACATGGGCATATTACCAGCTTTAGAAGTCATCCTTGTAAGTCTGTTTCTCCTTATATTTAATTACTATTATGTTTTTAATCCACGAAGGTAACATATGTAACATGCAAGTATTTAATTATAGCCAATATTTAATATTAGCTGTGTATTACACAGTATCCTATATAATAAAAGCCTGATATGCAAATTGTCCCCTCAGGTGGTCGTTTGACCACTTACTATGAAGTGCGCTAACCACCAGGGGGTGGCACGGAACATGGCTCTGGCAGCAGGTTCTCAGGTGCTGGTTGCCCGCGAGGAGCCCACCCTGCACCCATGCAGCCTCTTCCGGGTGAGCCAGGCCGTAGCCGCCGGGACCACAGGGGCTGGCCAAGCTCCCCATGGGTTCGCGCAGGAGCTGGTCTGCAAGGCCAGATGGCTTCTGTGCAGCACCACTGGGCGGCCCAGAGGCCCACGCTGTGCCCTGGCTCACGGCATCCAGCTGCACTCACTGCATCTCCGCGTGGGGACTCGGGCACTGTGACTTAGGCCGGGGAGGGCGCGCGGGGACCCAGGTACTGCCCAGGGCCCAGAGGTCAGCTGGGACCTGCCCTTCCACGACAGATGCTCGTGCTTTGATCGCCGGCCATGCCTAAAGACTGCGGACCTCTAGTTAAAAAGCTATAAAATTCCAGTGTTAGAGTTCTTACATAGTGCTGAAAGAATCCTTAGGAATTTTCCATCCTATATGATAAAACCCTAATATGCAAATCGACTGAACAGCGGAATGACCTGTCGCTGTGATGCGCACTGACCATGAGCGGGCAGACGCTCAATACAGGAGCTGCCCCCTGGTGGTCAGTGCACTCCCCCACTCAGCCAGAAGCTGGGCTCACAGCTGGTGACACTGGGCAGCAGTTGCGGGAGCCTCTCCCACCTCCACTGCAGCGTTAAGGACCCCTTGGCGGACATTCCCCTGAGGGCTCCTGACTGCAAGGGCGCAGGCTGGGCTGAGGGACCCCCCTCCCTCCCCAGTGCACGAATGCTGTGCACCAGGCCTCTAGTATCTATAATAACAAAAGGGTAATATGCTCATTAGACTGGACGTCTTACGGATGTCCTTCCTGTCGAAGCCAGGGCGGGAGGGAAACCAGCCCGGTCTTGGGTGACCGTGGGTGGCCGAAGGAGGGAAGCAGCCTGGGTCCAAGGTGCCTGCAGCGGCCAGAGGAAGAAAGCAGCCCGGGTACCTGCGGTGCCTGGAGGAGGGAAGTCTGGGTCCCCGGTGCTGGAGGAAAGACAGTGCCAGCAGCTGGGGGAAAGAAGGCCTACTCTTCCACGAATTTTTACTAGTTTTTAATAATGTGTTAACTTTGCAGCTTATTAGATGACATGTTAAAGTAGAAAAGTAAACAGGAATAAAGAAAGTATAACTTTATCCATGGAAAAGGGTTTTTACATGCAGAATTTCCTTTACCTCTTTTTTTTTATTGCAGTGTTTTCTTATAATTTGTTAGGTTTTGAATTTATGTAGCCATACAAAAGTTCCATGTTTTTATAATATAGGAGAAATAAGTTCTTTTTATCTGCAGGGCATGGATGATACACAGGTGCGAAGTGCTGCTACTGATATATTCTCATACTTGGTTGAATATAATCCATCCATGGTACGAGAGTTTGTCATGCAGGAGGCACAACAGAATGATGATGTAAGTAAGAAGTTAACAGAGCAAAAAATAACCAACAAGGTAAATATTATTTGCACTAACAGTAACTGTACTTTAATAAGATTTAAATAGTTGATGTTTGGGAAAAGTGTAGCCATAATATCAATTGGCTTATTCTTCCCCTAAATTGGCGACTGTCTCAGTTTTAAAGTGTGTCTTACAGCAGTTATTTGTTAATGCTCACCTTAAATTTCTTTTTAAAATTTTTACATTATTTATTAATTCTGAAGTTAACTTTCTGTAATGTTTAAATCGTTTATCAATAAATTGTTATTCTGTATGTGGAATTAATAACTTTCCTAGGAAAACATTGACTTTGCTAGGGATTGAGTCTCAGAATCATCAAGAATGAAGAAATGAAGCACAGTCCCTTGGAAAGTATTTAGGGGCCCTTACCTAACCATAGGGAACAAGCTGTTGTCTTGTTCATACATACACATATTTTTTACTTACTAATAAACTAAGATTTTCTGCCCTCAACTTCTTTTTTTTTTTTTTTTAATATATTTTATTGATTTTAGAGAAGAAGGGAGAGGGAGAGAGAGATAGAATCATCAATGATGAGAGAGAATCATTGATTGGTTGCCTCCTGCATGCCCCCTCCTGGGGATCAAGCCCGCAACCCAGGCATGTGCCCTTGGCCGGAATCGAACCTGGGACCCTTCAGTCCACATGCCGACGCTCTATCCATTGAGCCAAACCAGCTAGTGCATGCCCTCAACTTCCTAAGGAGTGGGGTGAGAGTAGGGCACATCCTCTTAGGCTGGAATTGTGTGGATCTTTTTCTCTTACCATAGTTTTACAAAAAGAGAAAATAAACTTTTACTTCTAAAAAGATCCTAATTAATGTGTTGTGATGTCAAAATGAAGTAGACTGTAACTTCTATATTTAAGGTTGTTGTTTTTTAATTACCATTTTCTTTTATAAAATAGACCTATCTTGAAAGCCAAAATATCTGCATTAAAATAAAGGCTATTCTTATTGGTCCTATAACCCACTAGTTGAAGATACATTAATGTAGCTTACTCAAATGCAGTAGGTCTCTTGATTCCTAGTCTTAATCATCATTTCCATATACTGTCTGCATTTTCTTTTTGTCTATCCTACCATTGCATATATAGGCAAGAGCAGGGATTTTATCATTGAATCCTTCTCAATTTTTATTTACTCCTTGTGCCAGGAACACCAGTCATAGTGACATTTGGAGTCTATAGAATACATTTATTCTCCTGTGTTTTCCTTTAAATATTATAATCTTGTTTCCCCGATTTCAGACATTCAGGTACCAACTAATTTTTTTCTTAAAGCGGAAACTTTATATTGTTTCCATAAATGGAGTATAGATATAGATATCATTTGCCATGAATAGAAGGAATCCCATAAAAATGCAGTGAAAGTAGAACAGTGTTATAAATTTTAGCTAAATATTCTTACTGTTAAAGCTATGAACCCAAGGCCCATTTGCCTTCTTCAGGAAGGATATTTTGTTATCAAAAGGTATAAAGATTATTAGTACCAAATTGAAACTTTGTTTTTGCTTTAATCAGAGGGATTTACAGATACTAGAAAAGGAAAGAAACTTTAATTTTGGTAGTATTTAGTGTAATGTGCCTGTGCCACATTTTAGGGAAACATTGCCATATACTGTTAAGTCAGTCAATCGTTTCATTTTGTTTGAGGTTAACAAGATTGCTAGAGCTAGCTATAATGCTGTAGTATGTCATAGTATTTGCTTTTTCCATTCCCCCATAATAAGTGATCCTTATTGTATTTTTCTCACCAGGATATTTTGCTCATCAACCTCATTATAGAACATATGATTTGTGATACAGACCCTGAACTTGGAGGAGCAGTCCAACTTATGGGCCTGCTTCGAACTTTAGTTGACCCAGAGAACATGTTAGCTACTTCCAATGTAAGCCACGGGTGTTTTTCTGTTTATCATGCTAGTATAATGATTATTGCTGATAATAACCAATGCAGTTAAAGTTCATGGAAGTGTTTTTGGTTCCTTAGAAAACAGAAAAGACTGAATTTCTGGGTTTCTTCTACAAACACTGTATGCATGTCCTCACTGCTCCTTTACTGGCAAATACCACGGAAGACAAACCTAGCAAAGGTAAGATAATGCAGATTGGTAATTCTTGAATTCTGAAACTCATGGTGTTAACATAGAGGTCTAATGTATTTTCAGAAGAGGTGTTCAAAGTAAAATTTCTTTAAAGTGTTATAATCAGAGATCAAAGAAAATAAGAATTGCTTTCGGATTTTTAAATTTTATTTTAATGGGAGGGCGCGGAGGGATTTATTGTTCCATTTATTTACCAGTATGCCCTCATGGGTTGATTTTTGTCCCCGATGAATCCACAACCTTGATGTATTGTGACAATGCTCTAACCAACTCTAGCTATCTGGCAAGGGCGCCTTCAGAATTTTAAAACAATTTTTTGTTGGCAGTATTTGTTTTTAGTTTGCATTTACATAGGTGAAATAAATAGAAGTAGCTATGAGAAAATTCATTTTAAGTTATTTATACTCGAGATGTGTAGTAGAGCAAAGCTTGTACTCAATATTAAGCTGTTTATATTTGCATTGAGGATGAATCAAAACATGATTGTTTATTACTTCTGCATTTTATTCCTTTTGCTTTTAGCTTGTCTGTTTAATTTAGAAAGTAGTTTTAGGGTCTTCATTGGGAAATTCCTTATTGAAGCTTTCCGAATAACTATATTATTTTGTCATATGAATTATCAGTATGAATATTTTAACTTACAGCACCGCTTAGAAAATAAATGTTAAATTTACTTTTAATGACCTTGGAAACAAGATATACTCATTTCTCCTACCTACTTTATTCCTGTTAGGTAAAGCTTGAGGCTTTTTTCCAGACTCACATGTTTTATTCATCAAACATTTATTGAGAACCCATTGCATGGAAGGCATGTGCTATAATCTTTAGGGGCTTAGTGGGGGAATTGAGAAAATTAGTAAAATACTTTCAGAGGCTTACTGCCTGGTGAGGAAGATACACCAATCATGGTAATTCCGTATGGATTCATTATGTATAGTAAAGGAGGCACAGAACACACTTCATTCATAGGAGTAGAGAGAATAATTCCACCAAAGACTAGATGTGTCTGGCAGAACCTATGCTATGCTGAGGGATGTGTTAAAGGCGTGGTAGAGCATTCTTGCACTTGGAATAAAGCAGATGTAGTACATTTGTATCCCATCTCTGCTTTACTAACTTTTCAGACGTGGGTATTGTAAAACTAATTCCTCATAGAGTTATTTAGATGAAGAAAAAATGTAAAGCATCATTCTTAGTACATGGTAGGCATTCAGTGAATGTTAGTTTCCTTTTCCTTAACTTTAAAATATTTAGGTTAATAGAAGGAATTTTATTTGATTTGAATTTAGGTTCTTATATTTGGGGAGAAAAAGAAAATTATCCATTAAATATAAATTGTGTTTTGTTTATTTTAGATGATTTTCAGACTGCCCAGTTGTTGGCACTTGTATTGGAATTGTTAACATTTTGTGTGGAGCATCATACCTACCACATAAAGAACTACATAATTAATAAGGACATCCTCCGGAGAGTGCTAGTGCTCATGGCCTCGAAGCATGCTTTCTTGGCATTATGTAAGTGTTGCTTCTGGTAGAATTACTTATCTATATACTATCATGTTGTTGGTATTTTTAGGTCTCATTGCCTAAGAAGAATTGATCACTGATTTCAGGTCAGAAGAGCTAATACTAAGCTACACCGATTATGTATTTGTGCCACATTTTGAGCAGCTGATTGTCCTGACTTTATTCTTTCTCGTTAGTATCCAGCAAAGGGTTAAAGTATATCTGTAAAGTATATTGCCATAGAGTGTTACATTCCATCATTAAGATGGCACCTGAGATCATTTTACCTCAGTTACTATTTTTTAACCTTAGATTGCATTACTAATTACAAATTAGGCATTCTTCTTGTTAGACTAGTCTCAAATGAAATCATGAAGAAACATTTTCATAATTTGGAAAATTTATACCTAATAGAACTGAGTTCACAAAGCACAGCCTCTCTCAAGTTACAGAATGCCTAGCACAGATGTCTACAGATGGTCCATTTTTTAATTCCACAAATGATTTTTCTCCAGCTTTATTGACATTGTGTTACCTCAGATATTTTAGAGCAGGGTGGCAGTTGTGGTGAAATCTGGCCTGTGGTATATTTTTATGCAACTGGCAAACTGAAAAATGATTTTTATGTTTTTAAAGGGTTGTTTAAAAAAGGTGAGAGACCATATGACTGACCATACGTGGCTCACAAAGCTTAGAGTATGTACTGCGTACACTTTTATAGAATGGTTTGTCAACTCTTTTAGAGCAACAGATAGTCTTTTAACAAGGTTGTTTATGGTTACACAGTTCTCAAAAATTGACTTTCACTGTGTTCTTAAGACCCTACTTTATTGAAGTAAAAAACATTTTTTCTATATTGGAAATAGGTTAATCCATTCTTGATCATATAGCAGCCAGCCTTCTTTGGTTAAGTTGGTAGACCAATTTTAGGGGTACCCTAGTGACTCATTAAGAGACATCTGCTGGTAACTAACTTATGCTTTTGGTTGTTTATAGGTAAGTTTGGTTGTTTTGTTGTTACTGTTTAAAGGCATCATAGTCATACACTAATTAGGAACCTGAATATATATGCCCGGTTTTGCTCGTTTTGGTTTACATCATTTAACATTTTTTTCCTTGATTTTTAAAAACATCCTTAAATTATAAAAACATTATATAAGACTGTTTCTGGTGTTGATTTGTTTTATCAACATTTTATCTTTTATCTATTAGAAATAGGTTTCCTTCTAAAAAATTCATTTAATTTTCTATCAGGATAACAGTTGTTATACTTGACAGTTTTTCAGGCCTGTGTACACATTGCAGTATGTACTGAGAATACATCTGGACAGAGTATATTTTTCATTTTTCAGATATTTAAGTACAACTACTTTCTGCTAATTACCCAGAATCTTTGATAATACTTTAGTGATCGTTTTTTCCAGCCAGAAGTAATAGTATTGGTGGTATTAACCTAGACTGCTAAGGGCAGCAAAAAAATAAATTCATTATTTTGGTTCTATCCTGCTTTTGCATATGTTTATGAGCTTTATTAGCACATGTGAAAGAGGGTTTTTAAATTAATGTGCATTTTCCTTGTATACCTATCACAGCAAAAGTGAGCCCCAAGACCAAGTTGAGAGGGAGTTTATAATGAATGCTTCTTTGAATTATGTCCACCATAGAAGGTTTTGTTTGAAGGTGGGAAAGGGAGTTTGTGAGCCGGTGGGACGGAATGGAACATCTGAATAAAAATGTTAATGAGTTTATTTCAGTAAATTTAATAAAAATAAATACTACCATATTTCATTGATTCTAAGGCAGCGGTCGCCAATCTTACGGATCAAATGGGCCACTGGTTGGTGACCGCTGCTCCAAAGGTTTTCTTCAACCAGCGGTCACCAACTTTTCGGACCTCATGGACCATCAGTGGTCCACGGTTGGCGACCGCTGCCCTGAGGTATATATTTGTATGCATTTATCATTTCTCAAATCAAGGTAAGTCTTCACAGTTAATGGCATGATCTGTAGTCCTGTTTGTTCATTTTGTTTTCCTAGTAGTAGAAAAGATAAAGAGTTTGCAATCAGTGGCATCTTCGATTTGAAGAAGTATGATATGTACTTGGAATTAGAAAAATGAAGATGATTTTGACCTGTACTCAGGAGATGGCCTATAAAAGTCAAAACACATCATCACAAGCACTATATTGTGATGTGTTTAGATGTTTAGTGGGTTTAGATGTTTAGTGGAAATGGCTTATTCTACATGAATAAGGCAGATCAGGGAAATTTTGAAAGAGTTCAGTTGAATTTCTATTAATCATGGGGCGAGTGTGGCATTCTTATTTGAACACGCTGTTAAGATGTGCAAATGTGGAAAAGTGGTGTGTGAGTGTTTGGGGGTGGGTAGAACACAAGTCCCATAGGAGAGTGGCAGGAAAGATCTCTTCAGTTCTCCATCTCATTTGGCTTGCAGTATTGCAAAGAAAATGTCTCATCATTTAATGAGAATTCTGAAGAGAATCATTACAAATTAATGGAAGTTTATCTTTTAGGAAATTCAAGGATGCCAGATAAATCTTAGTTATGTTTTATTATTAATATTTTCCAAATGAAGTTATCATTAATCCTAACCCTCAAATTATTCTCAGTGTGGCTATCTTCCCAGTACTGAGAATATAAGTAGCTTCTGAAAGAAGATGCCAGTTAGTAGTAATGAGCTCTTTAGGACTGGCTTTGCAGTATACACGAGTTTTTATCAAGGATTTCTAGAAGAACTAAATATAATTTGAGATGATTTAAGATATTTTTGGTCTTCTGAGAAAGGAGTACATTAAAATACTAGGTATAGTTTTGTAAGGGAGGGTTTTGTAAGTAAATTTAGATGCATACTTGTAAGGACAAAATATAAATGGTTAAATGTAAACAATTTGGGGACTTGGGGAACTTCATTTTTTATATCTGCTGCTGCTTAATTAGTATACTTTTATCATATTTAAAGACAACTAATCAAGTCTGTAGCTGAGACCAGCAATACTTTCAAATATAGGTTAGAGATATGTACACACACACACTAGTAATAGCAGTCTTATTTCTTGGCCTTTTCAGGATTCTTGGATCTTACATTGTAGCCTTCTAGCTCACATTTTTATGTTGTCTGTATTTTTGTAGAAAACATGAAAATCTATAAGAGGAATGAGGTAATTTTGTTCGAGGTGCTTTTATTCAGCTATCATTTAATTACACAGGAGGCATAAAGTCTCAAACTTATTACATGAAGTCTCATGTTGTATAAGGTAAAGATGGATTACTTGTTTTAGAGATGATTGAAACTAAGCACAAAAGACCCCTGGCTTGTTAATAATGAAGGCTACAGGTGTGAGTGGAAGTAGAGTGCACTTTACATTGAAAATCCTATGGTTATGTCAATTTGACATATCCCAAAAGCTTTCTCTCATACTCCGTTGAGCAACTTGACTTCTCAGAACTCTGGTAAATTTTTGAAAGCATTTTTTTTTATCCAGCAGCAAAAAATAGTGGTTGGATATTCTCGATGCAGGTTCTTTTTGGGAAAAGGTTTGAGTGGAAACAATACAAGTTTTGATAAAAATAAATGAGGGCAAATGGAAATGAGCAGAACAAAAAGACCTTAGAACTACCTTCCATCTGTATCAGCAGTTTCTGAACAGAACTGCTCTTGAGGAAATGGTGGTGCTCTCTTGCATACCCTTAGTCTTAGTGAATTCTAGGAAGGGAGCTACTTTTCACTTAACCTAGGAACTGCATGCAGACCACAGGGTTCAGCTAGTGTGTGTTATGGTAGGACACAAGTCTCCACAAAGCCTGCAAAGTTAGAGTACCAATTCTTAGTAGCTCTTGCCTTAATTACTAAAAGCTTAAAATTTGGCCTTAGTAGCATGAGCTCTAAAGTATTGACTTTTATTCTCACAAATGGAACTGCCTCACTAAGTTCATTTGTCTAGTAATAAAAGAAAAACCAAACTCTAAAACCATTGTTTTGGGAAAATAAACCCTTGTTCTGGTTTGACTTAAAACACAGAAAGATGCCTCTTATTGTATAAAATGTCTTATTTCACCATGCTTATGTATTTGAAAATAGTCATTAGTTTAAAAAATAAAATGCAATTGCTATTATATAAACTATTTTGAAATTCCCTGCCCAGAGTGTCTCTTTAGAAAGAAACACTCTTAAAGTTGGATTGTTAAGGCAGTTTATAATCAACTGTACCTGATTGGGCATTCACTTGTGCACCTCTTTTCTGCCAACGAAAGAAAAATTGAGCTGCTTTACTCCTCTGCCTTCCCACCCAGAAACCGTGTCAGCATGGTTGCCTGGCTACCTGCTCATGAAGGACTTGATTAATAACAAATTGGCAATTTAACGAGCCACTTCCATGATCTCCAAAGAAACCAAAATACAAACACAATATTTAATCTTGCCAACCGAAGACGATGTGACTGCATGAAGTGAGTATGCTTTTTTGAACTGTTTACAGTAACTGGGGCATTAACTTACTGATAATTCCATTTAGGTAAAGAGGGCTTTGTTGAAGTCTAGCTGTCTGCGTATATTTGGATCTTGACGAATGGTGACTTAACTCCCCATACCTCAAGATGTAAATATACCTTTTAATCTGTAAGTTAAAGCCTAATTAATTGTAAAAAAGGAAAACTATGAAAAAAATTTAAAAAGCATACTCGCTGCAATAAGCATAGAGGACCACATTTTAAAAATAACATCCTCTAAATTTATTTTAAAATATAGCAAGGCAAATTTTGGGTCATGCAGATTTTTGTGGTTTATAGCATTTCTCCAAGCACGTCCACAAATAAACCAATGCAACCATGTGTTCTGATGCAAAATAATAAAGTGTCCAAAAGTAATGGTCAAATTATACCAATGGATTGCCCTAATAAAACAATGGTTTTTCTGTTGTTTTGACGGTATATATAAACGGATATATTTAGATTCTCTTCTTAAGTAGTATGATAGGTTAATTCATTCATTAGCCCTATCTTAGTTCCTATGTCAGCTGTAAAGTACATTTTGGTGGTCATTAGTAACTTCCAGAATTTTCCTGGCTCTCTAAGACTTGTGTTCTATGATGACACACACTACTCTTAGAATACATTTTTCTGATAACCCTTTCGTAATCCTTATCTTTAGGTTCATACTTCTGGAAGCAGTAACATCACTGCACGAAGAATTATATCTATTAGACAGATTTTTTTGTGTGTGAGTCTAAAATATGGAAGTGTGGTATATAATTTGAATAATACCTCTTCATTTCAGGTGCTCTTCGTTTTAAGAGAAAGATTATTGGATTAAAAGATGAGTTTTACAACCGCTACATAATGAAAAGCTTTTTGTTTGAACCAGTAGTCAAAGCATTTCTCAACAATGGATCCCGCTACAATCTGATGAACTCTGCCATAATAGAGATGTTTGAATTTATTAGAGTGGTAGGTTCTGTACTTTATTAGTTAGGTTTTGGTTTTAATTATTGAGGAACTTTAATCTGCATTATTGGTACTTTTGGCTTGAGTTATTGTATTTGAAGATAATTTTTTAAAAGAAAACGTGTGTTACCAAAAGCTTGTGAGAGAGAGTCAATTCAAACTAATAAAAACCAAAATAATCTCTCTCAGCAGCTATGATTCCTTTTTGTAGGATAGTTTGAAAACTGCTTTAATACTGTCAGGGTAATCATTTTAAGAAAGTAACATTACAGTTGATAACTATTTAGATGTGTTTTTGTTTAACTTTCTTGACTTTCTCCCACATATATCTTTTTTACTTCTTTTCTAAACTTTTTATCTATTTTCTAATATATTTTTTTATTGATTTTAGAGCAAGAAAGGAATGGAAAGGGAGAGAGAGAAATATCAATTGGCGGCCTCCTGCATGCTCCCTACTGGGGACCGAGGCCGCAACTTGGGCATGTGCCCTGACCAGGAATTGAACTGGCAACCTTTTGGTGCATGGGACGACGCTCAGCCAACTGAGCCACACTGGCCATGGCTCTCCCATATATTTCTAAAGGGCAATTTCATAACAAACTCTTCTTGGTTCTTTAATAATATATTAGGTTAGTGCTTTTCAAATATTGGTGTGTGTTAGAGTTATCTGTGGCATGCTTTTTAAAAAATTATGGTAAAGTGTATATGTAATATAAAATTTGCCATTTTAACCATTTCTAAGTATATAATTCAGTGGCATTAAGTGCGTTCACATTGTTGCGCAACCATTACCACCATCCACCTCCAACACTTTAGGATGATTTAAAATCTGCCCAGATGGTACCTGGGCATTTACTTTGGAAAGACCCACAGATAATGCTGAGGTACACCAAAAACTGGGGACTACTGAAGGACCCAGTATGGTATGCCCATTTTTATTGTTTGATGATCTCTAAGATAGTATAATAATTTTATGAAGTCAGACTATTTTGGGTGGGTTTGTCAGTTCATGACAAGGAAGTCATATCTTTCTAAAATAGCATTTCATCTCATTTTTTATTATAATTCTTTTTTATAGGAAGATATAAAATCATTGACTGCTCATGTTATTGAAAATTACTGGAAAGCACTGGAAGATGTAGATTATGTACAGACATTTAAAGGATTAAAGTTGAGATTTGAACAACAAAGAGAAAGGCAAGATAATCCCAAACTTGACAGGTAAGTTACCCCGTATTTGAACCTGTTCATTCAGTGGCAAGTTGTAGGGCAGTGACTCTTGTATTGCTTGTATTTTGCTTGTTTGGCTTGGCAGAGGAGGAGGAAACAGCAGCTAGTGACTAGAAGTGGTAGGGTTCTGTACAATGGTCAGTGTCAGTGTTTCCCTGAAGATGTAGGTGGATTTGATCTGTGGGCTCTTCCTCAAGCATATATCAAGCTAGATAATGAAAAAGAAAAGAATGCCACTTACGTGGCATTGAAGCTTCATGTGTCCAAACAAATCAAAATATTATCTTACTTGCTTTGAATTACAAAGTATTTTTAAGAACTCTTGTACATTTTCCTAAATACCTGAATTCACATACTTATGCTATATTTTAAAATCCATAAATTATGACTTGTTAATTCCTAATGTTAAGTTTAGTAACTGATCTGTAGTAGTACAATTTTGATCATAGGAAGTTTGATTCCACTAGTTAATACTAGATAGATATGGCAGTGTGTTTCTAAATTACATGTCGGGTAAAATCTGTTTTTGTCAGTCTTTAGTGTATAAATCTGTTTTATCCTATTTATTAAGACTGTATCTGATTCAGCCCTGACCAGTTTGGCTCAGTGGCTAGAGCGTCAGCCTGTGGACTGAAGAGTCCCAGGTTCCATTCCGGTCAAAGGCATGTACCTTGGTTGCAGGCACATCCCCAGTAGGGGATGTGCAGGAGGCAGCTGATGGATGTTTCTCTCTCTCTTCTTCTCTGTAAAAATTCAATAAAATATATTTTAAAATAAAAGACTAATTCAGAACAATACTTGAAGAATATCTAGTGAAGTCTTTATGAGTCTGTTTACTCTATCTTCTCTTTACTCACAGTATGCGGTCCATTTTGAGGAATCATAGATATCGAAGAGATGCCAGGACACTCGAAGATGAAGAGGAGATGTGGTTCAACGCAGATGAAGATGATATGGAAGATGGAGAAGCTGTAGTGTCTCCATCTGACAAAGCTAAAAATGATGATGATATTATGGATCCAATAAGTAAATTCATGGAAAGGAAGAAATGTATGTTGAAAATATGAACAAGGAGAAATGAAGTCTTTCTCACCTTGTTTATTCTTATTTTGTGACTGTATGATTGGTACCTGATTTGTATGTATGACAACATAAATTTTAAAGATGTTGCTTATAAGAGTGTGAATTAATAGTTCTGTTGTGAAAGCATAAACTAAATTTTCTTAATTTTACTTAAGGAGAAAATTATCAGAAAGGGTAGAAACACTAAATATGATACTGAAGGTTTCATTCCTTATCAGTAATAAAAATTCAGTAGTTATGATGTTTAGTATTTTGCTAAGTAAGTTTTGTTCAGAGATTGATCTTCAGTGTTTCTCCCTAGCAGAGGAGTAAACTGTGTTCTAGTGTCTCCTCATTTGGGGGATTTTTAAAGATGAGTATGTTTGACAACTATTGACAACATTCTTATTTTTAGTAAAAGAAAGTGAGGAAAAGGAGGTACTTCTGAAAACAAATCTTTCCGGCCGGCAAAGCCCAAGTTTCAAGCTTTCCCTCTCTAGTGGGACAAAGACTAACCTCACCAGCCAGTCACCTGCAACGAACCTGCCTGGATCCCCAGGGTCGCCTGGATCCCCAGGATCTCCTGGATCTCCTGGATCCGTCCCTAAAAATACATCTCAGACGGCAGCTATTACTACCAAGGTACACTTTTGACTCCCAGGCCTATCTAATTTAAGCTTTCTCAACAATAATTTTTGTGACAGTTACTGTCTTTTGGAACTGATTTAAACTTGTGAACTACAGAATCATTCTCCTATCATCACTTGAACTAACTTACGTTTTTTGTGACCAATATAGGAGTCTGAATATATTCTAATTTTGGTTATTTGCATTTTAGAATCTCAAGTTCAGATTTGTATGTGTCACAACATTTACAGGAATTTAAAAGTTATGTTATTTTTTTTATTTTAAATTTTTAAATACCTTTATTGATTTCAGAGAGGAATGGAGAGGGAGGGAGAGAGAAACAATGATTAGAGAGAGTCACTGATCAGCTGCTTCCTGCACACCCCACACTAGGGATTGAGCCCGCAACCTAGGCATGTGCCCTGACCGGCAATCAAACCCTTAACTACTCCTGGTTCATAGGTCGATGTTCAACCACTGAGCCAGGCCAGCTGGGCTTGTTATTTTTTTATCAGTTTTCCCAATTAATACCAAGATAAAGACTTTGTGGGGAAAAGATAATCTAAATATCTAGACACGTCTGACTTTATTTTGCCAAGCAAGGTTTATAAAAAGGAGTAAACCATCTATTAGTAACATTTCATTTAAAAAACTGATCAAAATTTTGACACCAAAAATGTAGGAAAGAGATTCTCAGAATGAAAATCAATTCATTGGGCTGCTTTATGCTGCTCTGGATTAGCATAACAGACTAGCATTTGGGATTCATTGATCTAAATCAGAAATATAATGCCCATCAACACATGATCATTCCTCTGATGTGAGCAGGGACCCCTAGGCTAAAAGTGAATGTGAGAAATGCTGAGATGAAGAGAAAGGCTCCAGGCAAGAGCTGTTTGAATCTCACCACCCACCCTCCTAAATAAAGTGAACTACAGTGGTTTCTGGTCGTGAGCAGGTCTCTGGGAAGTCCAGATGAAATGATGGGGAGGGGACAGGGCTGAATCACTTTCCTGATGTTTGATGTTTGTGTGCCCTCATTTCTAGTGGTCTGTTTAATCTTTTGTAGATATTTTGATATACTATATAAACTTTGCTTAAAAAATTTTAATGCATTGTTAATCTTAACATTTTAAATTTAGTCATTTATGTTTTGATCTCCTGGGTGATCTACTAGGATTATAAACTACTAAATTTATGTTTTACTCTGGAAAATTTAGGAAATATATAAAAATAATGAATTTTCAGTTATATATAATCTCACTACCCAGAAATAACCACGGTTGTATTGAGATGGGGGTGGGGTTCTATATCCTTTACCCAAACTTAAAACATGTTGAAAATATGGTGTTTTCTTTAAATAATCCTTGTTTTTGAACAGGGAGGCCTCGTGGGTCTGGTAGATTATCCTGATGATGATGAGGATGATGACGAGGATGAAGACAAGGAAGACATGCTACCATTGTCAAAGAAAGCAAAGTTTGAGTCATAATAATGGCAACTGCCTACAATCAGTACCTGTTGAAAAAACTGGTTCTTCTACCCCTATCCCCTACAAAATTCACAACAAAGCAGTGGTCTCTTGTGAATGACTGACAGATCAGCCTCGCACACTTGACCTCTGCTCATCAAGTGCCAATTCAAAGGAGCAGAAGGAGGGGATATTACACATTAGGGGAAAGACGTAAGCCTTGAGCTCTCCAGCTTGGACCACACATTGCCCTTTTCTCAGGGAAGGAAATGGAAACATAAAGCCAACAGGGCAGGGGTTTTGTAAGTGGAACTCTGGATTGACTGGTCAGTTGCTACAATCAGAATATGCTTTGTCGGACCATGTTTGGGACTCAGAAGAATAGGCTTTTCAGCCATAATTCTTCACTAGTTAAGAATGCCAGCAGTTTCTTTGTATAAAGAGACCTGCCTTTAAAACCATACATTCTGAACATTTTAGTCAAGCTACAACAGGTTTGGAAAACCTATGGGGGAGGGGTGAATATAAAATTTCCTCTTTTTTATCTGTTCCCTTTGCCCTTCGAACTGCAGATTTTTTAAAAGTGGGGATTTGTCCCTACTTGATTAAAGATTGAGTGGAATTCTAGATGTGGTCATTTGTGTCATAATTTTTTTGTTTCATTTTGTTTTTTGATTTTTTGCTCCCCTGAGTGTATGCTTAGTTGAGTATATATATTTGGGACCATTAAAACTTTTTTTGATGTAATATAACCTAACGTTGTGCTGGTACCTGTTTCACCATGTGTAATTTTTGTTCTACATCACAGTTCTTAATTTGTTTAGAGTTTTATGAAAGATGGTATAGTTTTTATTGACAAAAGCAAAGTAATCTTACAACTATGTGCATACAAAAGCAATACTATTTTGTGACTAAATATTTTATATTAAAATTTACATCAGCAACTGTCTTGAGAATTCAGGGAAATAGAGTGGAATTTAAACTTTCAACAGTTTTGTTAAACCTAGAACAGTGACATTAGTATTCCAAAGAGATTCTGAAACTTCATATCTTGGGAAAATGACGGTACATTAAATAAAAATTGAGGATGGATGATTTAAAAATTAACATTTGACTTTTGAATAATAAAAAGAAAAGTGAAGAGTAATAGAAATTGTATTAGTTGTATGTTTCTTTTCTTTTTTTAAATTACTCCCTTTGGAATACCAGTTGGAGTTGATGGTGGTGGTTCCTAAATTAATACCTGGCCAGAGGACCATCAGCTAGTACCTTTTAAAACAGTTTTTTTTTTTTTTAAATAGGTTTTTTTCTTGTCTTAGGTGTGCTAAAATGAAAAAAATCTCAATTCCACATACCCTCACTTTAAGTGAAGATTTTAGAATTTACTGAAGAATATATTTGCAAATGTGAGTAAAAATTCATATCCAGGAAAGAAGACTGTTTTAATTAAGCACTGTGTGCTTCTAAGCTTTTTGTTTGCTTTGGTCTTTAGTAAATTCTAATTTGTGGTACCAAAAATAAGGTTATATTGAATAGTTGGGTGGAAATCCAGAAAGCAACATTTGCTACACTCGAGGAGAGTTTTGTTTTTAGCTAATTGAAACTTTGAGTGTATAATTAAATAGAAGAGTTCAAGTGTATTTCACTACAGTATAGGGCTACTTCTGAGTCACAAGTTCTGGCTATTAATAATTGAAGTTTATCCACTTATCTTGCAAATAAAGATAAGAAAAACGTAATAGGATCTAAGTTAATTATATCATGTGCCATGTGAAATGAAAGTACCATGTGAAATGTTTTGCTTTAAGCATACAGTTTATTGTTTATGTTTATTTAAGAACTTAGTTTTTAATTTCTGGTATCTCTCTTTTTGTATTTTTATGACAACATATTGAATGCTGCAATAGCTTATCAGCTCTGGTGGCATCATGTAGGTATTGTAAATCCCAGGCAGGATGTCTTTCTTGAACACAAATTAGTTAACTTTGCATCTGTTTTGTTAATCCTCACCCAGACTGTTTTTTCCTATTGATTTTTAGAGAGAGTGGAAGGGAGGTGGGGTGGAAATTGGTTGTGCCCTGACTGGGGCCAGGATCTAACCTGCAACCAAGGTAAGTGTCCTTGAATAAGAATTGAACCCAAGACCCTTCACTGCTCAGGTCAACACTCTAATCACTGAGCAACACCCGCCAAGGCTAAACATACAGTTTAAATACACCTTTCTGACTCCTGGAATACTTACTTGCCTTCATATTCTGAGCGTTCTTGATTTTGCCTTCATCAATTATGGTGTACTATATCTTTCAAAAAGATACCATTGGCCTTGGACATTTAAGAGATGCCCTTTAATTGATGGATTGTTTTGTTTCTTTAGTGATTATGGTTACTGAAGCAGAAACTTAACACAAGTTGCTATAATAGGAAAAGTGAGGTCTAAAATAGCTTGTCATTTCATTGAGAAAGACTGTTAGCAATAAATTAGCAAAAAGACTATTAGCTAGAAATACAACACTTGAATTGCCATAGTTCCATCTGACTCAAAAGTCCATGCTCTTAAGCATAGATAATGTCTTGGTAATTGATATAAATATAATGATGTGAATAGATTATTTTCCATTTCAGTGGTACTGGTTCTTTTGCTCATTTGTAATGCTTAAAATAAAAAAACAACTCAGAGTGATTACCAAACGATTTCTGAGGACACATTTATAATTGCTGCAGGAAACACCTTGACATCCTGAATTGTCCAGAAATGCTGCCCGGGCATTTTTTTTTTTTTTTTTTTTTTTTTTTTGACAGGAAGAAGTCTGATGGTTTTTCCCTGTCTGATTGTATTCAGATCCTGCACTTTGTCCCCAGGAACTCCAATTTGCAAGTTAGTTTTTGTGAATTTGGCAATGGGAGGCATAGAGCAGGGGTTAATAGTCTTCCTGGTTCTGTTCTAAATTGATTTAAGCAACAGTCTCTATTTAGAACAGCAAGTTTAAACTGGAAGATTTCTTGAAGTAGACAACTTCAAATTGTCTACAATTTCTAGTATTTACCATAAAAAACTTTGTTTAGAATTTTGGAGGGAAACGGGACCATCAAAATTCTTACATATGTCCGGCCTGTGTTCCTCAGTGGTTGAGCATAGACCAGGGGTGGGCAAACTTTTTGACTCGAGGGCCACAATGGGTTCTTAAACTGGATCGGAGGGCCGGAACAAAAGCATGGATGGAGTGTTTGTGTGAACTAATATAAATTCAAAGTAAACATCATTACATAAAAGGGTACGGTCTTTTTTTTTTTTTTTTAGTTTTATTCATTTCAAATGGGCCAGATCCGGCCTGCGGGCCGTAGTTTGCCCACGGCTGGCATAGACCCAGGAACCAAAAAGTTGCTGGTTCGATTCCCAGTCCAGGGCACATGCCTGGGTTGCAGGCTCAGTCTCCAGTAGAGGTATGTGTAGGAGGCAGCCGATGGATGATGTTCCTCTCTAAGTGTTTCTCTCTCCTCCCTCTGTCTCTAAAAATAAAATTTAAAAAACATGAAAAAATTCTTACAAGGTTATATTTGTCATGACATTTCGAGCAAGAGGATTATTAAAACGTTTTAAGGGATGGGTTATTGTCTACCAGTATACTGGGACATTGAGACGCATGAGGCAATGGGGCAATCATCTCTGATCCAATGCTAAATCACTGATTTTTCTCTGCTTGGCCTTAATGCTTCTTGACTCTTTATAATGAAACTGTTAGCCTTCAGAGATAAATGTCTTAACTACTGGAGTCAGATGTCTTGTTCCTTAAAATAGCTCTGATTAGAGACAACTTTCCTTGACTTTTTGCTCTTCTAGGTAAGTTATTCCATGGGCTCAGTGAATAGTGATTTCTTCAACATGTTGTTAAATGGGTTTTTGTTTCGCTTCTTTCTATTCCCACTATCCCAAAAAACTGCCTGGTGTAGGTCATACCCTACCTGCCAATTCAGTGGACACCTTTCCATCCTTATATTACTTGATACTTTTACAGCATGTACTACTATCTCCTTGATCTCTTTCTCTTGGCTTCTATTGCACCATGTGCTTTAACATTCATGACTTTCTTTTCATGGCCCCCTTTATCCCTTCAATGCTAGGATTCACTAGGATTGCACCTTGGGTACCCATCCCAATCACTAGCCAGGCCACATTACTTGTATATCCCTGACCCAGTCATGCTATGCCCTAAAAGACTACCTTAACTTAGGTGCCCCTCTCAATGCTTTTCCTGCTTTACCTGCTGATGAAATCATACTCACCTTCCAATGTTCAGAAATGTTCCCTGACTCCACTTCTTCCTTGAAGGAAGGGTATGTTACAGCCTTTCAACTATGTATTCATAGTACCTGGTATGACACAAGCCCACAGATGGGTCTCCAAATGTTTACTGGATGAATGATCAAAAGACTGAATAACATGCACACAGAATATATAGACTGGGAAAGTCTTTTAGCTGATGCCCTAGCACAGTCAAAGTTTGATTAAGACCTGGCCCAATGGCTCCGTTGGTTGGAGCTCCCGTACACCAAAAGGCGGTTTCAGTTCCCCATCAGGGCACATACTTGGGTTGTGTGTTGGGTCCCAGGTTGGGGCACATATGGGAGGCAACCAGTTGGTGTCTCTCACATTGATATTTCTCCCTTCTCTAAAATCAATAAACATATCCTCAGGTGAAAATTAAAATTTAAAAGTGATTCATATTTTAATTGGATTTATGGAGTGATAACTGGTTAACAAAACACAGATTTCAGGTGCACAACTCTACAACACATCCATCTATATATACCCTGTATTCCACACCTAGCTGATTCATTTTTGACCATAAAGTTCCCTCTGGTGGATATAAAGCAGGGGTCCTCAAACTTTTTAAACGGGGCCAGTTCACTGTCCCTCAGACTGTTGGAGGGCCGGACTATAGTTTTAAAAAAGAACTATGAACAAATTCCTATGCACACTGCACATATCTTATTTTGAAGTAAAAAAACAAAACGGGAACAAATACAATATTTGTATTTGCACGTGGCCCGCGGGCCGTAGTTTGAGGACCCCTGATACAAAGGGAGGACTTGAGATTTCTGTCCTTTGTACCACTGTGTTTTAAGCTAGTAGCATGAACAGAGGGTATTTTAGGTTCAGAAAATTACCTTGACTCATTTCAACAACTGCAGTTCTTAAGCCTTCCTGGTCTATTCGTCCTGGGTTCCAGCGCCTCTTACTCCTCTGGTCATAGTCTTACAGATACGTACAGACACTTTTTATCACTGGACCTAGTCATGAGCTATAGGTTTCACAGACCACTTATCTTTGGTCTGATGTTTGCAAATCTCATGCTCTTCAATGTTAAATGCTACAACATGGGTGAACCTTGAGGACATTAGGCTAAATTAAGTAAGCCATTCACAAAAAGATAAATACTAAATGTTTCCACTTATATGAGGTATTATTAGTCAAAATCCTAAAGAAAAAGTAGAATGGGGGGGAGTGGAGGGAGAGTGTTGCCAGGGGCTGGAGAATGGGAGTTAATAGGTACTAGAGGCCCGGTGCACAAAAATTTGTGCACTGGTCGGTGGGTGGGGTGTCCCTCAGCCCAGCCTGTCCCCTCTTGCAGTCTGGGACCCCCTCGGGGGATGTCCACCTGCTGGCTTAGGCCTGCTCCCCAGGGGATTGGGCCTAAGATGACAATCAGACTTCCCTCTGGCAGCCCGGCAGCCCTCGGGGGATGTCCACTTGCCAGTGGGGAGCAGACCTACTTAGCACTGCTAAGGAGGTGGGAGAGGTTTCCACCACCACCGTTGTACTGGCAGCCATCAGCCTGGCTTGTGGCTGAGCAGAGCTCCCCCTGTGGGAGCGCACTGACCACCAGGGGGCAGTTCCTGCATTGAGCATCTGCCCCCTGGTGGTCAGTGTGTGTCATAGTGACCAGTCATTCCCAGTCATTCTGCTGTTAGGGTCAGTTTGCATATTACCCTTTTATTATATAGGATAGAGGCCTGGTGCATGGGTGGGGGCCGGCTGGTTTGCCCTGAAGGGTGTCCCAGATCAGGGTGGGTTCCCGCTGGGGTGCCTGGCCTGACTGGATGAGGGGCTGAGGGCCGTTTTCAGACTGGCTACACCCCTTCAGCGAGGGGTTTTCTGCTAGGGTGCCTGGCCAGCCTGGGTGAGGGGCTGATGGCTGTTTGCAGGCTGGCCACAGCCCCTTCAGGGTGGGGTGTCCCCGCTGGAGTGCCTGGCCAGTCTGGGTGAGAGGCTGATGGCTGTTTGCAGGCTGGCCAAGCCCCCCAGCAGGGATCCTCACCCCATGAGGGTGTGGCCATCCTGGGTGAGGGGCTGATGGCTGTTTGCAGGCTGGCCACAGCCCCCAACCACTCAAGCTCCCAGTGGAGGCTGGCTGGAAGCAGGTATCTGGGATTTATCTTATATAGTTGAAATTTTGTTGCCTTGAGCAGAGGCCACAGCCAGCCAGGGCAGGCGGGAAGCTAGGCTTCCTCCATTGCCGGGGCAACCAAGCCTCCTGCTTGCTCCAGCCCCAGGGCTGCCAGCCGCCATCTTGGCTGGGTTAATTTGCATACAGCCGCTCTGATTGGCTGGTGGGCGTGGCTTGGACGTAGCAGAGGTGCAGTCAATTTGCATGTTTCTCTTATTAGAGTTTTATTTACATGCTAAAATGGGGATGATGACTGCACAATAATGTGAATGTATTTAATATAAATGAACTGTACTCTTCAAAATGGCTGATGGTAAATTTTATGTATTTTAACAAAATTATAAAAGTAATATATGCTCATAACAAAAAAATACAAGGACACATTAACAAATAGTCATTCCTCCCTCAACTTGTACAAATAATTTAAGCTTCTATCACATAACATAGAGATGCCATTAGCTTACACTGTTAAGCCAACACTTTTTGAGAGGGGTAAACATTCCTTTATCAGAATTAAGATCAAAATTACAATACTGCTTCTGTTTAGGAGGCAACGTATGAAGCAGAGAAATTTTATTTTATGCAGAGGTGGACGGGGTAGGGGGGATGGAGGGCCACTGCTTAGTGATTAGTATATGATCTGTGTGTTCCCTAAAGCGTATGTCCTAACTGGATAGAGACTTAGGAGGAAATAATTCTTATTAAAGTAGTGGTAGAACATGGAGAAGATGAGAAAGATGATTATAAACCCTATACTAGTACATGCATCACCTTCAACCTCAAAATTATAAAATCATATAGGGAAAATGTTCTTATTCTGATTTTAGGGATTAAGTGACTTTTAAGAGGTAACTTGTCGCTCTGGTTGGTATGACTCAGTTGAGCGTCAACCTGTGCACCAGGAGGTTGCTGGTTCAATTCCAGGTCAGTTCATGTGCCTGGGTTTCCGGCTCCATGCCTGGTAGGGAGTGTGCAGGAGGCAGCCAATCTGTTTCTCATTGATGTTTCTCTCTCTCTCTCTCCCTTCCTCTATCAAAGAACTTGTCCTGCTCATCCAGCTATTCGAAACCTTCCAACACATGGGCACCATTCAGTTTACAGAACGAAGTAAAGAATGCTGAGTCAGCTCCTTCTGAATGTGAGGTAGGATCTCCAGCCAATGAACTGCTGAAACATCAGTGATCATGAACCAAGACACAGCAGCTATCTGCCCCCAAAACAAATTCCTGACCTGGCTACAGCCTAGGGACTGTCAACTAGGGACAAATTCTCTCCCCAAGGTGGGAAGTCTCACCACTGGTAGAAAGCTTTTGTCCTGTGTATGTATGATGGTAAAATAAAAAACTTTTGAAAATCCCTTCCTCCTCTTTCCAAACGAATTAGGGTCAATGAGAAAAAATTCTGGCCATACGGGCATCCCTTACTTTACAGAACAGGCCTTCTAAATAAGATGAGTGGATACAACTTCTACCCATTTTCTAACCGATTTTACGAAACGGGCTATTGCATTAATTAAGGAATTACTGAATTTCTGGTGCACAGGGAAACCACATAGCCTCTCAGTTTTAGTTCCTGCGCAGTCCCCCACTTTCTTTTCTGTCACTCTGACTTCCACACCTTCCCTTTAGGAAACCCTAACTCCCATTAGGCTCCTGGGACCACACACCTTGCCAGTCCAACAAGGTGCGACAAAACTCGGCTGCAATGCCACATTTTACCGGCAGATGCCGCAGCCCTAACACTTGACAGCCAACTTTCAAATTGCTAACTACGGGCAGCCATTTGGTGCCTATTGTATACTTGCCTCACATTATGGTAGGCGCTTCAGGTCAACCCTGCACTGGTGGGGTAACACGTGACAATGAGATTAGTTAAATCGTATAAAGTGCTTTGAACAATGACCGAATTACGGTGAGGCGGCAAAGAAGGGCAGGAAGGACCTGTTTCAGCAGGGAGGACCGGGCCTTTGCTTTCTATTCAGTTGGGGCCCTTGTCCTTTTTCCTGTCGCTTGCCACCAAGCTGCTGCTATGTCCCCCACTTTGAAATCCGGAATTTGGCTCCTCTCTGGCAAAGTGGCAGTGGTGGTGGGGGCAGGGGAAGTGGTGTCAGTTGGGCCTGGCCCAGGTCAATGTGGCCACATTACCGGCTTCCTAAAGGAACTTCTAGAAGGCTGACAGCCCGGGAGGTGGCACTGTGGTGAGCATAAGGTCACGCTCCTAGGGTCCGAAAGGTCGGCGACCGCTGGAACTCAAAGTTTCCTCCTTTACCCTCCGGGCCTGCGCCCCATCTGCCTGCGAGACCCACCCCGGCGCGTAAGGCGCGGGCTTGGCTCTCCCGTCTAGCGCCAAGGGGGCCTCTAGGTGGTACCAGGGCCGCGGCTCCTCGCGCCCCACCAGCGGCACCTGCCTGGGGCCCGCAGTCTCAGGGTCGGCCAGGCGGGGGCGACCTCGGGAGGCAGGACGGCCCGGCCCCCGGCACGCACCCGGGAGGCCCCGGCGGGGGCCAGTGCCCGCGCGCTCCTGGGGGGCGCTTTGCCCGGCTTCACGAAGACGCACGCGCGCAGGGAGGCGCCACGTGCTGGGGCCCCGAGCGCGCGGAGGCTGCGCTCGGCGTTGGCGCGCCGCGGCGAACCCACGTGCGGGCAGCCGGGACCCGCCTTACGGAAGCCACCTACCGCCACGCACGTGCGGGCCGCCGCCCCTTCCCCGCGCCCAGCTCAGCCCAACTCGGCCCAGCGGGAACCGGATCCTGGTCCCGGCACCGCGAGGCGGCGCACCGGCCGCCTAGGGCAGCCGAGGGGCGGGGCCGCCCCCGTATTGTTCCTCCCCAGAGGCCGGCCCTCCCCTTCCCCAGCCCCGGGCGGGGCGCGGTGCCGCCGCAGCCGTGGAACGTGGGCTCGCGCCCCGCCTTTGTCTCCCGGCGGCTCGCGCCGTAGCCCCGGGCCGCAGTTCGCCGCGCGAGCCGCTCCGTGGACGCGGCGCGATGAGCTCGGGAAGCGGAGACGACGGGCGCAGCGAGGACGGGGGAAGCCTCGGGATGGACGTTACCGTCTCCGAGCTCATGGAGCTCTTTCTGCAGAGCCCGCTGGTGACTTGGGTGAGTGCGCCTGGCTCCCCGCCCCATTGTTAGTGCACCGGCCGCTCTCCCGCTCGCCTGCGGTCGCCGCAGACCCGACCCGCCCGGCCCCGGGCAGCCCCACGTTTCGGGGGTCTTAGCAGGTGTTTCGGGCTGGGGTCGGGGGTCCGTGTCCCGGGGTCCCGAGGCGTTTCCAACTCCAGAGCGGCGCGCCCGCTGCAGGACCCCGTAGCGCTGCCTGCCCTGAGAGTGGGTACACCTGTTCCCGCCGGGGCACTGGGCTGCCGGTGCAGGAGCGGACGGGGTCCGAGTGGCCCCCCGGCCCCTGTGGCTTTACCACTCGGGAAAAGGACTCACTTCCTCAGCATATCCTCGTGTAGTGTTTGAACCCGAGACCAGCCCAGCCGGTGAATGGCGGTGACGGGTGAGGGTGGGGGGAGGGGGGTGTCTACGAGTGGGAACATCTGTACAGGCTGGGGTGGGTGCAGCGATTTCCAGTAGCTCTGAGACGTGAGAAATTGGTTGAAAAGTCCCTTCAATTTTTTATTTTCCCCCGCTCTGGGACGCTGGAGAAAAGTGGCGAGGAAGTTTTCCTCCTGCAGCCTCGCGGCTGTTGCCTGGAGCGGGGCAGGGAGACAGGCCCTGCGGAAAGGTGGAAAGGTGGACTTGGTGCCTACCGAAGCGTGGGTGGGGGTGGGGTGGGGTGACCCCTTCAGCCCACCCGGGCCCTCCCCGCCTTTGCCCTGAAGAGCTTCAAATGGGCGCGTGTGGGGTGACTTTTCCTGCCTTTTCTCTCCACATCCCCCTCCTCGCAGGTGAAAACTTTGGGCCCATTTGGAAGCAGCAACCACGACAACCTGACTATGTACATGGATTTAGTGGATGGCATCTTTTTGAACCAAATCATGTTGCAAATGTAAGTGGTCTCCACGGACAAAGGACAGAAACCGTGCTTCTTCAGGAGGTTTGGTTTAAGGTCGTAGAGATGGAGCCTGAGGTTGCTATGGGAGGGTTCTTTGCACGTGGGGCCAATGGCATCTCAGTATCAAGTGCCTTTTTGCCGCCATTTGCCATTCGTTGGGGTAAGAAGAACTCCAGGACAGAGCAAGGTTGGCAGCTTGATTGATGAAGAAATAGGGAATTGAAGGACTACCAAATACTTGAGATAGATGGTGCAATGAACTTCACACCACCTCATGTGATTTAAGCAATGAAATTAAAAAAAACAACACATGTCTTTAGGGAGCAGGGAACTGTAACGGACAGTGTCTGGTTACAGGAAGTGTCAGGGGTGGGTCGGGAGCATCTGTGAGTGAGTAAGGTTTCACTCTTGGTTGGGTCGCCTGTGTTTCTGGGCTCTCTTTCATTTCGTCCACCATGTTCAGTGGCCCCGTAGCACGTGCCGTTGGTTAAGCCGCTTCTCATGAGCTGGATTGGAAGTCACTGTGTGAGGAGAGGCACAGGGCGTCGGAATGCCGTGGGACCGACTCGGGGCATGCCCCTTCAGCAGGGTCTTGGTGGAAGTTCTGCTTGTTTGCTAGAATGTGTGACCACATCCTTTCTCTCGCTGAACGCTGCAGAGCCTGTCTGACTGCCGGCCCGCCACCTGTAGATGTGGGCTCCTCCTGCTGCACTCTGCTTTTAACTCAGAAACGGCAGGGGAGATGCTGGGACGTAGTGTCAGTGGCACTTGATTCTTAGACTCTTGCAGGAAAAGAAAGCACCCTAGGGTTCTCTGGATCAATCCCTTATGCTCACCTGCAGCTAAGTGTCAGGCTTGGGCATAATAAACCCTTTAGCTAAAGAGAACCAGCTTCCTTTGTGGCCCCCGCAGGAGGAGGAGGAGGAGGAGGAGGAGTTAGCTTTGGCATATTCAGAAAGTGATTTAAGTAGACTTACCTAAAAAGATCTGTTTGAAGACATTCCCCAGGAACATTGCTCCTTTTGTTTTAATGAGCCGTGTGGCATCGGGCTGTGAGAGAGACACTTCCGTTCTAATGGGGTTTTTTCAAAAGCGCTACCAGTCGTACCAATCCTGTGTTTGATTAGATTCTAAAGGACACGTCAGTTGGCTTTGGCAGCACTTCTCCCAGAACGCTGACGACGGTGAGTTTTCTTGGGTTGTCTGGTGGTATGGTTGAGTTCTGGCAACTATTCCCCATTCCCTTAGACACACACCCCCCCCCCCCCCCCCAAATTACTGGATTCTCTTGGTGCGGTGGCCAGTGAAACTTCAACCTGTCCTTACCCAAGCCCAAGCCTGTTGATGAAAAAAATCAGCAGTATCCCCAGCATTTTCACTCAGCTTTCACACCCAGGCAGAGGGAGAACAAAAGCCTGGGGATTGTTTCTCTTTCTTCCCTGACCTTTGGAATTCCTGACGCTTTTACCACTTGCTTGTAAATCAGGAAAGCTTGTTGGACGTTCCTTTGAGAAATGCCAGCTCATTGCCCGTCCACACTGGGCCCGCGGCTAAATTCAGTTTGTAGGGCTTCTTGCCTCCCCTTGAAAATTTCAAATGCTATTTTCTCCTCAGTGATTTGCCAAGGTAACCAGTCTAGAAGTGAGGGCTGACTAGTTTGGGCTTAAAGCCGTAAGCAGGGCTTCTGGGTCTTTCTGGTCAGGGCCAGGCACAGAAAAGGGGCCACAGGGAAGCCGTTGGGGTGGCTTTCCAGAACGAGGACATCCAGGAGGGAGTGGCCACAGCAGCACAGTGTACCTATTGGTGCCGAGAATAACCCTGCTCCAGGTGTAGGAATGAGGACATTCGTGGCCTTTGGAAGTGGTGGGGATTGACTGGGAAAGGGGTGCAGGAGAACTGGGAGGGGGAGGGGTTTTCTATATAATGACTGGAGTATGTTTCATTTTTAAAAACTCATCAAGCTGTCACTTAAGATGTATGCACTTCACTCTATGTAACAATCCCCTCAATTAAAAAAGAAAAAGAACCCCAGCCCTAGTGTCCACACGTAGGGAGCCAGCGGGGCCTGAAGTCCAGGTATCTCACATCCTAGCTGCCTGACGCTGGGCGGGGCACTCATCACCTCAGTTTGCTCATCTGTGAAATGGGAAGTGAAGTGCCTCCCTTAAGAGGTGGTTGTGAGGATTAGATGAGATGATGTGTTAGCATGTAGCGCAGCGCCTGCCACGTAAAAGGTGTTAGTGTCAGTCACTCACCTATCCAGGAAGGATTTGAGGCATCCCGTATGCATTGGGTTTTTTCCTTCAGTCTTTCTCCCACATTCTTAGTTTCCTAGATGATGACAATTCATAGCCTTAGCCCTCTCCCAGTGAGGTCTAGGACAGAACTGGACTCGCGGGGGAGAGGGGGTTGGGGTGGAGGTTCGGGGGCGGGGGCACGTCCTAGCCCCACATCCGACACTGTACTGAAGCTAAGCCTGTTTTCACTTCTGCCAAGTGGAGAAATGTAACTGCCCAGCAGGGAAGGCTGCTCTGCTTTACCAAAGCCTGTGCTGGGAGCTTCGACTGAGTGCTGTTCACCTGTTTGGACCAACTCTCCCCAGGTTGATGGTAGGCCTGAGAAAAGAGAGCAGTATGCTAACTGGCTTGCTGGAGCTCAGATAAGAGGCGTGTTACCTGACACTTCAGAGCCATATGGAGGCTGCTGGGGCTCACGTGACTGCACCTGGGCATTGTCTCTGGCAACTGAAGAAGGCTGCGGTAGTAGTCTCTTGGCCCCGGCCTCCCGGTGAGTGACATGAGTGCCTGGAAGCAGGAAAGCCCTGTGAGCTCAGCTTTCTGGGGAGGCCCTGGTCTAGGAGAATCGCTGAATGAACATGAGGCATTGAGGGGCGTGGATGGAGATGCGTGGGAAACTTGCTGAATCGCTCCTCTGTAAATGCAGACTCTCCGGGTACCCACTGATACCCCAGGGAAAAGAAGGGGTCTGATTCACGTTACACACATTTTTCACTGTCTTGTGGGAAAGTCATCTAAGAGCTTTGACTCTGGCATCAGGCAGGCAAATTTTAATCCCCCCTTTGCCACTTACTAGTTTATTACTTTGGGCAAATTCCTTAAACTCTCTACACCTCCATTTCCTGATCTGTAATAAGGGATGGAATTTTATAGCCTTGGGGAGGATTAAAAAGGTCATGTATATAGAAAATGCCCAACAAATGTCCATCATCATTGTCATTAGAGTGAGGCCCAGAACTGGTGTGTGTGTGTGTGTGTGTGTGTGTGTGTGTGTGTGTGTGCGCGCGCGTGCGCACGCTTGTGGGAGTGGACACGTTTGCTATGACCCAGATTGGAATCAGCAGCCCTTGATGTATCTCCCGCAGCCCGGAGGGGAGGGGGCTACCCAGTCCCGGGCAGAGTGGGAACAGACCATACTCGGCTTGTTTCGATTGGCTCCTAGTAACCTTCCTTTACCCTGAGAGCCTTAAAGGAGGGAGTATTGGTGATCGTGATAATTAGTTTACTTGCTCGTATAGTAAACGTCAGGGCTCTTGGGGAGTGTAGTTTCAATTAGCGACCGCTCTTCAGAACTGATGGGAGAAGCAGAGATGGTCCGAGCCCAGGCCCCACCCTGGTGCGTGGAGTGTCTTCTAGGTGCGGCGAGCGTCCCTGTGTGTGCTGAGGCGCTGTGGCTCCTGGCACCCCTGGGGTGGTCCCCGTCTGACGTAAATGAAAGCTGAGGCGACAGTAACGACAAAACAGAAAAAGCCTTGCATGTTCCCTAAGTTCTGCTACGTTAAGAAGCACATTTGTCACTCTGTGAGATTGCTTGTTATCTTTTAATGCATCGTCGTCGAGGGAGAATTGCATCGTCAAGGTAAATCGTTTTGTAATGGTAGGTGCACTTCTGCAGCTAAAAGTGCCTTTGCCGTTTAAACTCTGAACGCCTCCTCTATTCCTAAATTAATTCCCACTGAACCGTTAACCTTTTCTTTTTCTATGCATGAATGGCTCCATGAGGGACATGTAACGTGTAGCCTGGCCAGACTCTATTACTGTGTGGAGATAGTAAAAAAATGTTGTCACATGACAGTTGAAAAGAGGTCCTCTGGTTTCCCCACGGGACCCACTGACTATTTTAGGGGCTATAGGGTGGGTGATTGAATAAGATCCCTGGCTAAGTATTGCACGTAATGAGTAAAGGGGTTCAGATACACACAGTGCAAGATGGGGGCTTATAGTGCAGCTATCAAATATTCATGGCTGAGTTTAATTTAATTATTTTTTTAAAATTAAAATGATGCCATGTTAGGACTTCTGAAAGAACCAGCGCAAGAAAGATTGTTCAAATGGAAGACCTCATCCTTCTCTTCAGCTAGAACCGTGGTCGGCAAACCGCAGCTCGTGAGCCACATGCGGCTCTTTGGCCCCTTGAGTGTGGCTCTTCCACAAAATACCGGCTCTTTCACAAAATACCGACTTCTGCGCATGGACCACGAAGTTTCAATTGCACTGTACATGCGCGCCTGCACATGGTATTTTGTGGAAGAGCCACACTCAAGGGGCCAAAGAGCCGCATGTGGCTCGAGAGCCGCGGTTTGCCGACCACGGAGCTTGAAGATTGGCGGCTCCGCCACCTCCCCAGCTGCCCTTCACTGCTCCAAGTCCTTCTCAGATTTTTCCTTGAGAATCTTTCTCTTCTCCTCTATTTTCTTTAATCTTTAGAACTCTTCTGTGATCCAGCGCTGTGATGATATAAGCAGGGGTACGTTCAACCCGGGGAATGATACGTTCAGTGGAATTTATATGCCTGTTGGTTATCTTCATAGCTTCATCCCAAGTAACAGAGAAGGCTGCAGCGAGGCTAGTTCCACCAATGGTCCCATTGCTTCGGCACAATTCCTCAATTAATTTAGCCAATTGTTCCCCACCTCTGGCTAGCCAGTCAGTTCGTTACTGTCATTTCCTTCATGGTAACGTTCAAATCCCGGCAAAGGGACCCCTGCTACATCCTCTTTCTTCACGCACATGTTCACACGGGCTTCATTTACATTCTGGATAACCGAGGTGCTCAAGCCCCTCCCTGCTGTGAACTTGGCTTCAGAGCGAAAGGCAGCTTCTCTCATCACTTCACCCCTCAGCGGTTTAATCTCAGTCTCTGTAATCTCTAGGCTCCGTTGAAATCGAAGAGTTTGTTTTTCTTTTTCTTTTATTTTCTTTTTTTAAAATATATTTTATTGATTTTTTACCGAGAGGAAGGGAGAGGGATAGTTAGAAACATCAATCAGCTGCTTCTTGCACACCCCCCACTGGGGATGTGCCCCCAACCAAGGTACATGCCCCCGACCGGAATCGAACCTGGGACCCTTCAGTCCGCAGGCCGACGCTCTATCCACTGAGCCAAACCAGTCAGGGCGAGTTTGTTTTTCTTAAATGTACTTCCAGTGACATTTGAAATGATTTCTACTTGTAGTTTTGTTTTTTTTTCCTGTTTGTCAATTTTGTATTAATTATTGACTCCAAATGAGCCGAGTGTCATTGAGATTGATTTCCATACCGTCCCAAACCCCCCTTCATGTATCGAGGGGGCGGGTTACCGCCGAGAGAGGAAGAGGCCTGCCTCTCTTCCGTCAGACCAGCTCCCAGGAGGCTCAGCGCCCTTATCACAGGGCTAGGGTGACAGGTGAAACCATGAAGACAGCCCTCATTTGAATTCGACCTCCCTCCTGTGTCTTGGGACAGTAAGGCTGGGGGAGGGCTTTGTTATGAAAAGCAGGAGAGGTGGCAGCTGAGTTGTCCTGTTAGGTCTGTTTTCTTCAGATAGGAAACCTTCTTCGTTATCACACGGAGACTGTTGAGACGCATCCTGTACAGACACAGATGAGTGAAATTATAAGTCGCTTGGTTCAGATGACTGCTTTCATCATGACCAGGCCGGACTTTTGCCCGAGAGCGGAAAATAAATGACGCTTGGGGGGTTTCCCACGTGCATCACTTGTCTCGTTACGGTTAGCATTTCCCGTAGGCTATGTGGTACACCAGATGGTGCCACGGACTGATGTCCGTTTGTCCAGGCGGAATCGTGTCCCTGGAATGTAAACCACAGGCAGGATCAGCCCGAGACCCAGGCTGGTGACAGAGGAGGGGAACCCATGTGAAGTAGAACATTAATGGTTTTTATTGATTTAAGTTAGAAAATGTACCATGTTTTCCCTTTTTCTTTCTTGATGACTCATATTTTCGTGTGTTCAGCTTTTAATCTTCAAATATATTTTGGGGTAGGTTGTTGATTTTTACACTGTAACGTTTTGGGTCTGCATTGCATTTGGTGGTGGTTGAGGGGTGCTGCTAGCAGTGGGAATGGAAATGCCATTGGTTAAGGGCATGAGGAGGGTAGGGGCTTGTGGGAGCGGGAGTGATGTGTGTCGAGTCTCAGGTCCACGGCTCAGCAGGGGCGGAATTAGGGTTTGACTGGAGCCACCCTGGTTATAGCCCCACACTCACCTAGGCTTGGCGAGGACTGCCCAGCGCTGGGGAGGGAGGTGCGGTCAGTGCTGGGAGACACCATTTCCATTCTCGTGTTTCTCCCCCTAGAGACCCCAGGCCTAATCAGCGCTTCCACCAGCACGTGAACAATGATGTGAACCTCCGCATTCAGAACCTGACCATCTTGGTGAGAAACATCAAGACCTACTACCAGGTAAGGGCTGCTCTCTGCCCCCCAGGGGTCCTGTGCTCCTGGCAGTGCCGCCACGCAAACGGTTTCTCCACAGGAAGCCCGGAGGAAATGTGTTCACGGTCAGGCTTCTGCTTGCTGACAGCGGGTGTGTTTTCTCACTGGCATCTGTTTTTTGCATTGTGAGGAGGGTCAGATGTGAATTGCTTTACCTCGTCCAGGGAATGTCGGTTGAATGGTGTGCGAGGTTTTGGGTCTGGTGCTGTGAGGGGCCCAGAGATGAGCCTCGGGTCACCGCTGTGGCCCCAAGCACCAGTCGCTCGGGGAGTGGCTGGCATGGGCACCGGGAGGGGCACCCTGATGGGCACCCTGATGTGGTTATCACCCATAGCTCAGCGCGTCTTTGTACAGCAGCAGTTCGAGGGGTTGCAGGAGATACGGGACCACAGAAGGGTTATGTTGGGGCAGGACTGTAATCGGCGAGCCTCCAGCTTGCAGACGGGAACGCTGGAGTTCATACCGTGTGGAATGCCCGCCTGTCCGTGCTCACCACACCTCATTAGCAGAGAGTCCGTGGTAGGAGGACCTGATGGGGAAGGGCTGTTAAAATCCCCACCCCAGCCTTGGAAAGGTGGGGTGAAATCTTTGATCTTTATGGTCTTTATATGACCAGCACAGATGCCATATGGACTGAAACTGCCCCACAGGGCCCTGGTTTTCACACTTTTTCTGAGCACTGAAACTTCCCCCCTCCCTCCATATGAGTTTTTTTAAGGTCTCAGGTGACACCCAATGACTCTGATTGACTTGGGGGTTGGGGGCCCCTGGTGCCTTCTGCTCAGCCCCCTCTCCCTTCAGGGCATCCCTGTGGGTTCCTGGGACCCCAGGGAACATGGTTTAAGAACCACTCAGTGCCCATCAACAAGCCCCAGATTCATGCCGAGGTTTCACCGAGATCCTGGGCCAGACACGGTCTGTGCTCATTCCATGGCCTGTTGGCCGCACAGCACCGCGACTCTCCGAGCAGCCTCTGGGAGGCTTACAACCAGCCCCATCCTTTCAGTTAGAAGTGCCAGCTGCGCTGAGGAGGGGCCGGGAGCCAGGGCGGGGCCTGGGAGAGCGGGGACTGTGGGACCGAAATGGCTTTGTTTCTTTGTCTGAGGGGAGCCACACTCAGGGCCGGGCAAGCTACAGGCTGGTGGGTTTCAGCTAGTGCTGCCCTTGTGACAGCCACGGGCAGGGGAAGCTGGGCAGAGGCGGTGGTGCTGCCCTGGAACTTGGGTCTGGGCGTGGAGGGGCTTGATTCCTGGCTGCAGGCACCATTCGTGGTTAGCAGGTGCTTTTGATGCTGTGTGCTAAGTGCCAGGGAAGGCGGATGGGGCCAACAGTTCAACAGACAAGACTCCTAACTCAGGCTGCATGGGGGCAGTTGGGAAGGCTTCTTGGAGGAAGAGGCACCTGAGTGGAGAGATGGTGCACAACTGAGTTTCCAAGATTGGTGGATTATGGGAAGGAGACAGGAGAAAAGGTGTTGAGATGGAGGAAGTCTGGGAGGCACAAGACAGTCCTGTCCTTTGTCACAGTCAGCACTTGCCCCAGTTGCTGGGATGACGGCATGTTGTCCTGGTTTCACATAAATCAAAACCAGGGAGATGTCATCGTGGAACTCCTGACGGGCAGGCCTCCCGCCTCAGGTGTTGCTGGGAGGCCGTCGCCCCTCCCTTGTGGCAGCGATGAGGGCCTCAGGTGGAGGTGCAGTTTCTGAGGCTCTCCGTGAGCAGCCCGCAGTCGGGCTCGGTGCAGGCTGTGTGGCATGCACAAGCCGTCCTCTGCTCTCGCGGGCTGGGGAGGGTGCACGCTGATGGTGGGCAGCAGCCCTGCTGGTCGGGCCTGGGCTGGCCAAGGGGGCTCGGCACTGCTGGGGACGTTGTCGAGTTGCAGGCAGTTTGCTGCTCTTGGGGGACTGTGTAGAGCACGGGAACCACTTCGTCCCAGGAAGGAAAAGATGGCCAGTCCACCCTCAGGGCCCAGAGAGAAAGGCAGGTAGAAGGAAGGACCCTGCCTCCTAGCTCGGCGTCTGCACTGTGGCTTCTGCGCCGAGGGCAGGGCTGGGGTGCGTGGCAGCCCCAGCCCGGCGCCCAGTGTAAATGTTTGCTGAAGCACTTGCTAAAGGCCGCAGAGCGTCCCCGCCTCAGTCCTGCTCACGTGGACCAAGCCTCCGCCGCAGGACGCTTGCCGCTGGGCTGACACCGGTAGGCATGGGCAAGGTTGAGCTGTGTTGTTTTTTTCTTCTGATTATAAAGTAAAGTCCTGGTCATATAAGTAATACGTGCTTTTTATAAACAGCGTGGAAAACAAACAGGTAGCAAGAAAAAAGACCCACCCACGATCCCACCACTGGAAGACAATCCCCGTGAGCAGTTTGAGCGTTTCCTCCCAGTGTTCCCATGAATAGTTTTTGTTTCACGCCGTCGTGGTCGTGCCTTATACACAATCGCGTATCCTGTCTTTTTTCCCTCCCACCTGACATTGTGGCTGAAGCATAATTGGTCATTCTTGTCAAGCGACATTCAAGCAAGTTTTCCAAAGAAGTGCTGCCCAGCGTCCCCTGTTGTGAGGGGCGTGGATGAAGTGAGATAAAACATGCCTTACTCTGACCAGGGAGGGTGAGCGGTCATCCCCAAGTAGCGTGGGATGCCCTCCTGCCCCTGGCTTTTCAGTCAGACACGTCAAGGTCACGGAATCCAGCCCTGGGCCTTGTTTGCCAGGCAGCGGCTCTCACCCTGCCCGTCCGTCCTTTCCTGCGGCGCCGTGGGGCCGGGGCAGTTAGGAGGGCTGGGGTCTCTCTCCAATAGAGTGGTCTTGTTGCGCAAGAAGCTTATGTTTTGCCCCTGAAAGCCTGTGGCGACCTTGTCCTTGACCTTTTTCAGAAGACAGAAGGTGGGTGGGAGGCACACGGCCAGACCGCGGGTGTCAGCCAGGACCTCAGGCCTTCTCCTGGCCTGGGGCTTGGACTCCTCTGGGGCTGGGGCCAGGACTCTGTATTTTCAGAAGTTCCCCAGCTGTTGAGTCTTATCGTCCTTCCCATTAGGCTGGGAATCAGTGGGCTAGAGTAGTGGTTCTCAAAGGGGGGTTCCCAGCCCAGCAGGAGGGAACTTGTTAGAAACACATCTGGTCTGCGTCTCTAACCAGCCCCTCCGAGGCCTGCTGTGGAGGTCCTGCCTCCGTCTTAAGCCCTGCAGAGGATGCTGCTGCGCCCTCACCTGGGAGCCCCGGGCTGCAGAGCGTGCCTAGTGATGTCTGGAAGAGCGCCTTCTGCCAGTTCCCCGAGGGCGGGGAGAGCTCGGTCCTTCCAGTGGCTCCTCTGCATCACTTACCGCAGAAACACACCTCGTTGGCCCTGGGGCAGGTGCGGTCCTTCTCTGGGCCTCTGAGTTCGCACCGTCAAGAAGAGGATGGGCCCTGGGAGTCCGATACTCCACGGCCCCACAGTGACCAGAGATGGCCACGATTTAGAGTTATGATCACCTCAGGGAAGCTTTGTGTTATGAGTTCCTTGAACTTGGCTCTTCTGGCTTCTGGTCTCTCACCGTGGTTAGAAGGCACAGCAGACCCAAACTATTGTTCGTTTTTTGGGGGCACTGAGTAGGCTTTTATTACATGTCAGCTGTTACTATTAGCTGATGTGACTGTTTTCGTTGGGCTTTTAAAAACTTTTATTGTTGAGAGTATTACGGATGTCCTTCATTCTCCCCCTTTGCCCTCCCCCCAAATAGTGTTCTTCATCTCAGAAGAAACAGCAGAAGAAGTAGTCTGGGGTTCTTTGTCTTCTGTGATCTGTTTTTTCCTTCATTGAAAATAAAACAGTACCAGTGTTTATCATGAACACCTGTGTTATTCAAATGAATATGAACATATGTGAATATTTCTCTTGCCGTGTGTGTGTATACATATATCTGTGCACATATACGTAGGTGTGTGTGCATACATACGTGCAAGCATCACTGTGACATCTTCCGGTAGAACTTCCATACCTTGCCAGTACCTTTTCCCTACTCAGCTTGTTTTTGAGACCTGTCAGCTGTGCATGGCCCTCGTCTTAGATAAGCCTGGGCTGGCTACTAAACATGAGAAGTATCTTTAGAAATGTGCAAGCTTGGTTTCAAAAATGAAAGACTTTTGTTCAAAAGTAAGAATAGTAGGAAGTGTACATTTGTACATTGTTGGTGGGGACGTGGTAAAGTCACGTAGCCCGGCCTCGTTCGTGTGGCCTGGAGGGTCGGTGGCAGTGAAGGTTGGTGGTGACAGTGGTCAGGGAGCTTATCCGCCACTTGGGCCGTATCTGCCGGTCCCACCAGCATTTGCTTTGTGAATAACACATGGTATTAATTTGCAGGGGAGGGATTACTTGCTCTGCTTCTGACTTTAACGCTTAAGGAGGAGGAACGTGAGGTGGATACTCTTGATTTTGTAGCCTGTATCTGTATTCTGAAGAGGAGTAGCCAATATAGAAGCGAAGGAGTCAAGAGAAAAAGGGGGGGAGGAGGGATCAGAGTAAGATTTTGATCATAAAAATATTTTCTGATTGCAGATGGGGAAATAGAAAGACGCTTAAATCCATTCATTGGTATTTATGCTTTCTGACGTCTTGTCCATGCGTATGTGCGTGTTTCAAGGAGTGGAGATCATTAATTGTAACCTTTCTTTCCTTTCACTGTGTAGTAAGCATTTTGCTGTGTCATTAAATACCCTTTCATAGTACGGATTTTAGTGTGTCCGTGACATTTCATCATGTGGCTGTACCACTGTCTTTGATGCTGTTATTTCTGTCTCAGAATTATAACCAAGACTGCCATGAACACACTGGATTCATAAATTTTTCAACTGTTCTCGTTTCCTTAGGATAAATTCCTAGCATGGAATTCCTGGATCAGAGGGCATGAATACTTTGAGGACGTATGCCTTTTTTATAGGCCTTTGTTTTTCTCTGCTGGACGGTGTGACCGTGCCCTTGGTGCGTTGCGATGGCACCTGCGAGGATGCAGGGTTCTGGGTCCCTGCTGAGGGCTGATCCTGCCATGGGGAAGAAGGCCTGAGGTGATTTGTATTGTGTGTCTGAGCCACCGTCCTTGTGTTGGAGAGTGGCTGGATGCTGCTCTGGAATCGCCAGCAGGACAGCCACAGGCGAGCGGGCCCTGGTGAGAGAAGGCAGTGAACTGGGTGGTCCAGGACCAGAGAGACGCCCGTGCCCCCCGCCACCCCCCCATCCGTCCCCCATATCAGCCATGGGAGTCCTTCATCTGCCGTGGACCCGACCCAGGAGCGTGCTGTCCCCACTTCCCTGGGAATGTTTGCCTTCAGGCTAAAATCCAAGAGAGAGCCTTCCCGTCTGTATGGGGAAGTGACCCTGAGGAGGGCAGTGGTCTGTGTGGACCCCTCCTTTCCTCTTTCCTTCCTCTCGCCTCCTGGCCTCGCATCCTTTCTACCCTGGAGTGATGAAACGAGGAAGCCACGGTGGCCTGGAGCGGTGGGCGTGGCTCACCCCGGTTCTTTTTCTGTCTGTCTCTTGTTCTTAAAGGCTGTTCTCCTGCCCGAGATGCTCACATCTGGTGGGTGGGAGAGAGGCCAGGTAGCCCAACTGCTGTAACCCCTGCATGTGCACAGGACATAGGAGGGAGTTCCCCAGCCAGGGACGGGTGAACCTCACGGAGAGCTTTCTCAGGGGGGTGACCCTTGCTCCGAATCTTGAAGGATTGTCAAGGAGCTAGACTGGCAGAAAATGGGGTGCATGGGGTGTCCTGGGAGAGGAACAGTACCTGCATACTATGGAGACATAAAACAGCCTGAAGACGAAGTCACTTCAGAGTGGCTGTGGGGAGCGCCTACGGGTGAGGCTGGAAAGGTGGCAGAGTTCCAGGGGGTGAGTGCCCTGCCAAGGAAGTTGAACTTCGCCCTGAAGACCTCGGGAGTCCTTGGAGAACCTTTACAAGGGGAAGTTTAAGAAAGAAATCATCGGTGCCCGTAGTTAGAGTGGATTATGGGAGGAAGGAGGAGGAAGTCAGGGCAGGTGGTGGGGCCCTGGACCTAGGCGCAGGCAGAGGAGAGGGGCTGAGTTCCACGAGACTCACGTGGGGCATTGGCCACGTGGGGGCGTGGACAGCAGTGTGCTCCGTGCCCCACCTGCGTGAGCATCTGCCAGGAGAATCCATCTAATCCAGTGGTTCTCAACCTTCCTAATGCCGCGACCCTTTAATACAGTTTCTCATGTTGTGGTGACCCCCAATTTCATTGTTACATAATTAAATTGAACATAATTAAAGCATAGTGATTAATCACAAAAACAATATGTAATTATATATGTGTTTTCCGATGGTCTTAGGTGACCTCTGTGAAAGGGTCGTTTGACCCCCAAAGGGGTCGCAACCCACAGGTTGAGAACCGCTGATCACTCGAAAGCTGCGGGCAGGGCTCCCGGGGGCTGCGTGTCGTGGCTCTGGGCCAGCCGGACAGGCCACAGGCGGGGGCAGCTTTCAGGCCTGCCAGCGGCTTCCACACGAAGTGGAGGAAGGTGTTGACTCCTCACCTGCTGGCCAGGGACGGAGCAGACGGGGCTGGGGGCGCCTGGTCACATACTGCCTGGCCCCTAACCTTTCCAGGGGCAGGTGTTTCTGCAAGACGTGAGCCCGCCAGGGGCACTTGCTTTCCTTTTGTTCTCTCCTTTGTGTGTTGAGAAGAAAAGCTGTCAGGACCTAGTGAACGGCTGCTGAGAACGCTGGGACTCAGCTCTGTGCCCCAGGCACCAGGTTGAGAGAGACCGCCCAGTGCCCGCTGGGAGCCCTGCGCTCTGCGGAGCTCTCTAGCCTCCTGTGAGGAAGGAGCTGCTGTCCCGTTGCATGAGGAAGATAAGGAAACGGCCCCAGAAGCGACACATTTTTGGGGCCTCAGTCACTTGGGGAAGCTTCTTTCTAAAACTCAGGCTCTCCACAATCACTGATGCAGGGGGGGCTTGCTGCCTTCTGGGGAGGTTGGCAGGATCCGCGACAGCAGGCGGCATGCACCCTGAGCCAGATGCCTCGCCTGCCGCGCCAGCCTAGGAGTGCCGCTTCTGCGGGGGCTCCTGCTCGCCTCCCCCTTGTTAACCCGATTTCACGCCAGCCCAGCCCCAGAGGAAGGACTGGATTGCTTCAGGCACCTCTGAAACCAGCACTTCCGGGGTTGGGCCCAGGGTGGGACCCGGGGAGCAGCTGGCCCCAGACTTTACCCCGCACCCCCCAGAGCAGCCGGAAGCAGAGAATCAGGGCTAATGGCAGGGGCTGGGAGGGGTGAAAGGTGGGCCTGAGGTAATTAGCAGAGCTGGCATTCCGCCAGGCCATGGAGGCTTAAAGCAAGGAGATGGGGAGAGGGGGCTGGGGAGGAAGGAGGATGTGTGTGTGTGTGTGTGTGTGTGTGTGTGTGTGTGTCCCTCCTCCTGGCCTGAAGTCCAACCCTGAATTGCTGGGGGTTTCCATTCTGTCCCTGAGCTGCCACTCCCTCCTTTGCCTGCATAGAGAGGGAGCAGCTCCAGAGTCTTACCTTTTGTGCCCAGGATGCCACCAGGGTCCCTGCGGGCTGCCCCTGTGTTGTGGTCTGTTCTGCACAAACTGAGCCCTAATGCCCAATACGCGGTGGCCCCAAAGACCCACTCAGATCCTCACGTTTCTACAAATCTGGACTTTCTCGTGTCTCTGATACGTGTGCCCTCACCGTGTACTTACTTTTCACTTTTTGCTCAAGTTTTCTGTTAATTTGCAGCCTTTTGTTTAAAATAAGAAGCGGCTGTTTTCGAGCCCGTCACAGAAGAGAGCAGCAAAGCTGTGTGGGGTTGGGAAGCTGGGCCGCCCACCATCAGGCAGGAGCTCCGTGTCGGCGCTTCGGGCAGAACGTGAGCTGAAGCCGTGACGGAGCAGAAGCTGCGGCTCTTTGCGGGAGCGCCTTGGCCTCCGTTAGGCCCTGTCCCCCAGTGTTCAGGACGGAGCGGCCTGGTGCGAGGCTCAAGCACGTCGCTGGGTGAATGAAGTTGCAAACACAGCTTCTCTTTCGGCATCCTGAGTGCCAGGGCGGTAGGAAGCGGCGAGAGGTACCACTTCTGTTTGTGACCAAAGGGAGGGAAATGGATGGGGCATGGATTCTTCAGGTTTTTAAAAAAGAAAAAAATATTGCCTCTCCTTTGCCTTGGGTTTTGGTGTTCCCTGCCAAGACCAGCGTGTTTGATGCTCTAGCTGGTTTGTCAGAGGAGATCTAGAGAACCTGCCCGGGCAGGCTCTGCCCGCCGAGAAGCTGGCTGCGAGGCTCGCGTGGCTCATATCCAGGACTAATAACAGTTTTTGTTACTCAACTGTTCTTTTGGGAAAGGCAGAGAGAGTTTTCTGCTGCTTTGCTGTGGCGTTCCGGGGACTTGGTCCTGTTTTTCTAGCGGTGAAGGGAAAGACAGTGATGAGGACGAGGTGCTTGTCTTCGGTTGGTGGGTTTGGCCAAGGCAGGGGCGGGGGGGGGGGGGGGGGGGCGTGTTGCAGAGGCTGCCCCCTGTCTCCCGATCCTGGGTTTGCCGGTGATATTTTGAGGGGGCGTGGAGCTTTCAGAAGGGCCACGAGGCTGCCAGCTGTAGGCTGCAGGGATCCCGTTGGTTTGCGATTGGGTTGTAGCAGGTTATGCAGAGAGAGAGGGAAGGATGGTGTTCCAAATGGGGGGCCGCTCTCCGTGGGAGGAGATGGGGCGCCACGAGCTGCCACCCAGCCTCCTGAGGGAGCGGTCAGGTTTGCTTTCGCAGCTGGGGGCCGGAGCTCAGCCCCTGCCCTGTGCTCTGTGGGGTGGCCAGGAAGGTGCAGCCAGCAGGGAAGGAGGAGAAGGCACGGGGGGGGGGGGGGGGCAGAAATAAGGACGAGCTCCACCCACCACATGGCTAAGCTGGGTCATTTAATTCTTTCAGGAGTCCAGAAACTTGTGTGGCACTGGTAGTAGCAAGGTGACCTACAGTGCATCCATCATTCAGCTCTACCTCGTAGGTTGTTGTGAGGCACAGATGAAGTCACGCCGGGTTTTTGAGTCAGCGAACCGTGGCTCGCTCTCGATCCCAGGCGCACTCTGTGGGGGCTGCCTGGCTTAGTCTGTGTTCTGCCGGGGGAGGCCGAGTCCCTGTGTAATGGAGGCTGGGGAGACAGGAGTACAAACCCAAGCACAGAGTCAGAAAAGCCACGCCAGCCCATCTGCTTACGAGGCAGGAGGGACAGGCAGAGGGTTCCATTGAGCTCCTGCTCAGACTGTGGCCTTGGGCACCTTCATCTCCAGTGACGAGTGCCTGCCTCAGGGCTGTGGGGAGGGATGACCAGGGCCTGGTGCAGGTGCCCATGCCCATGGTGCCTGCCCGGCTGGGCAGAGGGGGACGTGGGCAGGCCCCCTCCCTGGGCCCTGCTGCACTCATCTGTTAGATGATGGGAGGCCCTTCCAGGAGTTGCCCTCTGAGGCTGGGATTGGTCCGGTACCCACACACCTGCGTGCTGGCCTCCCGCCCCCACGGAGTTCTCCTGTACCTCGAGCTTTTGCTTTACGCTTACTGTGTGCTCGCAGCGGAGCGGGTGTCAGGCACGGTATCTCTTGGAGGCCTCAGGGTTTTATCTGCCGCAGCGTGCAGCTCGTGAACTGAACAGCAGGCCCTGCGTCTGTGTCACCAACGGGGAAAGGTGTCGGCCCTCAGCGTGTGTTCGTGACAGTAGAAGCCATGACTCACAGGAGTAAGTAGTTCAGAGACTAAGTCGTTCCATTCAGAAAGTACATTGTTCCCGTCTGAGTCGGGGCCCTCTCTCCAGGCTGAAGTGACCTTTCCGAGCCCCTGGCCTGTTGAGTAGTCGGAGGGCAGGGCCTTGCTTTAGTCACTCTGTGTCCCTTGAGTGTCTGACACCTGGCAGGTACCCGGGACCTGACTGCTCTGGGGGTCACGGGGGCACAAGGACGGAGATGCCGGGTGGGGGAGGGGGCTGGAGCCTGTGAATCCCACTCTCAGAGGCTCCCCTGCGGCTTTCACACCAACCTGCAGGCTTCTCATGCGGTGTTTGCTTTGTTGATGGAGATGCCATATGTCAGGTACAGGAGGCTCCGTCCCTGGGGGGTGGAAACGAAATTGATTGTTTTCAACTTTGTCTAGCCAGCCTGGCTCCCTGGAGCTTACTGCTGTTCAGGCTTAATGACTTTAAAACTTTAAAAATAAACGCCTCCCATCCAAACCCCAGCAACCGAAAAGAATAGTCTGTTCTCCTTCCAATGGGAATGGGCTGCTTAAGGAATCAAACTCTGAAGCACTAACTGTTCTCCTAACCCCCTCCCCCACCCCATCTCACCCCGATGATGCCTAGGACAGCATCAACTGTCCATCTTGCAAATAGCAGGCCTCCCCAGAGCCGCCTCCCTTCCTCTGCACAAGTCGCCCTGACCTGGGACAGCGTCCTGACCCCTCCACGCTGGTTCTTTTGTCACGTGGGGATGACAGCGGGACTGGATGGACTCCCTGGTGGTGGCGATTCGGTGCTCACATGGTGCCCGCTGATTGCTGAGGAGGTGGGTGTCTGGATGCGCTGTCACCAGGGTGGGGCTGTGCTCCCTCCTTCCGCACTCATGTGCCTTCCCTGGGCACTTTCTCCTGCCCGTGCGGACGCTCCGAACCTGAGTCTCATCATCTTTATCATCGTCCTCATCACATCTCTCAGCTCTCGCCTGCTTTTCTCTGTGTCCTGCACCAGTTTGCAGGCTTCCTCTGGGCAGAACTCTGGTGGGTGGCCTTTGCCTCCACCCCTGCCCCCTACCCTCACCCCCGGACTAGGAGCCCAGTAATTGCCAGTTGAAGGGTCGCCCTAATACTTGCTTGGGTTCCCGAGCCTTGCTGTGGTCCCATGAACTGTGTCCGAAAGAAGCAGTGCGACTGGCCCAACACCCCTGCCCAGGGAGTGTGGCAGCCCAGTACCCGGCTGAGAACCCCCGGGACAGTGCAGTGTGATGGGCTGCCCTCTGAAACGTTCCTACTTCAGCCCTGGCCGGTGTGGCTCGGTTAGTTGGAGCATCTGTACACTGAAAGATGGGGCATTCGCTTCTATCCAATCTGGGAACAAACCTGGGTTGCAGGTTCTGTCCTCAGTTTGGATGTGTAGCCTGGGGGCAGCCAATCAATGTTTCTCACATTGATGTTCCTCTCTCCCCCCTTTCCTCCCTCCCTTTCCTCTGCCTCCCCTCCCTCCTTTCCTTTCTCTAAAATATAAATAAAGGAACAAGTAAAATGTTCCTACTTAAATACATCCCCTGTATTGAAGCTTTGGGACTTCATTGACCCTGGGGTTCAAAGGGGTGGGATACATCAATTTCTAAAGGCAAAGCCACTTCGACAAGCCTTTCAAGCTTGTCCTTTTAAACTCAAACAGCCTTTTTAAACAGCAGGTAATTGGCAGTGTGACCAGCGAAGCCTTCCTCCTTTCTTTATCCCTTGGAAAGGATTCTCCTCTAGGTCTGGCCGAGGTCTCCACTGCTCTGGGGGGTCAAGTCAGGACCTCAAGTTCCATGTCCATAACCACCCCCACCCCCAAATTTCCTGGGCTGGGTTTTATGGGGTGGGTCGGGGGTGGCACATGGCAGGAGTGGGTGATCCAGTGCACAGTTCATAGGCCATTTACATTCCTGGGTCTGTTTGAACGTCTCATAGGTACAGTCTCGGGAAGGGAGAGCTTGAGCCACTGGCGATGGCCCAGTTGTCAGGAGCGGGGTCAGCGGGGTGCGGCTGTCGCGGTGGACCCCGGGGGCGGGGGGGCAGATGGAGTTGGGAGGTAGAATCCATGACATGAGTTCGAAATCCAAGTCTATGTTCAGATTGGGTTGGAAAGAGTTTAGAAAGTGTGAGGGGTAGGTTGACTTTAAATTCCTGAGTAGACCAAAACTAAAAAAAAAATAAGAGGGAAATGGTGTGCTCAGGAAAATCCAACTTTGCGTCTGTTAGATAGCGGCCTGATTTCAGAAGTCACCTTTGACTTTAAAAAAGCGAGGAGCTACACCCATAGTCAGAGCAGCATTACTCACAAAGGTGGGAGCACACAGGGCCCGCCAGTGGGCGAGAGATTAACAAACTGGTGCACACATGCAGCGGAGTATTATTCAGCCTGAAAAAGGAAGGAACGTCTGACACAGGCGACAACACGGGTGACCCTGGAGGATAGCATGCTGGCTGTAATAAGCCGGCCACGGAAAGATAAATATTGTATGAGTCCGCATCCATGAGGTCCCTGGAGTGGCCAGATTCCTAGAAACATGTAGCGTGGTGGTTGCCAGGGGCCGAGGGCGGGGGATGGGGAGCTATTGTTAACCCATCAAAACCAAAGCTTGGTTTTCCAGGATGAAAAGAACTCTGGAGGTCACTGAACCTGACTCTTAAAATCGGCGAAGATGGTAAATGTTAACATGTGTTTTATGTGGCTTTGTGTTAATTGTATTCTCCCATAATGTTACCAGGAAGGGGGCTGAACCCCACGCCCTTTCTGGAGGCCTCGTTCGCTCCACTCTCCGGTTCAGATGGGTGACCTGTGACTCGGGCCAAGGAAGCAGGACGTTTCCACTCCATTCTCTGGACTTTGCAAACCTCTGTGTCAATGTGGATTTTTTGTTCGTTTGTTTTCTAACTTATTCGGACCTGGGAATCCTGTAATAGAAGGAGACCGGCTGTTGACTTCTTGCATATGGGACCTGGAAGGTGGTTTGGTGGCACCTTCAGGAGGATGCGGCAGGTGTAGCTGTGGGCTTTCTCTCCTAGGGTCGGGCAGTGCAGGTTTGGGACAGCCAGTCAGCACGCCGAGAGGTGGGACTAGTGAGTGTCTGCATTACAGCCCCAGCGTTTTCAGCTGGAGGCAGGGGGTGCAGGGGGCGGGACTCAAATTAACACTGATATTTATTTCTGGGATGCCCACTTGTGTTATTTCTGCAGTTAGCACAGAGCGAGTGCCATGTTTCAGGTGTTGCTCTGACTTAGACGGGTCCCCACCCTCTCGAATATGGTAATCAGAGGGAGATGCTAAAAGCATAAATTAAGAGGATGGAAGGTTTTTATGTCACGTATGGCTCTGTGCCAGACATGGGACGCAGATATTTTCTAAAAGAGTGAAGAGGGCATCTAATAAAAATGTACATGACATTAATCAGAACAGGGCCTGAAACCCCGCCCCAGCGTTAAACATGGCTAAATGACATTCATGGCTGGTTGAGCAGGATCAGTCAGCGTCCCCCCCCCCCCCCCCCCTGTCTTCTCCTGTTTGGTTTAAAGGAAAAACCTTTTCCCTTGGAGTCAGCACAGGGGTTTTTCCACCTCGAAGCAATTAATCTTAAGCCCTGACAGCCAGGATACTCCTGTTGGTGATGGATAGATAGTCCTGGGATCTGAGGACTTTTTAGAAGTTCGTGCTTAAATCAAACCAGGATTAAACTGTCAGCCACAGAAGCATCCTTTCCCCTTGAAGGCTTTTGGGCCTAGGTCCGTGACTTCAGCTTTGAACTTGGGATCACATCGATTTAGAAAAGCTGTTGGCACCTCCCCCTGACGAAGCCGGGGCGGGTGAGGAGGCAGGCGGTAGTGGGGTCAGGACACACAGCTCCCCTGTTCTTGGAAGGAGGTGGGGATGGAGCCATTTTTTTTTTCTTTCTCACCTCACCTACCCCCACCTGGCCCATAAAGACCCCATTCTCCTGGCCATTAGCTGTTGAGCCCTTAAACTGACTTATTTGGCCTCGTCCACGGGGAGGACAGGAGTGCCCCCTGCCTACCTTGGTTTCCCTGGATCTGGTGCTGGCCTGGCATCCAGGCTAACGCCTGCCTTCCCGCCCGCGCGCCCCCCCCCCCCCTCCTCCCAAGGAGCTGTGACTAAGCAGAGGCAGGAACCTGGAGGCTTCCTCCCTGCTTTCTATTCTTATCACATAAGTGATAGTAATCAGAATAAATCTTTGCAGAAGAAGAGAGAAGGCAGATGTCCCCACACCATCCTGCCACCTCCACACATGAAAGTGGCTCATAGTTCATTGTCCTCCAGGCCTGTGGCCCTTTCCTGGGAAGAAAATCTGTGGCTTTTGTGGGGACAGCTGAGGGCTATTAATACCCCGAGGAAGCCCTTTTACACCAGCCCAAAGGGGAGGAGCCGACGTCTCTCCCCACGGGGGCTTCTGAGGTACAGCCGCTGTGAGAGCAGAGCTCTGTCTTTATTTGGTTCCAACGTCATGTGCTGGAGTGGATCGGCCCTTTTTTAGTCATTTTCTGCGTTTCACTAGCGGCTGACAGCTTGCCGTGTGTGTTTCTTGTTTACGGATGAGTTTGAGAGCTGACTGTGAGCATCAGAGCTAAGCCCCGAGCAGCAGACGCAGTCACGGTTGCTCTTGGAGGTGACAGTAGCTTGTGTCTCACGGGGAAGGCCAGGGGCCCTGAGCCAGGATCTCGAGTCGCTCTGGCAGCGCGTGACAGAAGCCTTAGCCGGGGGCGTTTCCACGGCAGGCGCTGCCTGGTACCTGCCTGGACCTCCGCGTGCAGGAGGCCAGCGTGAGTCAGCACCAGGGCCTGGGAAAGCTGGGCTGAGGCGGCCCGAGCCCTGAGGCCCAGTGCCCTCGTTTTACAGGGATGGCGGACTGGGGCGGAGGGTTGGGGAGCCTGGCTGGGGGGTGGCTGTGGCCACACGGTGGGTAATTATAGTAGACCTGGGCCCCAGCTCCCATGTGCCATGACACATCTGATCACAAGTTGGTTGGGACTCCCCTACCCCCCATCCTCCCCCACACACCCCTGGGACCAATGAGGGTTGCTTCAGAACAAGTCCTGATGGCGTGTGGCTGGCGTGAGGGGTGGCCCAGCGTGGTGGTTCTGTCCCCTGCGCACCCCACCCCGCAGAATGAGAGTCTGATTTAAGTGGCCCGGTGGGCGTGGGTGTCAATATTGTTGAAAAACTCTCTTAGAAGCTTTAATTAGATGATTCTGGCTGGTAGCCAGGCTGAGGACCACTAATCCTGTTCAGCCGGCAACTCATTTTACAGATAGGAAAACACAAAGACAGGCCATCGAGTGGTTTTCTTTTGTCCCTTCGGCCATTGGAAGAAGGTGCGTCCAGGGCTTGGGGTCCCAGCTCCTGTCCACTGAGGTCGCTTCCTCCCCTCCCTGCCTTGCTTCCGTGGACCGTGGATCAGGGGTCTCCGTGCACGGGGGCGGCTCTGGCTGGCTTGCGGATTGCAGACAGGTCACCTGGAGACCACCTGAGTCTGCTTCCTGTGCCTTTTCCTAGCCCAGTGGTCGGCAAACTGCAGCTTGCGAGCCACATGCGGCTCTTTGACCCCTTGAGTGTGGCTCTTCCACAAAATACCGACTTCTGTGCATGGGCCACAAAGTTTCAATCGCACTGTGCATGCGCGCCCACACGTGGTATTTTGTGGAAGAGCCACATTCAAGTGGCCAAAGAGCTGCATGTGGCTCACGAGCCGCAGTTTGCCGACCACTGTCCTAGCCTAACCAGACAGGAAAAGGGTGCCTGGGTTTTCATCTGGCTTTGGAATTTCGGGGCAGATAGAAAGAGAGCCCGCAGACACGTGTGTGTGCTCACGTGCAAATATACACAAGCTCTGACACGAGTCTGCTGGCTGCATTTACTGTGCTCACTGTAGGTTTGTCATAGGAGAGGGAGAGAGAACACTCAGTCATCAGAAGATGTATAAGCCCTGACCGGCTTGGCTCAGTGGATATAGCGTCGGCCTGTGGACCATAGGGTCCCGGGTTCAATTCCAGTCAAGGGCACGTTACCTCGTTACCTCGGTTGTAAGGCTCCTCCCCAGCCCGGGCCCTAGTCGGGGTTCGTGTGGGAGGCAACTGATCGATATGCTGCTCTCACATTGATATTTCTCTCTGTCCTTCCCTCTCCCCTTTCACTCTCTAAAAATGAATGGAGCCCTAGCCGATTTGGCTCAGTGGATAGAGCGTTGGCCTGCAGACTGAAGGGTCCCAGGTTCAATTCCGGTCAAGGGCACATGCCCAGGTTGCGGGCTCGATCCCCAGTGTGGGGCTTGCAGGAGGCAGCCGATCAATGATTCTCTCTCATCATTGATGTTTCTCTCTCTCTCTCCCCCGCTCCCTGCCTCTCTGACATCAATAAAAATGTATTTTTAAAAAAGAAGAAAATTAATGGAAAAATATCAAGTGAGGATTAAAAAAAAAAGATGTATAAACGTGCTAGGTAGATGTTTCTATTATTATTATTACCCCCTTTTTGCAGATGAGAATATGAGGCTCTGGGATGTGAATGCTTGCTCAGGGTCACATACAGCTGGTGGGTTGTCAGACCTGAAATGGGAGCCCAGGCCTTTCTGCTCTTGGTGTGGTGTTTTCTCATGTGCTGTGGCCTCTGATACAAAAATGCATGTGGGTAATTCTCTAGATAGACAAGGAAGTGGGTGGAGATGTGCCATGGGCAGTGAGCCCGGTGCCCAGTCCAGTAGGAAAACAGGCCTTTAGTACTTCGGAATGCCCGGACCCCTGTTTGGCACACCCCAGACTACCCAGGAAGGGCACAGCTTCTGGCTTCAAAGCCACCACACCTGGTGACCGGAAGCCCATCTGCAATCACAGGTTTCCTGTGTGACACGTGGGGTGGGGTGGAATCCCCACCTCAGATGGCTGGGCATGCAAGACACCTGCCCCTTGCTGGCTCCTGCCCAGCGGTGCCTCAGTGAGGCTGCAGGAGGCGCCCGCCTTTGTGCTGCGTGCCTGGGTACCGCTGACTGTCAGAGCTGGAGGACGTGTGGGCTGTGGGCCCACAGGGGTGGGGGTGGGGGGAGGTGCAGCTACCGGGGCCTTTCTGGTGTTCAGGTTCCTGGTGCAGGTGGGACTAGAGAGCTCTGGGTATCGGGGGGGAGATGCAAAGGACTCTGGGACCTGACGGGTGACATGTGTTGGTAGACTTTTCTTCCCTGAGGTTGTTAGAAATGTCCAGAGTTCGAGAGATAAACTTCCTCGTCAACTGACTGCACTTTGCACCCGGCGTTCTGTACGTTGGGGTCCTGCAGGCTCGGGAACCTAAGCCTCAAAGCAAAACCAGCCCAGGGTGCTGTGTTCCCGTGGACCTGTCCCTGGGTCTGAAGGGAGGGCTTGTGGTGCTGGTCTCCCATGTGGATCAGTAGAAAGAGCTCTTGGGAATCTAAGTGATCATCGCATTGCTTCATGTGGAGACGTTACTTTGAAAGAAAAAGAAACAGTTTGCCTTTGGAGACCATATTGTCCTTTGATGTTGGGTGGATGGTGACCTACGAGCAACCCCATGCTGTGGACTTGAGGGGCGGGGCTTGGGGCTGTGTGACCAGGGAAGTAAGGACTGCAGGGCCCAGAGTCCAGCATGTGCCTGGTTAGCGCCACGCCGACCAGCCTAATTCACTGGCTGGCCCTCGGAGCCACTGGGAGTGCAGGAGGGAGCAGTGGATGCAGGTCGGAGGGGAGCGGGGGCTGCCCTTTCTCCGCTGTGCTGGTACATTGTTCATTGCACAGTAGTTAGTCAAAGGGAGGGTCTTTCCCCTGAACACACATGGATGATCCGCATTGCTTGGTTTTGATGCATCAAGTCCCTTATCTCAATCTTACTGAATGTCCGAGTGCACAGGCGTCCCAGGTGTGCTGTCCTCAGAAGCTCAGAATGTCTGCCCAGGCTGCACCAGTGCCCTGGGTCCCCAGATGTGGGTCCTCAGAACGTCTGCCCAGGCTGCACCAGTGCCCTGGGTCCCTGGGTATGGCACTCCAGAAGGCCTTATGAGCCCCGGGGTGCACACTTGGCCTTCAGAGCAGAAGCAGACGGTACTGCTTATCTGCAGGATTTACAGCATCCCGTTACTGGAAGTTTACGTGCACAGATGAATTGTTTCTGTCTCACTGTGAGAAAAATGGGCCTTGTATGGTTCGGGGCGATTGCATGTCAGTGGTACGTCCCGTCCATTGGTGACTTGGGCTCTCCTGTCCCCGCAGGCAGCCCACAATAACGTGGTTTATGACCTGCAGGGGTGCTGTCTTTTCCCAGCGCTTCGCGTCCCCGAGAATGGAATGGCGCTGTTCCCAGGGGTGTCCGGTTTCCCGCCACCATTTACCAAGCCCCACACTGTCCTTAAGCAGCAAGAACTGGTTTTGCAAAGTAAACGGACACCTCCATACCTCCAGGTCTCCTCCTCGAATAAGGATGTGGGGCTTAATAAGTTACTGGCCCTTGGAGGAAGCAGCATGACCCTTCTCCTCCCCACCCCCTTCTCCTGGCTCCTTAACACTTGAGCAAGCAAGGAGAATGAGGGAAGGCCAGCCTTTCCTTGGCGGTGGGGCTGGGGAGGAGGGCTTGATCAAAGAAAGCCGGTCTTGCCTGGAGCCCACGCAGCCCCTGAAGTTCCTGGCCGACCCCCCACTGGGGCCCGGCAGGCCTGGGCTTTAGGCAGCTGCCTGAGAGATGAGCCTTCTTGCTAAACTGACTGCTTGGGGCGCCCAGCAGAGGCAGGGCACAGGGGTGCCCCTTTCACCCCATTTCCAACTGTGAGCTGATGATGGGAAGAGGGGGCTTCTGCAGGCAGCTTCTCCTGGGTCTGGCAGAAAGGCCCTGGGGCTTGGCAGCGTGCCAGGTGCAGAGGCGCAGTGGAGCACGGAAGCCAGAGCCCTGGCGTCTGCAGCAGGAATCCGGCCTCAGACTGTGGTCAGTGTAGGCGGAGCTGCGAGGAGGGAGGACAGCCGGCCTCGGTAATATGTGATGGCTCTGGTGGCTCACAGCACCCTTCTTAGGATAGGTGGGGGGTGGGGAACTCGGGCTCCCCACAGGAGAGCCCTGAACCCGTGACTCGGTGCGGCCATTGTGTGTTGCAGGCGCGACATTTTCCGAGGTGGGAGCAGTTGCCCTCAGCAGGTTAAACAAAGGTTGGATCGAGGCACACCCTACTTCCTGTCCTAATTTTTAGCTCATTTTTCGCGCTGGACAGGGTGTCTGGCACTTACAAGAGTTGCTTGATTTCTCCACCAGCCCTGTTACTACACCTTGACATGTCCTCTGCCCCCAGTGTCTCATTCCCTTTGGCCAGTGGTTAGAGTCACAGAGGAGAAAATGGAAACCTGCACGGGGCTTGCAAATCAGAAGCTCCCCCCACCCCCCACCCCCACCCCCGCCGTGTGTCTGTCTGCAGGGTTCACCAATAAGGATTCTATATCTGCACCCCACCCCCCTCCTCCCCTCCCTCCTGCTCCCCTGCTCTCCCACTGCCAGGCCGGCCTCCCTCCCAAAACATACTGTGCTTCACTTTAAGGAGCACATAGGGGGAAAATGCTTTAAGCATGTCATTGTGGCTATGTAAGAAAATGCCAGTGTTCCCTAGAGGGGATTCTGATGGAGGGTGAAATGACATCATGTTGGAGTTTGCTTTAAAATTCTTTTTGTTTTATAACAAAGGGGAAGAGAGGGACGAAGCACATCTTGCTCGTTGTTGAATTGGAGCGATGGGTATAAGGGGTTTATTGTACTGTTCTCTCTCCTTTTGTGTTTTTCATTTGAAACTTTTCACTATAACATTGTTTGAAAAATGTATAGGGTTCTCCTGGAAACGTTCCCGCTTGTGTACGTTTTTGGTGCTCTTCCATAGATTCTTTACCTGCCTGGAGACACATGTCCGGCTCCCACGCTAGCACTGACTCTTACGTCCTCGCTTCCTCCCGCTTGGTGAACACGGATGGGCTTCTTTATGTAACGGTTCCTGAAAGCTTTTGGTGGGCTCGTCCACCCCAAGGTGCCCAGAATTCTACCAGTAACATTTCATGCAGGTTTTTGAGTACTTAACGCTTCAATAGTAATAGGAGTTTTGAGTTTATTGGACAAACGTTTATTGAGCATCTGCACATGAAGACAAAAACATGAGGACATGAATGATGTGGGGGGACGACTCTGCTGGTCTCAAGATCCCACCGGAAGCTGGGAGGTGAGCCCCAGGAGGAGGGCCCCTTCGGGGTCCCACCAATAGCACGGAGGTGCTGTCTCACAGTGGGCCTGTGCAGTGCCCGGCCGTCTCGCCCTGTTCTGATATCCCATAGCACTTACCTGCAACCCCAGACCCCTTTGCCATTACCCTGTTCTCAGGGTAGACCGTTCTCCAGTAATGAAACTTCTTAAGGGCAAAGAGAGCTCAGGTTTTTTCCTGTTGGTTTCCAGCAGGCCCACGCCCACGGGAAATGGGGAATGAGTGAGGCACTCCAATGGGAGGCCTGAGCACGGGTGCAGGGAGCAGACCTGGCTGTGCAGGCCATCACTGGCACCTGTCCCTTTAGCCCAGAAGGAGAGCAGGCGCTGGAATGGCGCGGAAGGCTCATCCATGGACCCATTCCCTGGCCCTGGGTGACGAAGGCTGGGTCCTGTACAGACTGGCCTGGATCTCTGTGTTTCTGCTCTTGACTCTGCACTTGACCCAGTGGAGGTGCCCTCCTTGGTGTAACCCTCTGCCTGCAATGTCATCCTTGCCCCTTCAGCCTCTCCCTCCAGCAAGAGTTGGCCTGAATGGGAGGCCTTGGTGGAGGGGCACCGGTTTCAGAGTCGGGTTGACCGGAGGTCAGGACCCCCACAGGAGTTTGTGATGCTGGTCATTGTCTGCCCCCTGTGAAGGGGGCACTAACACAAGGGAGCTGGGAAGGATCCAAGCGCTTGGTGAACTCCAGCATCCAGAGGGAAGGCAGACTGTGCCGTCGCTAGAAAACAGTCTGGCTTTAACGCCTGAAGTTCACCATCCACATGAGCTACGGCCCAGCCAGTTTCAGGCCTCGGCGTACACCCGAGAGACGCTCCTGCATGGACCCGGGAGACTTTGTGCAGGAATGTTCACAGCATTTCTGGTCACAGCCGCCAAGCCTGGAAACAGCCCAGATGCCCATCAACGGGGACTGGATGAATACGCCGAGTCGTGGCCACACAATGGAATATTATACAGCTGTCCAAACACGTTAGCGACAGCAACGTGCAGCGATGTGGATGGGTTTAGCAATAGCATAAATATGAGGCAGAAAGAGCGGGGGCTCCCAAAGGTTACATGCAGCACTATTCCTTTCCTTACAAAGTTAAGAGCAACTAAAATAAATGTACTTTTTAGAAGTATTTACCGATCCAGTAAAACTGTAACAAAGAGAGTGAGGGAGTGTGTGCTTTTTTTTTAAACCATTTTTAGTGAATGTATTGGTGTAACATCCTATATACTAAAAGGATAATATTCAAATCGACCGAATGGCAGAACGACCAGTTGCTGTGACGCACACTAACCACCAGGGGGCAGACATTCAACACAGGAGCTGCCCCCTGGTGGTCAGTGCACTCCCACAGGGGGAGCGCCGCTTAGCCACAAGCCGGGTGGATGGCTGGCTGGTGAGCCAGCAGCACGCCGCCACTGCAGCGCTAAGTGTGTCCAACTGCTGTCAGTTGGACATCCCCTGAGGGTTCCCGCACTGCTAAAGGGCGCAGGCTGGGCTGAGGGGAACACACACACACACACACACACACACACACACACACCCAGTGCATGAATGTTGTGCACCGGGCCCCTGTGATTCAGGTGGATGGTGTCTTGGATGGGAGGAGTCGGGGTGGGGTTGGGGCCCCATCCAGTTAGACAGAGGTTATTGTCAAAGTCCGAGCCTTTGCTTTGGGTGCTGGGTTTGCCGGTGGTTGTTACAGTGTGAGAAGTAACTAATTGAAAAGGAGCCATGTGTGACCACAGATGAGTGTCAGGAGCCAAGGATTATTATTAATAATTAACCCAGTTCTGTGCACGTTAGGCCCAGCACTCCTTCCCACCCAAGTCAGTTTTAGCTGGGGCTGCAGTGGCCCGGGGTTCACTGGGATGGGGGTGGTATACTTTTCCGTAGCTGCCCTCCCCCCTACTTCTCTCTCTGCCCCGCCGCCTGCCCATCAGCTCAGGTCTCCCTCCGCAGTGCCCGCTGGCTGGAGTGGCCGTGGCCACCTGGGGCTTTGCGCCTCCTTAACCACTTGCTTCCTATCTGTCACACAATCGGTGCCTTGTTACAGAGGCCTCGCCCACTAATCATCCCCACATGTGTGTGTCTTTCTAATGAGATGGTGATTTCCCCGAGGCCAGAGGGCGCGTTTCATCTCTCTTATGTGGCCGATTACTCCCCAGCTCCTGTTCACCCCCTTCTTCCTTAAGAGAACCCCGGCCTCCCCTCCAGCTAGACTCCACCCAGGTGGGTCGAGGGGGACGTCAGGGGCTGTGTTGAGGGCTGCTTCTCGGAAGCCTTCTGAAAAGGAGGTGGCAGCGTGCCTTCCTCCCCTTCCTCCTCCTCCCTGCTCGGAATGCAGCGCAATGCCCAGGTCCCTGACACCCTGAGGTGGGGCTCATGGTCTGCCTGTCTTCTCAGATCTTGAACCTTGTGTGAGTCACTATTTTTAGGTCTTCGTTACTCTCAGATTACTGTCATTCTCGGGATATATCGTATCACCACCTCTGACCCCGTGGCCCTAGCACGGTGAGTACCTAATGATTGCACCAGGAGTCCTGTGGGCTCACAAGGTCAGCAGGATCGTAAAGTGGCATCTGGACTCCAAGGAGCTGGCATTGGGTCCTGTGCTCCACTCACCCACAAGTGACCCGGGCAAGTCACTGAACCCCACAGAACTCCACTAATTCAGGGAGCTCGGGGCCGTGCCTGGGGGCACACCAGAGCTGGCAGCCTGGATTGTCAGCTGTTCACGCATTTCTGGAAGTGTAATTCTCACAAGGGAGTGTCTCTGTGCCTTCACCCCCGCTCAGGCAGACATCACTAATCGATCGTGGTGCTCCATGTGGCCAGCACCAGCCACCTATGCCTGGCACACAGGCTTGAACCCGCCATAACCTCTGGTATCACCGTGAGAGCGCCTCCTGCCTCCCAGGGCTTCAGAGCGGGGCATCTGACCACGGGGGCTGTGTGCGCACCGGGGACTGTTGGAAACGGCCTCAAAGGTCAGGCCGGCCGCCAGCCTCGTGCTCGCGAGGACCGCACAGCCTGTTCCAGCTGCAGCACCTTCCCATTCGCCGCATTCCCTCTGCCTGGAATTCTCTTGTTCCGCCTCTCTCCTGGCTCACACCTTTTCTCCATAGTTCATTCAACTGTCATGTATTGAATCGGCAGGCCCTCTTTGATCACCTGTCTGTATTAGCTTCCTTTTCCGTCACTCTTGATCGTCCTACCCTGCTTTATTTTTCTTCTTAGTACCCAGTCCTTCCTGGCACATGCACATGACATACTTATATGCTTCTGCATATCCCCGCATCTGCCACAGCGTCCCCAGTGGTGGATTTGCGCTGGCTAACTGTGGGTGCACCAGGAGTACCGCGGCCAGTTAGGATGAAGTGGGGTGATACACACAGTATCTAGCCCAGCCTCTGGCTTATTAAACACTGCGATTAACGATCATTCAAAAGAAAGTGTTCTGTGTCCTCTGGAAGGGAGAAGGTGTGCGCAGTGGTCTGTCCGAGGTCCTTAGGCTCCTGTTTGCACCAGACCCTTCCCCCCTGCGGTCAGTCGGCTCAGTGGAGCCAGCAGTTGGTGAGCAACTACTGTGAGCAGCACCTGCAGAGGCCTGGGGGTAGGGAGGGTGCAGGGGTGAGCACGCCACAGCACCTGTGCCCGAGAGCCTGAGGTTCCCAGTCACCTCGAATGTGGGGTACAGAGTGCCGGGGTTTGGGAGGGCAGATGAAGAAGTGATCGTTTCCAACCAAGGGTCTTGGGTAGTTAAGGTATTGGACGGGAGTTGCAAGGTGGAGAGCACGGCGTTAGGTGTGAGGGGGAGGTCAGGCCACCCACAAGCCCCTGCCCACCCCCCAGTGTGGGCAGCTGCCTTGACGGTGATACCATCTGTTGAGATTTCACTTCCTGCTGTGATGTTAGTCATTATAAACTTGTCGTTTCTTAATCTCCCTCCTCCCCAGTTTTTCAACTGTGTCCCGAGCTGCCCTCCCCCGGTTTCCTGCTATAGAATAAACTCTTGGTGATAGAAGAGCCCTCCCAAGTTTCTTTGCTCTCTAGAGCAGTGGTTCTTGACCTTCTGGCCCTTTAAATACAGTTCCTCATGTTGTGACCCAACCATAAAATTATTTTCGTTGCTACTTCATAACTGTAATGTTGCTGCTGTTATGAATCGTCATGTAAATATCTGATAGGCAGGATGGTCTTAGGCGACCCCTGTGAAAGGGTCGTTCGACCGCCAAAGGGGTCGCGACCCACAGGTTGAGAACCGCTGGTCTAGAGGCAGCCTGGTCATTTGCTGCAAACCCCCAAGATGAGAAGTGACCAGTTCACGGGATTTCGGTCTGCAGCTTCCGCGGAGGGTGGGGCGGCCAGAGAGGCGGTAGCAGCCTTACCTGGCGCACTTGCCCACCGTGGAGCATTCGCAGTTCCCTCGGTGCTCACGTAGGACTTGACTGGCTGCTCTTCAGCTTTTCTTGTTTCCTGAGTGCGGACTGTGTGGCTCTGCCCGCGGTTGGCATCTCACTCACCAACCAGGCACACCTTCCCCGGAGCCAGGACTGGCCCTGAGGGTTCCCAGCACCGCACCTGCCCACCTTGCCCAGTCCAGGCCTTTCCTCTTGAGACCAGAGGGAAAAGACAGGAAGTGAGGGTGAGGAAGGGGCGGTCAGGCGCTCCTGTCCAGCCAGCCCTTCCTCCTGCCTCGTCCTAAGCCCTGAGCGAGCGAGGAGGAAAGGGTTTGGGGCAGCCGTGGGCAAACTATGGCCCGCCGGCCGGATCCGGCCCGTTTGAAATGAATAAAACTAAAAAGAAAAAAAAGACCGTACCCTTTTATGTAATGATGTTTACTTTGAATTTATATTAGTTCACACAAACACTCCATCCATGCTTTTGTTCCGGCCCTCCGGTCCAGTTTAAGAACCCATTGTGGCCCTCGAGTCAAAAAGTTTGCCCACCCCTGGTTTGGGGTGAGCCAGGGTAGGAGGATTTCTGTGTCCTGAGGAACCCCCCAGGGTGCACCCTCATGCCTTCCTTGATGGGTTTCACTTTTTTGACACCGTAGGCCCCCTGCGTTTGGGCACCGCTGAGCTGTTCTGAGCTGGGACCCTGAAGCAGGAGGCAGGCGTGCGTGTGCTCTCTGAGCGTCGTCTGGAACAGCCCCGGCAGGGCCACGTGCCAGGCGCTCTGCGTGGTCTCTAGGCCGGGTGTGATGCCTGCCCACCCGGCTCTGCAGACGGAGCACACGGTTCGAAGCTGAGGCCCAGTGGCAACAGGCTGGGGGGAACCTGCACAGGGCACCCCAGAGCCCTGCTGCCACCTGAGCAGGGTTTCTGGTCCTTCCCCCTGGACTGCAACGGGCAGAAGGACTCCTGCACTGCGTGGGGTCATGAGCTGGGGGAGTGCCTTCTGCTCTTTCCTTTGCCTCTGTTGCCACCTCTCCCTGCCACCGTCACAACCCTGTGCATACACACACTCCTGGAGGGCACCTGCTCCTCTCTGTTCCCATTTCAGCGCAACACCACCTCCTGGAAGCCTTCCTGGGTTAGTCCCTCCCAGGTACTCTCATTATCCCCTGGCTCAGATGTCTCACATCCCCTTTGTTAGGGCCCCGGACTTGCCAGCGGGTCTGTCTATTCCCAGGCTTTGGGTTCCTTGAGGACAAGGCCCAGCCCCATGCACACATCCTGGGCACCCTCGCTGCTTCCTGTCAGTTTTGTTCAGTTTGTCTGTCTGCATTTCCTGGATTTGAGGACAGAGGTCTTGTCTGCTTACACCTCCACCTCCAACCAGCCATTACCTGCCACCCAGGTGGTGCCCAGGAGAGACAGTGGTGGAAGTAGGAGAATGAAAGGCTGCCTGCTGTTCTCCCTGCCCCTAGCCTCCTGCCTGGGGAGATGGATTTGGAGGCCTGGCTGACTCAGGAACCTTGGTGCATTTAGTGCTGTGAGGTTCACACTATGGGTGATGGGGGTGGAGGCTGGCTTCCCTGCCTGCCTTTCCCTGCCCTCACAGGTCCCAGCAGGCTGCCACCCAAAGCCAGAGGCTCCCTGGCACACTCTGCCACTCCGACATGTACCCTGGGAGGGGAGCTGGTTACAGCACTGTGAGGCAGCGGGTATGCGTGCCAGGGGGTGCCTGTAGGCCTGGGATGAGTGGTGGGGTGAACAGAGGGGGCCACAGTGGCTCTTTCTATGCCATGTTACCCCTAGCCCAGCTACCTGATGACACAAAAAGGCCACACTTATCCCATTGAGCTCTGTGGCCATGCCCAGGGCAGAAGGTACCTGGGGGAGTCGGCCTAGAGCCTCGTCGGCCTGACAAGGGTGCAGGGGAGCAGTTTGGGTCCGGTGGGCCCTGCCTGCTGTGAGCCTGCACTGTAGGTCCACCTGTAGGTCCATCTTGGCCCTGTGTGCCCTCCCCACCCTGCACCTCTGGCTGCGGGTGGTGCCGGCTGTTCAGCCCTGCACCTTCCCTTGCCTGCCCATCAACAACACTGTTGACTTTTCCAGGAAGCTCAAAGAAAAGGGCTTTACAGCTGCTGGTTCAAAGTGTTAGATTCCTCACCACCATAAAACAGGGTTCCTCACATCAGCCCCAGCCACAGATGATGCTGTTTGAGTGGGCAGGCGGGGACAGGGTGCCCCAGAGCTGCCACCCCCCTTCCCCTGCACTGAAGTGTGAGGACAGGTCCACGCCTCTCCCCATCCCTGGCCTCATCTCGCAGTCCTTCCTCACCCTTCCCTAAAGCCCCCACCGGAGGGTGGCCCTGGCCGTAGGAGGCCCTCAGTGGACGCTGGTGAATGGAAGTGAGTCCCAGGAGATCTGGGTGTTTAGACCTGATCTAGATGGTTGCTGTGCCCTCATGGTTTTCTTCTCTGGGCCTCAGTCTCCCTGCTCTATAGAGAATCTCTAAGGCTCTTTTGGTCTTAAATGCCGATTCTTATCCCCCTGCTGTTGGCTGTATCTGTATGCAAGGGTGTGCGTCCGCCTGTGGCCGTGAGGGCCTCTGCTGCAGGTGGCCAGGCTCAGATTTGTGTGAGGTGGCTCCTGAAGCACCATGTATGGGCAGAAGGAGATGAAAGCAGCGCCCCACCCCTGCTTCCGGGGCTCCCCACCACCTCCCGTGGTGCAGGGGCTCAGAACAAGCCCTCCTAGCATCAGATAAGTCGGCCGCACCCACAGAGCCACCCCAGGCATCACACCAGCCCTAGGGGGAGGGTGGCAGGCGCTCATGGGGACACTTGAGGTGTCCCCCAGTCCCGTCCTGTTGGGTTTCCCCTGGGTTCTTCCAGGACGCATGGGCACTGCCTGTTTTCAGAGTTAACCACTCTATGTCAGTAACTCCGTAAAGATCTGCTGTGCTCCTCTGTGCCAGCCCCAGGTCCCCAATTCCAGCCTCCCTCTTCTTAAAGGCCCATCCTTAGAGACAGTCTTAGTCCCTTTACAGATGAGGGTGTGGCTCAGAGGTCACACAGGAAGCAGCTTTGCCCTCCCGTGGTGGTGTGTGATGGTGGCATTAGAGTTTCCAGGGGCTCCTTCCCACAGGTCTCCTCCTCCTCCTCCTCCATCAGCTCAAAGGAAATATTTGTTTTCCTTTCTGCGAACAAAGAACGGGTTGGGTTGGGTTCTGAACGCAGCCCTGAGGACCTGCAGTTAGAGCAGTGGTCCCCGGAGGGGTTTTCTGATGATGGGGAGCTGCTGCCTTAGATGGCTGGGTCCCGGGATGCTGTGTGGCCTAGTTAGGGGAGCCAGTGCTCCTGGGCTTGCGAGGCTCAAGCAGTCAGGCCCTGGGGACCCCAGATTAACTGAGAGAGAAGGTGGAGCAGATGGCTCCAGTCTATCAGCGGCGCTCCGCGTCTATCAGCAGCGCTCCCCGACAGCCTCTTAAGACGAAAGCACTTCATTACCCACTCATTTCGCCGGGGCCCCGCCCGGCGCAGGCGGGAATGCGGTCAGCCACAGCCCTTGTCCTGATGGATGTAAAGCGCATGGCCCCGTGGGCCGGGCTCCGAACAGACGGCCGAGGATAAATCATCAGGCTCACATCCCCTCTCGGCAGCTAAATTAGAAAATTGTGCTCTTCGTGGAATTGGCTGTGGCGCTTGGTCTGGGGGTCAAGTCTCCGCTGTACTCAGAGGGGTGGCACGGTGGGAGGCGTGATTGGCGGGGCGGGGGCAGCAGGCTTAACTGCCACCAGTCACTGGGCGCTGTGAGGCAGGTTGGCCGTAGGAGGCAGATTGGCCGTAGGAAGTGCCGTGGTTTGGCCATCAGAGGTCGGTGTAGTCCGGGGGACAGCTCACCAGCCTAGAGTGTCCGCTCCAGCCGTGCGCTGGTCCTGCCATGAAACCCCACCACCAGCACTGTGCTGCGGTTCCCTCAGATGGGACGTCCTAGCCGTTCTCCTTCTGACCCCCTCACGCGTGTCGGGCTGAGCATAGAGATGGGACCGTCTCTGTGGTTGGGGGTGTTTGCCTTGGCCAAGGCCAGGCGGCTCGGCCAGATCCGGTGGGAGGTATGGGGTGTGTCACCTGGAGCGGTGCGAGGGGGTGGCATGGCGTACGCCCCAGGGTGCGCGCAGGGGGCCCTGACTTCCCGGGTCTTTCTGTGGGTGCCCTGTGGGTGTCAGCCTTTCAGCAGCCCAGGGGCTTCTCCCCTCAGCTGGGAGGGCCGGTGTGCACACTGTCATCGCTGTGAGGTGTGAGGTCTCCTCCTCACGTAGGCCTCCCGCAGGGCACGGGACGGGGCTGGGACGGGGAGGCGTTCCTGTCTGAGACTGCTGCAGGCCAGGAGTGGAACATGAACCTCGCTTTGAGTCCTGGGCTCAGAAAACTCGCATTTGGGATTTTACCGTTGGAAGCATGGTGTGTCCACACCAGCATCACCGTTCTCTCTGGGGTGTTTTTAACACCGTTCTCTCTGGGGTGTTCACGTCTACGGGCTGTGGCATCTTCGGGCTTCTGCCTGGTGGCCGACGTGCCCGGCTGCGAGGCACCGCCGTCACGGTCGGGGGCACAGCCGCTGGCTTTCATAACTTGGTTCCCTCGCTAGTGTGTGAGAGAGAAGACATCTCTTCCCAAAACAAGACACTTATGTTTCAAAAACTTAATATAAATTTTGAGGAATATTTTCTGATCAGTCTAATTTCATCAGCTGTCACTATTAGCAGCATTTTGCTGCCTCTGAGTGGGAAGTTGATTGACAAGGCAAAATGTGAGAGGAAAGGAAATCATATGAGATGAAGGGCTTGAAGGGTGGCTTCGTGGAGGAGGTGGTCCATACACGTCCCAGCTCTCTCCTTCACCTGCTGGGCTCCTCGGCTGCCGCCTCTCTGGGAGCCCTGGGCTCCCTGGGCAGCGTTTGGTCGTGCTCCTTGCTGTGCCGCGCTGATACCTGTGCTAGGTGTCACCTGTGCTAGGATTGTGTGCCTGCCTGCCTTCCTGGCAAAGCTGAGAGCTCTCCGCTCACAGATGCCGTGTGAGTGCGGGGGGCACACTCCAACCTGACGCCCTCGTGTTTCTGATGTTCAGTAGCGACTCTGAGAGCGTGGCTAGGCCCCTTGTGTTTGTGTGGCTGTGTGGAAGGCCCGTTGTGTTGTCTGGACCACCTTGATCTCCTCGGCAACCGTGAGCATCACCTTGCACCTGGAGTCCTCTGCCGGGTGTCTGTCTTAAGTTTTCTGGGCGTTCCCTCTCATTTACTCTGCACTAGCAGCTCCTATGCAAACCCCCACGGAGGGTCATTCCCTGGACCTAAACTCTGGCCTTTAACAGCATTTATTTTTCCTTCCCAGCAAAATGTCAAGAGATAACATTCCATGTCATTTAGCGGGGAGAAAAAGTTTCTTCCCTGTTTCTTTATGAAATCATTGTTCTTAACCCAACAATCCCAGTGTTTGGAATGGAAACAAGATAACCTTTGCCGGGCACACACACAAAAGTGTTTACACCCTGCAGCTTTAACAGGACCTGGCACTTCTTCCACCAGCGGAGAAAACGGCCTTTCTTGTGAGCAGGCGCAGAGGTCAGCATGGGCCCTGGCAGGACTCTGAAGCCTTTCAGCCAGGCCCCTGCATCACCTTAGGTGGCGGGTGGCACTGGGATCCCAGAGCCTCTGTCTCAAGTGGCTGGTGCTCTGGGAACCCTTCCTCCCAGCCCCCTGCCGTAGCCCCGAATGCAGGGCCCAGGGGAGCAAGCATCTGGCACTGTGGGCACAGCGAAGCCGTGGACCTGGGTGCCTGTCTTGTTTGCTGTGGGTGGCAGAGAGGCCCCCTCATCCACGACCACTGGGTTGTTGTCAGGTGTGCGTTTTGCGTGTAACCAGGTGCCTCTGGAGTCTGCTCCTGCCTCCCTCCCGCATTGTCCTCCTGTCACTAGCAGGGCTCGACCACCTACAGAGCCTGGAAGGGGGCACCCCGCTGTGTGCTGCACTCTCCCCGCTGAGTACATCTGTACCTGTCACGACCAGACCATTCCAGTGGGAATGTCTGGGGGGTGTCTTCCTGCCACTCGCCTTCCTGGTTCTGTTCCTCGACCTTCTCTCCCCGGTGACGCCTGAGAGCCAGTGCCCCAGACCTGCAGACTGGCTCCCGCACGCCCCATTCACCCTCCATTCACCCTCGCTTGCCTCCAAGGTTCCCGATCAGGAAGCTGGGAATCTGACGGTGGCCGGCTGGCTGGGCTTGTTGACACCTCTGCCGGCACAGATGCAGCCCTGGGGCCGGCCAGCTGGGGTGACAGACGCTTCCTGGGGAGTGTCCCGGCCTGTCCCCTCCCTCCCAGACACATGTGGGGTCTTGTTTTGATCGTGACCGCACCCGGGGAGACACTGGGATGGATAAGGTCCTAGACTTAGGTTTGCAGCCTTGGGTGGTGTACGTTACAGACACTTTCCAGCCCCCTGCTGCTGAGAAGCCAAACGCACCCACCCGCCTCTGGTCCATTTTTGTGACTTTTCCTTTGATTCGTGTGAAGCAGTTACCGGCGGGATAAATGCCGTTGGTCCGGTTTCATTCATGAATAGGAGAACCTGGGGCCTCCCAGCATCTTGGATTAGGATCCACGAGCAAACATGGTGCAAGCCCACCCTGGCTCACAGATGGTAACCCCCCCACGCTCTGTGGGGAGGGGGCGTCTCCAGGAGGCCGAACTTCAAGCCTGACTCCTCTCTGCTGCCTGAGCCAGGACACAAGGACCGGGTGACAAGACAGGCTGCATGGAGGCTTGTGTGCATCCTCGTCCCTGCCTGGGGGTGTGACTGCCTTTGTGAAGGCCCAGGGCGCACTAGGAGGGGCCCGATTCGAGGGGGAGGTGTTCAAGCACACCCCGGGGCTTGCACTCTCCAGCCTCCCTCAGCCCCACCCCAGCAGCCAGAGTCAGCTGCGGCCTCCACAGTGGCTTTCTGTTCCCAGCGCCAGGCGGGAGGGCCCACTCGTCAGCAACCTCCTCACGTCGCCGCTAGATGGAGGGCCTGGCCGGCTGCCCTGGAGCCCTGCCACCCCGAGGGGACCCGTTAGCTGGGGACCGATGGCCACCAGGTCCCTCGGCACGGGTGTTGGGGTGCGTGACACCACCGGCCACACGTGGCTGTCGGGATCTCCCGATGCGGCTAGTGTGGCCGAGGCGTTTTTCATTTAAATTAGAAAGTGGTGCTCCGTTCAGTTAACGGGACGCTTTCCAGAGTGTTTGGGGGAACTTGGGTGTGCGAAGCTACTTCCCGGACCAAGGGTTTCCAAGGAAAACGTAGTGTCCGAGCTGAGATGTGCTGTGAGTATAAACGACACTGGATTTCAGAGACTCGGTGTGAAGCGAGAATGTGAAGTGTTCATGACTTCCTGTCGATTGTCTGGTGAAGCGGTAATACTTGGGGTATGTTGGTGTCATTAAAGTATATTATTATTTTCACCTGTTTCTCTTTTTACTTTTTGAGGGGAGCTACTGGGTCATTTGAAATTACTGTCTCGCATCATATTTCCACTGCCCTGGACACTCACACCCCTGAGCCTGCTTTTGCTGGAGATGTGTCGGGGGTCCAGGAGGGGGTCCTGGAGTGGGTCGGGCCACAGGATTAGATCTTAAGAGACCCATGCTGTTTTGAAAGGAACAGATTTTAAAAACACAAAATATAGTTTGTTCATAAAACATAACTTCTTTTTTCTTTTTCTTTTTCTTTTTTTTTAATATTTTTTATTTTATTTTATCTTTTTTAAAGAGAGGAAGGGAGAGGGATAGAGAGTTAGAAACATCGATGAGAGAGAAACATCGATCAGCTGCCTCCTACACACTCCCTACTGGGGATGTGCCCGCAACCAAGGTACATTACCTCGACCAGAATCGAACCCGGGACCCTTCAGTCCGCAGGCCGACGCTCTATCCACTGAGCCAAACCGGTTTTGGCCATAACTTCTTTTTTCTACAATTTACTTTCAGTTTTATTTTGTGTATTGTAAACATCACTTCTTAACTGCACAAGTGACACATATTTCTTGGGCAAAATTAGCAAGTACTGATTAGACAAAGTTGAACACACATGGGCTTTCTAGCAGTGTTTCCTGCGGCTTTGGCTTAGGTCAGTGGTCGGCAAACTCATTAGTCAACAGAGCCAAGTATCAACAGTACAACGGTTGAAATTTCTTTGGAGAGCCAAATTTTTTAAACTTAAACTATATAGGTAGGTACATTGTTATTCACTTAATTAGGGTACTCCTAATGCTTAGGAAGAGCCACACCCAAGGGGCCAAAGAGCCGCATGTGGCTCGAGAACCACAGTTTGCCGACCACTGGCTTAGGTGATCGATAGCACAGAAAGACCGCCTTCCAGGTGTGCACCCACGCTGGGCCTCCGTTAGAAACCTGTGCCCTTCGCGCGCCCTGAGCATGGTGGGGCTGCTGCGCCACATACACAGACAACGACCAGAAGGGACTGAGGATGGCGGGCCAGTGGTAACGAGCGGGTTTTCTAGAAGTTGGGCTGAGCGTCGAGCTGTGTGTGAAGGCGGGCAGAGCCTCCCGGACTCGGGGCTCACCTGGTGGGAGTCCTCCCTCGTGCTGGCTGAGCAGCTGGGAAGTGGATTTTGCCGGTTTTGCTCAGGGCGCGTGTTTTGCCCCAGAGTGGACTGTGGAATCCTTTGGTGAGCCATTCACTTAAAGACCGTTTTTTTCATGTTGAATTTTCCCAAGGCCAGAAGGAGGGCTGAAGCTGTTACACAACTCAGACCTCTGTCCAGCACAGGCATTTACCCACTGACATGTTTAAGAAAACAGTAGCCATCTCTGATGTGACATGTGACCCCAGGTAGCAAAGAAAAGCTTTCTCCAACACCAAGTGGAGAGGGGCCTGGTGTGTTGGGAGTGGGGTACACCTCATGTTTAGCATCCCTTTCCCCCAACTTCCTCCAATTTCCGTGAACAGGAGCCACGGAAAGATGATAAGAAGGGAGGATAAAGTCAGTGCACTTACTGTTTGACGGCGCTGGCATCTCCCAGCCTGCGTGCCCAGGCCACCATTCTAACCTGATGATTCAGAGCGAGAGTTCTGGGGTGTTCTGCTGGGCCGATTGTATAATCGCCCCCCCCTTTCTGTATCCGCGCTAGCTGGCAAGGTACTGAATGCAGAGCTTCAGCACGTTACGCAATCGAGTGAGTCCTGAAAAAAGTTGGCAACATTTTAAAAAGGCGTAAGAAGAGCTTTTGTTGGTGAAGAATTTCTATAGCGACCACTTTTTTTTTGGAGTTTTATTATTTATTTACTTATTTATTTTATTGTTTAAAGTATTACAACTAGTAGTACATATGTCTCCTTTTCCCCCCCATTGACCTCCCCCAGGCTTCCTCTATGCTCCCCCCCCCCCAACCACTTTTGTAAGGCCAAGACCACTTAGGAAACCTACCCCCTTACTTGTCTTCTGTAAAATTCGGTTTCTATCTCCTGATTTGTAAACAACAAGGCCCATCTGGAGGGGGGAGACGACCTGCCCTGGAGGCCTCTGGGGAGGCCGTGGTGGCCAGGGTGCACGTGGCACACTCCTAGGCGAGCTCATCAAAGGCCCCCGACACAGGCCATGACTGATGGCTGGTGCTGGGCCGGCTTTCAAAGACCCTTGGTGTGAGGGCCAGAAGGCAGCTCGTTTCCCCCGCCACCTCCCTGACGGGCGCAGATTAGCTGTGATTTATCCCTCTCCCGGGGAAGCCGCCGCTGTAAGCAGGAGGAGACTCCGCATTTAGCGTTTACAGCGTGTACCGGAGCCTGGAGACCTGGCGAACGCAGCATCCCGAATCATCCGTGACAGAGACCCCGCAGCATCTCCTTAATTTTCATTCTGTACTTTTAATTGCACAAGCAAACCATGCCATAAAAATAAAGCCGTCTCTAAAAAGACTCTCGCACCTGGTCCTGCTGTCCTGGCGTGTAACATACCTTCTCCCCCAGGTCTCTGTACATGTGCAGACATAATGTGCATCTAGTTACGATCGGGGCAGACGTAAGCTAGCTTTGACCTCTCACATTTGTTTATGTCCTAACTGTTCCTTCCTGTTACATAGCAGCATGTTCGTAGTGACCTTGTAGTGGCTCCGCACGCATCCAGTGACTTGATAAGCTCTCATTCTGTTCATCATCCTTTATTTTTGTTTCCTGTTGTTAATGGGATCTTTCCTCTTTGTTTCTGTAGGAGGTTCTGCAGCAGCTGATCGTAATGAACTTGCCCAACGTTCTGATGATTGGCAAAGACCCGCTGTCTGGTGAGTGGAAGCCGCCCCCCGGGTGCTTGGCCTGTGCCAGTGGCTCTGGGCAGCTGTTGGAGACAGAGCTCCAGCTGCCAGTTGGGAGCCGGCACGCTGAAAACACGTGACCAGCGCGGTGGGATTTTAATGGGTGGGCTTATTACCCTGAGGCAGGAAGCCAAGAGCACATTTCTTCCTTAAGAACGAATCCGTGCGACCCCTCCCCTAGGAGTGCAGAGGCAGGCAAGGCCACTGCTTCGGTGGGCTCAGGGGCCGGAGTTGTATGGTGGCCTCGGGGAGGAGGAGGGGTATCTCTTTTCTACAATCCATGACGCTGTAGTGGGGCGGGTACCTTCTGGGAAGAAAGTTAGAATCTGTTGAGGGAACTCGCATCTCTCCCTCGGGGACCCCGTGATGCTCTTTCAGTCCGCAGTAGGTCTCACCACTGCACCTGAGGCCCCAGAGGGCAAGGGCTCCGAGTCCCAGCCTGGACACTGGCTGGACCTTGAGAGACCGAATGCAATGTGCTCCTGGCCATCTTCCAAAGCGTCAGAGTTTCATTCGCGCTTGTCAGGTGGCTCCCGCACCATGGCTCCTGGCCACCAGCTCCCAGGCCCCAGGGACAGACGTCCCGCGGTGAGGGATTTCCTGTGTCCGGCGGAGACCTTGCTGGGTGCTGGGGCCTCCTGGGGTAGGCCAGGGCGTGCAGAAGGTCCGCCACGGGAGGGGCTGCTGCAGAAGGAGCAGCTGCCCTCTGTGGCCGGCTCTCCTCGTGCTGTCACTGGGGCTGGCCGTCCTGCTCCTGACAATGTGACGGCGGCTAGAGTTGCCTTGAGAGGGAAGGGGGAGTGTGCCGAGCGGCCGGCCAAGGACGTGGCTCAGCGAGGAGCCGCTCTAGGTTAGTGTCACAGCCCTGAGTCCAGCAGCAGCCGCTTCGGGGGCACCGGGCCAGGTGCAGCTGAGCATTATTCCTGTTGCTGGGGGGGGGCAGAGCGGGGGGGGGGGGTGCCTCCTGAGCCCGCTGGCTGGCGTGTCTGCCTTTTGTCTGCATGCGCGGAAAGGAAGAGGTTTTGTTGACCTCCAGTTAGTCCTCTGCTCGGCTGGCCCAGGATCCTCACACCCTTGCACGTTGGCTGTGCTCCCAGCCGTGCACACCCTTTCCCCCCCCCCCCCCCCCCGCCGTTGGGCCATTTGCTTCCCGGCTTTATTTCCTGGTCCCCCAGATGCAGCCCATCCCAGCCGCAGCCCTGGGGCCTGGACGGCGGGGCCTCTCGCAGTTTCTGTAGTAACTTCATGAAGTCGGGGTCTGCTTTGCTGAGCAGAACTGCTGCCCCCTGATTTGGTGGGAGCTGGTATTAAGGGGAGAGGAGAGAGGTGCGAGAGAGGTGGGTGCTTCTGGCTCACCTCTGCTCTGCCGTCCGATAGGTGATGGGAGGAAGGTGACGGGAGGAAGGCCGAGGAGCGGGGCAGGGGGACGCCCATTCTCGAGCCCTTGGTGAGCCCACCACGTGGTGGACATGGCACATGTACCACAAAGTGGGAGTGGAAAGGTGCTTGTGGGATATGATGTGCCACCCCCATTACAGATGAGAAAACGGGCTCACAGGGTGGAAGTGACAGGCCCGGTCCCTCGGTCTACAAGCAGAGGTGCTGGCTGAAATCTGCTCCGTCCCACCCCAGAGCCTGAGCTCCCCATCTGAGTCCACGCAGACAGGCCCGTGTTCGGTTGAACTCTAGGCGACTGCCTACAAAAGCAGCAGTGGGCCTGGTTCGACCTAATATTCAATAAACATGTCGTCCTCCCCCACCAGCCGCCCTGCCGCCTCATCACACTGCAGAGCTCGGCTACCTTCCTGTCGACGCCTCCTCTTCCCCGTCCCTGCCGGTGTCCCCACTTCCTGTGCCCTCTGGGGACCCCGATCCACCAGGCACCTCCACACACCAGCCCTGGCTCCAGCCCTCCCTCGGCGGTCTCGGTCCCAGCCCCTTTGTGACCCACGCGTCTGTGGGAATTGTTCATGTTGGAGAACACAGGTCCCCTCCTGCGGTCGGGCGCTGAACGGAAACATCTGCAGAGATGTGGACCCTGATTTGAAAAAAAACAAAACCCAGCTTTATGAAGGTGTAATTTGCATACCATGAAATTTACCCACTTTAAATGTACGATTTAGTGACCTTTTCCATAAATGCACAGAGTTATGCAACCTTCACCGTAATCCAGTTTCAGGACATCACCGGGAACCTGATTTAAAATTGTGACAGGTGAATAGAGTGCCGCCCGGGGTGCCCAGCATCGCGTAGAAGTGACAGACATCAATCAAAGAGGCTGTGGCCCTGCTCTGAGGAAGTGGGAGATGAGCCTGGGAGTGAAGGAGGAGGATGCCGCCCAGGCAGCAGGCTTGGGGAGAGGGCTGCCTCACCGTGATGTCGGGACCAGAGGGACTTGAGCTGGACGCGCCCGTGGGGTGGTTAGGACGGGTCCTGGGGGACAGGGGCTCCCAGAGCAAAGGAGTTGGCAGGTCCCCCAGCGAGACGATGCAGACCTGAGTGCCAGAGGCAGAGGGACGTGTTTATGGGGCAGGCCTTTCTTTTTGACGTTTTAAAAATAGACGTGTGAAGCATTTGGGGTTTCTCTGTAAATAGAGAACAGAGTCGGTTTCTCTCTGCGTGTTGCTGGGAGGCGGGCGCTCTCACTAATCCTGCCGCACGCGTGTTGGGAGCATGAGGAGCTCTTTCCGCGGGTGTTGACAGTGTCCTGTCGTTTATAACGTTTCACAGTTTTTGGTTATTTCTTGTTTTTGGCAAATCACCCGGTGGAGTCCGGTGCCAGGGGCGGGACAGATCTCAGCAGAGCTCCTGGTCCGCCCCTCCCCCTCACACACAGTGACACTGAACGCCTGAGCCGCCAAGCATCGTCCCCCTTCCTGTCTGAAAGCGAGATGTCGCAGCGCATACGCTTACAAGGTTTTCCAGTGTGTCTCCCGCACCCCCCTCACCCACCGGACAGGAGGCTGCTGTTTACCTCTGCCCGGGATTGGAGGGCAGCCCAGTGAATGTGAACAACCCTTCGTACACGTTAGATCAGCGGTCACCGGCCTTTCGGGCCTCACGGACCCCCGGTGGACCACGGACCCCCGGTGGGCGACCGCTGATTTAAACTGCTTTTAAGGTCTCTGCTCAGCGTCCGCCCCTTTTGGCCCCAAGTCCTCACTTGCCTTTCCTGTTTTGAACCTCAGGTCGGCTCTCTGGATTTCCTCTCTGACCGTGCGTGGTCCAGCTCTCTCAGTGGGATGTCCATCCCCGGGGAAGCGTCTGTCCGGCACCTCGTTACTGTAGACCCCACTTCTCGGAGCCCGGCTGGGGGTCCGGCAGGACCCTGCAGTGAATACCACTGGGACCTCTGAGAGTGGCCTGGGGTCCCACTAATGCTCTTCGTGGTCTGGCCCTCCGTTCTTCCTGTCCTCCCTCTTATGGTGGTTACAGGAGGGCCTTCGAGGGACAAAACACCTCGAGGAGTCAGAGCCTCTGAGTCCACAGAGGCGGCGAATGGCCTTCCTTCACAGCTCGGTGCAGGAAACCAGAGGGCCAATTCCTGACCCTCCCAATAGACCGAGGCCTTTGTGCCTTCCTCCTCTGAGCAGGCTGCCCGACCAGCGGCTCAAAGGGGAGCTCAGCCCAAGCCCATCCTCCAGCTTTCGTTGTCTGATGCCCACCATGCTGGTCCCGGGGTCCCAGAGGTGAATTGGCTGTCTCTGCTACAGAGCCCCGAGCCCGTGTGGGGGCAGGGAGGGGAGAAAGCATCCAGAACCAGCTCTGTTCCAGGGTGAGAGCGAGGTGAGCCCGCTGTACACAGAGTGCAGAGCAGGTCATGAGTTCTGCCTGGGCAGGGCAGGAAGACTTCCTGGAGGAGGGGCCGTGTGGCAAGCAGAGAGCAGAGGGAAGGAGTCCAGGTGGGAGGAGCTCAGGAGCGGAGATGTGCGGGGAGTCCCATGGGGAGCTGCAGGCTCAGGGCACAGGGAGGGGGGCAGTCTTCTGGCCGGCGGAGTTTAGGTTTCAGAGACTGGAGGGGAACGGAACTCCTGACGCTGCTGGGAATTTAATGTTTAACCCTCTCAGTGTTTACTTGCTCTCCTGTCAAGAGTGTCCTTGAAGTGCTTTCCGGGTCCCATGGAAACCTTCCCTCACAGCCCACACCGCACAGCTCTGCTTTCTGGTGACCGGTTGGGAACCCAGAGACCCGAGTGCCCAATGGTTTGCTCCCCGGCCCTGTGGCAACTGAGGAAGGTGGCTCAGAATCTGATTGGTCAGGGGCAGTCTTTTTGCCGCTGAGAGTGTGCCTTTAAAAAGCCACAGGCTGTCTTCCTTCCCCCGCCGTGGGCCTGGGGTTCTGCCCTCCCCGGTGCCCTGCTGACCCTGTGACCTGCTGGGTCCAGCGTCTCCCGTGGGGGCTAACGAGCATTACGTCCTTTTTCCCGGCCTTACCCTTTTCACTTCTCCCTAACTCTCTCATCTCAGCTCTCTAAGATACATTTTTTTATTTTTGCATTTGCAAAAATCTAAGTTCCTTTGAATGAGGAAGAAAAAGCGAGAGAGACGAATCCTCAGGCATTCGATCCTATCCCCGTTTCCTGTCTCGTCCTGGAGGGAGCAGGCTCAGAAAAGCCCCGAAACGCTGTTCCCAGTGCGGGGCGTGCGGCCGCTCCTTAGCTCCTGCGCTGCTGCTCCGTCCGCCCAGAAGGCAGGGCTGCCGGCGCTGGAGCCGAGAGCCAGCGCTCCGCTCTTCGAGGAACGCGGAAAGCTTGCTTAACCCCAAGGCCAGGCGAGCGTGGCAACTCGGCCAAGCGCCGGCCTTGTGAACGGCCCCTGGGACCTGCCTGGATACCAGACGCTGTTTAGTCAACTTCTCAGCGGTGCCCGCACACAGCGTATGCTCCCCGGCTGCGGCCGCTCGCCATGGCTTCCGGCAGGACTGTCCTCTGTGGCCGGCCGAGGAGGGACCAGATGCTGTTTGTCAAAGGTCTCTGTGTTCCCGGCAATGTTTGGGCTTTGAGTTTTCTGCGTGGGGGTTGGGAGGGACCCTTTTTCAGATCGTCCGCCACCACCTCGCCTACAGCCGGCACAGCCCCTGGGTCACGGTCTGCACTCTTGTGGTTGAGTCTCCTTTGCTGACCTTCAGCTGTTTGGTGCGGGGAGGCGGATTGGCTCTCGGCCTCTGCGGCGGGCAGGCCGGTGGGTGGGGAGTCATTCTTGGTGGTGACCTGTCTGTTTCAGATTGTTCTACGGGATGTGGGAGAGCAGCCTTCCGTCCTCCGGCAGAGGCTGGCCGTTGCCACGCACAGCGGTGCTGGGGGCGGGGTGGCAGCGTTGGTGCGGGTGACAGACGCTGGGATAAGGAGGCCACCGGCCTGGGTGCACTCGGGGGGCCCAGGCACCATTGCCCACGTGACTCGGTGCCGGCCAAAGTCTGCGTTTGGTAAACGTTTGTTGAATGACGAATTAAACAAACGGGAGTGCCTGCTTATGTTGATGCCGGTGGGGGGCTGCCTGTGTGGCCTTCTTGGTGGAAGAAATCTAGGCAACGGTTTCCCAGGGTTGCGGTCCAGGCTGTGAGGTGGTGTGTACAGGTGCCTGCCTCATACCCCATGGGCCAGAGTGGGCATGAAGGGTCCCCATGTGCCCACCCACGAGGAATTTGCTATCCACGCTGTTCTCAGCAGTGCCCATGGCACTAACTCACGGTGGCCCCGACTGATGCGATCATAGACAGCTGTTCTCGTTGTAAGCAGGGCCCCCAGGAGGGCCCCCAGAGCTGTGCCCGTGGGGTGAGGCTGGGATATCGTTACTCACTCAGGAGCATACACACGGGGCCATGGCCATGTGCAGTGCAGTGCTCTCTTTAAATCAGCAAGCGCCGTAACCGTCCTTATGAGGGGGTCGGTTTTCACATACGAGGCCAGGGAAAGCGTGCTGAGTGGTTGACTAGCACCTAAGCAGAGGAAAGCAGGATGTAGGATTAGTAAGAAGATACATATATGCACTGACTTCTCACTTAATGTTGCCTGTAGGTTCTGTGACTTTAAGTGAAAGTACGTATACGGAAACCAGGCTTACTCTAGGCGAATTGATATAATCAAGAATTAAGTTCCTACAGCATCTCACCATCGTTATAATGAAGTGGCGTTGAGTGAAATGACATTTGAGGACATACGTGCCATTCCTGTGCCCTTCCCCTGGGACTCGATGCTGACAGTTCACGTCAGCCCGTCAGTCGGCAGACGCTGGTGAGCTGCTGCACCGCGGCCCTGGGATCGGGAGCTGGGCGAGCTGGAGCCCTGCCCTGAAGGAATGTCCATGAGGGACAACAGTTTCGGGAGGAAGCAGGAAGCGGGTAGGAGAGATTAGGGGAAAGCAGGTGGGGACAGACCTGGGGCCAGATCTCAGTGTAACAGCCTGTTGGGACCCCGTTCTTGCTTGTAAAAGGGAGTAAATCCAACAGTAGCATGTTCTATTTAAGTGCAGCGATGGTCTGTGGGAGCGACGGACACGGAGGAGGGCAGAATTAGCCACTGGATTGGGTTAGCGCTTGCAGGTGTGAGGCTTAAACCCTCAGCCTCACTGTGGACTTGCAGATCCTGGGCCTCTGGCTGTGGAGAGCTGAGGTAGCCAGGGGGAGGCGTGCCTGGGCCTGTGTCTCTCTGACCCTCCCTGCGGCTGGCTCACTGTGCCCGCCGACCCCAGACCCCAGCACGGCAGTGTGTGCCCCTTGGGACAGGAAGAGCCCCCTCGGGGAAGGGCTGTTACCTTTCTTTACCGGATCCCCACCTTCGTACCCAAGTGATCGTGTACAGACCAGATTTATTTTCCGCACCCAGAGACCAGGAAGTGAGAACATGCAAAAGTCTGCATCCGAGAGAATCGAAGAGTAGAACCAAAAAGGGGGGCCGCTAGGGATCATGGACCTGGCCCCAAGCTCGGTTTTGTTCCACGCAATTGGCAGTGGCCGAGAGCGCTGTGTTCAGAAGGACCCAGTGGCCTCAGTGAGAAAGCGGTGTGGTTGGCCATGTCTGCCACGGACTGGAGATGAGGAAGTCAGGGAATTGTCCAGCGCTGACCTGACCCAACCTGCACAATTTAGAGCAGCGGTTCTCAACCTGTGGGTCGCGACCCCTTTGGCGGTCAAACGACCCTTTCACAGGGGTCGCCTAAGACCATCCTGCCTATCAGATATTTACATGACGATTCATAACAGTAGCAACATTACAGTTATGAAGTAGCAACGAAAATAATTTTATGGTTGGGTCACAACATGAGGAACTGTATTTAAAGGGCCAGAAGGTTGAGAACCACTGCTTTACAGGTTGGTGTGGCTTAATTGTCCGCCTTGCAGCACAGCACGCGTGCTAACAGGTGGTTTCCCTTCTGTGGGAGCTGAATGCTGCAGACATCTGTAGCCTATGTGCAGCTTAGATCAGCATAAGTGAATTCCATTTCTGCTCAGAAAGACGGGGTGAGTTTCTCTGTGTCAACACTCCAGGAAGCAGGTAGTAGAGGAAGTAAGGTTTTTCTTAGATTCAGCTCAGGCAGTCGTGGGATTCCCCGAGTTGTGAGGTTGTGGGTAGATGATGTGGAGGGTGCCTGATGTTGCCTAACCTTCCCCCACCCACTGTGACTCATTCAGCACCGAAATCCACGTTGCTTCATACCCTGCCCCCCATTTCTCACTCTAAAAACCAACTCTAGTAAGCAAGCTTAACCACAGAGTGCTTATTTATTTATTTATTTATTTAACATACTTTATTGATTTTTTACAGAGAGGAAGGGAGAGGGATAGAGAGTGAGAAACATCGATCAGCTGCCTCCTGCACACCCCCTACTGGGGATGTGCCCACAACCAAGGTACATGCCCTTGACCAGAATCGAACCTGGGACCCTTTAGACCGCAGGCCAACGCTCTATCCGCTGAGCCAAACCGGTTAGGGCCACAGAGCATTTATAATTGGACAAACACCATGTTCTCTTACCTCTGGGCCTTTGCATGGGCTGTTCCTGTGCCTGGCACGCTCTCGCTCACCTACCTCCTAACCTCTCCTCTTCACTTTGGGTCTCAGCTCAGAGGCCATTTCCTTTAAGAAGCCTTGCCTGACTCTCACTGTGGACTCCTGTCCTCCTTCCAGGTTCCCTCGACATTTTTTCAGATTTTGTTCACTGTTGATTTTCTTGGTCTGAGCCAGAGGACCGTGTTGATTACGACAAAGCTCCCAGCAGCCAGAACACATGGGAGCCTGGAAGGGAGCTGTCTGTAGGTTTGTTTCTTCTTTGACTGCTTAACTGTGTCCCTGAGCCAATCTCATTGGCAGGGACCCAGGAGAGAGTCGTATGTATGTTTTGAAACGATTCAAAACCCACAATCTGGTAGATTGATGAAAATAGCAGTTCTTCTTATTCCTGAAATTCTGTTGAGAAATTGGGTGTCAGCCTTCCGTGAGAAACGAGGGAACTTGTGCTGCTCCCTCTTTCTCTCTTTTTTTATATGTTTCATAGGAATCGTGTAGGGATGGAAATCACAGGGTGCACTTGTGATCAGCACGTTTTTATTCACTCGGCCTAGTGAGAACAAGCACAGCACTGCTCCCCCGGAATGAAGATTTTTCTAAAATTGACTCTCCACCTAGAAAACCGTTTTCCTTCCTCTGTTATAAAACTCAGCAAACAGGAATTCCATATTTTTCTGATGGTGCGCTGGATCAGATTTAGGCTTGCCTTGAGCCTGCTGGGTGCGAATGAATGAATGAATGAATGAATGAATGAATGAATGAGTGAGTGGCTCATGGCTGTCGCTGTGTGTCACTGCAGGGTGCCAAGGGCGCAGAACCCTTTGCTCCTTCACTGAGCAGCCTCGGACTGTAACTTTGAGCTCCTGTATGTGCGTGTGTGGTGTGCATGCAGGGTTTCTGGTCTCCTCCTTGTTTGTGCTCTTGCTATCAGCAGTGAGCCTGTGCGGTGCTTGTTCCCACTTTCAGTGCTGTCTTCCTCTGCTGTGAACAGAATTCATAAAGATTTCCTGTATGAACTCTGCCTTCTGTGTCTGCTCTTCTCTATTCTTTTTTTTTTTTAAATATATTTTATTGATTTTTTACAGAGAGGAAGGGAGAGGGACAGAGAGATAGAAACATCGATGAGAGAGAAGCATCGATCAGCCGCCTCCTGCACACCTCCTACTGGGGATGTGCCCGCAGCCAAGGTACATGCCCTTGACCGGGAATCGAACCCGGGACCCTTCCGTCCGCAGGCCACACCGGTCAGAGCCGCTCTTCTCTATTCTAAAAACACTGGCCACTAAGGTGTTGTTTAGCATCACTTAGACCAGTGGTTCTCAACCTTGGCTGCACATTAGTGTCACCTGGGAATCTTTTTAAAATCCTGATGTCTGGGCCTCATCCTCTGGAAATTCTGTTTCTTTGTTATGGGGTGGGGCCCAGAATTCAGGATTTTAAAAAGATTCCCAGGTGATTCTAATGTGCAGCCAAGGTTGAGAACCACCGCCTTAGATTAAAGCACTGAGAAACGGAGCCTCTGGGAGGGGATTGGTGGAGTGAGTTTGTGGCCTTTGTACGCAGGAAGTAAGAGACCATCACAAGTGACACGCACATGTTGTCGGGGTTTTCTTTGGAATACTTCAGCCGAACATCGATACTGGATTACGGGGAGGTGCGGGGTGGGATAGATGTGCAGGATGTTGGCAGCGTGAAGCTGGGGGATGCGTCTGGGGCTTGTCTATTTGCAATGCTGCACGATGAACAGGTAGAGTTGTGTGCACCTCACCTTAGAGCCCACTCAGCACTTCCTGCAGAGATGCCTCTCTGCCATTGGGCTTGCTTCCCGCACACACTAACAAGAGATGCTGACGCTGGAGTTCGTGGATTATCATGGGACAATATTTATGACATATTTGAGTGGGAAAGGACCACAAATACTTAGGTATAGAATTCTCATTTGGCTTAAATAATATACAAGCCCATACATAGAAAACAGATGGCGGGGTACATCCAGGTTGAAATGATTTTTTTTAGCTTATCTGATTTCCCCCGCAACAGCAGAGTGGTGTATCACCGGTGAGATTTTATGAGAAGATGAGTCTATTAAATATGTTGCTCTTTTGATTTAGGACAAAGTATGGAGGAAATGGAGAAGATGCTGGTGCTGGTGCTGGGCTGTGCTGTCCAGGTAGGGCTTGGGCAAGGGTGGAGGGGGCCTGCCCTTGGCCATCTTGTGTGTGGGTTTGTGGGGATAAACTCCCCCTTAGTGAGTGAGGTAGGAGGGACGCTGCCTTCAGTCCAACATGACACATCCCAGCTTCCTGAGAGAAGGGACCACTCATTAGGTGGCAGCCTATTCTAGTCCCAGGGCACCTTTGGCAAGAAGCAAGTGGGGATTCCTCAGCCCAGGGTGCCCTTAGCAAATTGTCCCCAGTATAGGGACACCTAGAGCGAAGAGCAGCAGCCACACACAGCCTGGGGCCGCATCTGACCCGCCCGTCTCGGGACATAAACGTTTGAGGGAACAGCCCCGCTGGGTCCTTCCTGTACTGTCTCCGGCTGCTCGCACAGCACCAGGCAGGGCTGAGACTTAGTGGCCCGCGGACGCTGAGATGTTTTCCCCATCCAGCCCTTTGAAGACAACGTTTGTCGCCATCTGGCTGAAAGCAGGGGTGCTTGATCTTCCCTTGTTTAAGAATCACCGGAGCTTGGTTAGCGTGCAGATTGCTGTGTTTCATCCCCCATGTCTTCAGCCGGACGGGGCTTTTTAAGAACAAGCACCCCAGGTGACTCTGACGTAGGTGATCAGAGCACCTTGTGATCTAGAGAAACCTCAGTCTAAGGGGCGGTGGGGAGGACAAGCTCTTGGTTATAAAGGAGGAAGCCAGGGGCTGGGTGGGCAGCTCATTTGGAAACTCTTTCTGTGGCTGTGGTGGGCCCAGGTTGCCTCACTTGCAGAATGCTCCCATTAACACGCGTTACCTCCGCAGTGCGACAGGAAAGGGGAGTTTATTGAAAAAATCCAACAGCTTGACATTGAGACCCAGGTCAGGATCCTGGCGCATATCCGGCAGGTAGGTGTGAGGCTGGCTTTGTGGGGCTTAGCCGTGGACCCCCTCTACCGTGGCAGCAGGCTCTCACCACCAAGGAAAAGTTTAAAGACTACATCACCCACTAGTGATTTTCCTAATTTTAGGTTTCATACACCAGACATATTGAACCTGTTTGGAAAGGTAGTTATCAGCAAGCTAAAACAAAATGGGGGGAAAAATTTAAAAAAAATTTTTTAAAAATACCTCAATCAAGTCTTCTTTTGCCTCCTCTTCTTGCCTAATATGGACTCAGACTATTTTTAAGTGCTGTCAAGTGGTTTGGACTCAGAACGTGATTTACAGGCCCTGAAAATATATCCTGGCACATGTCGCCCTGCCTCACACGGTTGATCATCAGGGAGAAAGGTTCTCCATCTCTGTCAGTGACGTGGCAGAGAAATGGGCAGCCACCCCTTGGGAAGTGAGAAACCACCAAGTCCTAGAAGGGCTGTTGCTGTCGACTCGGCCCCTGGGGTGGGGTCGGAGGGCTCTGCACCGAGGACAGTCCCTCCGCCATGGAGCTCGGCCGAGGTGGTCACATCAGAAGTGGTTTCCCTGGAAACCGGGCCTGTGGGGGCAGCACTGACCTGAAAGTATATTTCCCTGACATCCCCCCCTTCTCCCTCCAGAAGAAGCCTATACTGTATGTGTTAATTCTTTCGGGAGAAGTGGTTCAGCCTTCAGTCTCATTAGACAGATGAGATGAAGGCATGAAAAAGACATGAGCAGGAGCACTTAGGAGCAGGTGCGTGACTGGCAGGGGCAGCTGCACACAGCTCCCCAGGCCGGCACCGGGGACAGGCCGGGCTGACGGGTCCCCAGCCCCCAGGCACCATGGGGTGATGGGCCCTGAGTCGGCGCTGGAGCCAGAGGTGGGAGCGGCTTGTCGCAGTCGCGGGGAAATGAGCATCGTTGTAAATGCCCTTAGCCATTCGTGACGGTGAGTGGCCACCTGGTAGCCTGAGAACCGTTCTGCCTTTTAATTTTCCTTGTGTGTCCACCACGTGTTTTGAAAATGTATGTGTCTGGGGACTAGGTCTCTGCCACTCGCCGCCTTCCCTGCTCAGCCAGTAGGATATTTACAATGAAAGGGGGGTGGGATGCAGCCAGCGGAGTCCCGAGTGATTACACATTCAGGGCTGGCTGTGGGGACTGGGCTTCAGCAAACACTCAGGGGCCCAGCCCCACAGGAGGCCCACGGAGGCAGCATCGGGGGGGCAACAGGAGCCTTTAATAAGCTGCTCGTGGGACCGATGTGCCGCTGGGGTTGTGTCCCAGGATCCCCTTTCCAGACATCAGAGGCCTTTCCCAAGCATGGGGATGGAGCAGGCCTCGAGCCAGCCTGAGCCCCGGAACCGGGCCTTTAGGGTGCCTGGTACCAGGGGCTGGGATTTCTCCTGATCCTCCGAGATCTGCCAAACCCGACTTTCCCCTTTGAGAGGTTTCACTTGAGAATGCGAAAGGCCCTGTTTTCTTGTGGGGTGTTTTTTGGTGTTGTTAGTTTGTCTTTTAAGTTATTTTCTACCTCCATTTACTTCTCTGGAAAATGGAAGAACTTTTTTGGTGCACCTCACTGAGTAGATTCCCGTTTGTGTTCCCCTTTTGAGGCCCGAATGCACTAATCCTCATCTTCCCACACGGAGAAGATGGGGATTGAAACAGACCTTCTGCCGCCTCTGGCTGGTCTGGGGGGTCAGGGTGAGAAGGGCAGGTGGGCAGTCGGTGGAGAGGCTGCCTGGTGAGGATCTGGCGGAAAGGGGACAGCCAGGTGGGCCTGCGCGGCCTGCGGGGATGAGATACAGGCTTACCTGGAAATTATTATGAAATATTTCCCCGAAAAATAACAAGATTGTTACGTACCCAACATTCGGACATAAGCGTTTTATTATTTTGCCATCTTCGAGTTAGATTCTAAGGAGGAAGGCGCTATTCCTCTCCTCGCCCGCCCACGCCCACTCCCCAGGCCTCCCTCCTTTGTGTGATAGAGGGATGGTGCTCCACTGAAAACCTCAGAGGACAGTTTGGGAGCGACTGCACTGTAGGGGGCGCTTGTGGTATGACAGTCAGCGTCCGCCCTGAACCAGTGGCAGCGCAGTGGTTTGTGTGCGTGAAGAACTCGGCGGCAGAAGGAGTGGCTGCACTTGCTAAGGAGCCCCCCGCCTGCCACGGAAACTTGGTGGCTGAGGGTTAATGTCAGTGAGATGGGTCAGCTGTGGCGGAGTCGCCTGGGCCCCCGAGGCTGGGCCTGGGGCAGGGGGTGCTCTCGGGGACCCCCCAGCTGCTCCCTGCCCGGCCTCTGCAGCCCCGGACCATGTGTGCCCTCAGGTGACGCACAACCAGGAGAACGTGTTTGACCTGCAGTGGCTGGAGGTCCCGGACGTGGCCCTGGAGGAGCTGGAGGCCCTCTCGCGGAACATGGTGTTTCACCTCAGGAGGCTCATAGACGATCGAGACGAGTGCAGGGAGGTGGGTTTGCGGCGGGTGGCCCAGCAGCCCCGGGGGGGGGGGGGGGGGGGGGGGGGGGGGGGGGCGGGGGGCAGGTCAGGGAGGGGCTTGGGCCCGGGGCCGAGTTACGGGCTGCACTCCTCCTCCTGACTCTTCCTCTCAAGCCTCTCTTTCTCTCGTGGTCCAGTTTCCATGGGGCAGGACGTGGGCACAGGCACCTCCCAGACACCTGTGTGAGGATCGACGTTGGGGTGGGGGCCCTGCTCCATTCACACGCCCCTTTTGGTCTCACTAACATACCCTCGCTTTTTAAAAACGTGCACCACCTTCCTCCTGCCTCCCTCCTGGTCTTGCAGTATCGACTGACATCTCCTTTGCTTCCGTGTTCTGGTCCTTTCCTCCGAGTCCTAGGGCGGGCACTGTGCCAGGCACAGGAGCACGCCAGTGAGAGCCCTCTCTGCCTGCCGTAGCTGATCGTGGACCTGACTCAGGAGCGGGACTACCTCCAGGCGCAGCAGCCGCCCAGCCCCCTCAAGTCCTCCAGCGCCGAGTCCACGCCCAGCCCGACCAGCAGCCTCTCCAGTGAGGACAAGCAGCACCTGGCCGTGGAGCTGGCGGACACCAAGGCCAGGCTGCGCCGCGTCCGGCAGGAGCTGTGAGTCCCCCGGTGACCCGTTCTCTCTGCTCTTGAGCCGTGTGTCACCAACATATTTCCAATGCCTGGTTCACTGCCATGCGATGCAGCAAACGGGGCAGCTCACGAGCACCCCAGAGTGAAGGCTCTGCTCCGAGCTCGGGCCCTGTGGCTAGTCCACTTTCTGCCCCCCCCCCCCCCAGGGCAGGCTCTGGAGGGGTTCTGCTGGGCCTTCAGGGCTCCTGCCAGTCCAGACGTTACAGACAGAGCAGCAGCCTGTGTTCACCCTCAGGCCCCGGGTGGGGGTTGAATGGCCGCACACTGGTGTGTGTGTTCTTGGCTGGAGGGAGGATGTGTCTCGCCTGCGTGGCGAGCCTGTTCCTTCCTTCCTGCAGCTGTGATGTCACCTTGCCCGTCATCTCGGGAGCTGCCCGCCTTCACCTGCCCGCCAGTGGGCCTCGCCGCCTGCCTGGCTGTGGAGGGGCACAGTGGCTCCTGGGGTCTCCTTCCCTGTCCCGCACCCTCAGAGGGAAGCTCGCTGTCTGGCGGGTGTAGTCTGAGAGCAGGCATTGAAAACTTAAAAATGACATTGGAGTCGGGAGCGATTCGCAAGCCCCACATGAGACTCCGTCCTCACGCCCAGAAGCCAGGTCCCCTTTCCTTTCCCGCTGTGGTCTCCCAGGGTGATGGGCTTTCCGGGTGCTTCCAGGGAGGAGAAGACAGAGCAGCTGGCGGACACCAGGCATGAGGTGGATCAGCTGGTGCTGGAGCTGCAGAAAGTCAAGCAGGAGGTGAGTGGAAAGCCTGTTGTGTGTGGAGGGGGCGAGGGGCTAGGACGCCCAGTAACCATGGCCCGAGGTCCAGGAATGTAGCCGTGGGACCTTCCAACAAAGGCCTGTTTCCTTCCCGCTCAGAGCAACGCTGCCTGAGAGCCAGTTGTCGTGAGAGTTGCTGTGGGGATGACATGTTTCAGTGACAGCGTGTGGGGCCCCCGCAGGGGCCTGCACATGGAGCCGCTCGGCCGCCAGGACCTGGCTTCTCCTGGGGCTGCAGGGACTTGGCCCCTTTCTCCCCAGCCCCGAGGGTGCCCTGAACCAGGTCCCCTGCCTTTGCCCACCTCCCAGAACATCCAGCTGGCTGCCAGTGCCCGGTCCGCTCGCGCCTACCTCGACGAGCTGGACTCCCTGAGGGAGAAGGGGAGCCGCGTGGAGAGGCTGGAGATGGAGCTGATGCGCTTCCGGGAGAAGCTGAAGGACGCCGACTTCTACAAGGCCCGCATGGAGGTGAGCTTCTGTCCTGGAGGAGGGGGAGGAGCCGCGATGCCTCCCCAGCTGCCCTTGCACCAGGCCTGTCTGCACGACCCCTGGGCCTCCCTCTATGAGTGGCAGGAATAGGGTTGGGAATATGGTTGAAGGGCCCTGGTTCTTTTGGGATTTTTCCTTCTCCTACTTCATGCCATAGTGATGACCTTTATTAAGACTCTTGTAATTTCTGTGGCTAAATCTTGCCCGGACTGTTCCCTCATCTATAAAACAGAGATAATTGTGCTAGTTCATGAGGTTTCTACAATGAAAGAGGTAAAATGCCTGGTGTATGGGCAAGTCCGATATTAAGCTCTCAGTGGCACAGCCTCCTCGGATCCCGAGGTTACGGGTCCATTCCGGGGAGGGTGTCAGGGCTGAGGCAGGGATTCTGGTGCTTTGGCCACTCACCCCGACTGCTTCAGGTCAACAGTGGGTTCGGACCCCTCTCTTCTGAGGGTTTGGGAATTTTGCCCCCTTCGCAGATCCCAGGGGTCAGAGGCAGTTTGAGGGAGCTGGGTGAAATCAGGGTGCCAGCTCATCCTGGGGGGCCTGTTGGATGGTAAGAAATCATCCCCATTGCCGGCCGGGAAGCCTGTGAGGGGGCTGAGCGCAGTCTGGGGTCACAGGCTCCCCCCCTGCCCAGCTGGTGGCCGGCAGGTGTGCGTGGGGCAGGCTGTTTGGCCGGGGACCTCAACGTGCTCTCCTGCTGCGGACGGGCCCTGAGGCCCCTGGGCCGCGTGGCGGCAGGTGGGAGATGGCTGTTTGTACCTCCGACCCACTCAGGGCGGGCCTTTCCCCTGGAATGTGGGTGACACACTCGCCCCACCCCCTGTGGAGAAGGCGCCCTGGATGCTGTGCCAAGGCAGCCTGGCCGGGCGGGTGGGGGTGGGAGGCCGCTCTCCGCTTTGTCCTGGGAATGGTCCGCTGGCCCTGCTGGTGATGAGAGGCATCAATCTGCAGCACAGACAGGTCCTGGTGGCACAGGTGGGAGGGTCCCAGACAGTCATGTACAGGCTCCCCCAGACCGCTGCCTCTGTAGCCCTCCTGCACATCGGGACCGGACGCAGCCCCCACACCTCACCCTGGAACTGCCCCGTGGATGGGGGTGCGTTTCGGGGCCCTTGCAGGCTGCCTTGCTCAGTCACACAGACACGGCGACCGAAGGCCTGTGGGGCCCAAGCCCTGCGCTGGGAGCTTCCGGGCTTCTGGAAGGTTTCGCACGGGAACTCCTCTTCCGTGTTCTCAGCTTTCATGCGTCTGGATGACACGGCAGTGTTTTTCACAATGATTAATAATTTTGCTGTCAAGTTAGTAATGCCTTAGGCCTGGCCGGTTTGGCTCAGTGGATAGAGCATCGGCCTGCGGACCAAAGGGTGTTCCGGGTTTGTTTCAGTCAAGGGCCTGTACCTCTGTTGCAGGCTCTGCCCCAGCCCGGGCCCTGGTCTGCAGGAGGCAACCAATTGATGTGTTCCTCTCACATCGATGTTCCTCTCTGTCTTTCCCTCTCTCTTCCACTCTCCTTAAATAAAAAATCAATGGAAAAATACCCTCCTTCCTGCTTGTGCCCCTCCATGGGCTCCAGCTCACATCGTTGATAGTAGTCTGAGCCGCTCCCTCTCCCTCCCCACACCCACCCCCACGCTGGGGCTCCGTAAGAGAACACAGGTCTGGAGCTCTCCAGCTGAGTTCAGGCCCCAGCTTCACCCCCTCACTGTGGCTTGGGGCTCATTCCTTCATTGACCCACGGCAGCAGCCTCTTCGTGTGTAGGAAGGGACTGTCCCTGCCTCCCCCTCGGGGCTGTTGTGAAGAGTTAATGTGCCAGGACAGAGGGCACCTAGTGCAGGGCTGGGGATGGGCAGAGAGACGGTACCCTGGTGACTCCAGAGTCTGAGCAAACCCTTCCCGCTGCCAGGCTGTGAGGAATAGCAACAAAAACAAAAAAACAAAAGAAAGTATTAGTCATGCCTTAAATGTTGCATTAGTTTAATGAGTTATGAGAGAAAGCGTGTGGTTCATGGAGCCCAGGCCAGGCAGAGGGTGAGTCACACTGTTCTCGGGGCCCATGTGCCAGGGCCCAGGGAGCAGTGAGGACGGTGCTGCACTCACGTCCTTAGAACACGGTGGCCCCACCAGCCCCTCAGACTGTGCGCAGGCCCCGGTCAGCCCCGCAGACTGTGCGCAGGCCCCGGTCAGCCCTGCTCGGCCAGGTTCCCTGTGTGCCCCTCGAGCCCCCGAGGGGAGGGACAGGGTCTTAAGCGACTGCATGCCTGGGGCCTGGCACACACAGGGCACTTGGTGGTCACCACACAAGGACAAACCCATCTCCCAGCAATGAAAACACTTGAAATCTGGGGAGAAGGACGGGGACAAGTCACGAGGTTTTGTCTCCTTCCAAATGGTGATGCTTCGGGTGTGATGGGCAGCGGGTCAGAGAGCCTAGGTCGGTTCCCCTCCACTGGGGGACCAGCCGTCAGGCCTGGCCTGTGACGTCCTAAACGTGGCCCCTCAGCTGTTCGCTGGGCTGCGTCTAGCCTCTAAATAGCCTCCGGTTCAGTTGGGGCCAGGCCCTCGGCGGGGCAGGCTGGCGGTGGGCAGCTGCAGGGGTGTGGCTCCTCCCTTGTCCGGGCCAAGCCCTTTGCCAGCTCTAGGACCCTGGCACGGCTTCTTGCGGTCTGGTCTCTCACTTCCGAGGTGGCAGGGTGTGCAAAGCAAGTTTAGATATTTATGACGCCTAATATATGGCGAAGGTTGGTGCCACCGGAAAATGGAAACATATTTGAATAGTAGCTGTAAGTCACTTTGTTCCACGCTGTATTCTGCTTCTGGACACTTGTCCATCCCTGCTTGCCTCCAAGCCTTGCAGGGCCCAACTCACTTGCCACCTCTGGTTCCCCCTCATGGCGTGACTCAGCTGTCAAGTGTCACTGAACACTTCTGGGAGGCCCACGAGAACAGAAAGGGAATAGTCCTGCCCTGCGGGACGAGCCTACGGGAGGGGGACAGGCCAGCTCAGTGTTGCCTCAGAGTGGGCACTGGGGGGGCCTGAGCGTCTGACTCACCGGGTGGGACAGAGTGGAGTGGCAAGCACTTCTCAGAGGGGGCAACCCCAGCTGGGTTCTGAAGGCCAAGTAGGAGTTGGTCGTACGGCTGAAGGGGCAGGCTGTGCTCTGGGAGCTCAGGGCCTGAGCGTGTGGTGATAGACATGAGTACTGGTGGGTAGACTGGCTGGAACACAAGGTGAGAATGCTGGGGCCGCTGCCACAGAGGGAGGGCCGGGCCTCCTTCCTGCTTGTGCCCCTCCATGGGCTCCAGCTCACATCGTTGATAGTAGTCTGAGCCTCTTCCTCTCCCTCTTCCCTACCCCCTACCCTGGGACTCCGTAAGAGAACACAGGTCTGGAGCTCTCCAGCTGAGTTCAAGCCCCAGCTTCACCCTCGCTGGCTTTATGGCTTGAGGCTCATTCCTTAATTGACCCACAGCAGCCTCTTCGTGTGTAGGAAGGGACTGTGCCTGCCTCCCCCTTGGGGCTGCTGTGAAGAGTGAATGTGCAAGGACAGTGGGAGCCTAGTGCAGGGCTGGGGATGGGCAGATAGACGGTGCCCAGGTGAACCCAGAGTCTGTGAGCAAACCCTTCCGGCTGCCAGGTCTTGATCAAAACTATGTCCACTGATGGGAGGTCCATGGCTTCCCTTCTACCAAGAATCTTGGGTTCTGGCCCCTTCGGGGAAAATGAACACGAGATGGAAAGGCAGCAGTTACCGCCCACTCCCAGTCATTAGAAACCCTGAGTGGGGCCAGCCTTGGGAAACTGCCACCGAGAGAAACAGTCACATCCCGTTATGTGTGTTCCCAGACTGAAGGCACTTGGGGGAGACTCAGCCCCCTCAGACACCGAGTGGTTCTGGGAGGCTTCCTGGGGTGGGAGCAGAGATGAGGGGAAAGAGCTGAACGGCTCCCCCGTGTGTGCTGGGCCCTGGGACAGGAGTAAGTCCAGCAGACTCCTTTCATAACGGGGCATGCGAGGGCCCAGCCATGGCGTCCCACACCCAGCATGTGCCTGACACCCAGAGGCCCATAGTATTGTTTGTTGTGCCTTAGCCCTCATTTCTAGGAAACAGCCGAGAGCTGTTGGTTTGCCAAGAGGACGTGAGTGAAATGTTCAAATAGGAACTGGGTACTGAACAATAGCTCACCCATAGCCATTTATTTCCAGGACCCAGATCAGAGGAATGACTATTGAATTGCGAGGCCTGGACTCGGCCCTGGAATATGGGACAGACTCTTAGCCCCACCCCTTCCTTGTTGAGCAAAGCCCCATACCTGTCAGCAGGTGCACTTGTCCAATAGACGAGGCTGTACATGTCAGACACTCCAACACCAGGGCTGGCAGGAGGTAGACTGAAGAGGTGCTCCCTTCCCAAATTTAAACAGTGTCTTGATTCAGAGAGTTTTTCCATAGAGAACGGGCATCGGGCCTGGCCTAATGGAGAAGGCAGGTGCTCACAAGCGGAGACAGAACGTCCGCGGCAGCGTGTCACCCTGAGGTGCAGGTTTGGGTCCAGATGCCTGAAGAACGCGGTCCTCAGGACCCGGGGGCCTGGGTCTGATGGTTCTCGTGTATGTGTTTGCTGACCAGGAGCTGAGAGAAGATAACTTCACTTTGATTGACACCAAGTCCATTCTGGAGGAGCAGCTGACGGCGGCTCGGGCCCGGGTCGATAAACTGTACGAGCTGGAGAAAGAGAACCTGCAGCTGAAATCGAAGCTGCACGACCTGGAATTGGTATGACGTTGTCAGCATGTGTATGACAGATCGGGGCAATTTCAGGTGCATGTTGTGCCCTCTCTGACTTCCTGCTACTGGGTCGGTGCTGCTGCCGACGCCGTGACCCGCTAACTGCGGAGAGTTGCTTGCAAAGCTCGCCAGCCTGAGTGGACACCACTTAAGGCCCTCAAAACAGATAGGGCCTGACTGTTGTGTTGCTTTTCTGTAAGGATGGTTGTGCATGGGCGTCTTTTGCAAAAAAGGGCATTTGTGGTGTGGGTTGAGCTGTGATTTGGGAGTTCCTGCAGTCTTTCCAGGACATATGAGGCCTGCTAAGGGGCCTCAGGGCTGCCCGCTATCATATCACTTGCTTTAAAGCCCTGTGCTGTACGCCACTTTGTTTAGACACCACTCAGAGACGTCGGGTGTCGTCTTCACCCAGGCCAGTGGTCGGCAAACTCATTAGTCAACAGAGCAAATATCAACAGTACAATGATTGAAATTTCTCTTGAGAGCCAAATTTTTTAAACTTAAACTATATAGGTAGGTACATTGTTATTAACTTAATTAGGGTACTCCTAAGGCTTAGGAAGAGCCACACTCAAGGGGCCAAAGAGCCACATGTGGCTCACGAGCCACAGTTTGCCAACCAAGGACCTAGGCCACTGGGTCAGCATGTCTTTTAGTGGCTGTAAGGTCTCCCAGCTGGGCCTGTGTTGGAGTCACTTCTGTGCAGCTGTGTTTTTGGAAGTGAGCAGCGGCATGGAGGCCCTTCATCCTGGGGGAATGAGGACAGATGCACGGGGGCAGGGCCTGTCCAGAG